>NC_134837.1:181288323-182488323 GCF_004210375.1 Tachypleus tridentatus | reverse complement strand
GCGTGTAATACTGGAGCTAGCTTGTTTCTTTGGTAGGTTTATTCAAGATAACAGTAACTGTAAGAGTTAGAAACAAGTAATCTACGACTTTAGAATTTATTCATGCGAATATAGATTTAACAATACAAAACTGCCCGCTTCAGTATGTTTGTTTACCAAAGCATTTGAGAACAAATTCGGTAATGTTAGGGTTAGAAATCATTGTTGTGTCAACTTCTCTGAATGGTATATCTCATATACAACGGGATATATTTCAAACAGATATGAGGAATGGTTTGCTTATTTGTTTTTGAATTTCACGAAAAGCTACACGAGGGCTATCTGCGCTAGCCCTCCCTAATTTTGCAGTGTAAGACTGACTAGAGGGAAGGCAGCTAGTCATCACCACCCACCGCAAACTCTTGAGCTACTCTTTTCCCGACGAATAGTGGGATTGACCATCCCATTATAACGCCCCCACGGCTGAAAGGGCGAGCATGTTTGATGTGAGGGGGACTCGAACCCGCGACTGTCAGATTACGAGTTGAGTGCCTTAACCTGGCGAGCCATGAAAAATGGAATTATCTGAAATTGGTATAACTATGCAACAACTGGCAAACTAGACGATAGACTGCATCTCAGAACGTCTGGTATGAGTATTAACACTTTTATTAACACCTTCCTGAAGATGGCCCAGGAAGGTCGAAACGTTGTTCTCTCCTTATCGATAAAAGTGTTAATGCCCATACCAGCCCTTCTGAGATACACGTTTATTTCAAGTGGGCTTCTCGTCATCAAGAATAGACGCGATAGACAGTTGTTGTTGTTGTTTTTTAAATTCAACTTCTGTTAAATAAATTAGTATATGAACGTTCCATATTTGTCAAATCGCATGAATCCTTTGAGTAAGAAACAATGTCATGCGTATAACTTTAAGTATTGGTTTTATGAAGTGTTTTAAAATAATATTTAAACCTGTAATGAGAAATATATACGAAACATTTGCCCACTCGCACGTGGAAAGAGTAAAAACGACGTTTAACGAACATCTTTCTCTATAATTATTAACCCTGCCTCGTGTGCAGTGAATTCTTCATACCTGTGGAGTTCTGTAGGGCTCTGGATTATCTTTTGTTCTTCTGTTCTCATATATGAGAACACGGGCAGTCCTATTCGAGTAACCTTGCGTTGGTTATTAAGGTCACGGAACCAGAATTATATATATTTCACTAAGGCCAACTTTTGTTTATCAGATTCATAACACAAACAAATTCAATAGGGAGACCTTGTGGTCTACGTTTGTTGTACAACCTGCTTATGACTTGTTTTAGCAGGTAATACTGGTCTCGAAATGTAACTTGTTAAAAACTAAGCACGGTTCTTTATCGGAAATCACAATATCGACAACAGAAAAACCTTAGAAACGTTGGTAAATGAAATATAATTACTTATCAAAAGATGAAGGAAAAAATGAAGTAAGTGCCTTATTGAGGTTATTCTTTGATAAATGGTGTAAATGTGCATTTTCAGGCATTGCATTATGCTTGAAATAAATAGAGCTAAATAGTGTAAAATGGCTTTGAATTGTGTTCTATGTGGAAGAAACTGAGTTTTAATGGTTCCTGATGCTGGCAGTTTTAAAACTTAAAGATTATAGCACTGCAATAATTGTCTTCAAAATACCATATTAGTTCAATATCTTCTGGTAACGTCATCCAATTCTGGTTAGATGTAATACCTTTGAAATACCATATCGGTTAAAAATTTTCAGTTAATATTACCCAATTCGGGGTGGACTTGTACCCTCAAAATGGAATCCTCAAACATATCACTATAACTACCAGAACGTTTAAATTTACTAACTGTAGCAAGAGAGAAAGAAAACATTTACCTAATTCATATAAGAGTCGGTAAATAAAAAATGGTTTAGACTGACAATAAACATTACTCCAGCGTTGCTCTAATATATATAACATATATATATATAACATTATCTAATGCTCTTTTATTGGTGTTTCCACTTTCATCGAGAAGCAAAACAGAAAAAAAAAACAGTATAGTAAGTGTGCTTAAATTTATTTGTTTTTGAGCAAAGTAACATTGGGCTATCTGCTGTGTCCACCATGGAGAATCAAAACGCGGATTTTAGCATATACCTACCGCTGGGTTAGTTCCTTAGTTGTCATACGTTCCAGCAGCACTAATCACGGCTGTGTTGTTGTTTCAATCCTACTTATTTAAGTTTGAGTCGTTCCAGGAGCAGGAAGTACCAACACATATAACTACGTGTACTTCCGCACGGCCCCCAAAGAGTTTTGTTTCAAGAGTAAATTTAAAGTAGAATGAAAAGTAACAGACAATTTTATTCCTTGCTTTTGAAGTTCATACGACATTCTATGTTGTGTATTCTAATTCTTCTCGTGATTCATAGTAAGCGCACGCTTTACCGACGTCGCAAAAGTATAAATTGCAACGTTAAGCGTCCCTCACATAGACGCCATTTTATTGCCTACGGACTGACAAACAAACAACATACTACTGTATAGTAGTACGTATGGTTAGAGACGATAACGCCTTCAGGTTATGAATAAAATTTGAATCATGAAAATATCTTAAGAAACACACACACACACACACACACACACATATATATATATATATACTATTCGTATGTGTAGGAGATTCAATAGAATACAATGTTAGTAAGTTTTAAAGAACGAGTCCATCAGTAAGAGAGAAAGAAATGGTGATACGTTTAGAGATAAATATGTTTAAACAGCAAGTTTCAATCTTACAACCCTTTAATTCCATCTTTCCTGCATGTGTGCGGTAAAGCACAGATCACCACCATAGGCTATCTATTTTCTTCTCACCACGGATATGGAAATCCGATATTTGTTGCGTTTTAAGCCTGTTAAAATACTGTTGTGCCATTGGGAGGATGGCGAGATGTTAGGGTCGAAGCTGCTTATTTGCAATAAAATTCTAATATAATATTTTTATTAAATGCAATAGTTAAAATAAGTGGAATTCATACGATTTAAAATACGCCCCCTTGTCAATATTTATAAGAATATTTGTTTGTTTGTTTTGAAGTTCGCGCAAAGCTACACGAGGGCTATCTGCGCTAGCCGTCCCTTATTTAGCAGTTTAAGAATAGAGGGAAGGCAACTAGTCATTACCACTAGTGGATTAATCGTCACGTTATAACGCCCCCACGGCTGAAAGGGCGAGAATCTTTGGCGTGACGGAGATTCGAATCCGTGACCTTCGTAATTTATAAGAAAGCTGTGCAACAAACACGTACTAAGTATATTGTAAAATAGCATCTACTTCAGAGTTATCTCCAAATTTGCCTCCCCCCGCTGATACAGCAGTAAGTCTACGAATTTACAACGCTAAAATCAGGGGTTCGATTCCCCTCGGTGGACTCAGCAAATAGCCCGATATGGCTTTGCTATGAGAAAACACACACACACATTTCCAAATTTAATTTAAAAATCAATATTTGAAAGGCTGGTTTCATAGCATTGGAATGACTAAAACGTTGAAAAACTGAAGAATAATAATTACAATAAAAATCACTTTTCAACTGTTAAAATCCAGATTCTGTAAGACAAGTAGTGCAACAAGAAGTAAACCAAAGGTTCCACATTATATTATAAGAAATTACTTACATTGTACGATACAAGGGAGAACTGATATAAATTACGAAAAAAGAAGTCTGATGACATTACTGTGCACTCTGAATTCCTGAGTTATAAAGTAGATATTTTTAATCTGCTCCTCACGAGCAAGTGAGAGAAACGTTTGTTGAAAAAAAATCAACTCTTTCCTAATTTGAACCAAAATTTTCAGGAAATTTTTGTGAAGAAGGCATTTCACACACTCTTTTAACGTTGGGGCTGCGAAAAGTGATTTGAAGTGGTAAGGTGACTAAATTCTGTCAGGGCATTACGGGCTTAACACCCAAGCAAAGAAAAAGTCTCCAAATGTCACTTAGGGGTATTCATGAACTGTTTAACACAACCTTGCTAGATATGGTGCAGCAAACTGAGTACACTATTATGTCTTGCTTTCAAAGTGTTCCTGTCTGCTCATCCCACTGCTGACTATCGTGATACTTCAATCTTCCCTTCCAGATCTAAGGTGACATCGTTTGTTTCTCAGTTGAAAGTTAAACATAAAAAGATGATAGCAGAAGCATAAGTGGTTGGTAATTGCTTAATTAAGGATGCTCAGAATGTGGGTTTATTGGATTTATTGATATATCGAAATTATTCTCAGTGGGTAGGCCATGGTATCAGCTATATGGAGAATTGAGAATGCTGTATTTCACTTTAAAATTATCAATTAGCAAACGAAAACTTTTCCCGAAGTTGTCTCGAAAAGATATAAAACCATCTGTTTCGAAAGTTCCAGGATATTGTTGTTGTTGTTTTGAATTAAGCACAAAGCTACACAATGGCTATTTGTACTCTGCCCACCACGGGTATCGAAACCCGATTTTTAGCGTTGTGATGTAAAGACAGGAAATTTCTCTTTTTTTTCTGAATTTAATCCGTGAATCACCAGAAGTGAGGGACGTCCCAAATTATAAAATCATCAGATAGTTTATTCTCCTGTCTTTATTTTTCACGGTTGTGAGAGTGGGAAGTCTCATATACTAAACATTTTTTTATTTTGTGAGATTTTAAATACAAATGGAAGACACGCTGACCCCACATGTCATTCAGTGAGACATCAATAGTTTAAATACAGTGATCGAGTTACTATTTCGTATATCTTCATACAATTCAGTGAAAACAAACTTCTTATCCACGATAAGTTACGTTTTCTCCTTTTTTGTAAGTGTGAAAATTTCAATATTTTTTAAAGGCGAAGTGCTTGCCAAAAAAAATTCATCTCTTAAAATCAATCTAAAAATAAATATAGAACTAAATCAGTGATTCGATGAACCAACTTCATCAATAGGACTTCACAGGTATGTGACCGTACAGAATTGCCGTTATTCCAGCTTTATTTTTATTATGCTATATATTTAATGGCAAAACCTTTTATTTCGAACTACTGCTTGAATCTTGCAAGCCTTCATTAACGCCATAACATTTTTGTTGTTATTTCATTAAAGGTATACAAAAGATATACGTCTAACTTCGTCGCAGTGACTTTTGGGGTCGGAGGGCTCTCTTTCGTAACAGTAGCTTTCATTTTGTCATTTCGTTGATAAACAATATGCTTCAGAGTGTGGTTTTGAACCCGTTGTTGTCCTAATAGGTCAGTTTAGACGGTCATTCTGCTACCACAAACAACACTGAAGGATTAATTCTTCAAAATGTTAATGTCTTTAACCCGACAACTTTCATTTCTCGGTTTCGCTGTATGGATATCATTTTCGGATAGGGGTTTTATATACTTTTAACTACAAGTATACTTGCGGTAGTATTGCACTGTCGAATGGCTAGATATTCGCCATAACTGTATATAAAAAAAGTGCTAAACATGCCGCCTGTGGCACTAGCCACGCTCACATATATCGTTATATGACACTGTATTGGCATATATAAATTGTTCAAATACACTGCGATTAATCCGCTGTGCTAAGGCGAAACATAAAAGTTGTGTTACTTGAAAGTTCTTGAAACTAAATTTCTACAATACATCTGCTGACTACTAAAACCACACAATGTCACGAATCAACACACAATAAATCAAATACGTGTCATCTGAAAATGACTTAAGAAGGTGAAATGTTGTTATGTACATTACTTTAATTAAAGTATTAATACCTATACCAGCTGTCTTGAGAATACATTTTTATTTCAAATGGGTTTCTCGCCATCACGAAGGGTGACAAGGGTTAGCACCATAAGTTGTACTTTAATTCTGTCTTTGATAAGTTTCATTTTGCAACAATTTAAGCAGAGTCGTAGAGACGGGGTGGGAGAACTTTACAGTCTGTCCTAGTCCAGTGTTAGAGTAAATGTGGACTGTGAATCCAAGGATTCTTGATTTGGACCTGGCAAAGCCAAGTGTTTAGAGCTCATAATCGGACGGTCGCGGGTTCGAATCCCCGTTCTTTCAAACACGTTCACCATTTCAGCCATGGAGGCGTTATAACATGAAGGTCAATAACGCTATTCGTTGGTAAAAGCGTAGCCCAAGAGCTGACGGTAGGTGGTGATGACTAACTCCTTCCCTTTAGTCTTACACTGCTAAAGCACGGACGGCTAGCGTATATAGCCCTCGTGGAGCTTTGCGCGAAATTTAAAACAAACAAACCTTGTAAAAATGCATCAAAATTAGGAAACGTACTGTCGGGAAAAGCAGTAGAATACATGAATCTTAGTCCAAAACTCAAGAGTTTCTAGAGTCCTGCTGTGAACCCTAGACCCCTGCCATAATGTGTGGAGAAGACTGTGATACCTAGACCCCTGCCATAATGTGTGGAGAAGACTGTGATACCTAGACCCCTGCCATAATGTGTGGTGAAGACTGTGAACCATAGACCCCTACCATAATGTGTGGAGAAGACTGTGATACCTAGACCCCTGCCATAATGTGTGGTGAAGACTGTGAACCATAGATTCCCTGCCATAATGTGTGGAGAAGACTGTGAACCTTAGACCCCTACCATAATGTGTGGTGAAGACTGTCTCGCTTCGCTCTGTCGAATAAATCTTACCTTCCCACAGTTTTTACAATTTGTCTGTTGAGAAACTGTGAGTGTAAAGGAGTAGAGCAAAAAACGAACAAAAACCAAATAGTTGTGAAATACAGTTAAAATAGTTGTGAAAAACAGTTAGAATAGTTGTGAAATACAGTTAAAATAGTTGTGAAAAACAGTTAGAATAGTTGTGAAATACAGTTAGAATAGTTGTGAAATACAGTTAAAATAGTTGTGAAAAACAGTTAAAATAGTTGTGAAAAACAGTTAGAATAGTTGTGAAATACAGTTAAAATAGTTGTGAAATACAGTTAAAATAGTTGTGAAAAACAGTTAGAATAGTTGTGAAATACAGTTAAAATAGTTGTGAAATACAGTTAAAATAGTTGTGAAAAACAGTTAAAATAGTTGTGAAATAAAGTTAAAATAGTTGTGAATTCAAAACAAACCAAACAATATAAACACGACCCTTTTCTGATACACTTATTTGTTTGTCGCTGAACTGCAAAGCTACAAAACTGAGCAAATGTGCAATGCCTACCAAGGGTATTAAAGCTCAATTTTTAGCCTTATAAACTTTTATACCTAAAGCTGAATTATTGAAAAGCTTCTGGTAAGAAAACTATTACACGTGAGGTCTAAGTTTTAGGTGATATCCCCGGAAGCAGTTTATTTCAAAACACACAAGAAAACATCATAGGTTTGATAGAAAACAAAAAAAATTCGATTTAAAGAAAAAAATAATAATTCTAATCACGCAATAAAAATAATTAATGTATTAGAAGTTGCTCAATTTTCATTAAAATTAACTGACACCAACAGTATAAGCTCAAATAACGTCAACTTACGTCATAGCATTACATTCCATACTTCTGGGTAGGGCGACTTTTCAATTAACATAAATAATTGGTTTGTTTGTTTTGAATTTCACGCAAAGCTACACAAGGACTATCTGCGCTAGCCGTCCCTAATTTAGCAATGTAAGATTAGAGGGAAAGCAATAGTCATCACCACCCACCGCCATCTCTTGGCTATTCTTTTACCAGCGAATAGTGGGATTGACTGTCACATTATAACGCCCCCACGGCTGAAAAGGCGAGCATGTTTGGTGTGACGGAAATTCGAACCCGCGACCCTCGGATTACGAGTCGAGTGCCATAACCACCTGGCCATGTAGGGTCCAGCATAAATAATAATCCAACCATTTTTTCCTAACAGGAGTTTGCAGAATTTGTAATAATGTTGAATATGTTTCAAAACTGATGAGGAGCTTTCCAAAACACATAGACAGGTGGCGCTTTACAGTTGTTTTATCTATGTTTCATCAAGTGAAGTCGGCTTTATCCATATTTATATTCATACAGATAGTTTACATGTCAATTTTAAATTATTTTTTTATCAATTGATCGACAAGCGACATCATTTGGTTTCCAAACGAATCTAAATGCAAAGTTAAGTTCTTTTTGTAGCAATATTCCTGTTAATCGTTTCATTTAATTCTAAAACAAAAGTTGAATACTGAAAGTGAGTTTATTTTCAGAGACGCGTAACATTCTTTAACACGAGATGCCACCTATAATTCAGTAGAAACGAGATAAATGTTAATTACTGAAAAGAAAACACTTGAATTTCGTTAGAGCAACAAATATTTTTCGAGTACCACACTAAACATTAAAACCATTCATTGTTCGCCCAAAATGAGGGCCTAATATGGTATGGCGGTTAGGCCACTCTACTCGCATATCTACGGGTCCCAAGTGGTTAAATCACTCGACTCGTAATCTGAGGATAGAGGGTTCGAATCCCCGTCACATAAAACATGCTCGCTCTTTCAGTTGTGGGGGTGTTATAATGTAACGGTCAATTCTACTATTCGTTGGTAAAAGAGTAGTTCAAGAGTTGGCGGCGGTTGGTGATGACTAGCTGTCTTTCCTTTCCCTATAGTGCTTAATTAGGGATGGCGAGTGCAGATGGTTCTCGTGTAGCTTTGCGCGAAATAAAAAAAAACAAATATACGGGTCGCAAATACAAATCCCTTCACCGAACATGCCGAGGGAGCATTATCACGTCACGGTCAATCCCACATTTTGTTGGCAAAAGAGTAGCCCAAGAGTTGGCGGTGGGTGATGTTGACTAGCTACCTTTTAAATTACGTACAGTTAGTGCGGACGGCGCTCGAGTAGCTTTGCGCGAAATTCATAAAAAAAAGTGTGCTCATAAATCAATGGACCAGAAAACGCGTGTGGAATTCTTAATAAGAGTTGTTTTTTTTTCGAATTGTTTGATTTTCCATAATTTTTCAGTCTAATTACTGGTCTCTATCTGATACGTTATATAAATCAGAACAATAATATCTGCAATACACTTTGACAATTTAAATAACACTTTGCTTCTCAAAAAGTTAGCAAGTAACGTAATTGTTATAGAAACCTGTGGTTCTTTATAATAATTTTAGGTCTAACTGAATTTCAACAGTTCGCTAGCATTCAGTCTTTAAACAGTAACTTTTACTGTGTATTTTACGTATCATTGAAATACACGATTAGTAACATTTAACCAATTCCAGCGTACTGTGGAATGGCTGTAAATTGTTCGCAATCAAAACCTTTACCTAAAGTATTACTGTATTGTAGGTGAATTAGCCCAAACGATGTGTTGCTATTAAGGTCAGTTAGATCTACCTAAAGAATTGCCAGACTCGAGAGAGCTTCACGAGTCAATGCGCACGCGGAATGCGATCACGTACCTCTATAGCTCGCGGCCTAGACCTTCGTATGACCAACGGCGGTGTTCCGAGCTAATGATGGAGAAGCTGAGCGCTGACCGCGTCGTCGTAAGTACCTCGTGCTTGTAAGCCTAACCGAAACTCGACTGTAGGTTAGATAAGATTTCCCATCGAGACTTTTATGTACGTAGTTCATGTTATACCAATGATTTAAGGTTCTCCATGGAACGTTATTTTGGACGAAAGTTGATGATCGAAACCGACGTAAACGTTGATCGTTAAAACGCTTCTCACGGTTATGCTTAAGCTTAAAACAGGTAACGTCGCTGTTGGAAGCCAAGATGACGTCAAAACAACGTGCAATATAATAGTGCTTCAGATTTATATAGCTGATCAGTGGTAGAACCAATAATAGAGCTTTGTGCTATTTCTGATTTTTACTTCTTACTTGTAGATGGCCACATTATTCTGTTACATAGAGACTAGAGATGAGGGAGGGAAATAAACCGATCCACCCCTGCAGCACTGGAAACGTGTTATAACTTCAAACGACAAATGAAGGTTAAAAAAACTAAACCAAAACTTGTGACTGTCAACAACTAACAAATGTTTCGTTGCCCATTCGTAAATATTCACTCAGATCTTTAGATGACGTCATAACAAAACAAGTGGGTTCAAGAAGTATCGATATAATAGGACAAAACTTGCTACGATTTCTTTTTTACCCCGAAGAGAAAAGGTTCACCTTTCGAAAGCGCTCGTGTTATAGGGTTTTTTATCGTTTTAGTTTGTGTGTGTGTTTTCTTATAGCAAAGCCACATCAGGTTATCTGTTGATACCCCTCGGCGGACTTAGCAGATAGCCCGATGTGGCTTTGCTATAAGAAAAAAACAACATGCACACACACTAGTTATAGTATATGTGATAAGATTTTTGGCTCTGTTCGTATATTTGGTCGTCACAAGCGGGCCACCAAACGTGTCACAGCTATGTAATATCACCTGGAAACACAAGATGCTTTATAGTGAAAACAAAATCAGGGATCACCAGCCGTCATCATAACAGTACCAACACTGGAATGGTAATGACTTTGAAGATGAAACGTTTCGACTTTGTTTTACACGACGTTATTGCAAAGCAAAAGAAAGGTGTCATAAGTGAACGGCGAACCTTGTGGTTTTTTCTCAGCAGTACTTCCAGCCTCCATCTACGTGTTATATTTATAAATATGTTCACGTAGTTCCGTATATCCTAGAGAAATGTTTTACAGCGATGAGCCGATTAATCAGAGAAAGCCGTAATTGATTATTCATAATTTTAGGAACTCATAAAGTAATAACTGTATAGGATGCATTACATTAGCAGTCTTCTATTTGCTGGACAACGTAATATCTTTTTTTTGGGGTACTGATTGTTAATAGAATTATGCGAGCTCACACCAAATACCGTGATAGGGTCAGAGTTACAATGTCAAGACGGGTCAGTAGTGTTTGTTACCAATCGAAAGGTACATTACTCAGACTCGATAAAAGAATGATTATCCGTGTCATAACAGGTTAACCTGAAAATGACCTAAGAAGGTAGAAAACTTCTCCTGTACTTTATGTTAATTAAAGTGTTAATACCCATACCAGCCGTTTTGTTTTGTACTTTATGTTAATTAAAGTGTTAATACCCATACCAGCCGTCTTGAGAATATAGTTTGTTTTTCTTACACTATTGTTTAAAAGAAATTACTTCTAGTTTAAAAACCAACAACAACAAAAAACGTTCAGACCGTTTTCGAATTTCCCGCACGTTGACAGTAACAGTTCACCACATTGAATTTACAGCCCAGACCGTCGAGATGCGCTACCCAAGAGGGAATCTGTGAGGGTGCGTAGCTATGCTCATGTAAGTATATGAGTTATATCTGAAATTTATAAATAAATCACTTTGAAAAACTTCCATACAAACATTACCGCTGTTAAACAGTGAAAGCAATAGGCGTGGGAAGATAATGTACACTGTTTATATAAATAGGGTATTTGGAGTTCCTGGGATGACGTAACAAAACATTTTTTTTTTTTAGAAAAGGGAGCGCCGTAAAAAGTTTTCGCTAAATGAACAACAGAGAAGGCAATTAGTCAAAAGTACCTACCGCCAACTCAACTTTTTTTTTTCTTACCTGTGCATTGGACATGTTGACCAATATAAACAGAAAGTTTTACGGTGTCCCCTACTCCTCCTGTAGTTTAAAATCACTTTTATCGCGAAAATTTGCGTAGTTTTTATGGCAATGGAACGCAAACCAAGCAACTTTTTGTAATAAAAGTGACTTGAAACTATAGGAGGGGTGTGGGAATACCGTAAAACTTTCTGTTTATATTGTAAAAGTATGTAAAAAAAAATCACGTGCGAACTGGTATTCTGTTTTGAAGAGGAATTTTGTACTCATCAAATTAATAGTCACTGTCTTTAACCTGATATCGCTCGGACTACCCGCGGCACAGTCTTTGGACTTGCAACGCTAGAAACAAGACTTCAATACTTTTGGTGGGCACAACACAGATAAATAGCTCGTTACATACATCTGTGCTTAACTACAAGTAAACATACCCGATTGGTGTTCATATATCAACTGTAAAGACAACGTAAAAGCCAGAGGGCTGTGACCTATGAGGAACAACAAAAAAACACGTGGAAATTTCTACCTCGTAACTTGTAGCAAAATTAACAATAGATATAGCCAACTAACCAAGCGCTTTGCATCGTCAAAAATAAATTAGGACTTTGCGAGGCAGCTGCCCTTAGCCTCTCCTCAAATTGGCGCTATTAAGCCTGTAGACCAGGTTGTAAAACTATGACAGTGTATACTGGTGGCTGAAAAACTGTGGCATATGTGTCAAGTATAAAAGCGGGCTTGTTTCCTATATCACGTTTTTTACTCCTATATCCGTTGAAAAACAAAAGTAATCGATGTCTTATGACGCTGCAGCCTTGGCCGTAACCAACCGTGACAGTATGTGTAGGTTGGCATTAATAAATAAGTTGTTTTCTATTTTACTGACATGTAGTCTGAGTGGATGAATCTATTTCTGTATGTTAACTGTAAACTATGTCAATTAAAATGAATGGGATTAAAACGTAAGAACGTGGTATTTAATTACGCCTTTCACCAGGAGGGAGGACGATATACGGCAAAAGTTTGATGCGGCATATGTGTTGGGAAGGGGGGGTGCTTATTTTGTTCTATTTAAAGTTGATTTTAAGTGCAAGTTGTGATGGTAGAAACATCAAGAAGTTGTCAAGGGGAGTAAAAGTGGTAAAGTCCAATATGGGTTTCGTCTTTCGTTTTCCCTAGGAATACAGACATATCATTAAAAAGCTGTTATACTTAGGAATGATGTCAGAAGGAAGATTACCTGAACTTGTTTCCAGACGTTTTGTGGAAGAACAGTGACCACTGACGATGAATGCGATTCTTCGATGGAAAATACTTTCTTTGTAATGTTTGTCAGCACGAACACGTGATTGTGTTACTGTACTAAACTATTTCCAGGCCTATAGCTTTAGAACCGTTTAACAAAATTCTTCAGTGTGGAAGAAAGACTATTAAGTATTGTACTGTTATTTACGATTAAGCATGGATTACACACACACACACACACACACAATCATTTCGTATCTATTTATGGCCGAGAGTCTGTCTGGCAAAAGCCATTCGACCCTCTTGCTTTATTTTGATTGTTGTTGTTAAGCGAGGTTTTTAGCGTTATAAACCTTCTGACTTACCTATGAGTCGCTATGGAGCGCCACTCATCTGATTTCCTTCGTCGCTGTAGAGTCTTGTACATTCAATCACTGTTTGGCCAATTATTCGTTAGGCGGTATACATCATGAATCAGTTTATTCCTCAAAAATTACAAAAAACGAAAATTTTGTGCTATATTTGATAAAGTATAACATCATTTTACTTCTCTTATTGATGTATGATTCATAGAAAAAACTTGTATTTGAGTTACGCCAAAGGTTTTTGTGGCAGAAAAAAAAAGTTGGTCTGTTTTATGGGTTCATCGAAACTTGTGACTACGTAGTGTATCAGACATTTTAATGAACAAAGTCCCTTTCTTCCCTGTACGTATTAGTTTCTTCTTTTGTATTTAATGACCATGCAGTGGTTTGACAGCTAAAGTTTTTTTATTTTTTGGTTAAAACAAAATTCCAATACATAATAGTGTTACACCTTAATGCATTGACGATAATATGAGGGTTAGAATCATCACTATTCCTCAAATGTACTAGTGGATTTTCATATACTTGGTATGAAATATTCTGCGTTCGAAATACAGTCGTGCTGTTTTATGTTCTTGTAGTACACATTATTGGTCGATAAAAAGAAAACGCATCATGTTAATATTGACCCACGCTTATGAAACGATCACAGAGTCAATAGGTGTTTGTGTCTAATAGTTTTATACATCGACTTTGGATAATGTTCATGTGTCATTGTTCACATATCTGCGTGAATACTCTACTTTTAACGAAACACAAATAACCTGAAATGGTGTTTGTTTGTTTAAATGTCGCGTGCAAACTGTCATACGTTTTCGCTTGCTATAATAAGTATATCAACTTTACCTTTCACATTACTTTTTAAGGGGGTTTCGTCAAGAGTTTTGTTGTTTAATGTGGTCTAAAACTTTCTCGCTGAGTCCCTGCTGATGGGGAAAACTCGGTTTTGAGAGATAGAAAGCGAAACGTTATTTGATAGGGAGCTTCAAACAGCGTAACATCATTGACTGATTCACTTAATTGAACATGAATTAACAGAATAACCAAGGCAGTATTAAAACTGAACATACACCCATTAATAAATGTACCTATATATAGGTGTGTGTGTGTTCGTACATGTTTAAACAAATAACAGGTTTCTAATCTTAGATCCAGAAAGTATCCGGCAAATATTAAGCACTGCCTTCTCGTACACTACACCACTGAAAGGTGAATGAGATTTACGTTTCCGGCTTGCCACCTGATGTCAAAACGTCCACCTTTCGGAAACGCTTGGGTTACAGAGTCTTGTATTTTTGCCTTAAACATTTCATCTTAATTTTTTTTTAACATCAATAATATTTAGGTGATGAACTTGAGAGTAAAACCGAACAGCTCTAAGACTGCTTCAATACTGAACTACCATAAAATAGTGGTTGAGCTAAATCTCTAGCGAGACATCCGCACCATGTGCATTTTTATAATGAGTAAGGTAGGCCAGGCTAGTTAACTCTGACATTACACGGTGATGATATAGAACCTAATGTCAGCTATGACAGATCTTCCACGATTGAAAGAATCCTTTTAGATAAACTGCTCATGAAATGGTTAAAAACAATGTTTTTGTTCCAAGTAGAACCAGAAGACATGCGTGGAGAGAACTAGTCTTCACTTCGTCGACCAACAAATTGGTTTTTACCTTCGTCTACTTACTTTCCACTACTAGTATCGTTCAGCAAACAAAACATCTGATTAAAAACTTATCTAAACTGAATATTTGATTTACGTTATATTTACTATAACTTATATCAAGTTTTCAACTAATATATATGAATGTTTGCTCCATGTTAATAAGCGTTCCGTGGGAACAAAATGTTTGGACTTCGTTTTATATGAACCCTTTTAAGCCTTATCTTTGTTCTTGTGCAAAGTTACGATATAGATTCATGCAGTTTATAAGTTGTTGAAATACGTTTAACAGTAATAAGACCCTGTTGTAAAATAAAACCAAACAGCAGTTTTTCACAGTTGATTAATCAAGTGTTTTCTCTAACTTGTAGAGAAAATTTGCTTAAGTTATATCAGCAGGAGTGTAAAAAGGTTGTTTTTATGAAAATAAATTGTTAAAAATGAGATGAGTATTATTTATGTCATGCTCCCCAATAGTACAGCGGTATGTCGCTGGATTTACAACGCTATATTCAGGGGTTCGATTTCCCTCAGTGGGCTCAGCAGATAGCCCGATGTGGCTTTGCTACAAGTAAATACACACACAACATTTATGTCGTTGCTAATAGTTTCAACAAAAGGTTGTTTTTATGAAAATGAACTGTTAAAGGAGGTAATTATTAATAATGAAGTTAAAAGCGTAATAATTTTTTGTTAATTAGGTGAGAAACATTTCTTCGTATTCACAAAGTAAAATATTAAATCCCTAATACAGTTATTGTTGATAAACTTCAACACAGGAATAACTGAAGTAACTAAAGAAATTTCAATTAATGATTGTTTTGTTTTTATTAAAATGACAAGATTGACGGAAAGTTGAAATGTACAAACAACTAGTCGTGTTTACCACAGCAACCTCAGGCAACAACCAAGAGTAAACATATATACACCTCCATAGCTCTGCAATGTTTTCCATAGGAGCTTCTAGCAAGAAACAAAAATAAGCAAGACTTAAATATCCTCTACAGTTAATGTACAACAACAATGTCCTGAAGTTCTATCAACAGGAATCTGAAGAAATAATAATTAACAGCAAACATACGTCTCTGTTGTGTTTTCTATACGAATGTAAAGAAAACATTCTGTAGCGTTACCCTTAGTAATCCAAATATGCAACGTCAATAATAAACACACTATTCCAATGTTCTGTAGCATTACCCACATGAATCACAAGGTTTGGTGTGAATTTCGCGGAAAGCTACACGAGGGCTATCTGCGCTAGCCGTTCCTAATTTAGCAGTGTAAGACTAGAGGGAAGGCAGCTTGTCATCACCACCACTTGCCAACTCTTGAGCTGCTTTTTACCGTCACATTATAAAGCCTTCACGGCTAAAAGGGCTAGCATGTTTGGTGTGACAGGGATTCGAACTTGCGAACCTCGAATTACGCATCGAGTGCCTTAACTACCTGGCCATGCCGGGCCTGAACCACAAGCAATGAAGTCAATAATAAGCACAATATTCATCGATCTGCAGTGTTTATCATGGGCTCTTCAAGTAACAACGAATGATTAGCATAACACTTCGATGTTATACAGTGTTTTCTATTCTCAATTTTCAAAGGTGGATACGAAAGTGACAATCATGTTTCGTTTTAAAAGATCCGAACAAAGCCTGCGAGGGGTCTTGCTGTTGGTTGGCTTCCTTTGAAATACAATTGCAAAAAATAATGTAGAATCAGACGTATAAAAAGGTTTTTTCTTTTCATTTTTTTTAAAAAAAAAATAAAACAGAGTTTTATATCTTCTTCCCCCTTTCCTAAAAGTGAGAAAACAACATACTGGATAACTTTAGACCCGTAAAACAATGTACAACCTGAAGACACGTTTCGAACTAAATCAAAGATTTCGTGATAGTAATAACATATTGCATTAAAAATGGGAAGAACCTAAAAGTAAAATAATACGTGAAACTGGTTCCATTTTACTGGGATGTCTGCCAAACTTGATCTCTGATCGAAGGTAGATAACGTTGTCCAGTTCTTATTACGTCTTGTAACCATTATATTTTTATTTCCAACAAGGTTGGATTGATTATCTTAAGTTGTATTTCGATTATTATTTAACCAAATAACGAATCATGATTAAGAAACACACAATTATTACACACGCAATAATTCAAAAAAGGGGGAAGAAATCACATTTTAAAAAAATATGAACATAACCACTATTCAAAGTTTTGGTTTCATTTTAATGGTGAAACTTTCAAACGTAATAAACGATGAAATCTTATCCGCTGTATAGCGTGTTTTGCAAAAACCTTTTATATAAGGTGATATTTTATTATTTCCACATTGTAATTTCGATCTGACTGTTGTTTGTCAGTCCTCTGTAAGCAACGACTTTTGTTTATGACCTAGATTTCCGAATCGTGTATATGTGTGTGTGAGTATGTATGAAGATTGACAACTTGTAGATGCAGTAGTTATACTGACAGATAGTTCTATACCTACAGCAAGTTACGTAAAAGTCTAGTTACTCCTTGATTCTTAATTCTTCACTAAACGAAACAGAAACAATTATTTTTCGCTACAATGTAACATGCTAAACCTAAACTACCAACATCGTATATCTCATGGAAGTCATACCAACATTACATACATCTTATAGAGGTTATCCTCGTTAACATCACATACATCTTATGGAGATCATCTTCGTCAACATCACATATATGTTATTGAAATCACCTTCGTCAACATCACATACATTTTTTTGGAGGTTATATTTGTCAACATCACATACATTTTATGGAGATCATCCTCGTCAATATCACATACATCTTATGGAGGTCATTCTGGTCAAAAGCATATACAGTCATGTGAAAAAGTTAGAACACCCTATGAAAGCCTGTGTATTTTTGTAACATTTTTGGATATATAGACATTTAATCTCAATTTTAACGATATTGAGAGATTATGGGAATATAACTAAACAATTAAAACTGAAGAAAAGACTTCTCAAGATCTTCTGTAAATATAATTCTACAACAATGCATATTCTAACTGAGGAAAAAGTGAGGACACCCTACCCCCTAATAGCTAGTGTTACCTCCTTTGGCTGAAATAACTCCAGTGAGACGCTTCTTGTAGCCATCTACCAGTCTCTGACGTCAGTCTGAAGAAAGTTTGCCCCACTCCTCAATGCAGAATTCTTTCAGCTGTGAAATGTTTGAGGGGTTTCTTACATGTACAGCCCGTTTCAAGTCATCCCACAGCATCTCAATGGTATTAAGATCTGGGCTTTGACTCGGCCATTCCAGGACTCTCCATTTCTTAGCTTTCAGCCAGTCCTTGGTGAATTTACTGGTATGTTTTGGGTCATTGTTGTGTTGCAGAGTACAGTTCCGCTTCAGCTTTAATTTTTGCACAGATGGTCTCATGGTGGATTCTATGATTGTGAGCTGTCCAGGTCCTGCTGTAGCAAAGCAGCCCCAAACCAAGACACTTCCACCTCCATGCTTCACAGTTGGTATGAGGTTCTTTGCCTGGAATGCTGTATTTGGTTTACGCCAAACATGTCCTTTGTTCTTGTATCCAAATAATTCAATTTTGGACTCATCTGTCTAAAGAACGTTATTCCAGAAGTCCTGGTCTTTGTCTACATTCTCCCCAGCAAACTTCAGTCTGGCCTTGATGTTTCTCTTAGAGAGCAAAGGTTTCCTCCTTGCACACCTCCCATGCAAGCTAAACTTGTGCAGTCTCTTTCTGATTGTAGAGGCATGCACTTTCACATCAACAGTAGCCAGAGCCTGCTGTAGGTCCAATGATCACATGTTAGGATGTTTGGAGACCTCTTTTAGCATCTTGCGGTCTGCTCTCGGGGTGAACTTGCTTGAACGACCACACCTGGACAAGTTGCCAGTTGTTTTGAAAGCCCTCCACTTGTTGACTATTTTCCGGACAGTGGAATGGCTGATTTCAAAATCTTTTGGGATCTTTTTAAATCCCTTACCAGACTTATAAGCTGCTACAGTTTTCTTTCTGAAGGTCTCAGACAGGTCTTCTGCTCTCACCATGGTGCTCACTTTCACTTCAACAGTCAGGAGCACACGAAACTAAATGTCTGAGGTGTAAATAGGGCAAGCCTCATTCAAAGTGCTGAATAACGATCTTCTAATCATGTGCACCTGGTGTGATACACCCGTGTGTGAGTTGAGCCATTTTAAGTGGGAATAAATGTGGGGGTGTTCTAACTTTTTCCTCAGTTAGAATATGCATTTTTTGTAGAATTACATTTACAGAAGATCTTGAAAAGTCTTTTCTTCAGTTTTAATTGTTTAGTTATATTCTTATAATCTCTCAGTATTGTTAAAATTGAGATTAAATATCTATATATCCAAAATTTTACAAAAATACACAGGCTTTCAAAGGTTGTCCTAACTTTTTCACATGACTGTACATTTTATGGAGTTCATCCTCGTTAACATCACATACATCTTATAGAAGTCATCCTCGTCAACATCACATACATCTTATAGATGTCGATTTTCCCAGCATTACAGATATATTATAGACGTCGATTTTCCCAACACAACATTACATATATCTTATGTAGGTAGATTTTCCCAAAATTACAGATACGTTATGAAGGCCGACCATCCCATTATTACAGAGATACTATGGGTGTGCAGAGAAATGATGAATAAAAGGCCTTCTAAAATCAACTTTTAATAACAGTTTGACCTTTACATTAGAGTATTCAAAGTAGAGAAGTGGCCTGTGAAATTAACTGGGCAAAATCTTTACACCTCTCACAATAACGTTTTGAAAATTGTTCTTAAAACAAGAGCAACCAATCAGATCAGTCAACTGATGGGTATCGATAATTAAACACACTGTTCTTGCGTTACTACCTATAAATATTATAATACAGTTGACTGCCCAAGCTTTTAGCGATACTTATGGCCGTAATCACAACAGTATCTCCCGACGTTCGGTTAGCTTATGATGTTTTGTTTGCTTGTTGAGTACTGCACGGAGGTACAATGGGGCTATCTGTACTAATTCCATAATTTAGAAGTGATAAGTCAAAGAAAAAGCAGTTAGTCAGCGTCACCCACCGCCAACCCTTATGCTACTTGAATAATGGAATTGATCGTCAGGTTATAACACCATCACGGCTGAAAAAGCGAGGATGTTCGATGATGGGCAAGGAATCCGCGAGTCTAGAGAAATGGTCCTCAAAGTAAGGTCAGTGAGAGTTTTCCAAGTGGTTACAGGGCTGGTTCAGGATGGAAATCACGAAGTCTTTTGTCCTGCTGAATAGGTCCAAGACGAGAAAATTTGAGATCCACTTGTTTGGAGCCCTAACGGCCAGGTTATGCCAAGCTGTTTAGGGGATTAGTGCGTATTCCATATATATATATATATATATATTAGGTTTACACTGAATAACACTTTTGATAATAAGTTTATCATAATGAAATATTCACCTAATAAAAACGGATGTATATTAAATGTTATAACCAACACATTAAAGGAATTATAGAGCTTACCTTACCCAAATAATGCAACTGGATATGTTACCATTTTGTTCACTTAAAGTAGCAGACGGTGTCTGTTTATTTGTCTGTCCGTCCGTCAGTCCACTTTTCAGTCTTGTCCATTACACCAACCCTCGTGTCTATTTCTTTACTGAAGTTAGAACTCCTTAGGTACGTGTTAAGTAATAAGCGAACTTGGTAATGCCATACGATTTTATTTTAACTTTTACTAAAATAAAACACAAAATGAAAGTGTATTGATGGTTTATTGTAGTACACTTTAGCTCTCTGTAACTTTTTTTTAAATCTACTAACCCTATTTACATACAATTCACTCGTTTACACGTTATTTGAACAATAACTGCCTCTGTTGATGTCACAGAGCGTTGCTGTCAATAGTTTATTGTTAGGGTGTCTGTGTGTGTGTGTTTTTCTTATAGCAAAGCCACATCAGGCTATCTGCTGAATCCACCGAGGATAATTGAACCCCTGATTTCAGAGTTGTAAATCCTTAGACTTACCGCTGTACCAGCGGGTGACTTATTGTTAGGGTTAGCTCTACTGGTTCAATCGATAATTAAAACATCTGATGATTCAAGGTTTACGTTTCTGATCATTTTTAACTTGATCCAAGCTGTTAATAACTTATTTCGTTTAAAACTTTAAATAAACAAATAATAATAATTATAATACAAATAATGCATTAAATGTTTGTTATTATTTTTAATTCAAGTGGGAAATAAATTAAATAATGTTGTTTTTTCTCCATTACAAGAACTTAAATTTAAAAAAAAAAACGTGTAGAAAAATGTTGCATATAAACTGATTACAGAAATAAATTATAACCAATATGAAAGTCGGAGACACATTGGTAGGTTTAGTTTGGTTTGATTCGAATTTCGCACAAAGCTACAAGAGGGCTATCTGCGCTAGCAATCCCTAATTTAGCAGTATAAGACTAGAGAGAAGGCAGTTAGTCATCACCACCCACCGCCAAGTCTTGAGCTACTCTTCTACCAACGAGTAATGGGATTGACTGTCACATTATAACGCCCTCACGTCTGAAAGGGCGAGCATGTTTGGTGTGACGGGGAATCGAACCCGCGACCCTCGGATTACAAGTCGAGTGCCTTAACCACCTGGCCATGCCGGGCCCACATTGGTAGGTAAAGAATATTTTGTACTGTGACATTTATAACTCTCTCTTTTTGTATAGCTGTGTCCCCCCTTCATTTGATAAAATTTGACCTATCCGTAGTTGGTCTAGTGAATTATTTTGGAGGTGCACAAATGCATACCATATCAACTTTTTTAACACTAAGCATTGAAATGTCTTAATACCAGAGTACAGCAGGGCAACACGGTTATGAGAGAAGAAAGCCAAATCTAAATTTGACCAGGATCACCCTCACTGAGTAAAAGGTCAGTTTGCAGGTTTCAGGGTTGTATGCAGAGAAGCGAAGTAAGAACGTGTTTATAGTAATTATATTCACGGTACTTTAAATAAGTCATGAAACTGGATTGTATGTACTCAGCGTGGTGGCTCGGTGTGGAAAATGAGAAAGATTTATAGAACAATTGTCAACGTGATGTTTTATATGAAACAGTAGAGTTCCAATCGAACAAGGGAGGAATAGTCATAACACGTTAAAGAGAATACACCTTCTATCTAGATAAAACATTAGTTGCTTTTAACATTTTTTACGTTAGTAATTTTTATTAAATTTCTAATATTTTAAGTCCACTTGGACTTACAGTATATATCAATCTAGTCAAGTTTTAACAAATAGTATGTAAAAAAAAAAATAACCAAGAAATTCATTCCCTAACTGCGCCAAGTTGTTGAACATAAGGTTTAGAATAAGAGAGAGAGAAAATTTCAGCTTTTAAGTAGTTCTATCGACAGACTTATAACATTTGTTTACTAAACAGAGCAATGTACACGTAGGCCTTAGTAAAATGAACACAAACCTGTAAACACCTAGAGCTGACATTCAGGGTGAAGAAATAACGTGTTCAAAATTCGACTGATGATTTCCCTTTTCATCAAAATAAGTTTTCAGAAATTTAAACTTTTATCTTCCCTAAAAAAGTAGGATTCACATAAAGAACTTTAAAATATCTGACTGACCAGCGGACAATTCTGAACTTGTAACAATCACGTTATTCAAACAACGTGAACGTAGACACACGTGAAAGTAGACACTGAACTCAAAACTTTTTCTTTTCCTGAACTGCTTTCTGACCGACACGTCATGAAAAAAAAACGTCTTTTTTTTGTACGTTGATTTAAATGTTGAAGTTTATAAAAGCGACTTTCTTTAGGGCCGGTTTAAGTATCGCAACCATTTAACATTAACAAAAACAACATTCAAGCACAAAACAAACATAGCGAACTTTCATTTATCGATTCACGTGGGGTTAGTTCTCCGGAGGACAGCTTAGCTTAGTAAAGTGTCTGCACGTTCTCGGGACCCTCTCACTCACATTGAACTATCGAACGTGGCTAGCCGGCGTCTTATGTGTCACGTGATTCAGGGCCAACAGGTGACTGCCAATCAGTCCAGCCATCACAAACGCAGGATGCTAGCTGGGTGAGCCAACAGGAGACAGCTTGAGGCCCTTTTTGTTCACAGTGTCTTGTCAAAACGAACAAGCAGCCCATCCCTGCTTGAGTGATGGCAATCCTCCCCACGAGCTTCTCACTTGATTTTTTTTTTTTCACATTTGAAACAAATCATGTAGAACACATTGATAGAAAATCAAATAAAAGTAAGTTAAATTTCAAATGAAAAATAGTACATCTTTACACGTTAATCAAACCAGGAATCAAACAGTATGTTGGCAATGTTCGAGCTGCGGCTGCTCACATACTTCGAATAAAAAGTGTAAGTTTACTAACAAATTGTAAGGTGAAATAGTTAAAAATAAGAAAGTGATAAATTAGTAACAAAAAATAAATTCACGATGTTTTGAAATTTGTAATTTTGATATATTTATCGTTTCTTAGGTGTTTGATGCTTATCAATATTGTGTTATTTTACACGTGTGTCGGTTATCTATACATCAATTTTTAACATACAACTTGGTCATTTTCTTAGTGTAGTCCACTTTTCATCTATAGCGAATTCAGTTTGGTCTACGGTCAGTCCACTTTTTATCTACGATCAGTTCAATCTGGTCTCATGGTATGTGTGGTCCACCTTTCGTATTCAGCGAGTTTAATGTTGTCACATCGTATGTGTGGTCCATATTCCATCTTCGTTGAGTTCAACCTTGTCACATTGTATGTGTGGTCCACCTTCAACATTCAGTGAGTTCAACCTTATCACTTTGTATTTTAGTCCACCTTTCATCTTCAGTAAGTTCAACCTTGTGACATTGTATTTTGGTCCACCTTCCATACTTAGTGAGTTCAACCTTGTCACATTGTATGTGTGGTCCATCTTCTATATTTAGTGAGTTCAACCGAGTCACATTATAAAATTGTAAAAACAAGGTGGACCCTCCATGGGTAATATCACCGACAGAGTTAACTGGAATCTTGAATATACTAGTGTGAAACCGAAACGTTTTGTCTTGTTTAAGTTTGTGTTTACATGATTCATTCCACTTCTTCTTTAATTGTTTTGCTATTTCTAGAATTGCAGCATTTTTATTTTCATTTATTATTAACTCACCTTCGACTAAACCTTTCGGATCAACTGGTATCCTAGAGATGACTTACGTTAATTATTGATTATTCTTGGTAACTAAATAAATGACGTATAAGGAAAGAAATTACCAATGAATTAATAGACGTTATAGTATTCGTTATTAATTCTGTGGTTTATATGGAAAGAGTAAGAATATTAAATAAAAAATTATTATTTATCTTTCTCCTTGGTCAGGTTGGTCCAGCCGTTATTGTAAAAAGTCATAAACTCAAAATTATCAGTAGATCATTTTCTCTGTTAGAAATAAGGTGGGCAGCCACAGTTATTAGTTCTACAAATAATGCAGAAATGTCAAAATAGTCAGTTAGGACAGTTTTGTTCTTCTAGCTTGATTGACTTATGGAATGAATTTTCGTCGACTGTAATGGAGAATAACACTTTACAAGAGTCTAAGAGGGAAGACATAATGGTTTCCCGAAAAGTATAAAATGGACTTAAGATTTCACTCTTCTAAAGGGCGGTTATACAAGGACAGCCTTGGAGATCAAACTTGTTTCTTGTTTTCTGTGGGTTATGTTGTCTTCAAATGGTGATTATGAAAAAAGTCTTGAAGGACTAACTTGTCCCTTCTTGCTCATGAGTTATGTCATCCCCCAAAGGGATCTGCTATGATAGTTTACAAGGGCCAAGTTCATTTTGATTTTGTCCCTTGTCCGTAAGTTATGTTATCTTCCGGGGGAGGGTATGCAAAGATAGTTTTAAAAGAGTAGCTTGTCCTTTGATGTTCGTGAGCTATATCATCTCCCAAGGGTGGGTATCAAACGCGCCATTAAAGACCAACTTGTTCTTTGTTATCAGTAGGTTATGTGACATTCAAACCTCTCAATGGTTTTATTTTTACTTTTCTCTACATTTTCCTATAGATATTTATTTCAAATTAGGATCCTATTTAAGTTTCAAAGTTTTAGCGCTCTGTTAGCGTTAGTTGATTAATATTGCCAGTTGTGATTCAAGAGTTCCTGATTGAAGATGGGTAACCTTAATTGTTGCTGGTTGTGTACAAAGAAGAAGATGTAATAAGTATTTACTAAACAATCTTCTTAACCATCTTTAGACTTCAGACAAGCAATGTCTCATGAACAGACAAAACTTTTAAAATCCTGGTTTGATTAACAACACTGATTGAAGGTGAATCTGGTGAATTCGGATAACGAAGATGACAAGTCGATTTTCTTTAATAATGCAGCTTAAAGTTACATTTATTGAATCAATGCAATGGGAAGCACGTATTCTGTAATGAATTAGCTTTTGAATGGAGGTAAACACAAGTGTCGGTATTCATTGTCGACTGGGTGTTTCCTTTAAGGCTGGTTATTCAATAAAAAGTTAAAATCAAACCCGATCAAAACCAAAAACAACAACAACAAAACTTTGAAAGAATATTGGCCTAGTAAGCTCAGGAACCAATTCACTCTACCAAGTTATGGATCCGTTACCACCAGCAAGTGTTGAAGGCAAATTAAGAAGAAAAATGAAACATCAATACCTGAGGTAAGTCAAGATGGTAGGATCTTTAGATCGCAATGGGCTATCTGTGCTCTCTCCATCACGAGTATTGAAACACGGTTTGTAGCGGTGTGAGTTCACAGACGTATCGCTGTGCCACTAGGGACTTCCAAAAGAGTAAATTACAACATGATAATCTTTTCAAATCCTGAGTAATGCATCAATTCAAATGCACGTGTATGACGTATGTGATCAGGTTGAATTATATGATAGATATGAGTAATAAGGACATCCTATACAGGATATTATACTATCGGGTTCACAATACTAGGTAACAAAAGCGTAGAAACGGAGCAGTTTTCGACTTAGATGATTTACTAACTGGTAATAAACGAATATTAAACGTAAACACCATTTTCTCATGACAGCAGGACACGAACATCACAAATTATCGTCCTCCTATGAAGCACAGGAGTCAACCAATTAAGTTTGATACAAAATTGTCTACATCTCAAGAAGTTTGGTGCTTTAAGGAATAGAGTCTCGTAATCTTATAGTTTTTAGAAAGTGTTGAATCGGTGTAATTACGCATGCTTCCATACAAGGAAACTGGTTAGACATTATATATATAGTACGTATAATGTCACTCTTAACCATAGACTTATCGATGTGGTCCATGCACTCCACAGGTTTTCTAGACAGATTTTATCTGAACTATTTACGTACCACATTCCTTGTGGGTATGTGGTTTCTCTCGAAGAGTGACATTTAGTTAGACAGAAGAAGAAAAACTAGACTAATCGGTTTGCTATCAGTTCAGAATTAGAAACGTGTATGTGTAATTAGCTCTTTTCTCGAAAATTCTGAAACAGGCTTAATATGATACAATAGTGTCTTTCTCTGGTAGTGGGAGAAAATTAAGCAGTAAATTCATTACATCAATGAATATCATCAGATGATTTTTACACATATCTTATCTAAAAATTGGGTCAGGCTTAACTTAATGGCTAGAGCGCTGAAACGTGTTTTTGGAGTCCATGATTCGTATCCAATTTCTGCGGGACAAAGAAGAAGATATTCATTTTACTGCTATGTACACAGTAATGGGCCTGGTGCCCCGAACATTTTACTCTGTCTCAGTAAAAATGCATTAAAATTAGAAAAATACTCAAACATGAAACTGGATCACACTGTTAGGTTCGATTCAATCAAGATTTAGTTGTGGGTGATGCGGTAGCACACAAAAGTATATAAAATCTATCCCACTAAATATTAATCAGAATTATGAAAATTATTAAAAGTTCACCCTGAACTCAAGAACTTCTGGGGCATGAAGGCGAGCCTTGAACTTTGGCCGTAATGGATGCGCCTGTGGCAACACATTCTCTCGTTTCGTCAACCTACCTCCTAAGGCCCGGCATGACTAAGGTGGTTAAGGCGCTTGACTCGTAATCTGAGGGTTGCGGGTTCGAATCCCCGTCACACCAAACATGCTTGCTCTTTCAGCCGTAGAGGTGTTACAATGTTACGGTCAATCCCACAATTCGTTGTTAAAAGAGTAGCCCAAGAGTTGACTGTGAGTGGCGATGACTAGCTGCCTTCCCTCTAGTCTTACACGTCTAAATTAGGGACGGCTAGCGCAGATAGCTCTCGTGTAGCTTTGCACGAAATCAATGGGTAATAGGATGAATAAATAAAGGACCACTTGCTACGTGTTTAATATTTGTGTGTTCATCCAGAACTGATCAACTCTTGGTCCCACTGAACTTTAAAAGATCTATGAAATACATCTGTATATTCAGGCCAGCACATTCACTGTACCCTATTTCACTATTTGTTGGTAAAAGAGTAAACCAAGAGTTAGAAGTGGGTGGTGATGACCAGCTGCCTTCTTTCTAGTCTTACGCTGATTAGGGACGGCTAGCACAGATAGCCCTCGTAGAGCTTTGTGCGAAATCTAAAAAAACAAACAAACAAATTTACCTCCTAAATCTTTATGCAGATGTTTTTTATCTTACCAATTCAAATTACAATGTCTGTATTCTTGCTTTGTTTTAACGTTTTATGTTAATTCCTTAGGGTTATAAACCTCTCTTGTTATGCGTCAATCTTGTGTTAGTTGGAGTCGTTGATGACATCGATACACAAATCGTTTCTCCCATACCAGTTTAAGAAGTGAATATTGAATTAGCTTATATAATAACTTTAATCTAGTGTAAAACAAACTATCTGTATGTAATGAAGAGAGGTTGTTCTATCAAATGATTAGGCTCTCTGTCCGCATGAGTACTAGCCTCTTTGTGGTTCAGGGTTAAGTTTAATGAATTATAGATTATAACGCTAAAACTCCAGCTTCGATACTCGCGGAAGACAGAGCACAAGTAGTCTGTTGTGGTTTAGATTTCTGCTTAATAAGAAAACAAACAAGCAAGCACGATATTATATTGGTAACATTATCTTTTTATTTGTGTTTCAGGTTAAGACTCGTATAATGTTTTAGAATTTATAGTTAAGCCTAGAAATACAATTTTCTATTTCTCAAATCACTACACTTGTTTCAAATTCGTTCGAAGAATTAACTTTGAAAATACTCTACGTTTGATTTGAATTTTGCTCGTAGCTTCTCGAGGCCTTTCTGTGTTGATCGTCCCTAGTTTAACAGTGATGGGCTAGAGAGTTGATGTTGTTGTTTTTGGAATTTCGCGCAAAGCTACTTGAGGGCTATCTGCGATAGCCTTCCCTAATTTAGCAGTGTAAGACTAGAGGGAAGGCAGCTAGTCATTACCACCCACCGTCAACCCTTGGGCTACTCTTTTATCAACGAATAGTGGGATTGGCCGACACATTATAACGCCCCTACGGCTGAAAGGTCGAGCATGTTTGGTGCGACAGGGACCTACAGAAAAGAGAACAATACCAGCCATCAACTCTTTGACTACTCTTTTACCAAATAATACTTGGATTGACTGTTACATTATAACGCTTCTACGATTGAAGGAACTAGCGTACTCGATGTTATGTTATAAAAGACTATTTAGTGTATATATTATTGATTTATTTATTTTGTAAGTGAATATTTTATGAATGTTTAATTTTTAATTAAATGTTTAAGAGTTGAAAGCAATTACTTAAATTATATCTTGTGACAAGTTTAGTTGCGTGAACTACTAAGAGTTGTACGTTGTTGTGTTTGTAACTCGTTGATGTCGAGATTATCGAACTTTGCGTGAAACTGACTAATGTTGAAAATATAGCGCGCAGACGATCAAGTAATAAATACATAAATAGTGTGAAATTAGCGGAAAAGTAGACAGACTGACATAGACACAGCGGATGAGAAGTAAAGTTACCAGAAGAAATTCGGCCAAGGAAGAGTTAAACGCAAAGTTTAAATCTTCGTAGGAGTGGAAGGCTTAACGATTAATGTAGACTTAACGGTTGATATATTAGAGTGAAATTAAAGATAAAGTAAGTGAACTATACTCGGATAGTTTGGTGTTAGTAATAGAGAAAAATAATTCGGCTTGCGAACTGAAATTCTGAAGCAATTGGACTTTTAAGAATAAGAGAACTATACATAGTGTTTATGATATGCCTATGATCACTATAGTGTAAATAATTTGTTGTATATACGTTTAACTAGTTCTGGATATATACACATTGTTTTGAAAACAAGTTACGTGCATGCTCTCGTTGATTTTTTAATTTGTCGCCAACACCAACTGTAAAAGAATCCTGAGCCCAAAGACAACACAATATATATTTATACTATTAAGAAGAATCAGCAAAAGTATTGACGTTTAACGAACATGGCCACCCGCTAGTGAAGCGGTATGTCTTCGGATTTACAACGCTAAAATCAGGGGTTTGATTCCCCTCAGTGGGCTCAGCAGATAGCCCGATGTGGTTTTGCTATAATAAAACACACACACACACACTTAACGAACATAACTTGACATTTGGAAACGAGGATTTGAACCCTTAACCTGCAGCTTGCGAGTTGAGCGCTATAAGCGCCATGCCAATATCGCACGATTTTTAATATATAATGTCTGTGATGTTAGAAGTCCATTTTTAACACATTAACTCTTTAATCAATCTTAACCCTTTAGCTGTTTAATCTCATAATAACACTTCACGTCATATTTCAATATTCAACTGTCTTCTCTTCAACAACTTGATTGACAAAATATCTTAGCCCCTGATGGCTCGACAATGAGTACAAGTTTCTGATGCTATAAAGTTTGTTTGTTTTGTTTTTTGAATTTTGCGCAAAGCTACACGAGGGCTATCTACGCTACCCGTCCCTAATTTAGCAGTGTAAGACTAGAGGGAAGGCAACTAGTCGTCACCATCCACCACCAACTCTTGGACTACTCTTTTACTAATGAATAGTGGGATTGACCATACATTATTAACGTCCCCACGACTGAAAGGGCAAGCATGCTTGGTGGGACGGGGATTCGAATCCGCGACCCTCAGATTACGAGTCAAACGCCTTAACCCACCTGGAATGCTATAAAGACGTGGTGGGCAGAGCATAGATAGCCCGTTGTGCATTTTTGTGCTTTAGAACAACCAAACCAAAGTACGTTAAAATCTACCTTCACTTCTTCTAATTTTTAAATCCTTTTAATCTTATTATTTGAGAAAATAATACCTAACCTAGAATTCCTTTCTAATACAGCATAAAAACATTTATTTTCACTCTCTTCTATACGATGGATTAATCATTTTACAAATCGATTGTCAGTTTGCTTATTGCTTACAACTATTCCTTTACTTAATTAAACCGGAGACAATTGCCAAACATTCTTTACCTTGTAGATCAGGTTGGCTGAAAACGATGATCTTGATCAGTTTCATGTTTTATAATAATAAGAAAGTTTCGGTGTAGCTTAACATTCTACGATTTCGATTATACCACGTTTATTGTATACTTATTTGAAACACTTATTGTATGACAGAGGTACGAAACCTCTAATATTATCTTTTTTTTTATCAATATCACGGTTGTATCTCAATGGCCTTTACTAGAGATTATGGAATATGTAACCACGGTTGCTATTACTAAAAGATTTTGCAACCGAAAAAATGCGTGTAAGAAAACACCTGTATATTCGTATATTTAGCGGATTTCGCTCTCTAATGGTGCAGCGTTAAGCATGTGGAATAAACACCAGGTTTTGATACTCGTGACTGGCACAGGACAGACAGTCTATTGTATAGCTTTATGCTTAACTACAAACAAACGAAACATTCTTTTTTCACCTATTATGCACAAAATACGCTAAACGATCAGTACAGAAACTTTATGGTTGGTGTATTGCACTAAACAGCCAATACGGAAACCAAGAATATCGAATATTGTATCGAACCAAGAATAATACCTCAAACATGTTTAATACCAAGATCTAAAGCCTCAGATCTTGTAGGATTAAAACACGAATTTATCGCATTTATATATGATAGACATTTATTCTGAAGATAATTTCAAACACGATACATTAAAACAGAGGAAAGTTACGAATCTGTCGTGAATGATAATAAATCCTTCATTCCAGAAACTGTAGACAATTGTTTTTCAATGCACACGGATAAAGTAAGTGATAACTCATTAACATGTCTGATACTAACGTACTGGTATTTCAAATTACACAGAAAAACTACAGATAAGAATCCTTTAGAATAAACGACATCGCTCACTCATTTTATAATGACGTGCAAAGGAATTTCAAAAATATCTTAATGAGGAAATGTATATATATATATATGTATGTGTATATTAAATCTTCATCCGGTATAGATAATCTTGGATATTTATTATACGTGACAACTTTAAACGATATAACTTAATTGTATCTTTAATTTCTCACACATTAAAACCAGCATCAAAAGTAACTTGAAGAACGTCTTGAAGAGTATTTCGTGAATGTTTATCTTTTATACTAATAACGATATCACATTTTCGACGAGCTTTGTTTCTTGTTATATATATTATTTCACCATCTTTCGGGTCCTTTTTTTTTTGTATTACAAATTCCAGCACGCGTTAAATATATAAAAATTTAAAACGGTCATTTGTCTTTTTTTTTTCTCTTTTTCATTAAATCTCTCAAAGCCAGAACAAGTGGGGGAAAAAATTGAAGCGTGACAATCAGTTAAAATAAAATATAAAAAAAATCTTTCTTTTTTACACATGTATGAAATTATCAGGAAACTGGGGACCAAGTTTTGTTCTGAACCCTCACAAACATGCTATAGTTTTAACTGGTATAGAATGACAAGGTAATAAGGGGTCAACTTTTGTTCTGAGCCCTCACAAACATGCTATAGTTTTAACTGGTATAGAATGACAAGGTAATAAGGGGCCAAGTTTTGTTCTGAACCCTCACAAACATGCTATAGTTTTAACTGGTATAGAATGACAAGGTAATAAGGGGCCGAGTTTTATTCTGAACCTTCTCGAGCATGCTGTAGTTTTAATTGGTATAGAATGACAAGGTAATAAATGATCAAGTTTTGTTTTAAACCCTTTAGAAACATTCTGTAGTTCCAACTGTGTTTGAAATAACAAGGTAATAAGGTACAAATTTTTCTTTGAACACTTACAAGAGTTATATGGTTTGACCTGTGTAAGAAATGATCAGTCAGCTATAGTTCGAACATTACAAGGAATGAAATTATATATTTTTTACCTATCTTTTGGTTTGTTTTACGATCCCGCGTGTGTTCTTGGGATCATAAAACTGATCCCTGGGGGTGGAAGGAAGAGACCTAGGTCGACAACCCAAACATTCTAGTAAAGGTACTTATTTATTATTAGCCTTTGGAATCTTCGAAGGTTTGATGAAGCCACACCAAACCGTATTTTCAACGTGGGTTCTCCAGTGTCTAGAGTAGTTGTAGTACTAGCTCACTGAGTGCTTATAAACACTGTAATTACACTGATTACAGGTGATTTATCTCGAGTGTTTTAAGGTATATTTCTGTCGAATTCTCCAAAATTCAGTCTATAGCCATAATATTTGGTTTCAGGCAAAACGTTGTCGTGAGGTGTTTGCCAAAGCAAAATACTCATATTCACCGAATGAACAGACTGTCTTCTATGAGAACACGTGTTATAATAGCTCATTTATAACGTAAATAGCTTTAGATATTTAACACTTGAAGGTAAGAATGTCAAAAATATTTTTCCCACTCGCGAAAATAAAATGACGAATATAATTATTTGCATATACGTCATTCTAGTATAGCATGCACCCGTCTGTGAGACATATAGTGTATATAAAATATGTTTTTAGACAATTAGTACGTATTAAATGTGTGTTTAGCCACTTAGTGTACATTAAATGATCCTTTAAGCACTTAATGTATATTAAATGTGTGTGTTTATGCCCTTAATACGTATTAAATGTGTCTTTAGACACTAAGTGTGCATTAACTTTATGTCTTTAGGCGCTTAGTGTGAATTAAATATGTATGTTTAGACACCTGATGTATATTAAAAATAAAACTAGATTAATGTTATGGAGTATCTAGAAATCACAAAATTCATACATAGTGTTTATTGACAACATAACAAAAATTATCACAGTCCTCATAATATGAACAGAATAATATATAAAGGCTATGGAGTTTATTGACAGTGCTTGTTCATAACATGGATATTGCAGATTTAAAACTCTACAACCAAACTCACAGAGTAATTTTTCAGCTGTTAGAAAAACTTCTAAATTCAACCAACGTTTCGTTTACTTCAAGTCTTTTATCGTGCTTTGAAGTTTCTTGTTTTGCTTAATATATTTCAGTTTAGTTTGATCTTATCCTTAAACTCCCCTTTAGAAATATTAGCTAATTCTTAAACCCCCTTTAGAATATTATATTATCCTTAAACTCCCCTTTAGAAGTTTATCTTATCCTCAAACTCCCCTTTAGAATATTATTTTATCCTTAAACTCCCCTTTAGAAGTTTATCTTATCCTCAAACTCCCCTTTAGAATATTATTTTATCCTTAAACTCCCCTTTAGAAGTTTATCTTATCCTCAAACTCCCCTTTAGAATATTATTTTATCCTTAAACTCCCTTTAGAAGTTTATCTTATCCTCAAACTCCTTTAGAATATTATTTTATCCTTAAACTCCTCTTTAGAAGTTTATCTTATCCTCAAACTCCCTTTAGAATATTATTTTATCCTTAAACTCCCTTTAGAAGTTTATCTTATCCTCAAACTCCCTTTAGAATATTATTTTATCCTTAAACTCCCTTTAGAAGTTTATCTTATCCTCAAACTCCCTTTAGAATATTATATTATCCTTAAACTCCTTTAGAAGTTTATCTTATCCTCAAACTCCCCTTTAGAATATTATTTTATCCTTAAACTCCCCTTTAGAAGTTTATCTTATCCTCAAACTCCCCTTTAGAATATTAGCTTATTCTTAAACTTCCCTTTAGAAGTATTTTCTTATCCTCAAACTCCCCTTTAGAATATTATCTTATCCTTAAACTCCCGTTTAAAATATTACCTTATTCTTAAATTTCCTTTAGAAGTATTATCTTATTCTTGAACTCCTCTTTAGAATATTATCTTATCCTTAGATTTTCCTTTAGAAGTTTATTTTATCCTTAGACTCCCCTATAGAAGTTTTATCTTTTTCTGAATCTCTCTTTTACATGCAGATGTATTACCTTTTTCTGAACCGTCCTTTTAGATGTATTATCTTTTTCTGAATCTCTCTTTTACATGTAGATGTATTATCTTTTTCTGAATCTCTCTTTTACATGTAGATGTATTATCTTTTTCTGAACAATTTAGAATATTATATTATCCTTAGATCCCGTTTAGAAATATTATGTTATCCTTGGACTCTCCTTTAGAATATTATCTTATCCTTAGACTTTCCTTTAGAAGTTTATTTTATCCTTAGACTCCCCTATGGAAGTTTTATCTTTTTCTGAATCTCTCTTTTACATGTAGATGTATTATCTTTTTCTGAACCGTCCTTTTAGATGTATTATCTTTTTCTGAATCTCCATTTTAAATGTATTACCTTATCCTTTTGAGTTGTTAAAGGTTTATCGCGGTGAAAACTGGATTTCGATACCATTAGTTAGCGCAGCACAGACAGACAATTGTGTAGCTTTGGCTTAACGATAAACACAAAAGTTATTCTTTTGAGAATACGTTAACAGATTATAGCTTCAATGATAACTCTCAGCATAAATTATGTTTCTAAAATATAAACGTTAGAAGGAAAAACCGTTAACACGTGAGTGTATTTTGTTGCATTTAGTAAACACTTGGTGATGACTTGCGTGTGTTAATAGCTGAGTCGAAAATATAAAGTTTGTAAATCGTAATATTTTTTTAAAATGTTTCTCTTGGAAAGAACAAAACAATCGTGGCTTTTGATTTGAAACTTTGTAACGCGGGTAATAAAAATACCTGTCTAACCAGTATTCGTCATGTGAGGCTTTAACATTGTGTGGGGCGTACAACTCGGGTCTGAATGTAGTTAAATATAAAGCTACACAAGGGGTTATCTGTGCGGTGCCCACCTCAGGCATCGAAACCTAGTATTTAGCTTCGTAAGTCCGCAGATGTACCGCTGTGCCACAAGGGAGCCGGAAGGAAGGTATCTAGCGCACTTGACACGAAACATTGATCGTTTGTTTTCTGTTTGTTTTTGAATTTCACACAAAGCTACTCGAGGGCTATCTATGCTAGCCGTCCCTAATTTAGCAGTGTAAGGCTAGAGGAAAGGCAGCTAGTCATCACCACCCACCGCCAACTCTTGGGCTACTCTTTTACCAACGAATAGTGGGATTGATCGTCACATTATAACGCCCAACGGCTGAAAGGGCGATCATGTTTGGCGCGACGGGGATGCAAACCCGCGACCCTCAGATTATGAGTCACACGCCTTAACACGCTTGGCCATGCTGGGCCAAACATTGATCGATACGATTTGAAAACGAATAACGCATGCATTCCAATAGCAAAATGGATTCGTTTAGCCGTGTCAGTGAGAACCCAATAACGTTTTTATTCACGTGCTGTTGCCGGAAAATATGTTTTTGACAGTTGCTAATTCTGGATGTGCTGCAAAAGTAAAGGACAAAAAGAGCCCAAGAGCTAACGGTGTTTGGACTAATTACCTTCTGCACATATTCTGCAAGTCCCGTATTATAGGAAGGATACGCACGGATAGCCCTCGTGTAAGAGTACGCGAAAATTCTAAAACCAAACTGAAAACTAGAAACCGAAGGAGAAGTTGGAATAGATTTCCAGTAAACCTAGTCTTCAAATAATTGTAAAAAATATTAATTATATACATCGACCAGGAGCGACACTAGTTACAGAAGTAGGCCAAAACAGCTGGTATTGAAAATTTATATATCCTTAATTTAAGATTTATTACGATTCCCGTTTTCTTGTCCATCAGTAAGACAACGGTAAGTTTACAGTCGCACAGCGTTAGAATCCAGGGTTCGATTTCCCGCACTGGAGACAGCTTTGCTTTAAACAAAAATCCACCCATGTATCTCAGAACGGCTGTTATGGGTATTAACACTTTTATTGATAAGCAGAAAACAACGTTTTGACAGAAAAAGTTAACCTAAAGATGACCTAGGAAGGTCGAAACGTCTCTGCTTATCAATAGAAGTGTTAATACCCATACCAACTGTTCTGAGACACATTTTTATTTGAAGTGGATTTCTCGTCACCAAGAAAAATCTGCCTAATCTCATGTTCCATCGAACTGAAACTATGAAAGCGAAAATGTATGGTTAAACTCACTTTCAGCCAAAACGATGACTGTTACCTTTAGTTTTATGAGAAATCAAGTAATTGTTGTTTTGTGACAGCTGGACTTATTAATATATATCGAAACCCTCATAGATTAATTTCACGTAGTGTAACGATGAACAATTCAAGATAGAACGCCAACCCTGCAGCTCACTAGTATATGTTTGAGGTTTTATAACGCTAAAAAAACGGTTTTCGATACTCACAGTTTTAGCAGCGGAAGTATTTCATTACGTAGCTTCATACTTAACAACAAACAAATATAACGTACACTGTTAGTGGATGTGAACTATTAAAAAACATCTTAATTCTGTGTTTGTATACCTCTACCTGGTATAAATTAAAACTTATTGTCCCACCCTCCCAAGATGACTCAGAAATAAGCTTGAAGACTTACAAAGCTTAAATTCGGGTTTGATCATATTTTTGATATAAGACGCTTACTGTTAAGATTTTATACACAGTGATTTAATTCAAATAATTATTTCAAAATAAAGGATTTATTGGCGTTACATGTTTAAAAAGAAAGGATATGTGGGAATTGGGATTAGTGTTAAAATCAATAGAAAAGGGACCATTTATAATGATATAAAGATATTACAGTCTTTCTTTATTACAAGCCTATGGTATCCCTTGTTTTATTTCTTAACCTGACAATTTTGACGAAAATAACAAATCTTGATACGGTCTGGTGGTTAGGGCAATCGACTTGCAAAGTGTGGGTTGCGGATTTAAATCCCATTACTAAACATGCTCGCTTTTTCAGACTAAGTTCCTTGTAATCAGACGTGGTTCAGCGGTAAGTCTACAGGTATACGGTGTTAAATATCGGGTTCAGATACCCGTGGTGGGCATAGTTTAATGAATAGCTTTGGACTTAACAACTCATCGTAAAAAGACAAAAACTATCTGAAAATGCAGGAAAGGAGTTGTGTGTTTTTCTTATAGCAAAGACAAATCAGGCTGTCTGCTGAGTCCACCCAGGGGAATTGAACTCCTGATTTTAGTGCTGTAAATCCGTAGACTTACCGCTGTATCAGCGGGGGACTAGGACAAAAGGAACTATAAATAGTATGAGTGAAGTATAACACACATATATAGAATAAATCGCATATATTCTTGTATTTAAGGTCACACGATATAAACTTGAGTATATTTTCTCCAAAGGAACAGTAAGTAAGAAACTTAAGTGAGAGATTTTACTCTATTTAAATTTTTGCGACTCTTTTGAAACAGTTGGGAGACTGAATAAGTTACACAGGAAATTAAATGTAATGTTCTGTAACGGAATTCACCTTTTTGATACGGTCTGCCTCTCGTCCACGCAATATTCTGGGAACCCTAACGCCAAGGAATGGTTGTGAATTCGTGGCGTTTAAAGTTTGCGAAACGTTCACAAGGACCTCCAAGGTCGTTGGTATAGTGAAAAACGTGCTAAAGCATGTTCTACGGTTAATTATCAAGTATTGGATGGAGTAAGTGTTTTATCATTGAGAGGCCTTTGACACTGGTTTATAAACCTCATACCTATAGCAAATCTTTAAGGCCGTTTTAAGTTACTTTCCAACTCTTGTCCTTTGATTATCGAAAACAAATAAATATTGTCACAAGAAATGATGTAGGAAGTTCATAAAAAATGTCTTAACTGATTGCTGTGTATTTTATGTGATCTAGAGATTAAAGAAAAACGTGATCTACCATTTCAAACATACATCAATACTCTTTGTTGTTTTTTTAAATTTTGCGCATAGCTACTCAAGGGCTATCTGCGCTAGCCGTCCCTAATTTAGCAGTGTAAGATAAGACTAGAAGGAAGGCAGCTAGTCATCACCGCCCACCGCCAACTCTTGGGTTACTCTTTTACCAACGAATAGTGGGATTGACTGTCACATTATAAAGCCCCCACGGCTGAAAGGGCAAGCATATTTGGTGTGACGGGGATTCGATTAAGCCCAAATCTACTCGATGCTCATCACGAGAAAAACGTCCGGTGCTTAATCTTATAAACTTCCGGTTCAGTGCCGAACCGACGAAGAGGGAAGCCTTTCAAATAACTTACCTGGTAAAGGCTTTTTTATCAATGAATGTTATGCGTCTTCGAAAAAAAAATTGTTTATTCGCTCTACAATACGTCTTTTTTCTTCTTTCCAGAATGAAATATCTTCCAACAATGAAACATTTTTAAACATCTCGCTGACTCCTTGATCCTAATACAGAGCCCTTTGTGCAACTTTGCGAGAAACTATTAAAAAAAAAAAAACTGAACATAGATTGGCACCTCCAGTCAACACGTTTCCTAAGTCAATAATCCTGTGAAACAGAGCACTTTGACCTCAATACGTATACTCCAATAAAATATTTTTTTTTTATTTTAATCATCTTTAAAATAAGCAGATTTGTTTGTTGTTGAGAGCAAAGTTGCACAGTGGGCTATCTGTGCTGTGACTACCGCAGGAATCGAAACCCCTTTCTGGACATTATAGCCTGTAAATGTTAGCGATGTATCAAACAGGAGATAGGGGACTGTAAAATTCATTTGGTTTGTTCTTGAAAGCACAGTTGCACAATGGCCTATCTGAGCTGTACTACCCCAGGAATTGAACCTTGAGGCGTGTTTTATATACAAAGGATAAACCTTTTTTAAAAAAAAGATTCGACTAAACTTCACATGAAAACTTTAAACATACAGTTACATATTACTTATGTCTCATTATATCTGCCACTTGCTATTTCTGCCTATTATAGAGATCACCTTATTATTTCTCCTTGATTATAGAAATTACCCATTATTTCTGCTTGATTATAGAAATCACCTGTTATTTCCGCCTTATTATATAGATCACCTGTTATTTCTGCTTGTTTATAGAGATCACTTATTATTTCTGCTTGATTATAGAAATCATCTGTTACTTCCGCTTTATTATATAGACCACCTATTATTTCTGCTTGTTACAGAGATCACCTATTAATTCTGCCTTAGTATATAGATCACCTGTTATTTCTGCTTGATTATATAGATCACCTGTTATTTCTGCTTGATTATATAGATCACCTGTTATTTCTGCTTGATTATAGAAATCACCTGTTATTACTGCCTTATTATATAGATCACCTATTATTTCTGATTGATTACAGAAACCACCAATTATTTCTGCTTCATTATAGAAATCACCTATTATTTCTGTTTGATTATATAGATCACCTTTTACTTCTGCCTGAGTATGACAATGATCAGAGGGCTATCAAATTAGCTTCTTCTGGGAACATGTTTCGACTTTTTTTTCAAAGAGTACAAGTAACTTATTAGTAAAACCTTCGATTGAAATCTACTGAACCATCATGCAGCTCCGCACTTTCAACAAGTGATGAACAAAAAAAACAGCAATAAATAATAGATTGATAATATTATAACTTCAGAGCACTGGTACTCATAAATTTAGCTACCAAACCATTTTAATTGGAATGTTATGGTAAAAACATGACCGGTTAGACGCCACAACACGAAAAAAATAGGGTGAAAAAGATATAAAAACGCACTGTAAGTATTTTTATCGTTCTGCTGTTTTTGTTATGTTTCTAATGGTTATATTAAATCTTGTTGGGTTCCAACGTTCTTTCCCATGTTTTGGTATATCAAAGAAATATGGCCGCGTATAATGAATGAAAATGATGGAGTGATATACAATTTAGCTTCTGTTTCTAGAATAAAACAGTAAAACTAGGCAAGAAAACGCTGATCGTTTCCAAGTGACATACACATCAACGTCTTATAACTTCTTAATACCTTTACTTAAAGTCCTTTTCTCTCTCAGAAGTCATACTTTATGAACTGTATATTCTAAATTCCCTATTCCTTTTGCGTAAACCGTATACAGTTGTTTAATTTTTTTATTTTTTTGAATATCAGGGGATTATCAAATTTAATGTCGGTGGGTCCACTTTTCAGAAAATAAAAGTTTGGAGATGGCTAGAATGGGTAATGAAAAAACCATATTATAAATGTACAAAATTATGTCCTCGTAAGTAGTCATAACGGTACAATGTTTGGACATTGTAACTAGAAGTACAGAACACCAGTAACGTTCTAGCTCCACTAACGCTTTCTTATGTGTCTTATTAATTGTCCTTCCAGCTGGTTCAGGTAGTCTGTGGATAGTTACACATATAAAGAAACACAAAATACCCATGGAGTCAGAAAGTATCAACATAAAAACAATGTATTCACACGCACTTAGCAACACACAAACACACCGCACTGATACAGAACTAGATGATGGTAAAGAACAACTACATGAACAGAAAGTGGTAATACACAAACAGCGCACTGATACAGAACTAGATGATGGCAAAGAACAACTACATGAACAGAAAGTGGTAATACAGAAACAGCGCACTGATACAGAACTAGATGATGGTAAAGAACAACTACATGAACAGAAAGTGGTAATACAGAAACAGCGCACTGATACAGAACTAGATGATAATAAAGAACAACTACATGAACAGAAAGTGGTAATACAGAAACAGCGCACTGATACAGAACTAGATGATGGTAAAGAACAACTACATGAACAGAAAGTGGTAATACAGAAACAGCGCACTGATACAGAACTAGATGATGGTAAAGAACAACTACATGAACAGAAAGTGGTAATACACAAACACACCGCACTGATACAGAACTAGATGATGGTAAAGAACAACTGCATGAACAGAAAGTGGTAATACACAAACACCGCACTGATACAGAACTAGATGATGGTAAAGAACAACTACATGAACAGAAAGTGGTAATACACAACCACAAGTTATGTACAAAGAAACAGGAAGTGGAAATATATAAGCATAGAGTATTTACATAGAATACTAACACACAAACATGGTGTACTTATATGGAGAGAAAGGTATACAGTACCCTAACATAAAGACAGGAGGCATTATATAGACAATAAGCTATGGATCAAAAAGTGTCGATTTATCAAATGTGTATGACATCTTTTGAATATCTACCTTTTCTTCCTGTTATTTTTTTCATTTCGGTTTAATTTCCCTGTAGCTATAACATGCATAACGCCTCCCATTTCAACCTTCCCTCTAGTCCCCCTTCTGCTCAAATCTTTCACTTCCCTCTGGTGATCTTTTTAGCCCTCGTTCGACAAACATCATTTTATTGTAACAAAGTTCACTGTTTGTTATTCCTCCTTTTTTCTTTCTACCTGATGTTCGTTTTTTAAATGAATTTTCAAGTCTTTGTCTTGAAATATCGCATTCTTTATATCTGTCGTAACCTTGAAAACCTTTGTGAAAGATGGAATTAATCAATACCAACAGTTTTTCTAAGCCACGCCAAACTAACAACAACAACAAAAATATATCTAGTCACGCAACAGCATAAAAATTTTATTACTAGAGTTCACGAGCGTGTGTAGGAAATTTGGATAAACCGGTCGATAGCCCATCTTTTTCTTTATGATAAACTCAGCTAGTAAAGCCGTCGGGACTTTTTGCCGTAAAATTCGTTTATTATTTCATTGTTACATTCTGACATCATGGCCACGAATACAGTGTAGTGCTACTAGGCACAGTGGAGAGAAATTTGAATGTATGCGAAGAAAGATTCTCGTACAATAAACTTTATTTTTTCTGCAAATTATCTTCATTTAATAATGCCATGATATTTCAAAGCTAAAGAAGGTTTGCCTTAATGAACGCAAGTCACGACCTACAAAACAGCAAAGCACGTGTAAACACCACGTGCCAAGTAACACTTCTCATCCTTGTAAATGTCAGCTGAACAGCGCTCCATCACTTATTAAAAATGTAAGTGACAGTTAAGGGGAAAAGTAGTTCCGGCATCTACAGACCCGTGGCTCCTGAACATTCTTTAGGCTTAGGAAAAAAAATGAAATAGTTTTGTAGAAATAAAGTATGTACTGATTAAGTAATCTTTAACACGTCCCGGCATGGTCAAGTAGTTAGGGGTGCTCCACTCGTATTCTGAGGGTCACGGGTTCGAATTCCCGTTATACCAAATATGATTGACTTGTCAGCCGTGTGGGCATTATAAAGTTGTCGTCGATCCCACCTTTCGTTGGTAAAAGCCGTGGAGGGTTATTACTATCTGCCTTCCCTCTAGTTTTACACTGCTCAATTAAGGACGGCTAGCGCAGGTATCTTTGCGCGAAATTAAAAACAAACAAACAAACAATTCTTAACAACAGATTTCATCACCGCTTCTTTTAAATAAATTGTTACGATTGACAATGCTCAATTAACTTTGATTGACCAGAGAAACTACAGTTCTAGGTGTATTTTTAAGTGGTTAGTCAGTAGATATTTTTGTTACTTTATTACATAGTTCTGCCAAAACTGTACAGTATTTTAGCACTGTCTTTCTTAATGTCGAACTGATAAACGAGAGGGAAGACAGCTAGTCAATAGTACCCATCGCCAACGCTTGTCTGACCGAATAATTGGGTATGATTGTTACTCTTATAACGCAGCTAAAGTCTCATTACAATTACGAGTCGAAAAAATGCGAGTTATGAACTTTCAGGTTCAAAGTCCGAGCACACTAAATACAAGCCCACACTCAGTCCTTTAATGTAGTGAAATAAAAGTAAGAATATCACAAATTAATTCAGCTTACAGATCAGGCATTCAGCAAGGTGCGCATGCGCTGGATTAAATTAAGAAACATTTTTTAGTTACGATACCTAACAAAGTTTTATAAGACCAAATATTTCACCAAGGATCTCAGAAAAGGTCTTAAGATCAAAAACACGCGTGACAATATGGCGTTCATTTCTTTACAATCATCTCCATAAGTAAAGAGATTAAACCGTAGAAATATTTAAAGCTCTGCTTATAGAGATCATAGGTTATTAAAATGTTTAAACTACAGCAGACAGAGTAGGTAAAAATACGTTATAAGTTACAAAAAGATATACCAGCTATGTGGTACATTAGAGAATACCAGAAATAAAGTATCCACACTTGGAGCATTAACATTCCACTAAACTGGATGTATAGATCTAGAAAGTAGTTTGGGGTTAATATTTTATAACTAGTCTTAGTCACGCCTCTTAAAATGGCGAAGTCATAGTAATGTCAAACGAAATAGGCATTCTTTAAAAACATCCACTAAAATAACCCATTTGATAAAAAAAATACATTAGATTAAAATCTTGCAATGTCCACAAGTACTTTTGTAAGTTTTGCAAGAAAATGCAAAATTCAATTACTTTAAGAAACATAAAATAACTAGGCGTGTTTGTAATATGAAACACATACAGGATGTCAAAATAAAGTCAAAATATAAACTAGGGTAATCTGAGATAAGAATGTATAAAATGCATAAATTAAATAGCCACACCTTTTGATCACCCGCGACCTACTATGTATGAATGAAACCATTCAACCACAATAGAATCTTGATAATGCTGTATCTAGAAAGTTCGGGTTAGTTAGAAATGCATTTTGTCAGTGTTATGTGTACAGTGTATCAAGAGTGCAACGAGAGCTGCACCACATATATGTGGGGCTGCTACAATCATCAAGAAATTGCACTGCTACAACCTTACTGTCCACAACTGGTTTCGTATTAAAAATGGCGACGTTTTGGAGTTGGCCATTTAAAGTTCACCTTTATAATCTCGCTAAACATATTCGAAAAAAAGAGCACAACATCACAGTCGCCATCTATTGGTCTGGAGTAGGGAAACGACACTGGAGACGGTTTGCACCAATCTCCGTAAAGATGTATCCGAAAATTGGCTAGTGTCCAAAGGAAGTCCTGCAGCGTTTTAGGAATATTGTATAAAACTGCATTTGTGGATCATATTAAAATGGTGATAATTGGGAGTTAGGTGTGTTTGTCAAAGTACGTTCATGTCAAAACATATAAGGAACTTCTTATTGAAGTACATTTACGCCGAAAGGTATTGGGAGTGCTTGTCACGGTACGTTCATGTCAAAATACATTAAAGGTCACTCGAGTAATTTATAAATTAAACAAATGCGTAATTAATGATGCTATAAAAAAGCAACGTCACGTACTGCGAAGATTACAGGCGAAACGTTTTCTTCATTTAGGTTATTTGTAAAATGTGAAATAATAGAAGCTGTTTATGAATCATCAACTTTTACAGGGCATGATAGAATAATATCGACGAAACGAAAACTGGACAAAACATGCATGGCTCCCCTGTGGACCAGCAGTAAGTTTTCGGACCTATAACGCTAAAATGAGGACTTCAGTTTCCTTTGGTGGAGAGAGAACAGATAGTCAATTATGTGTCTTTACACTAGAACAGACAGACAGACATTTATTGATGTGGGTTTAACTCGACCCAGAAAAGGAGCAGTTTACTTTACGAGATGAACTGTTCACAACAACAAGACAAGTATCGTAAAAGAAGTCGCACATTAACCCCTAGAAGACACGCGAACCTAGGGAAGAGAATCTAGGCAGATTCTGCACAGCTTCGTGAGGAATTGTACAGAGAGCACTCTTTACCCGCCCATGTCAGAAGTCAACCAAGAAACTGTGTTTGTGATAAATGACCAGTCACAAACGCGTACAGCAGAAATACACAGTAGGTAGTCGGTCACCTCTTGTAATTGGAATGTACACGCACACCTTGCACGTGCGTTTAAGGCATGTGTCTGCATATTCAGATTCGAAACATGTTATTCAATGTGAATTGTAAAACAGACATGTGCAAGTTTGTTCGTTTCAATAACTACGTTTGTACTTCGGTCAACACTTTCGGTAACGAAACGTAGAATTTACTAGGAGAAATGTTTTTGCGTGTACAATAAAAATATAATTAATGACTCCTTAAAACTGTTCTACTACCAGTTTGTTCGCTAATATAATAATTACACACCAGAGTAACCATGTTCTATAAATTAATATATAATAAGTACATACCAGAGTAACCACGTTATACTTATAAAAATATAACAATTATATACCAGATTAACCACGCTCTATAAATTAAAATATAACAGTTACATACCAAAGTAATCATGTTCTTAAAATAAAGGTAAAACAATTATATTCTACAATAAATATGTTCTAATACAGAGTTTGTTCTTGCTTTATCATTAATGTAACACTATTTAATTTATCAACTAATATTTTATAATAATAATAATCACTTTTGTCTGTTCTGAAGATATGCGCGCACTTCATTTCAACGGATATAAATATACTTGAGTATAAATTTTGTACAACAATGCATTAACTTTTTATCAAAGTGTTTAAGAAGGTCTAACACTAGGTCATAGAATAGCATTATAAGTTTAGTTACTGATAGTGTTAATCAAGGTAAAGTTTAACCCTAACTAGAGCAAAAAACGTTAATAGTTTCGTGTTAGTTTACCTCTTCATCGAAAATATGCCATACTTAATAAAAGCTTAACTAATGTTAGGCTTAAGACAAATGGACTTATAAATTGGTGTCTGCGACTAGAATTATTTTGTATGAAGTATTATAACTCTAAACACCAGGTTTCGATATCCTTGTTAGGCACAGCTTCGAATTTAACTACAGAGAAACAACTTCTCTATTCAAAACAGTAGATTCAATATCTTGTTTTAATTTCCTACAAGTGCTAGGTAGCGTGTAAAAATTTTACTTTTCTATCTCTCAGACCGTAATTATGTGTAATATTTCATTGAAATCGAAATGGTATAGTTTTATTTCTGTTTAAAATATAGAGTCAGCATCTTGTTTTACTTCTTAGAAATGCTAGATGGCGTGTGATAATTTCACGTTCATAAAGACAGAAGTAAGAATTAATTTGTATCGTTAGTATTGTCAGTGAAATGGTGTGTTTTGAAATAAATCGTTCGATTTCTGCAATATTTCTTTATATTTCCTTCGTTGCTTATAAATCAGATTAAATGTTTTCCCTGAAAACTCTGTGGAGTGAACGTAAACAACAAATGGTGTTTTGAAATATTGTTTGAGCAAGTACGTGACTAGTTGTCTACATGTCAAATCGCATTCCAACTACTAAAGAGATTTTAGCTTTATCAGGATTTTAGACGGAGTAACAATTATTTTGTAAGACGGACATTTTTTTTATCATGTTGAAGACAGCACCCTTAAAGATAACGTAATAACACTATAAATTTATTGAAGTAGACGTTATGCTCGAGGCCATGTTGGGATTTTTCAAATTAGTTGGTCTGTTCGTGTTAGGCCTATTTTAGCACCATAATCCACGAGGCCTACTACTGCCGATTTTTGCTCTGGGTCAGTTTGATTACATATCGGCGCAAGGATCTCTAAACTTATTTTGGATTGACATACAAACGAATTCTGCCTATGTAATGAATTATGTTTTGGCAAGTGCTGTCGTTCTCTCTTAAAATTTTGTCTGCTACTGGACGTAAGTATCACTTGAATCTTATTCATTAAAAAAAAACAACTTGTGTTTGTTTAACCGTCAGGCAAGAAGTAGGATTTTACTTGGATAAACAGTTTGTTATTAACATACTAAATTTGTTTTTAAATGTCCTGCACGCAATGAAATCTCTGTAGATTAAAGAAAAACGTTATTTAAACAAGAATGCAAAGAACTAATGAAATAGCTGGGCTTTAAGAAAGGTCACATAAACTAGACGATAAAATAGCAAGTCTGAAATTTTAAAAGTGTCCCGGGTATATGTTAAATTATCTCCCTCAGATAAGAGTAAATGAAAGCATGCACTCTGATCACCGCATCGTCGTAAGTACACTGTAAGACATGCCATCCAAAAAATAACACATTTGAGTCAGCTGATAAAAATGATTTAAGTTTATTCTGTTCAGTCCTTCCGTCTTCTCCCCCCGTTACTCAACGGCAAATCTGAAGGCTCACACTGGTAAAACAGGGTTTCGATACTCTTAGTGGGCACAACGTAGATAGGCCATTGTGTTGTGTTGCGCTTTAACAACGAACGCTGTTCACTAAATCTACCACAAATCTCAATAATTTTGTTGATTACAGATCTTAGCATTGACCAGGGAAAAATTCTGTTACATTAGTAGACAGTACTAACAATATTTTCACCACAGAGCAAAGCATAGTTTCCGTGAACTGTGGGGGTTATTTGGAACTTTAATTAACATAGGCTAAATAACCGCTCACGTGAGTTCCTATACAAGGCTTATCGAATTTTTATAGTATATAGCTACTATTTTGATAGTATAAAGTTATTATTTTAAATAATAAAATCAAATCACGTGACTAGAATTATCAGCTGCGTACATTTGCTTAGAGCGATGTTTTCGATAGTAAATCGCTTTAGTACCTCACAAGGTTTAGCCAGCTTAGATGTTGGTGCTTCCTAAGTTAATATCTTGAGCTAAAAATTCAAAACAGTCATCATAATATATTTATCTATATATAATAACATATCGAAATAAAAATACTGAATATTTTTAGATGATGAAACTTAACGTTAAAAAAGAAAACAGCACAATTAACCTAGTCAAAACATTACACATTATGTTGATGCTAAACTGTAAGGAGGCAATCCTAATCATGTTGAACCCCAGTACTGAGCTATTTTCCACATATCAAACGACGACAATTAATCTAATCAATTGGCTGTTTTAAACCTCAAGTTACTGTGATTTTAACACTTTTGGTAGGACTAACTAGTGAAACTTAAGTATAATATTGAAATATTGTTTTAATATTTTATGTGGTTCTATGTTATTACTAGCGGGATTAAATGTAATAATGCTATATGTTTTTGTTTGTAAAATTCTACGTGGATTATATATATGTAATAATGTTGTATATTTGTTTATATATTTTATGTGTTTCATATGTTTCAACCGTGACAAGCGAACAACAATACAAATGATTTTCCGTTGTTTATTTTTAATATCTGATAGAACTGTAAAGTTGTCTTCTGGTCAGTAGTTCAAGGGCCCGGCATGGCTAAGCGTGTTAAGGCGAGCGACTCGTAATCTGAGGGTCGTGGGGGGCGTTATAATGTTACGGTCAATCCCACTAATCGTTGGTAAAAGAGTAGCCTAAGAGTTGGCGGTGGGTGGTGATGACTAGCTGCCTTCCCTCTAGTCTTACACTACTAAATTAGGAACGGCTAGCACAGATAGACCTCGAGTAGCTTTGTGCGAAATTTAAAAACAAAACAAACAGTAGTTCAAAATTAGGGACGGCGGCAAATAACTTTAGTATCTTTGCAATAAATACAAACCGAAAATAAGATACGAAGTTTTCTACATTGTGTACGAGTGTTTGAACGCCACACTTGGCGTCAGTTTGTAACTATTGTTTTGTTAGTTTGTGCACAACCATGCATTGTTTGTTATCCCTTTTTTATTTTTATCTTTTAGCCGTCGAAGTACAAAGCACGTGATATTGTAGGTTAAAATTCCGATGGCTGTTATGTTTTTGACTGTTTATTTAACTTTAGTGGACGAAATAAGTTTTGTTTGTCTATTTGTGACGTAACTAAAATAGCTAGAACAATGAACAAGATATTCTTAGATAGACAGTCTTCCCCACATCTGTTATGAAATGTAAAATTTTAAAAATCGAGCCAAGTGGTTACTGAGTCGTTTGCCCTGGCTTGGCCACTATTCGTTATAATGTTTCTGTTAATTCCACTACTCGTTGGTAAAAGAGTAGCCCAAGAGTTGGCGATGGGTGGTGCTGACTAACTGCCTTTTCTCTACCCTGTAACTGATAAGATACGTGATAATCCTCATGTAGCTTTTGAAGAAATTCAAACCAACCGACAAACAGTGCCGATTTTTTTAAACTGTTTTGTCCTAGACCTAACTTATCCTAGTTATTGCAAATATGTTGCTTTATTACGTTTTTGATACGAAGTTATGGTTAATAAATAAAATAAAACAGTAGAATAGCATTAACAGTAAGTAAAGTATTATATTATTTTGAATCACCAGTTTGGTATCCAAGCTAGTAGCAGTACTATTGGCCGTATTCCCAAGAATGTCTTCCGAGGTTCCGCTTAAAAGACTTCTGAATTTACTATTTAATCAATAACTCAGAATAATGCAACTAATTGTAAATATTGTTATTGTATCTAATATGATTAAACGAAACTACAAACTAAAATAGAACAAATAATTGCTTACAAAACAGTAATTCTGGATGCATGTTTTCTTTAAAACTCATAAATACACTATTTATATCCACACAACTTGCGAGAACAGAAAACATGAATATTTCATAGGCATGTTATAATGTTACGGTCAATCCAACTATTCGTTCATAAAAGAGTAACCCAAGACTGGGCGATGGGTGGTGATGACTAGCTTTCTTCCGTCTGGTCTTACAATGCTAAAGTAGGGACGGCTAGCGTGGACAGCTCTCGTGTAGCTTTGCGCGAAATTCCAAACAAATAAACTGTTTTTCCAAATATCCCGATTATCCAGGAGAGAATTACTTACGTTGTCGAATTATGTTGGAAACAACCATTAGATAACTGTTAAAAATACTAATTTATATTTTTAAAATCAAATATCCGATTTAGATAAACATCTCGAAAACATTTAATTTGTTTACTTCTTCGCTTTATACCAAAATATTTAATGTAACAATACTTATTTAAAATTTATTCGGTATTGAAATCTGATTTTTAGCTTTATAAGTCTACAAACTTACTGTTGAGCCTCTGACAAATTGATTGATAAATTATATGAATGTGTGAGAATTTTCACTACAAAAAAAAAGGGGGAGTGGTTCGTTTTGAATTTCGCGCGAGGCTACACGAGGACTATCTGAGCTAGCCGTCCCTAATTTAGCAGTGTAAGACTAGAGGGAAGGCAATTAGTCATCACCACCTACCGCCAACTGTTGGGCTACTCTTTTGCCAACGAATAGTGGGATTGAGGGTAACTTTATAACACCCCCACGCTTGAAAGGGCGAGCATATTTGGTGTAACGGAGATTCGAATCCGCTACTCTCGGATTACGAGTCGAGTGCTTTAACCAACTGGCCATCCCGGGTCGCGGGGGAGGGGAGTGGTAATAGTTACTTATCCTGATCAAATTTAGATAAAAATAACACCATAAAATGAGTTACGCAAAAGCTAACATAAGTAACAACTGGAAAATTCAGACTTAGAATGCATGAATGAAGTTAAGAATCTCTGCAATTTTATTATTGCAGAAAACAACTATATTTTAAATAAATAACCCTTAAAATAATTATACTCGAATAAAATATTTAAAAATATACGTTTATAAAAACAAATAGTTTGTTTTTTAATTCTAAGTGGGTATTTCCATAATTGTTTGTTGAAACGGACTGAAACAACTTGAAAGTACTTGCAACATTATTTGTCCAGGAATTTTCAGTAACTTAATATTATAATTTAAATTTAGGGTAAAGAGAGTTAAAAATAGAGTTGGAACTAAAATATATATTTCTGTGTTGCAGTTGAGTAAAATCACAGATTTTCAACTGTGTTTACATAAGTATTTGCAATATCTTTTTTTTTCTAGCAAGTAAAGAAAGAGGGGTCATCATGGCCACGTGGTTAAGGTACTCTACTCGTAATCCGAAGGTCTCGAGCTCAAATCCTGTCGCACCAAACATGCTTTTGAGCCGTAGGGGCGTTACAATGTGATAACTAGTTGCCTTCCCTCTAGTCTTACACTGCTGAATTAGGGACGGCTAGCGCAGATAGCCCTCGAGTAGCTTTGCGCGAAATTCAAAACATAATAAACAAACAAGCAAGTAACGAGAAAGAATACAATAAATCGAGAGAACGACAGTTCCTCAAATAGTGTGGAATTTTTAGAGAGTTTTCTGTCATTCTTGAAACTGGCACACAGTATCTTAAGTTATCGGGCCAATTGGAATCAACTTTAAATAATGAGTTCGCAACTTCTTCAAACTAGTTTACATTGCTGTCGATAGATGGAGCTGGCATTACTTTGAAAGATTCAATTGATAAGAGAGTTTGTTTGTTTAGGATTTGTTTTGAATTTCGCGCAAAGCTACACGAGGGCTATCTACCCCTAATTTAGTAGTGTAAGACTACAGGGAAAGCAGCTAATCATCACCACCTACCGCCAACTCTTGAGCTAATCTTTTATCAACGAATAGTGGGATTTACTGTGATATTATAACGCCCCTACGGCTGAAAGGGTGTGACGGGGATATGAACCCGGGACCCTGAGATTACGAGTCGAGTGTCTTAACCACCTGACCATGCCAATTGGTAAGAGGATAGTCAGTAACTAATTTTCATGACTCAAACAGATGTTTACATAATAAATATATATTGTTTCTGTTTGATAAAAAAAGAGATTACCTTAGAATTAAGGTTAGTTTTTCTTCATGAGACAGTGCATTCGATGCGAGATAGATAAAGCATTACAGTATTCTGCAGTGTGATATAAAAATCAGTAATGTTTTTAATTACAGACGAGATATTTTTAAATAAATAAATCCCATATTGCTCGTTTAAATAACCAGAAATACTCCAAGCATAATATGATCTTCCAATATGTATTCCAAATTAAGTGATATCTTTCAAACGCTCAAAACAAAGAAACGGTTCGTTTTAAAACTTGCTTGAAAACAAAGAGGTTTCAAACAACTTGGAATTGTTACTTTGGTTCTTAGATAGCTACGTCATGATTGTAGAGATTGACATCTAAGCTAAGAAAAAAAAACAGTATTTTTAGCAGATAAAATCACACTGTTGACGAGGCTATTTATCACTCTAGTCGCGATGCCGTTTCGTTTTACGTTTTTTTGCGGGTTCGATTGGAGGTGTTTTTAACAAGCTAAATGTCCCACGAATCTCGCGACTGCTCGTGCTTAGAGACAAAGAAAAACTAAAGCTTCGCCATACTTCAGTTTCACCCGCCGTTTTCTTCTCATTCGTCTCTCTATGACATGCTTTATCTTATCGTAAACTCGTAGAATACCAACTAACTGTAAAAAGTTAGCAAGCAGTGAACGTAAAAACCACGCAAGAAGTGATGGGTAGTTTTACGTACATAGATTATATTTGTTCAGAGCGTAGAGCATAAAACAACACTTGAATCGAACCAATTCCCTCCCATACTTCTTACTATGGTTTTCGTTTTCATTTTAAATACGATTACTTTAACCGTCATCAAAATAACAAATAAACGAAATTCCTGATTATCATGGTCTTTAACGCTCTGTCATTAAAAAAAACAACATTATTTTTTTGTTATTATTTTTTTGTTATTAATTCATTTGTCAGGTCTCAACAGTAACTTAGTGGATGTAAACACAAAATGGTCTTAATAATATTTGATCTGTATATTTTAAAAATAACCAAGGACTATTTTTTTAAAGGACAGATTTTACAGGTTTCTGACGCTGAAATTCGGGTTCGAAAACAGTGGTAGAAAGATCAAAGATCTCCCAGAAATTAATAATATGGCTACGAACCAAAACCAAACCAGTCGAGAAGACAGAAATTAATAATGTGTTCACTAACAAAAACCAAACATTGGACATACGTAAAAAATATCTAAGCCAAAATACACATTCAAGTGTTTGGAGCTGCTTCAAAACAAGCCATCGTTTATCTGTATAATTTATGTCAAACATCTACATGAATTGTTAATAATATTTTGGCTGTTAAAACTAATTGTTTTTGTACTTGTTGAATGCATCAGTTTCCTAATGAAGAAAACTGTTTTATCTGAAGAGGACTTCTTACTCTCCGAAATTTACATTGTACTTCTTTATCTTACCAAGGCCCAGCATGACTAGGTAGTTAAGGAACTCGACTTGTAATCCGAGGGTCGCGGATTCGAATACCCATCACATTAAATATATTCCCCTTTCAGCTGTGGGGGCGTTATAATATTACGGTCAATCCCATTATTCGTTGGTAAAAGAGTACCCTAAGAGTTAGCCGAGGTGGTGATGACTAGCTACCTTCTCTCTAGTCTTACGCTGCTAAATTAGGGACGGATAGCGCAGATAGCCCTCATGTAGCTTTGCGCCAAATTCAAAACAAACAAACCTTTGTGAAAGAACTTTGAAAAGCAACTTTCTTCTACAACTGACCTAAGACTAATAAGTTTACAATGTCTGGGACAATTTTCATCATCTCCCTTGAAAAGGGGAGTAACATTATCCAACTTCCAATCCTCTGGTACTTGCCCACTATTGAAGGACTTACAAATAATAGTAACAAGTGGCTTATGCTTCCAATCTTTAACATTTTTCAAAATCCTTTGGTGAACATTATCTGGCACGTGTCGTTTTTCGTTATTGAAATTTCAGAATGTTTTCTTAACAAGCTCAGAATTGATGTAATTATCTTACTCTGTTGTGTTTCCATCTGTTGACTGTTCACGTTGGGAAATATTGTTTAAACCTTCTTCAGTAATGATTGAAGAAAAAGTAGAATCAGATATTAACCTTCAAAAGGTTATTTTCATCCTTACTTGGCATGTCTGTCTTAACCCTGACATTTAAATAGAAGTTCGTTTTCATCAATGACATTTCAAAGCTATTCAATATGAAATAAAAAAAAAAATATTAAGACATCTGCAATACAAAATATAATTCAGAGTTGTACAAAAGGTAGTTTTATTGTTAAGTGAAAGATGCACAATTCACTATTTGCGTCGAGCAGGGATCGAACCGTACTATTTATTATAAGGTTTTGGGTTTAACGCTAAGTCACTAACAGCCGAACATTCTCAAAGTTATATCTCTACTGTGTAGATTACATTCGATTGTAGCACAAACATTTCGAAATTCCTACTAGCCAATATATATATATTGTGACTATTTATTCTTTTGTATATCAAAATTAAATCGAATGTAAATCACGGTTAACGAGTTGCTCTGCTCTAAATAACTGCATAGAAAAGGCTTATTAATATGATACATGGTAACGTATCGGTATTAATAAAAGACATAACGATACGTTTGTTTGTTTGTTTTGATGGTAACGTATCGGTTTGATCACCACCCACCGCAAACTATATGTTTGAAATTATACATAACGTGAACAATACGCGCTATGCGTAACGTATTATTTATCAATATAAATAATCAAGTTGTTTCAAGTTTCAATCTAAAGTGTTGGGTTTTATAAAGAAAAACATTTTATGAAGACTGATTAAAAATCTCTCATTAGGACCATAAATTAATTTTTACAAGAAGGCAGAGAGTTCTGGGTGGTGGTCAAGTGAGTTTCCCAACGTTTTATTTCTTTATCTGGTGATAGTGTGTTTTATTGTGTCGGTGAATAATCTATATTGTATTCAATGTGTTTTTGTATAGTAACAACAATGGCTTTTCAAAATTTCTTTTGTTTTGTTTTTAATTTCGCGCAAAGCTACACGAGGGCTAACAAATTTCGTAAACGGTTATATAAATATGTACGTATATATATTTTATCCTGGACAAAGACGGCGTACGTAATAACACGCATACATATGTGTAGATGACAAATCTCAATTGAACGTTCCTTTAAACACATTAACTACAAAAGCATAGACACTATTTAAATAACCACCAGGTGGCTTCTTTTTTTAAGCACGTCTTGATCGCTCTTTGGCGAGCCTTTTCACAAAATGAATCACAGCTTTGAAAACATTAGTTTGACCATTGATTATTTGTTTGTGAATTTCGCGCAATTAGCGGTTTAAGACTAGGGGAGGGCAGCTAGTCGTCACCACCCATCGCCAACTTTTAGAGTACTCTTTTACCAAGGAGAAGTGGGATTGACCATCACATTAAAATATCCTCACGGCTGAAAAGGCGAATATGTTTGATGTGACAGGGAGTCAAATCCGCGACCCTCAGATTGCGAGTCGAGCGCCTTAACCACCTGGACACTCTGGGGCCGCGTTCGTTTAAAGTGTATTAAATATCTAGAGTGGTCGTTCAGGATACTTTATATTTTGAATTTTATTTCTTGAGAAACTTTTCTTTAATTCAACTTTATCGCATATGTATTCGTGGACGTCGAGATGGCTCAAACTATTACAGAAAATTTTGATTCACGAATACATCATGCTAGGGCCCTGTGGTATCAGTACCACAGATGGGAAGATTCCAGCGGTTGATGTACTGTCCTCATAAAATGTTTCGAGACATGACACACAAGTAAAAGAAATGCTAATTATTTGTTGCGTAACCTGTGACGTATAGAGAGAGTTGAATTACTGCTTTGATGAAACTTGGTTTCGTTTCTACCGTTTGGGGCAAAAATTAACAAATAAAACTAGAAACCGACTTAATAAAGAATTTAATAAAATATGCCAATTATATATGGTAACTTATATAAAATTGATTTCTTCTTGGTGTGTGTCTTTTTTATAGCAAAGCCACAGCGGGCCATCTGCTGAGCCCACCGAGGGAAATCGACCCCTGATTTTTTAGCGTTGTAAATCTGTAGACTTACCGCTGTACTAGTGGGGAACTTTTTCTCGGAATACCAAAAACTATTTTAATATTTAAATTCTTTCTATACAAAAGGAAAGAACAAACGTTTATTTAAATAAGGCGCTCAGTCTGCTTTGAAGAATTCTGTATCTGCCATTTGTAGAAAAGGAAATCCTTCAATTATAAAAAGTTTTTCATCTTTGGAATTTGGAAAATAAAAAATAACTATTTGAAGACTTCGCAGATTAGGATGTTAAACTCTGAAGAAAATCAATTTAACTGAAAATCTTCAGGGACTAAGCTGGTAAAAAGAAATATTTTTACTCTCGTTTTGTTTATCTCTTCTTCGTTTTTATGTAAATAGCTGTAAATTGAGCACATGATTCCGTTAAAGTGAGATCACGTGCTCCATTTGAACGAGATTAAAACTTGCGAATATGATTGATTGGACGATTAAACTATGAAACAAAATCTCGGAGGCGTCTTTTAGTTAAATGAAACTTAAGACTAGCCTTAACCGGAATTTTATATGTGAGATACTCTGAAATTAAGCATGAGCTATTTGGCCCTAAATATCAACACAGTTTTCTGAATGTCGCTGATTCTGTGAAAAACTCAAATGAGAAATGCAAATAAAGTCAAGTATGAAACACAGACATTTTCCATGATGTGAAGATGTCTCGGTGCAGGATTCAGTCTTACGACGTCATAACAACATTCAAAGTATTACAACCTGTGAGAAACTCACACGAGAAATGCAAATAAAGTCAAGTATGAAACACAGACATTTTCCATGATGTGAAGATGTCTCTGTGCAAGATTCAGTCTTACGACGTCATAACAACATTCAAAGTATTACAACCTCAAAGTTTTTTAGTTGTTTTTTTGCATTTTTTTAGATTGTGCATGTTTTGCAGTTTGTTTGTTTTTTTGTTTCCCTAGAACTTGGTACACAAGACTATGCACATATCCGTCCCTAATTTTCAGTTTAGGCTACTCTTGTCTGACAGGATGGGGCTATTTGACCATTACTCTTGTGGCACACCAATGGCCTCAAAGGACAGAGCACGGTTTTACGACTACGAGGCGTGAACCACGAACCCTCAGTTCACAGTCCTGGCACGTTAACTATTAGTCCACTTGCGACACTTAATTGATGGGCGATTTCTGGTTGTGCTGTAATTGGTCAATAGATTTCTTTAAACATGAAATACTTTTTTATTACGTAAAGTAATGAATTTAAATATATAAATTAGTATATTAATAATGTTCATAAACGTATAATTGAAATTATCGGCAGCCTTCTAAAAACTAGGTGAATCAGTACTATAATACTGCATTAGCGTTATGCCTTGTAAAGCACAAACCTGGTTCTAGTGCGATGAGATAATAATGGCCCTCGTATTCATAAAGAGAAAAATTAAATAGTTGCATGACATGCGCATCCTAAGGAATAACCCGGCACGGCGGTATGTATGCAGACTTACAACGCTAGAAACCGGGTTTCGATAGTTGCGGTGGACAAGGCACGGGTAACCAATGTGTAGTTTTGTGCTTAATTACAAACACTCATTTCTGTATAACGTATTACATCCCGCAGCAACAGATGGCGCTATACATAGATCAGGAGGGTTTTTTAATTTCACGCAAAGTTACGCGGGAGCTATCTGCGTTAGCCGTCCCTAATTTAGCAGTGTAAGACTAGAGGGAGGGCAGCTAGTCGTTAGCTCCCATCGCCAACTGTTGGGCTACTCTTTTACCAACACTTCAAGTGTTAGAGTTAAGTGAACTGAGAGCCACTTAATGATTAACATTGGAACATGCCATGCACAAGATTGTTGTCAACCAAATGTTTGGAAAAGCATAACATGATCTGAAGAGAAACATGTTCTGAAGCACATAGTCAGCGTGATTGTATGTTCCTCGTGATACCACGTGTCTCTCTGGACTTGATGACGAGGAAGTTGTGTATACTAAAAAAAAGATAGTATTTCCTCTCGAGTTCAAGATGACCTGTCGGGCCTGACCAAGAGGGGCATCATATATTATGTGTAGATTACTCAAGATGTTTCAAAAACATTAAAGGCAGCTCAAACTATTCTGACATTTAATTTCCTGGTCTTATATAATTCTGTATTATCTGTTAGTAGTTAATCATGTTACTAACCAGATTACAATTACTAAATAGTAATAGAAGCTGCTATGACCATAGTGCTAAGCTGTATACAGCCCTGTGATAGACATCTTTGTGTTTACTTTGGTGGTTCAGATTTTAATAAGAAGCAACTCATGCAGACGGAATATCGTAAAGCTTGCAAACGCAAAAGTTTGAGGTTCGATTCCTGTCATGCATGGACAGGTGGTTAAAGCACTGGACTCGTAATTCGAGGATCGCGGATTCGAATCCGCGTCGCACTAAACATGCTCGCTCTTTCAGCCGTGAGAGCATTATAATGTAACGGTAAATCCCACTATTCGTTGTTAAAATAGTCGCCCAAGAGTTGGTGGTGAATGGTGATGACTAACTGCCTTTCCTTTTGTCCTACACTGCGAAATTAGGGACTACTAGCGCAGATAGTCTTTCTGTAGTTTTGCGCGATATTCAGAAACAAACAATCGATCTCCGCGACTGGACAGCGCAGATAGGCAGGCCATTGTGCAGTTTTGGACTAGAGAAAGTCTTCATGTAATATCTGTAGTGTATATTGTAGTATAAAAGATAATTTCGTGCTAGTATTAGACAATAGTATAACGCTCTAATTGGACACTCAACGTTTTGTTTTACAACTTATTTAACAAATTTTTACTGAAACGTAAACCTTAACCGACAAGTGGAAAGTTTCATATGGATCAAATAGCAAATTCTAATCGATTCTCTGGAGTGCATTCGTACGATGTGCCTTTGATATTACTAGTAGGAATAATTAAATTATTGAAAATATAACTTTCTATCTACGAAATTAATGACAGTAATAATAAAATTAACTATATACAGAATTGTAATTTATTACTAGTATTAATACAAACAGCCTTATTAAGTGTCAACACTCAAACCTTTGAAACACATTCTGAAGTAACACGAACTTTGTTTTCTGCGGCAACCCTAAATCACAAGGTGAAAAATAAAGATGGCCGAAACGTTGTTCTCTTTTTTATTTTAATAAAAGTTTTAATACTCATACCAGCCATCTTGAGATACAGTTTGTTTGTTGAATTTTGCTCAAAGCCACCCGAGGGTTCTCCTGCGAAAAAACAATGGAAGGAAATAGTTCCATTGTTGACCCGGCATGTCCAGGTGGGTTAAGGCGTTCGACTCGTATTATGAGGGTCGCGGGTTTGAATCCTTGTCGCACCAAACATTCTCGCCATTTCATCAGTTATTATGTGGTGGTCAATCCCACTATTCTTTAGTAAAAGAGTAGCCCAAGAGTTAAGATCAGGGTTAAGAACCTAAGTTGTTGAAACTCCATTGAAAGAGCTATCGCAGAAGAACCCTCGAGTGTGTTTTAGCGAAATTCAACAAACAAACTGTTTGTATCTCAAGACGACTGGTATGGGTATTAAAACTTTCATTAAAATAAAGTAGAAAACAACCTCAAGATAACCTAAGATGGTCGAAACGTTGTTCCCTACTTTATTAAAAGTTTTAATACCCATATCAGCCGTCTTGAGATAGATTTTTACTTCAAATGGGTTTTTCGTTATCCCGTAATAAACAAACTTGTCAGAAAGGACACCTGTTGTTAATTTGAATCAGGTCGGCAAGCCAAGAAGAACATTAAAACAAGTTTGCAGTATTAGCGTAAGCAAATAGGCAATATGAGTTTTTTATGTTACGTTTCAATGTACATTCTGTTTTTCTGAGTGTCGGTAGAGAACAACTGCAGGTTCATGACGAATTAATTACGTGAAACCAAATATTGCACAAAACGAGTTGAGCAACCTAGCTGATACAGAAACGAAATAATTACTGTATTGTTTTAAAACAGTAACGAGACAGTGAATATAGATTTAGCTTAAATCCTACTTTATTACACCCGCGTTGGCCCGGCGATAAGCACAGGAGTTTATAAAGATAAAACTCAAGGTTCGATCCCTGCATGTTGCCCAGTGTACAGCTTTAGCTATAGTGATTCCCCACATATTAATTGTCTGTTTAGCACAAAGCTATACAATGGTCTATCTACGCTTTGCCCACCATGGGTATCAAAACCCGGTTTTTAACAGTGTAGGTCCGCAGACGTACCGCTGTGCCACTGGGGGTCTGATCCCACGTAGGTTCCCTCTTTCTTTACTTCTTAATACTTTTAATAGAAACGTCATCATGTGACGTCATTCTTTACCTCTTGCGTTAAAACAACGAGACTTTTAACCTTTCCTTAATCACGTTTCTGAGCACATTCTGTACCAGATAATCACGTTTCTAAGCACATTCTGTACCAGTGATACATCTGTGTGGAGGAGATGATGAGTTTTAAATTATTGTTATCGAGAGCCAGATGGCGCTTCACTAATTACCTGTGCTGCCCAATTAGCCGCAGGTTTCCTGGAATAAAAGTTTAGAATCAAATATCCAACAGAGCATAGTAGATTGAAAGATAGTTTTCAATAAAGAACACGCAAGCTTCTCTTACGATTAAGAATATTTAATGTACTTCCAGATGTATTTGTTTTGGCACGTTTTGACAGTTTCATTTGGTTTAGTATGAGTAAAGTGCTTCCTTATTGACCTGATTTGTCTTACAGCATCTGTACGTATCTGATTTGTTTCACCATATCTGTACATATGCGATTTGTTTTACCATATCTGTACGTATGCGATTTGTTTTACCAAATCTGAACGTATGCGATTTGTTTTACCATATCTGTACGTATGCGATTTGTTTTACCAAATCTGAACGTATGCGATTTGTTTTACCATATCTGTACGTATGCGATTTGTTTTATCACATCAATCTGTACGTATCTGATTTGTCTTATAGCATCTGTACGAATCTGATTTGTCTTACAGCATCTGTATGTATCTGATTTGTCTTACAGCATCTGTATGTATCTGATTTGTCTTACAGCATCGGTACGTGTCTGATTTGTCTTCTCTAAACTACATTCACACTGTGACATGTCACTAAATGAAAGATATTAAAAGCGTATTTTTTATTTTTTATTTAAACTACACTTTTAATATCTTTCATTTAGTGGCCTGGTTTCTATGTTAATGTAGTTTACCGTAGATGGAAATTAAAGGAGGATCGCTGTTACTGTCCCTGCCTTTTTTATATATACACTGCTGGTCAAAATCTTACGGCCAATGAACATAAAGAAAAAATATACATTTTGCGTTATTAGACACAACCATTTATTCAAGTAGAGCTTCGAAAGATGTAAATAAGAAAAGGGTAAATAAAAATATATTTTTCAGCATTTAATAGGGCAAATGTGAACACTATGAAATTAGCCAAAAGTTTAAGAACATACTGAAACGAAGCGTTAATCGGTAAACACGTAAAGAAATTTAGTCATTTGTGTTCAAGCGTTAGCGTTGTCAACATCTCTCACTGACATCTCCTGTGTTACATTGGGTAAAAACATGGCAAAGGCTAAAACGTTAACAGAGTTTGAACGTGGCAGAATTGTCGAGCCACAAAAGCAAGGTCTCTCTCAACGTGCCATCGCTGGTGAGATTGGACGTAGTAAAACTGCTGTTGCAAATTTCTTAAAAGACCCTGAGGGATACGGAACGAGAATTTCAAGTGGTCGTTTCAAGAAAATTTTGCCAGCGTTGAGCAGGAGGATTCGACGGGTTGTCCGGCAAGACACCAGCCGATTGTCGAACCAGATTAAGGCCCTTAAGGACGCAGAATGCAGCTCAAGAACAATAAGATTCAATCTACAAGAGAAAGGTTTTAAAAACCATGAACATCTTCAAAGGCCACGCCTCCTACCACACCACGAAACAGCTCGGTTAAACATTGTTGAGAAGCACCAAACATGGACTTAGAAAAGTGGAAGAAAATCTTGTTCTCTGATGAGACAAAATTTAACCTGGATGGTCCAGATGGCTTCCAACGTTACTGGCACTATAAGGATATCCCACCGGAGACATATTATACACGACACAGTGGAGAAGGTTCCATCATGATCTGGGGTGCTTTCTCCTTTCACGGAACAATGGAGCTTTAGGTTATAGGGGTCAAACAACAGCATGTTGGAGAGAGAATTCTTATTGACTGAAGACCCTCGCTTGTGTGGAAATGACTGGATCTTTCAGCATGACAACGCTGCAATCCACAATGCCCGCAGGACAAAGGACTTTTTCATGGCAAATAACGTGATTCTTTTGGACCATCCAGCGTGTTCGCTCGAACTGAACCCCATTGAAAATGTTTGGAGGTGGATGGCGAGGGAAGTCTATAGAAATGGACGTCAATTCCAAACAGTGCATGATCTTCGTGAAGCCATTTTCACCACTTGGAATAACATTCCAGCCCAACCTTCTGCAAACGCTTATATCGACCATGCCAAAGCGAATGTTTGCAGTTATTTGCAATGACAGCTGTGCAATTCACTACTGAGACCTCTTGTTGGGCATTTTCTACCCTGTTTAGGACTTCTTTTTGGTATGATCTTAAACTTTTGACCAGCTAATTTAGGCTAATTTCATAGTGTTCATATTTTTCCTATTAAATGCTAAAAGTTTTTTTTTTTTTATTTTCCTTTTCTTATTTTCATCAGGCCCGGCATGGCCAAGCGTGTTAAGGCGTTCGACTCGTAATCCAAGGGTCATGGGTTCGAATCCCGGTCGCACCAAACATGCTCGCCCTCCCAACCGTGGGGGCGTTATAATGTGACTGTCAATCCCACTATTCGTTGGTAAAAGAGCAGCCCAAGAGTTGGCGGTGGGTGGTGATGATTCGCTGCTCACCCTCTAGTCTTACACTGCTAAATTAGGGACGACTAGCACAGATAGCCCTTGAGTATCTTTGCGCGAAACTCAAAACGAACAAACAATTATTTTCATCCTTCGAAGCTGTATTCAAATAAGTGATTAAGTCTAACAGCGCAAAATGCGTATTTTTTTTATGTTCATTGGCTTTGATAATTTGTCCAGCTGTGTATTACTACGATGTAAGAAGCCTTACAGTTACCCCTCATGGTTTATCCTGGAATAAATGAAAGGATTAATCACCTGATTGTTTTAATGACAGTTGTTATATAACATTCACAACTGTAATCTCTTTTCATTACTGGGGCGAAATATCGTCTATACATGCGACGTAAAAAAACAAGTGAGGAAATTTTGGATAAGGCAGGGACCATACAAGAGTACAGAACAAGTCATATAATGATAATACATATAAATAAAAAGGTAAGTATTATAAAATTATTTTCAAAATTAGTTGATTGGTTGGTTTGGCGTTTTATGGCGCAAAACAACTAGGCTATCTGCGCATTTTACAATTAGATGAGGATGCAGGTTCACATTTAGGTCAATGAGGTGTCATAAAAGAACCAGGTATAAAGATATTATGTTGAAAAACAATAGGAAGAATAGGTTATAGAATGAGGAATAGCTCGTGAAACATAGGATCATATAGGATATAATGTAACGAAAATGTGTAGCCTGTACATATACGCTGCAATGTTTAACTGCAGTTTTAGTGGCGCAGGTTGGCCCTGTGGAATGACTCTGAATCTCAGAGCTGTCGAATCAGGTTTGAACCCCCGTGTGATAGCACAAAATATTCCCATGGGTACATTATAAGAGTAATATTCAACCACGTAGTGTGGATGATAACCTGTCGGGGACAACTTACTAGCTGCATTACCTGTGGTCACTAGTGTAAAAACTGGGAACCTCGTCAAATAACCTTAGTAGCTTTACCATAAATACGAAATAAAAATACAGTGATATTTCCAGAACTCATTACATTTATTCATTTTATTAAGTAATTTATTTGGATTATCACAACGTATGTTCTTCAGTTATTTTTGTTTGTTTGTTTTTATTTAAAATAAAGTCAAGTTTTTGGCTCAATTACCTAAGCCTTTTACAAGTACGAGATGTTTAGTAAACAATAGGATCTAGCGTAACAATTCGAATTTCAAGTTGCCTAGTAGCAAGAAAAACAAAAACGTGCCTTGAGTTTCTGTTATTCACTACTGTTTTTCATATTTCCAGGATAAATCTAAAGTAAACTAGTTTATTATAAAGGAATTTTGAAAGACTGACCCACCATAAGGAACAGCTGGTAGTTTATCATTTTTAGGAATAACATATAATTTTGTCAATGACTTGAGAATATTCCTGGAAAACAAACGACGCAACCATGAAAGAAAAGAAAGACATGGTTGAGCTAGATTTAAGTTTCTTTTTTCTGTTTTTATACTTTAAAGTATTGAAGGAATTTGTAAAACACGACAGATAAAGTGTTTCGAACTTTATAATAAAAAGTAATAATATAAAAATAATAGTAGCATTTCTGTTTATTTAATTAAAGGTGTTCACAGCTATATTCTTGTGAGTGAAATACATTGCATGTAGTAACTGACGCGTTAATTCCACAATCTTCAGCTATGGTCGACGTTATAAGCTGAGTTATTTGAACTTAAGTTTCGCCTGGTGTTTAAAAAAATCAACAAAAAACAACAATAAAGAACACTTCAATGTTGTCATTTTGATATAGCGTACAATAATATTTTGAAACCCAGTGTGTGCAAAACACTTTTGAAGTTACGAAGTTTGGTAAGAAGTAAGTGTGTGAAAACCTTTGGTCTTAGTGTTTATTATTTTTCCAATAACTCTAACGTCATGCAGCTAAATTCTTTTCTCATCGTGTTTTATGTCACACGTAAAAGTAAGAGGTCTCGTGCGTTCTCGTTCATGTATTACATCAGACGTGAAATTGGAGATCTTGTGAGGTCTCGTTATTGACTGAAAAAATTAGTTGTGGCTTAAGTACCTAAATATTTATTAATCAAAAGCAGAAGTAGGGAAAACTCTTCCAATTTTTATCTGGTCATCACTCCCGCAAACTATTATTATTATTTTTTTCCTTTCAGGTGTTAATCAATAGATACACTGCTGACCAAAATCTTAAGGCCAATGAACATAAAGAAAAAATATGCATTTTGCGTTGTTAGACTCAACCACTTATTTGAGTAGAGCTTCGAAAGATGAAAATAATAAAAGGGAAAATAAAAATAAAAAACTTTTTTAGCATTTAATAGGGAATATGTAAACAATATGAAATTAGCCTAAATACCAGCTGGTCAAAAGTTTAAGACCATGCCAAAAAGAAGTCCCAAACAGGGTAGAAATGCCCAACAAGAGGTCTCAGTAGTGAGTTACACGGCCGTCATTACGAATAACTGCAAAAATTCGCTTTGGCATGGTCGATATAAGCGCTTGCAGAAGGCTGGCTGGAATGTTATTCCAAATGGTGAAGATGGCTTTACGAAGATCATGCACTGTTTGGAATTGACGTCCATTTCTTAGACTTCCCTTGCCATCCACCCCAAACATTTTCAATGGAGTCCAGTTTGGGCGAACACGCTGGATGGTTCAAAGGAATCACGTTACTTGCCATGAAAAAGTCCTTTGTCCTGCGGGCATTGTGGATTGCAGCGTTGTCCTGCTGAAAGTTCCCATCATTTCCACACAAGCGGGGCCTTCAGTCAGTAAGGATGCTCTCTCCAATATGTCAGTGTAGTCAGCTGCTGTTTGACGCGCCTGTATAACCTGAAGCTCCATTGTTCCATGAAAGGAGAAAGCACCCCAGATCATGATGGAACCTTCTCCACTGTGTCGTGTATAATATGTCTCCGGTGGGATATCCTTATCGTGCCAGTAACGTTGGAAGCCATCTGGACCAGGTTAATTTTTTCCTCATCAGAGAACAAAACCTTCCTCCACTTTTCTAAGTCCTTAGTTTGGTGCTTCTCAACAAAGTTTAACCAAGCTGTTTTGTGGTGTGGAAGGAGGCATGGCTTTTGAAGACGTTTACGGTTTTTAAAGCTTTTCTCTCGTAGATGCCGTCTTATTGTTCTTCAGCTGCATTATGCGTCCTTAAGGACCTTAATCTGGTTCGACGATCGGCTGGTGTCTTATCGGACAACCCGTCGAATCCTCCTGCTCAACGTCGGCGAAATTTTCTTGGGCCAACTACTTGAAATTCTCGTTTCATATTCCTCAGGGTCTTTTAAGAATTTTGCAACAGCAGTTTTACTACGCCCAATCTCACCTAAACAGTATTCCTGAAGGAAGATGTTGCAAGAATTATTTATGACCTCATTACTTGGTATCAACTTTAGCAAAAGTATTTGGACAACGAGTTTGATAGAATCACCTTATCCATTGACAGCAACCTATTTGGTGGTCTTGAATGACAAGGTTGAAAGAATATTTTCTCCGGATAAATATGTTCCATATAGGAGATAATAAATAAGTTCCATATAGGAGATAATAAATATGTTCCATATAGGAGATAATAAATATGTCCCATATAGGAGATAATAAATATGTTCCATATAGGAGATAATAAATAAGTTCCATATAGGAGATAATAAATATGTTCCATATAGGAGATAATTTTTCATATTATAAGGAAATTGAGAAGTAAAAACTTTCCAATAGATTTTTTTGCAGGAAGTATGTAAAGATGAAGAAATATCTGTAGATTAGGAAAATCAGGCTTAAAAATGTATTTTAACTCGTGAAAGAAACAGCTATGCTCTGTATTTGTTGAATGGATCGTTTTTCACAAAATTGTATTTTCACTGATTTTGAGATGAAGAAAAACTGCAAAAAGCAAATAAACTGAATATTTTCGTGTTAAGAGTTTTAAAGTTTGTTAAAATTACACAGCCTTTCGTGGTCACCATTGAGTTTGATATTTTAGCTATTTCTGATAAATTGTTCGTTATTTCTTTAGTAACAAACGTCACTTCACTCACAGAAGAACAAAGGTTTTTGTAATCAGTATGTAGTGACTTATGTAAACGGACTTTTCCTGGCTCATTAAATCAAATATTAATGTCATCTCTTTGAAGACACTCACATTAGTACTAGGAACTCAGCGTACAATGATCCAGAAACACTGGTGGCATTCACCTGTACCAGAAACACTGTATAGAGTAAATAGTCCGTAAAACTTCTCACCTGTACCAGAAACACTGTATAGAGTAAATAGTCCGTAAGACTTCTCACCTGTACCAGAAACACTATATAGAGCAGTCTTTAAGATTTCTCACCTATATCAGAAACACTATATAGAGCAGTCTTTAAGATTTCTCACCTATACCAGAAACGCTATATGGATTAGTCTAAAAGACCTCTTATCAATATTAGAAACACTGTATAGACTAGTCCATTAGTTATTTGCGCTAGCCGTCTCTAATTTAACAGTGTATGACTAGATGGAAGGGAGGTAGTCATCAACACCCACCGTCAATTTTTGGGCTATTTTTTTACCAACGAATACTGGGATTGATCGTCACATTATTACGTTATCATCTCAGAAAGGGTGAACATATTTGGTGTGACGGAGGATTCGAACCCGCGACCCTCAGATTACGAGTCGAGGGCCCTAACCAATTCGGAATGTCATCTAGCAGAACCTGAAACACACCCACAGATAATATATATATGTACTGGTGGTATTTCTTTCAGAAATAAATTATATATATTGATTTAATGCTGTCATTTGTAAGGCACATTTCTCTGTTTGATTTAAAATATTTTAATATCACGAAAGTAATACATTTTTAATGAAGGCTTGACTCAAAACCATTACATTTGTTTATTTACTAACCAGTGTTCATTACCGTTGATCTAGGATATACATTTTGTTTTCAATATCTACTAAAATCAAATTTTCTTGAAAAATATTATCATAGTTTAATCATTTATGATACTGTCACGCGACGTGGTAAAACAGCGGTTAAGTTACAACAGTGTATGTCTTGAGTTTATTTTATAAACACATAATAACATCTTATTTTGATTTTACGTATATATATCATCGCTATAACTCCGTTTGTATCATTTAGAACATAAATATCACCTGGTGGCCTTAGTAATTATGCTTTAATTCACAACCAGTCATGAATGTATAACTGAAGCCATAAATATAGTCTTTTGTTTGGAATATGTTTTAGACTATTTAGAGCGTGTGGCCTAACTAAGATCGTGCATTTTGAGCACGTTTCAGTATGTTTGTTTGTTTATGAGAAATTTATCTTTAGAACATGTTTGTTCATGTTTTTAATTTCTCGCAAAGCTACACGAGGGCTATCTGCACTAGCCGTCCCTAATTTAGCAGTGTAAGACTAGAGGGAAGGCAGCTAATCATCACCACCCACCGCCAACTCTTGGGCTACTCTTTTACCAACGAATAATGGGATTGACCGTCACATTATACACCCCCACGGCTGAAAGGGCGAGCATGTTTTTGGTGTGACGCACGTTTCGGTAAATCATAAAATAATGTGCGTAGTTTAGCACAACTTAACTACAACTGGTGTCGCTACGTCCGGTCGTTCTCTGTCCGACAGTCGTGCACCTTGACAATAGTCTTGCTATGTAGTTGTCATTGCAAAATGTCTTGCCGTAAGGTGTAATGTCCTCTTCCATACAACTTTCCGTAAACCATCTATTGAAAGAGAACATGTTAATACAGAAACAGTTTATGAATGTTCCACACTTTTCAAAAAGTACCAAACCCTCACCTTGAATCACCGTTAGGTATGAATAAGATCGTAAGAAGGAACTGAATTAACAGAATCAAGTCACGAATATCGGAAAATCTTAATAATTTCAAAATGTTAGCTTATTGTGAACTATAAATAAAGCTCCATCTCACGAGAAACAAAGGCAATATAAGTAATGAATATTGATGCTTCAATAGTGAGGTTGAGGACATATAGCGCTGTAATTTGGAGTTTGATCTTAGTAGTAGGCACAATAGTCTATTCTTGTATCATTACACATAACCACAAACAAATATTATCAACAGGATCAAAGAAAACACATGTAAAATTAAGTAAAATACATTGTAACGACAGACAGTTACTTAGTATATTACTGAATTAGTAAAACATTCCATGGTAATGAGGTATGTTCCTATTTGACTCCATCAGCTGCCCTACAATGGTATCCTTATATTCCAGTATTTGATGAACCTGGACCGTTAAGCTATAGTATTTCAAGTATGCATCGCCGAAGGCTGAAACGTTATAATAAAACGATTTGGGATTCTGCTCTATCTGACAGCTGTGGTGGATCTTAACAATAGCCCTGCAGCGTAGTTTCCATTGTAAGAGACTCCATCGAATGGTTGTCATGTCCATCTCACTCTCACATCCTTGTGCCTTTCCATAGAACACCTACTGTTTGTCAACAGCTGTTTCAACAGTCCGACCATACAGAACCTCAGAGGCACTCGTTTTGGCAGTTTGACTGAAATATCTTCATATAGAGTGGCACAAATATTCATTTTTCAAATTATTGAGGTATGCGAGGGACGAACGGTGTGTCGTGTAAGCAACTTGTGTACACGTGACATACGTTGCTTTTATAAACAGGAATTATTTTTGATTCTGTTACATACTGTTGATTCACATTCCTTTATTTTCTAGTGCCATTAATTACAAAGAATATCTCTTCTGGAAATTCTCTGGTTCAAAATCTGGACACGTATTTATGATTTTAATGTATGAATATTTTTCGTCAGGAAGAGTTATCAAAAGGAATCACTTTCTGGTGGTATAATGCTACCTACGATACGATAGACATTGTCAGAATGTAGTTCTGATACATCCCGTTTCACCGACTTTATATTGGCTGTGTTTGTCACCTTAGTAACTGATTTACATGTTCACAAATCGTTTCAGTATTCATATTTAATGTCTGTCAGCTTGAATTATGGTCGTATTATTGTTTGATAGTGTTCCACATCATATAATGTTAAGTTTACATAGTTTATTATTGGACAGCTCTGTCACTTCGAACCTCTCTTAAACGTTGACGATCGCAGTGTAAACCATATATCGATGTACTTGAAAGGCTGCTGTCAAATTGTATATGTTGCCTTATTGGTTGGGATGATTCATTTTATGGAACCGTGGGGGGTTTTAGCGTGATTAGCGTGCTCGGATTGTGATTCTAAGAGTTGATGTTCGAGATCCGCTGCTACAAAAATGCGCTCTGCACATAATGTGACGTGCTAAAATTACTGTGGTTAGAGAGATAATTCAGTTTTTCAAATCCCAAAAAAACGTATTTAGATTGCTAACGACGATGGTTAGACTACATAAAGAACTTAATGCAAATAATAACCAAGCATTATCTTGGCCTATTTACGACTCGAAGTTATGTCAATTAGGAGAAACAGTCACGCTTTTATAGATTGATCTGGTTATTACAAAAACCTGTTTTCACGCTCCAGTCCTTTCACACTTTCCATCTGATTGAATATAATACATTTCGTAGTTCACATCGCCATAATTTAGATTAAGTAGTTACAAAGGTTTTGGTCTAAGATAGTGTAATATTTGACGACAAGCCTAGATTGTTTAAGCTTCTTAAACTGGTTCATCTTAAAACGAATATAAACCAGATTATAGTTTCTTCCACTGACTTTTTCATATTTTCATTCTATACTAGAATGCAAGGAGAAAAAAAAAAAATGAAAACGAAGCTCCATTTACAAGGTCTTAAAATTACAATAACTGGTGCCATCTGTTGACCGAAATAAGTGAACGCTTTTCTGTTATAGGTAGTAGCGTAACTTGGACGGTACTGTGGGCCACGGTAATGTGGGTAATATTAAATATTTTATTTGGGCAAGTGAAAGATTACACATGTTGAAACAGTATTTTAAGTTAGATTTTATTTTGCCCCTAGTGGCTCAGCGGTAAGTTTGACGGTTTATAACTCTAAAAACCGAGTTTTAATACTCGAGGTTGGCACAGCACAGTTAGCCTATTTTTCACTCAAGAACAAAACAGACTAATATTATTTTTTTCCTGTGTACAATAGGGGCATTGTAAAAACAACATACTCGTAGTGCGTTTTAATAAATATAATAAAGTAATAATAAAGTTGAAATACGGCACAGAACTTTAACAATGATTTAAATGTTCAGTAAGTAGGAACACATGAAATAACAAAACTAAAGGCGATATTTCGTTTATTACTTATTTTGATGAACTATTAAACAGCTGAAAAATTCTACAGATAAAATATAAATAAATGTAAAAAAATATTCATAAGGAAAGTGCTGTGTCAATGATTCCTGTTTTTTAAGGAAGACTAGGAGTTTAATCACTTGAATATCTTATGCACACGGATAAAACGGTTAGGCCAGAAACCCACGCGTTTCAGGCTGAGTAGCTCCTGGCATGGTCGAACGCGTAAGGCGTGCGACTTTCGCGCCCGCGTCGCGCTAAACATGCTCGGTTGGTTAGAGGTAAAGTCTTACACTTTAACTGGATAGCCCTGGCGGCTTCCATAGCCTACACGGATACTGGTAACCAAATAGTTTGGCTTGAAGTTCACTCTGATAACGTAACCATAAGCTGGTAGTGTTACGTCTCAAACTTGAAATCTTTGGATCTACAGTGCGATATTTGGTCACTAGAGGGCCGTGCTCAATCTCATAACGAGATATCGACGACAGAAAAAATTTTGTCGCCAAAAAAATCCGACTCTTTATTCAAGAGCTATTCTGTTTATAGTTTTAAACTATAACGAAAAAGCATTTGTTTATGAACTAATGAATAAAAATACATGGATTGAATGATAATAAGAAATATTTCTGTTTTGTATTATTACAAATTTACTATATACGTATATCACCTCGATTTTAGAATGTTTCTAATTTCTGTTGTAAAAGCAATCTTAAAAATGTATTTTTATTGCGATATTATTCAAGAGTCTAAGTAAACCTTATAATTATAAATTGAAGGAAACCATTTTTGAATATATAAGGTTGTTTAATTTAATAGCTGTTATTAATTTACTTGATTTAATATTTAATTATTATTTACTATTCATAACAAGAGAGTTTGAAATAATTATTTTAAAATGCGATAGTTATGACACGTTTCGTTGCGTAACTGGATAAGAATCGAACACATAGTGTGTGATTCAATTGTTGTAGTATTGTTGACGTCACATTACTTGAATATTCAGTATTTTTCTCGTTACCTTAACTGAATATTGTTAAATCATCGCGTCGCGTAGTTTATAGAAAATTCGAGGCCTCAGTGAACAAAGTATGAATATAGGCGACAAAGCGAGTCCAAGGAAAGAAATTAAAAAGTGAATTGAAAATAAGGTTCAGACCGAAAAAAACTAGAAAACGTGAAGCTAGCCGTTGTGTGATTGGCCATAACGAGCGATATTTTAAAGTGAGCTTCACAGTTTAACAGATATAAGGAGAATAATTTGTATTTTCAAACGGGTGTTCTAAAATAATTGAACCCATCTGTGTGGACTTTGACGAGAAGGAGACAATTATTTAAATTTCACTGTGGTAACCCATGAAGTAACGTTAGTGAATCTATCGCAGATCGTGTACTAAGAAACAAAGTAGAGAAAAATAGTTGGTCTTGTCAATTTGATTTTAAAGTAATTCAGTCAACCTTAGTAGAATTGTGACAAGAAATGAGAATTATTTAGATTTTAGATACAACTGTGATATCTTATAGTATAAAATAAATTGTACATACGTTTGACTTGTTTTGAATGTATATTATTTTAAAACAAGTGGATTATGTGCTGTCCGTTTATCTCCAAGAAATCACAGACACCTACTGTAGAAAAATCCCATCCCACTTACATACTTAAAACTCTAGATAACCATGACATATATTCCTAGGTAGAGTAATAAACTTTATATACAGATATAATAAGCGAAATATATTTGACTCAAATTATAATTCAAATAAAAGTGACTGAATTAGTCTAATGGTTAACCAGCGGCATAAGATTTTCACATAATTACAGATTTCCTATTCTTCAAGGAAGAAATCAAGAGAGGATATAAAACAATGTTTTCTACTCTTGTTTTTGGAAGACTATGAAAGTCCAACTCTAATGGAAGATTTTCAAAAAAACGCAGATTGCTTGAGGTGAATGAATTGAAATATACACATTGCATCATTGAGCCAAACAAGTTCAACAAATTTGTAAGATATCCTTATAAAAATCACAACTTAAGATCAAGATAATTAAGCAAGAAACCGTGTTTATGTAGCTGATGACTAAAACTGGGTTTATGCTGTTCAAAATGACAATAAGTTCGGTTTCTACTTCTGAAAATAACAAGAAACCCAGTTTATTCTGCTTATGATTTGGCATACCTTTGTTATGGTAGAACCTGGACCTTTAAACTCACAGTATTTAAGCCAAGTTTTAATATAATGTTTATGCTAATTTAGGTTTACGACCACATAGTTGGTTACGTCTAATAGAAAATAAATAATTACGTACAAATAAGTACATGTTTAAGTCGTAACTTAGAAAAACCTTTCAAAACGACACGAATAATAATTGCAAAATAACTTTTTCTACAGTAGAAGATAGGAATAAAATAATTATTAATAATTCTCTTAATTTACATGACGAAAGTGTATGTAAATTGGCCAGTAAAACTATTATGAAAAGATAAACATATGAAAATCGTGCTTGTCGAACTGTTTAATAATGGTGACAGCTGTCAATAATCAGGCTATAAGTCTTGAACACAGGTCTATTTATTATTCATTTGGAAATATATTGACACAGATCTATTTATTATTCATTTGGAAATATATTGACACAGATCTATTTATTATTCATTTGGAAATCTATTTAACACATATCTATTTATTATTCATTTGGAAATCTATTGAACACAGATCTATTTATTATTCATTTGGAAATCTATTGAACACAGATCTATTTATTATTCATTTGGAAATCTATTGAACACATATCTATTTATTATTCATTTGGAAATCTATTGAACACAGATCTATTTATTATTCATTTGGAAATCTATTGAACACATATCTATTTATTATTCATTTGGAAATCTATTGAACACAGATCTATTTATTATTCATTTGGAAATCTATTGAACACAGGTCCATTTATTATCCAGTTTGAAATCTATTGAACACAGGCCTATTTATTATCCAGTTTGAAATCTATTGAACACAGGTCCATTTATTATTCATTTGGAAATCTATTGAACACATATCTATTTATTATTCATTTGGAAATCTATTGAACACAGGCCTATTTATTATCCAGTTTGAAATCTATTGAACACAGGTCCATTTATTATCCAGTTTGAAATCTATTGAACACAGGCCTATTTATTATCCAGTTTGAAATCTATTGAACACAGGCCTATTTATTATCCAGTTTGAAATCTATTGAACACAGGTCCATTTATTATCCAGTTTGAAATCTATTGAACACAGGCCTATTTATTATCCAGTTTGAAATCTATTGAACACAGGCCTATTTATTATCCAGTTTGAAATCTATTGAACACAGGTCCATTTATTATCCAGTTTGAAATCTATTGAACAGAAGTTTCTTCAATATTCAGAAGAAAATTCGTTGTTTAATATTTACTTACTAATACAGGAACGTGCTACATTTGTAAAGATTAACAGCTATTTCAATGCACAGTCACCTGTTTTCATGTCGTTGAAAATGATTTAACAAAATAGAAACATCATGTGAGGTCTGCGTGAAGGCCACTAGATGGTGATATCTCTAATATACTTACAGGAATTCATATTAATTTAAATAAACATGGATGTTGATGACTTTGCCTATGAAATCTGTGACCGAAATTCGATGATTCGTCTCTAACGTTATTTAATCGTTTAAACGTTGTTTAACATGTAAGATGAAAAATAAACTTGGGCATATCCTATCACGAGGCAGTAGGACTTACGTACCTAGATTTGTAAATAGACATTAAACATGGGGTCAATAGAGGACTTCGGATCTTTGAGGAGAAAACATTTTTAGTTTGTTTTGAATTTCTCGCAAAGCTACACAAGGGATATCTGCGCCAGCCGTCCCTAATTTAATTGTGTAAGACTAGATGGAAGGCAGCTAGTCATCATTATCCACCGCCAACTCTTGGGTTACTCTTTTACCAACGAATAGTGGGACTGACCGTTACATTATAAAGCACCCAGGTCTGAAAGAGCGAGCATATATGGTGTGATTGAGATTCGAACCCGCGACACTCAGACTACGAGCCAATGCCTTAAGCACTTGACCATGCCGGGCCAAAAACATTATTTGATAGTGTAGTGGGTAAATACAGGATATCGCGATAAGATATAAAGGATTTACAAGAACAAAATTAAAAAGCAAGAAACCACCTTTATTTTGTAGAAAACGAAGTAGGTGTTGATATGTTATGGTTTATATCTTATCACAAATAAATCTATTCTTTTCTAGTTGTTTGAAAAGTAATGGCAGTCTTTATAAATATAACTCTTAAGTCAAAATATTGCTTATGCTGTTGAAGCAATGTGGTATTATCAGTGTAATGGCAAAGGAAATTTACTTTGTAACAATTTTTCTGGACGTTAACAAACAGCTAAATGAATATTCAATCATTATAAACAGAACTTTAATTAATGTTACACCAAAACTTTGTGGTATATCGTATGTTGCACCTTTTACTCTCATCCACGAAATTCGGATATTTTTGAAGGTTCAGTGATATATACATTGTAAAAAAAATAATGAAATATTGTTGAATATTCAGAATACCTTCAGCAAGTTCCTAAGCAGAGGTTGTTGAAGATATCGTGAGTAATGAGTAAGAATGGGCACCAGAGGTTGTTTTCTTCCTAGTATTTATTTGTATATAAAATATAAAGTTTAATTGTATCATGTCTGAGGTCTAAGCCTACAAGCTTTGCTTCAAACTTGAGTACCAACACAGTAATGTTAATAATTAATACATTATTCAATCAGTTAAACAACAATGATTATTTACAAAGATATAAGAATAAACTAGGTTATCTGAGGAGATCAATCGAAAAAATACAAAATACAGTAGTCCTACCTAAATGGGTCTGACGGGTCTTCCTATTGTCATGGGTTAAATGTTGTGTCGTCATGTTTGTTGACTTATGTTCAAAATTTTATTGAAATACTATTTCATGAATTTATGTCTATGTGTTTGTTAGGATATACTTCAACTTTTAATATTATGCATTAATTAATTTCGTAATTTAAAAGTAAATATTTAATAATAAAAGCCCTAAATATCGATATTTGTGTGCCACGTGTTATGTTGAATGTAGCAATGGATCAGATTAGGTGTTTTTGATGTCCAAATACAATGTCTATAGTTTCTTACAAATTATAAATTCAAAGTACCGATATTTACAAGCTAAAATATAAAATAAAAACCTCCTATTTCTTCTATTTGCTGAGATATCGGTATATTTAAAGAATAAAACATAGTGGCCACGCCCACCTCTTTTCATTTTGAGAAATACTTGCTTACGTACCCATACTTCTGTCTATAACGTGTGAGCAACCAATAAAAAACTCAGAATACCCCCATATGGTCCTAATTTTCATGGTAAATTCCAAGTGGTCATGAAAGACATTATTGAGGTCGAAAAATCATATCCGTTAAGATCCAAATACAGGTTTGTTACTGAGCGTGATACATTATAGTGGAACCCTATAGCATTTATATAGTAATTTGTGATTTTTTGTTATATCAAGATTCATATATAAATGTCCCCCCCACTGGTGCAGTGGTAAGTCTACGGATTTATAACGCTAAAATCAGGGGTTCGATTTCCCTCGGTGGACTCAGCAGCTAGCCTGATGAGGCTTTACTATAAGAAAATACACACATTTATATATAAAATCTGAAAATAATATTTGTTTTACATTTTCCATGTGCGAATTTTGATGAGGCTTAGCAAATTACGAGAATCAGCAAAGAATACAAAGTTCTTAACTAGAAGAGATAATTGCTTTCTATACTTCTTTATTTACTTTTCTGTTTTAAGAAAAATATCAGAATTTTAATAATTTATTTTTTGATGGTAATAATATAGATACTTATGTAAAGAACACAGCCAAGATATTGGGCTTTGTAATGGCCAGTCTTATATTATCGAATACGGCAAAATAGTAGACGTGCCGTGTCATTCAACTTCTGTAATGTTAGTCAGACGCTAAGGAAATGCTAATAAAACAAAAAATAACAATTTGTCATATATGTAAACTGTTATGAGATTTAATCTATTTAGACTAATATTTCTGGTTTCATTTTATAATTTTTAGTACATTTAGAACGAAAACAGTATAATTTATATCTTATTTTCTATTTTTATAGTGCTTACAAGGTCGGTTGAATCGACCAAACCTATACAGAGATACAACAGTGAAATTAACAGATAAATTATAAAACGTTTTCCTAAAGAAAGCGTTTAATTATTATCTGGAGGATATTTTGGAGTTAAAAATATTTCATATGGGAAATTTGACCTTTTTTCAGGTGCATAAGGGATTTTTTAATCTTAAAAACAAAATTACTTCGAATGTTGGACAGCCAATATTCAAAAATAAAAAATGATTTAGTAAACTAATTAATTAAAAAGGTTAAGTCTTAATTTAAAAACTGGTACTTTCTGCATAAAAGACTTGCAATTTTTATTGATAATCGAAAAATTCCATGAAGATACTTATATATTTTAAAAGTTACAGTGTTACTGCTTTACTGCTACCTTCGGGAGTAGGGGCTTGGCGGAATCCATCCAGCCTGTATCAGAAGAGTAAGAAGGCCACTCAGTAGAACGTATACCTCCATCACACAGCGTTGATAATATTCGGCTCTCAAAAAATAAAAAAAAAAGTATCCGTATATTCATCTTTATAAACGGACACGGACCATTTTTGGCAGGACAATGAAAAGTGATATTCTACATATCTCTACAACGTTTAATCAAAATCCGATTATTTTTAACTGGGTTATAGAATAAGAATAATGTGAAAAGTTGGACCCATTGTTAACATATGGGGATGTTTTATGGATTTTCGTAACCTTGCTGTGACCTTGGCCATCCAAAAAATTAAACACTATTACCATGAATCATATTCCAAATGTATACCAACTTTCGTTCAAACCCATTGAGTCTTTGGGAGAAACTTTACTGAGAATCACAGAAATAAATACACACATATAAGGATGAAAATCTAACTTCCGTCCAACTTCAGTGGCGGAGGTAATAAATAGAATCAAAACCACATTAAACGTAGTCTTTCAACATAAGTTTCTTTAAATAACGACTACCAAAACAAACTTTGCTTATATGATATTTTCACATGTTTTCTTTTGCCTATTAACAAATACGTTTCTCTAATTATCAGTTTAGATGTGGGGTTCTAGAACTTGAAGTTACTACCCCCATATTCAAATTTTTTACTTGTTTTATTTCGTCACTAAATTTGACCACATTATTCAAACTTTGAAGAATTTAAAAAAAACTGAATCAAATGTTGGTTATTGTTAATCACAAAATGGGCTATTTGCGGTGTGCCTATCACAGGTATTGAAAACCGGTTTTCAAAGTTATAAACCTACAGCATTACCGCTGAGCCACTAGATTATAAATATTACAGCATAATTACTCAGAGACTTACTGTATTAATATAATATAGATTATAAGTAGAGAGACTTATTACATCAACAGAGACTAGATTATAAACATTGCAGAACAATTACTTAGAGACTTACTGTATTAATAAAAGATAGATTATAAGTATAGAGACTTATTACATCAACAGAGACTAGATTATAAACATTACAGCATAATTACTTAGAGACTTGCTGTATTAACATACGTAGTTTGTATTGTTACAGTTGGGTTTTACTACTTGTAAACTTACTGTAATAAGAGAGACTAGGTTGTAGGTCTTATGATGTTACTAGTGTAATAATAAAGACTAGGTTGTAAGTGTTATGGTGCTATTACTGTAATAATATAGACTAAGTTGTAGGTGTTATGATGTTACTACTGTAACAATAAAGACTAGGTTGTAAGTGTCATGATATTACTACTGTAATAATATAGACTAGGTTGTAGGTGTTATGATATTGCTACTGTAATAATAAAGACTAAGTTGTAGGTGTCATGAAGTTATTGCTGTAATAATAAAGACTAGGTTGCAGGTGTCATGATGTTACTTTTGTAATAACAAAGACTAGGTTGTAGGTGTTATGATGTTACTTTTTAAGATTTGGTAAATACTCGTCTGTTTAAGATAATTTCATGTCCACTTAACTTGAATGATTATGTCAAATAGCTCTTGAACTTAGGTGGAGCCTTCTTTAATTTTGAGCTGTTGACCACAGGTTATGCAGCTAGTTAATGGCATGAAGGCGATTTATGACTTGGAGCTGAATAGTAGGACTGACTTTCACTTTACGAACTCGCAAAGAAAGTACGAAACCTGTAACATCACGATTCGAACCTTGGACCTTGGATTCAACACTATTTTGGCTATTTATAGATGTATCTGGGGGTATATGTTTTAACGTTGATTGTATCAGTGATTCAATACTACCTTGGCTATAGTGTAATTTCACAAATCAAAGAAATAGCTCCAAAGTCTTAACGAGAAGTATCATTCTCACAATATTCTAAAATTTTAATGATGTAAATTTTTAGTTTTACTCACATATATAATAACTTCAGAAACTATTCTCAAATTGTAGGACCAATGTCTGTGTTACTGGTTCAGTTTTTAGTTCTAACATTCCGCTATACCTAAAGGAATCACGTCACATCTTCAATACTGAAACTACGGCAAATAAGATGTTTAAACAACTACTTAGAATCTACTGAAACCAGGAATTTTTTTAATTATATTAAAACTACAGTGAAAGTAATATTTAATGGTCACTCGGAACGTATCGAAACTAATACTTTTGGCTATAGTGAAACTACATGTAATGTTTAAAGTAATTTAACATTGTATTTAAATACAAAGTAATGTTTCTTTACTGCTCAGAATGTAACTAAAATAGGAGTTACCGAAAAACAAAGCGAAGACAGTGCTTAATAATTATATTGAAACTAGGCATTCTGTCTAATCTCTAGATTATTTGAAATCTAAGATTAATCTTTTCCATATGGGCTGATCGTTCTAACACGTAAATAGTAATTGTTTAGCTCCCACCAGTAATACGTATTATTACAACTCAAACTGCTATACGTTTAAAACTGGTATTATGACATATGAGCATACTAAAGCTTGAGGTCAATATTAGGTCAAGGATGACAACTGTGCTGTCCCAAGATGATGAAGTTGAAACCACCAGGTAAAAAAGAGAAAATAATGTGAAAAGGACAACTTTCTACTGTCTGGTGGGTCTTGTCAAAGTCCAAAGTCACGTTTTATTTGGCTTAGTGATTAATAATAACTGGTATGTTGTTACTCCTCTGACAGGTTTTAGTTATAGTGATGTGCTCTCGGACTTGCATTAAACAGACATGCGATGTTTTGTACTGTCGAGCAAAACTTTAACGTCTAAAGTGGTTTCTATGGAGACGAAACTGAGCAGTTCAAAGTGAAAAACAAAATATATTCAAAAATGTCTTCGTTACAACATACCATCAGTAGTTAGTAGCACAGCGGAAAGTGCTTGAACTTAAAACGCTAAAAATCAGGTTTCAGTACTCATGGCACTTCATAAATAGCTAACTGTATAGCTTGACACTTAACACGAAATTCATCCATTGCCACTGAATCATCAGTTGTGTGCGTAGCAAATAATTTAACACAGAATTCATCTACTGTCACTGGATTATCAGTTGTGTGCGTAGCAAATAATTTAACACTAAATTCATCTACTGTCACTGGATCATCAGTTTGTAATAAATAATTTAACACAGAATCCTCTACTATCACTGTAATTGTAATAATCATCAGTTGTGTGTGTAGCAAATAATTTAACACAGAATTCATCTACTGTCACTGGATCATCAGTTTGTAGTAAGTAATATAACACTGAATTAATCTACTGTCAATGGATTATCAGTTTGTAGTAAGTAATTTAACATCAGAGTGTCATCTATTGGACCTTGAGACGTATAGATAACGTGTTGCTTTATGGGTTTTTTGTTGTTATTATTAATTCAAATTAACAAGACGTGTTTGTTTTGTTGAAAGTTTATTTTATCATGTCAGTAGCTGCTACATGTGTTTAATATTATGTGCATAAAATATACAATAACCGTGTAATTCATATTTAGGTAACCATAACAAGAAGTTCATGTAACATAACCGCAACAAACAATCCATTTAGCATAACCGTAAGAAACAATGCATATAATATAACCATAACAAACATATCGTATCTACGAATAAGCTGGTTTGCTTTAACTTAGTCGTTAGTTATCTATTTATATGTCTCTCCAAGTGTTCAGCTTCCTTTTTATCTATTGATATGCTCTGACGTGGTTCCGCCGTAAGATTGAAAATTTATAACCCTAAAATTCAGTGTTCAAACCTTTATGGTGAGCTCAGCATCAATAGCTCATAATGTAGCTTTGTCGTGAACAACAAAGATGTATTTATTTCGACTGCAGTTCGAAATATAGAGTGACTGGTGATTCCATTCCCTTCATAAGTTTTTATTATATTTGATTTTGGTCCGGCATGGCTAGATGAGTTAAGGCGTTCGACTCGTAATCTGAGGGTCATGGGTTCGAATCCCCGTCGCATCAAAATGTTCGCCATTTCAGCCGTGGGGGCGTTATAAAGTGACGGTCAATCCCACTATTTGTTGGTAAAAGAGTAGCCCAACATTTGGTGCTGGGTGGTGATGACTAGCTGCCTTCCCTCTAGTCTTACACTGCTAAATTAGGGACGGCTAGCACAGATAGCCCTCGAGTAGCTTTGTGCGAAATTCAAAAACAAACAAACAATATATTTGATTTTTGTTTCGGAACTTGAAAGTAAAAACATTGTGTGTAAATATCTATGAAACAAGTAATTAAGAACGTTTCTTGGTCTTGACTGTGCTGTTCGTACAAAAAGAGCCCAAGAGGTCAGACTCAGGTCAGTATGTTTTTCATGAAACAGAAGGATGCAGGCCATTATAGCCTCAATATTCAGATCAACGTTTTTAACTGACATCTGTTCATATATGTATATTTCTTTATTACTTGAGTTGGCTCCTGACAGCGTAAACGTAACGCGTGGTTTGCGACGTTTTAGGTTCTATTAGTATCTTCCATTTTCTAGCCTTTTTAAATTAAACTAAATGATGGGTAAAGAAATGTGAAATTTTCGAAACAAGTATGTCGAAACCAGGATAATTACAGTGGTAAATAATGAGAAGTGACATGAATGTGAGGCTGGGAGAGAAATAAATAATCCTTAGAAAACAATGACCGACTGTTAAGCCTAAAATTGTTGAAGGGAATTAGGGCTGCGTTATTTCAAAATAATAAAACACGCCCCAAAGTGTGCATCACAACAAATACATACAATTGTTAGTGGAAAATTACTTCTTCGTTTTAGTGCTAGTTATACGTCCATCCGTTAAACATAAGTGTACGAATTTTATTCCTTTTCTAACAATAATGAAGAGTGGAGCTCGAGAGAGCTCGGGGTGGTTTTATAAATCACTAGAACAATAAAAACTCCTTTGTTGTAGGACAGCGTCATAAACTTAGCGTTCATTCTCTTTGGTTTCTGTATGTAGGTTTGTTGTAGGATGACTTAAATATATTTAACAACGATTTGTACTTAGTTGCTCAGCGACAGAGAGTGTGAAAGTTTGAAATTCGTCAAAGAGATGGTTCTCTCGTACCCAAGTTCTATATCCGAGCAACCCAAGTTCTATATCTCTCGCTCGTACCCAAGTTCTACTTGGGTTATAGAGATGGTTCTCTCGTACTCAAGTTATATCCGGCAAGCTCTTGGATTATAGAGATGGTTCTCTCGTACCCAAGTTCTATATCCGGCAAGCCCTTGGATTATAGAGATGGTTCTCTCGTACCCAAGTTCTGTATCCGACAAGCACTTGGGTTATAGAGATGGTTCTCTCGTACCCAAGTTCTATATCCGGCAAGCACTTGGGTTATAGAGATGGTTCTCTCGTACCCAAGTTATATATCCGACAAGCACTTGGGTATCGAGGTTCTTTGTAGCATAATTTTCTTGTAATATATTTTAGGTAAATTAAAGAAAGGTTTCTTATTTTTATTTTGGAATATCCTATGTAGCATCTTCTAACTGGTTTGTTTGGTGTTTGTTGTGGGGGATACAACCCCGGATTTTAGCGTTGTGTGTCCGTAAACTAACCGCTGTTGTAACTGGTGCAGTCTTTCTTATTATATATTATATGATAGCTACGTTTTCTTATTCTGACCGCAGTGCCTTTAAATAAACTAATACAACTCTACTAAATGTTTTTTTTATTATTTTCAATTTTTTTATTTGTTGTTTCAACTTATTTTAACGATTTGACATCGGATTTGTCTTTCACCAGCCCGACACAACTGATTTAGTCTCAACTTAATATTTGACTTGATTTCTAAATTTTGTTTAGGTTTAAACACCGGTTTCGTCTCTCACCAACCTAACGTAACTGATTTAGTTTGTAATTAATTTATAACTCTCTAATTTTTTAATATGGCTTTTTAATTTTTTTTAGATCTAAACACCGGTTTCGTCTATCACCAACCCGACATAAGTGATTATAATATCTATTTATTATATAATTCTTTAATTTTTGAGTCGGTTTTTAAAATTCTGTTTTAAGTCTAAACACGGGTTTCAACTCACATCAACCAGACATGAATCATTAATATCTGATAGTAACTAAACAGTAACTGAGAGGTTTTATCAATAATCTAACTTTACGAAATGTTTATTATGGTTAATCTAAGCGTATAACCGCTTTCAATTATTAACGTTATTATTTTTATGTTTGACGTCACGTAGGCAAAGCATTAAGTTAATTTCAAGTGAAACCACAGTTTTACTTGGCATTGAAGAAATTGTTCTTTTTCAGGGATTAATATACTTATAAAAATAAATTTCCATTGAATCTATATTTTATGTTAATAACAAAAGTAAATCTCTGTTATACCTCTGTTTTTATCGTTATAACTAATATAATCTGTTATATCCGTATTATTATGTTTATGACAAATACAGTCTATTATGTCTATAGCATAAATAACCTATTACATCCATATTTATGTTTATAACAAACACATCTATTTTTATATCCATATATTTATGTTTATAATAAACATAATCTATTAGGTCTATATCAACAACAGTCTATTATATCCGTATGTTTATGTTTATAATAAACATAGTCTATAATATCGATGTTTTTTGACGTTTATAACATAATTAAAAGTCTCTTCATTCCTTTCCTTCTTAGATTAAATACTATAAAAATGTTTTGATTACCTGTATTGTACTGAAGTTTCCAGAAAAAGAATGAATAATTTACTCCTTCATTTCTACGCATCGGAAAAATTCGTAAAATTTCTTAGAGTTTATAAATGGATAAAAATAAAACAAAACGGGTCATGAAGTGGGGTTGGTGTGTTGTCACGTTTTGTGACGAGTCAGGTGTTGCATGAGAACTGTATTTGTTCTAAGAGGACGGGTGGTAATGATATTGGCTTTTCTAAAGTCATGTCGCCAAAGCGTTACCATTTCATGGAGTCAGTCTATGACCTGTTTACTCGTAATGCGTCTACCTACCAGCAATTGAAACATGAAGCATTTAGATCTTTCGTACGTATGATATTATTAAATTCCTTTCCAAATATTGGAAAAAGACAATAGAAGTTCAGCCACGTGTACGACCTGTGTGTAAAGGTTGAAAAATTGTCATTTTTACTGTCACAAATGGCCTACATCGTATCGTAGAGTAAGTTGATAAGCCTCAACTTTAGTCAGTTCATAATTTAATTAGCAATAGAACCGTGTAATTTTTCTTGCTAATTTGCTCTGACAAAGCAGGGCGGCAACTAGAAGGTGACTTCAAACCAGGAAGAGAAAAAAGACTATATAAAGTCTCTCGCGATAACCAGCCATCCGACATATTAGTAAACCAAGGCCTAACAACATGGATCAGAAACCGGTGAGTTGTATTCTACTTTCAGTTTCAACACCTAAATCTAACAACAACAAAATACTATTGTGCGATCGTGTTTTTAGACTTCAAGTCTCTATTCCGATGACTAGTTTTATCTTCTATATTAAATATTGGGCTTTTAAATTAAAGACCAAACACATCACTTCGAAGATTTGTTATTTTTCAATAGAGAAAAAAAAACTATTTTTTTTAAGATTTTGAAGTATGGCGTCATTGTGATGAGTTAATTAGACATAACTTGCATGTAGTTTATTTAATTATATGACTTTTGTTTATAGTTAAACGCAAAGCTACTCAATGGGCCATCTGTGCTATGTCTAACTCGGGTACCGACCTGGCTTTTTGCGTTAGAATCTTTTATATTTATCTCTGAATCACTAGGGGGCCTAATTTTTGCATTCTTTTCATTTCTGATTTGCTTAAACTTTTGAGATGACTACAAAAGATTTATAAAAATACAGGTGGGAAATTCTGTTATTCTTTTTATTCAGGTATATTTTTTCAAATGTCAACGGTCAATGGATAACAGTTCTTCTAAAAAAAATCCCAATCTACGCAGTTACAAAGGTTATAATTTACTCTCACGAAGCTTATTTACTGTTATCATAGTTTATTTTCTATCTTCATATTTCTCTCCTCATTTTGATTTCCCAGTTTTGAAGTTATTTAGAAATGCACCACCTACCACTATCCATAAACTTTAGTTTAATAATGGTCAGGTATTCTTGAACCCAGACGACTGAGTTTAAATAAACCACTCGTACACATAAAACATGCTGGCTAACTTACAAATATATTATTCACTTATTACAGGGTTTTTTTTTCTCACTGGTTGATCCAAGTATCTTAATATTATTAGTAAATTTGGTTATCTCTTCCAGATTATGTTATTGATGGTTTTATTACTGATGACTGTGATGGCAGACAGTGGCTCCAAAACTGATCACAAGAATCCAGATGATCTTAAAGCTGATGCGACAAGATACGGAAATGGTGGGGGAGATACCATTACTATCCAGGTAAGATAATCAGTGTCGACACGAGTTCCACACAGCTCAACTATCTGATAGACAAAATATCGTGTTTGTTTGTTTGTTTCAGATATTCAAACAAAGTTGCAAAGGTCTATTTGAGATAGCCAAACTTCGAACTGATAATCCAGTAGGAATATAGGTAGTAAAGTATCAATACCCACCTCCAGCCATTTGGTTACTCTAATATAGGTAGTAAAGTAACAATACCCACCTCCAGCCATTTGGTTACTCTAATCGAATAGTGTGATTTTTATCATATTTCTTACTGCCCCAAACTCATTGGGCGATTTTGTGTCAACGGGTTTCGAACCATTAACTCTGGGATCCATAGTTGGTAAGCTTATAACTAGGTCAGGTTGGGCTTCAAAATGTAATGAGTACTAATAGTTAAACCCGAAAATCAGTATAAACCTTACAATTTAAATAAACAAAACATTAAAGAAATGACTTTTATAAGACTTCATTGTGTACTCGTAATCTGAGGGTCACAGGTTCGAATTCCCGTCACACCAAACATGCTCGCCCTTTCAGCAGTGAGGGCGTTATAATGTGATGGTTAATCCCACTATTCGTTGGTAAAAGAGTAGCCCAAAAGTTGGCGGTGGGTGGTGATGACTAGCTGTCTTCCCTCTAGTCTTACACTGCTAAATTAGAGACGGCTAGCGTAAATAGCCTTCGTGTAGCTTTCCGCGAAATTTAAAAACAAACAAACAAACAATCATTGTTTACTCTTACTATTTTTATCCATCCGTACATATTGTAAAGGTAACCGTTCTGTTTCTTCACAAAGTATTTGCTTACACTGATAACTTACTGCATACTAGGATGAGCTGCGAACTGCAAGTTTCAGCTACGTGAACACAAACAACACCATGATGAGCTACGAACTGCATCAACATGAACCAGAGTGACATCGGCTGAGAACTACATTAACATGGACTACACTAACATCAGCTTAGAGCTGCAACAACATGAACCAGAGTGACATCGGCTGAGAACTATATTAACATGGACTAAACTAACATCAGCTTAGAGCTGCATCAACATGAACCATACCACCATCAGCTGAGAACTATATCAACATGGACTATACTAACATCAGCTGAGAACTGTATCAACATGAACCACACCAACATCAGCTGAGAACTATATTAACATGAACCATACCACCATCAGCTGAGAACTATATTAACATGGACTACACTAACATCAGCAGAGAACTATATTAACATGGACTACACTAACATCAGCAGAGAACTATATTAACATGAACCACATCGAAGTTTCTTCCTCATCTTCTGCTAACTTAACATCAACGACACCAGTTTGTGCACACACTTGTTTATCTATTTATTAAAAATTATACTGGTAGATAACTGATGCTTCAAAAAGATAATTTATAATACAAATTGAATCGTGTCTTTATTTTAGCAGGCTATTCCAGTTGCTACAGGAGGATACAGTGGAACAGGTGGCTACAGGAGAAGAGGAGGTGGCTTCGGTGGAAATAATAATGTTATACTAGCAATCCTTGCAGTTCCCTTACGGTTACAGAACACTGTGGGGCAAGGCGGGGCAAAAAGTGGAGGAGGAAGCTACAAAGCAAGTGGAGGAAACAGACCCTGGTGGTTTTGAAAAGGTGAACTGAACTGAACGAGTTTAGAAACATGTTTGTTTGTGATAGTTAGTAACAAAACAAACCTGTGGTTGAGTTTGTCAAGCCACAACAAAGGAACAAAAGATAGATATAAAACTAACTATAGATGTTCCAAACAATACCGCTATTTCCAGCCTTGTTTGGATAATAAGAGAGAGTATTTGGACTACAAAAGACTAGTAGTTACTGTTTGAATAGCAAAGGGAAGCTTAAGAAACAGTATAAGTTACTGGTCACATCTAAACTGATGTACCTACAGTAAAGAATAGTTTAAGAAACAGTCGAAATTACTGGTCACTTCGAAACTGATGTATAGACAGTAAAGAATAGCTTAAGAAACAGTAGAAGTTACTGGTCACATCGAAACTGATGTATAGACAGTAAAGAATAGTTTAAGAAACAGTAGAAGTTACTGGTCACATCGAAACTGATGTATCTACAGTAAAGAATAGTTTAAGAAACAGTATAAGTTACTGGTCACATCGAAACTGATGTATAGACAGTAAAGAATAGCTTAAGAAACAGTAGAAGTTACTGGTCACATCGAAACTGATGTATAGACAGTAAAGAATAGTTTAAGAAACAGTATAAGTTACTGGTCACATCGAAACTGATGTATAGACAGTAAAGAATAGTTTAAGAAACAGTATAAGTTACTGGTCACATCGAAACTGATGTATAGACAGTAAAGAATAGTTTAAGAAACAGTATAAGTTACTGGTCACATCGAAACTGATGTATAGACAGTAAAGAATAGTTTAAGAAACAGTATAAGTTACTGGTCACATCTAAACTGATGTATAGACAGTAAATAATAGTTTAAGAAACAGTATAAGTTACTGGTCACATCGAAACTGATGTATAGTCGGTAAAGAATAATTTAAGAAACAGTATAAGTTACTGGTCACATCGAAACTCATGTATAGCCTGTAAAGAATAGCTTAAGAAACAGTAGAAGTTACTGGTCACATCTAAACTGATGTATAGAATCTAGTTTAATAGTTTAAGAAACAGTAGAAGTTACTGGTCACATCTAAACTGATGTATCTACAGTAAAGAATAGTTTAAGAAATAGTATAAGTTACTGGTCACATCTAAACTGATGTATCTACAGTAAAGAATAGTTTAAGAAACAGTAGAAGTTACTGGTCACATCTAAACTGATGTATAGACAGTAAAGAATAGTTTAAGAAACAGTAGAAGTTACTGGTCACATCTAAACTGATGTATAGAATAGTTTAAGAAACAGTAGAAGTTACTGGTCATATCTAAACTCATGTATAGCCAGTAAAGAATAGCTTAAGAAACAGTAGAAGTTACTGGTCACATCGAAACTGATGTATAGAATAGTTTAAGAAACAGTAGAAGTTACTGGTCACATCGAAACTCATGTATAGCCAGTAAAGAATAGTTTAAGAAACAGTAGAAGTTACTGGTCACATCTAAACTGATGTATAGACAGTAAAGAATAGTTTAAGAAACAGTATAAGTTACTGGTCACATCGAAACTCATGTATAGCCAGTAAAGAATAGCTTAAGAAACAGTAGAAGTTACTGGTCACATCGAAACTGATGTATCTACAGTAAAGAATAGTTTAAGAAACAGTAGAAGTTACTGGTCACATCTAAACTGATGTATCTACAGTAAAGAATAGTTTAAGAAACAGTAGAAGTTACTGGTCACATCTAAACTGATGTATAGACAGTAAAGAATAGTTTAAGAAACAGTATAAGTTACTGGTCACATCGAAACTCATGTATAGCCAGTAAAGAATAGCTTAAGAAACAGTAGAAGTTACTGGTCACATCGAAACTGATGTATCTACAGTAAAGAATAGTTTAAGAAACAGTAGAAGTTACTGGTCACATCTAAACTGATGTATAGAATAGTTTAAGAAACAGTAGAAGTTACTGGTCATATCTAAACTCATGTATAGCCAGTAAAGAATAGCTTAAGAAACAGTATAAGTTACTGGTCACATCTAAACTGATGTATAGAATAGTTTAAGAAACAGTATAAGTTACTGGTCACATCTAAACTGATGTATCTACAATAACGAATAGTTTAAAAAACAGTAGAAGTTACTGGTCACATCTAAACTCATGTATAGCCAGTAAAGAATAGCTTAAGAAACAGTAGAAGTTACTGGTCACATCGAAACTGATGTATAAAATAGTTTAAGTAACAGTAGAAGTTACTGGTCACATCGAAACTCATGTATAGCCAGTAAAGAATAGCTTAAGAAACAGTAGAAGTTACTGGTCACATCGAAACTGATGTATCTACAGTAAAGAATAGTTTAAGAAACAGTATAAGTTACTGGTCATATCTAAACTGATGTATAGAATAGTTTAAGAATCAGTATAAGTTACTGGTCGCATCGAAACTGATGTATCTACAGTAAAGAATAGTTTAAGAAACAGTATAAGTTACTGGTCACATCTAAACTGATGTATAGAATAGTTTAAGTAACAGTAGAAGTTACTGGTCACATCGAAACTCATGTATAGCCAGTAAAGAATAGCTTAAGAAACAGTAGAAGTTACTGGTCACATCGAAACTGATGTATAGACAGTAAAGAAACAGTAGAAGTTACTGGTCACATCGAAACTGATGTATAGACAGTAAAGAATAGTTTAAGAAACAGTAGAAGTTACTGGTCACATCTAAGTATACAGTAAAGAATAGTTTAAGAAACAGTAGAAGTTACAGTAGAAGTTACTGGTCACATCTCTGATGTATCTACAGTAAAGAAACATCTAAACTGATGTATCTACAGTAAAGAATAGTTTAAGAAACAGTAGAAGTTACTGGTCAGTTACTGGTTTAAGAAACAGTATCTGGTCACATCTAAACTGATGTATCTACAGTAAAGAATAGTTTAAGAAACAGTATAAGTTACTGGTCACATCGAAACTCATGTATAGCCAGTAAAGAATAGCTTAAGAAACAGTAGAAGTTACTGGTCACATCGAAACTGATGTATCTACAGTAAAGAATAGTTTAAGAAACAGTAGAGGTTACTGGTCACATCTAAACTGATGTATAGAATAGTTTAAGAAACAGTAGAAGTTACTGGTCATATCTAAACTCATGTATAGCCAGTAAAGAATAGCTTAAGAAACAGTAGAAGTTACTGGTCACATCGAAACTGATGTATAGACAGTAAAGAATAGCTTAAGTAACAGTAGAAGTTACTGGTCACATGGAAACTGATGTATAGACAGTAAAGAATAGCTTAAGAAACAGTATAAGTTACTGGTCATATCTAAACTGATGTATAGAATAGTTTAAGAAACAGTATAAGTTACTGGTCATATCTAAACTGATGTATAGAATAGTTTAAGAAACAGTATAAGTTACTGGTCACATCTAAACTGATGTATGGAATAGTTTAAGAAACAGTAGAAGTTACTGGTCACATCTAAACTGATGTATCTACAGTAAAGAATAGTTTAAGAAACAGTAGAAGTTACTGGTCACCTCGAAACTGATGCATAGACAGTAAAGAATAGTTTAAGAAACAGTATAAGTTACTGGTCACATCTAACCTGATGTGTGAACAGTAAAGGATAGTTCAACAAAAGATAAAAACACACAAGTTACAACTAAGATAAATGTGCAGTTTAAAGTATTAGTCATTACTGAGTTATCAAAATATGTGATAAATAACCTTGTTACTTGTAGTAAGTCCTTGCCTTAGATTGTCTTCATTTTGTGTCATATACCATGGATAACGAGACATCGCTTTACTATATTTTTTGTTTGGACTTAAGCACAAAGCTACACAATGAGTTATCTGTGCTCTGCCCACCACCACGGGCATCGAAACCTAGTTTCAAACGTTGTAAGTCCGCACACGCGCCGCTGTGCCACTGGTGAGCCATATTATTGCACATTATAACCAAATAGACTGAATGGTTGAAATCAGCACATCAGCACGTGGTTAAAGATAAGAGGGAGCTTACTAAATTACACATCATTTAATCCATAAAAAGTGTATTACTTCTCTTTAAGCTCGCTAAATCATATATCTTTTAGCATTTCAACCCCATTAACGACTCAGCCGAGTATGATTGGATAATATTTAGTTTATTTTTTTTACTATAGTAATATGATATAAATAATTTGAAGACTAAAGGTTGTGTGCTATAAATGATAAATGTGTACTATTACTAAAAATAAACTCAACGTGGGAGCTTCCTAAGTGTTTGTTTGTTTTTTAATTTCACGTAAAGCTACACGATGGCTATCTGCGCTAGCTGTCCCCAATTTAGCAGTGTAAGACTAGAGGGAAGGCAGCTAGTTATCACCACCCACCGCCAACTTCTGAGCTACTCTTTTACCAACGAATAGAGGGATTAACTGTCACATTATAACACCCCTACAGCTGAAAAAGCGAGCATGTTTGGTGTGACGGGGATTCGAACCCGCGACCCTCCCATTAGGAGTTGAGTGCCTTAACCACCTAGCCATGCTGGAACAATTTCAGTGCGTGAACTTTCATTTGTAGACTGTGTCCCCATCTAACAAAAGGTGTATATGACAGCTTTACTAAATGAACGTTTATTTTTTAACTGTGCTCCCATCTTTCAAAAGATATACAGCTTCTGTATCTTTTCTTCTATTTATTTGTTCTTTAGGTCCTGGAGAAAACGTAATCTAATTCGTGTGTCCTTCTGCAAGTGGTAATATTTGAGATTAAATCAGCCGCACGAAATTGGCTTCACGTCACTGCTGAATTAAATCGATGTACGTATGATACTTTAAATATAACATAGCTTTAAGTCAAAACTTTCAAGTATATATTTTATTTTTGTTCTTTTCTTAATATTACATAAACTTTAAGAAATAAACAAGAGTTAAAAAAAACTCTTTCTTCTTATTCATTACAAAGTATCATGATGACTGAAATAAACATTTAATAGTATTAATTAAACAGAAGTGCTTATTAGAACGGAAACTAGAAGTTTGACACGTAATAAATAAGTCGTTCATATTAAATGTATTAGATGTAATAGGTAAAGTGAATATGTGCATGTGACAATTCCACTTTGATGCTAAGTAGTTCGGCCAAGTAGACCCAGCCTCATAGGGTTTCTTGGGTTAACGACCGAAAACACAGTTACTACTGAGAGTATCCCATCCAAGATAGAGTTGTCATAGAAACTTTTTTTTTTTAGATTTGCATGTTACCCATAATTATATCAATTTGTTTTTGTTGTTATATGTTCTTATAGTTCTTCTGGTGAAGGTCATTACAGCAACTTGAAAACGTTTTCACCGCTTACCATTAATGTCATATTTTTATAATATAAAAATAATGTAAATAGTTCCACTTTCTAGTGATCAAACATAACACTGTTATGTGTAAAAGAGGTTTGATGTCAGCAAAACCTACAAAGAAAATATATAAATTGAACTTTGGCGATTGCATAAACATTCATCCCTCTACATCAGTACTTGATTGAAGCATCTTTGGCAGCAATTACTAGTGTGAGTTTGTTTGTTTTTATAAGATTTTACCAGCTTTGCATAATGGGATGTTGTGATTTTTGTTCATTCTTCCTGGCTAAAGTGCTCCAATTCTGACAAGTTCGTTGGGGATCATTGATGAATTGCAGTTATCTGGTCTCACCATCATAAAATTTGTTTTGTATTCAAGTCAGGACTTTGACTGGGCCTCTTCTTGACATTCACTTTCTTCCTTTATAACCTCTTCAATGTGACTTTGCCTGGTGCTTCTGGTTACTGTCCTGCTGAAATGTGAAATTTTGACCCAGTTTTAGATTCTTGACTGATTCAAACAGGTTTTCTTCTAGAGTTCACCATCATTTCAGTCCTCACAAACTTCCCAGTTTCTGCTCATGGTCCTACATGGCCAGGTGGTTAAGGCGCTCGACTGTTAATCTGAGGGTCGCGACTTCGAATTCCCGTCACACCATACACGCTCGCTCTATCAGCCGTGGGTGCGTTATAATGTGACGATCAATTCCACTATTCGTTGGTAAAAGAGGAGTTCAAGAGTTGATGGTGGGTGGTGATGACTAGCTGCCTTCCCTCTGATCTTTCACTACAAAATTAGGGACGGCTAGCGCAGATAGCCCTCGTGTAGCTTTGTGCGAAATTCCAAACAAATTATAAGATTGTAACACCACCATAGCTGAAAGGACGAGCATGTTTGGTGTGACGAGGAATCGAACCCGCGACCCTCATATTACGAGTCCAACGCCCCAACTATCCGGCCATGCCAGGCTCGCCTATACAAACAAGATTTGTGTAGGGGCCAGAATACTGTCAATATATGAGCTCTGACTACCATATTAGACATAGAACTTTGCAAACCTTTCAAAGTTAAACCTGTCTTCACGGTGGCACACATAACTAGTTTTTTGCTTGACTGCCTACTTTGTTTGGAAGGACGGCCTGATCTGGGTGTGACTTGGTGGTATGAAGCACATTCCACTTCTTAAAGATGGATTCCACCATGCTCAGAGGATAATGAGTGGCTTTGAAGTTTTCTTTGCTTCTTTACCATATTATCCCTGACTTTTTTGGAAAGTTCCTTGGTCTTCATGGTTAGTTTGTTGTATCACTGTGAAAGTTGTGTCTTATACAGTTACATTTATTTTGTATCAGGTTAAACCACTTTGATTACACACAGACAGAGATCATTATACTAATTTTGTGATCCTTCAAACTAATCCTTTGCAACTAATTTAGGGTTGTCCTAGCAAAGAGACTGAATACTTATGCTATTGACAATATTCTAATTTTCTTTACAAATCTAACTTACATAATATCAGCGTTTTTTTTAACTTTCTCAGTTTGACAAATGGAACATAAAGTTCCATTTGAAAATTTCATGACTGCAAGTTTAGACGGCAACAAAATGTGGAAACTTTGCAGGAGTTGAATGATTTTGTAATGCACTGTATTCAGCTTATCAAATCTCTTTCTTTTTTTTATCTTGTACATATATCCATGAAATCTGTGAGCCTTTCATTTTATGGAGTATAATTTACATTACATATACTTACCACTTAATTATGATCACACATTTATCAAACACTCCAGTCATTTATAAATGTGAAATACATTGATTACATAATATGTCAGATGACTTCTTCGAACCCTATAAAACTTTAGAAGACAGTGCATAAAGGCAGCTGCTGTTTTGAATTAAGCACAAAGCTACACAATGGGCTATCTGTGCTCTGTCCACCACGGGTATCGAAACCCGGATTTTAGCGTGTAAATCCGTAGACATACCGCTGAGCCACTGGGGGGCGCATAAAGGCAACGATATTTTAAACCTTTTGAGAAGTGTGTTAATGATCACACTTCAAACAGATGCGCCTTTATTCATGACTGTTGGTTTGATAAGAATACGTGTAACACTGTATCATCAAACATGGGCAACAACTGAAGGAAATATTGGGCTGATTGTAAAGTAAAAAGATGTCAGATTATAGAATATGATTTCTTTATAACAAGAAGATTTAAGTTATATCCAATGGTACTGTATGGCTTACATTATAACACCTTTACAAGGCAGCTAGCTAGTAGACAACCATTACATAAACCAATGACTTCAAATGCACTGAGGAAAACAGCTTTTGAGTGCAAATATGAAATGACTTGAAATGTCTGGTGTGGTCTGATGAGTCACATCCCTTTTTCATTGAGGTGGAGTAATTACAGAATGACTTGAAATGTCTGGTGTGGTCTGATGAGCCACACTGCAGTAGAATCATGTTGGAATGACTTGGCGTGTCTGGTATGGTCTAATCAATCACATTATTTTTGTATTGAAATAGAATGATTGTGGTATTACTTGGACCATCTTGTGTGTTCTAATGTGTTTGGCGTGATCAAATGAACTGTATCCTTTTTTATACTGAAGTAAAGTGATGTTGAAATGACTTGGAGTGTCTGTTGTGGTCTGATAGCTCATGCCCTTTTTTTATATTGAAGTAGAATGATGCAGTGAACCACATGAAGCATTAGGTTTTTTTATGTGGATAGGAAAGTGTTATAGTCTAGGAAACGTTATCCTATCAAAAGTGGATCATTTGCTTCTGCCAGAAAACCAAGTAACTTCCAGAGTCTACCTAGTAGATGTACCCAGAGTGGATCCTTTGGTTCTGTTAGAAAACCAGGTAACTTCCAGAGTCTACCTAGTGGATGTAGCTAATCACGTCAACACTACAGTGCTGGGTCTTCATCCCGATGGACAAGACATAAAACAACAGTTTATCCGTTCATGTCATACATAATTGATCTGTGAAACGTGGAAGTGACGTGATTCATCCGCTTTGGATATTACATCCATTACATATCAATCTGTTTAAGCAGCTTGGGATTGCACTAGAAATACATTCACTATCTTAGTCAACCATCAACATCTATGAAACAAATTCACATTATAAACTTCAATAAATGAAATAAAACTGAGTAAGTCATCTTGTGAGATACTGTGTAATATAGTCCAAAACAACATCTGCCATTAGCTGAGTAAATGATCTGGATCAGTTTGATAACAGAAATAAAACAACACCCGCCATCAGTTGAGAAAACGATCTAAACCAGATTATAGTACGTTTTTCTAAGATATGTGGGGAAATATGGTTGACAACAATAACTCGTTTTCTTTTCTTAATGTGGAGAAAGTTATAGATTGGATCTAGAAATAATTTTCCCAACGTTTCATTAAGTTATACAGAAACGTGTATTTTAACTTCAGTAGTATGACTGTAGGAGGCATATTGTAGTTATTGATCAGAATAGACTTGTGTTTCAAGTCTACCATAATCTGAAATCGTAAATAAAGAATAGATGGAAAGTGTGTTCTATCTAACAACTTTTGTTCAGTGCAATGTCTTCTCTGTAATATTATAATCACCAAGTTTTAAATCTAATGTATCATAAGTCAACAATATAAGTTTAACAGTCGTTACTAATAGAATACACGATATTAAACCCAGATGTTTCTTAGTTCTTAGAAGACGCGCTGTTCGACCGAGATGTTTCTTAGTGTCTGTAACACACACTGTTAAACCAAGATGTTTCCTAGTGCTTAGAACACTAAGTGTCAGAGAGATGTTTCTTAGTATCTAAAACACGCGCTTTTAGACTGATATATTCCTTAGTGCCTACAGTATATACAGCTAGGCCCACACGTTTATTAGTGTCTAGAACACCCTCTGTCAAACTGATATATTTCTTAGTATCATAAGATGTCTACGCAACCTTCGCCCCTATTCTTAATCCAAAAGTTGCTATCCAAGCATTTCCGCGTATATCACGCATCTATTTGCTAACTATAAAACATTTCTGCTCAGTTTTCAAAACTAAGATTAGATCATTTTATTTGTACAACACAGAGAACCTATTGCTAAGCAGCGTGCTTCACAAAGAACAAACAGTAACTGTCTTCACTGTCTTACAAAAATATAGTAATGATATACGTTGTAAGCAGTATTATAAAACTCGGTTCTTATCCCCGCCCTATTAGCTAAGCAGAACGTCTGGTAATTTAAAACAAACAATTGGGCACAATAGAGATAGCCCATTCTGTAGTTTTGTGGTTAGCAACTAATAAACAAGTTGTCGTTGTTCGATGAATTGGGTTAGCGGAATTTTATTTCTCAATTTTTTTTTATTGTTCAGAGGTAACTGTGAACGCGGAATTCCTCTTTCTGTTCCTTATCAACTTTGTATGTTACCTTGACTACCAGCATTACTTGTTAGCGGAATTCCACTTTCTGTTCCTTATCAACTTTGTATGTTACCTGGACTACCAGCATTACTTGTTACCTTGACTACCAGCATTACTTGTTACCTTGACTACCAGCATTACTTGTTACCTTGAATACAAACGATACAAACTGTTCACCACTTATTACATCAGAATCATGGACCAAAGCATTATTAATGGTTGAAATATAGTTTAACAAATTGATCACCCTGGACATTCATGTTGTTGTGTGTAACCTTCAATGAAAACATTGCCATTGATTAGAAAGGAAAAACCGAAACTAAAATCAATCTGTCTTTATCATTAAACTAGTCCTAACGTAGCTATCTGATGTTTTCAATGCTGAGATTGCGTAGAAATTTGGAGATTATTTTTGCTGTGTTTCAAATAATGCATAAAAGTACATTGCGTTTATATACTTATATTTATGAGACATTTAGATGTTTAACACCGTAAAAACTATTCCTTACGATATGAACTTTGAGTTTTCGTTTGTTTTTTGAATTTCGCGCAAAGCCACACGAGGGCTATCTGCGCTGGCTGTTCTTAATTTAGCACTGTATGATTAGAGGGAAGGCAGCTAGTCGTCACTACCCACCGCCAACTCTTGGGCTACTCTTTTACCAACAAACAGTTATATTGACCGTTACTTATAATGCTCACACGGCTGAAAGGACGAGCATGTTTTGTGTGACGGGAATCCGAATCCGTGACCCTCAGATTGCGAGTCGAGCCCCCCTAACCAGCAGGCCATGCCGTGCTCTGAGTTTTTGTAAAATCATACCTTACGTATAACATCGTCATTTACGTCTATTCTTTAAAACATTTTTCCCTCGGTGGGTCTACAGTAAGTGTACGTATTCATAGCCCTAAAAATCCAATACTTGATTCACGATACTTAAGAATAATATTTAAAATGTTTATTTCCGCATAGTGGAGCGCCCCTAGTGATGGGTAACGAAATAACTGTAGTAGTCTACTAAAGCTTGGCATTCAGATAACTTCATATAATTTCATACGCTTTGTTAATAAATGTGAAAATTAAAATAATTATTTTGTATAATGGTATAAAACAATAGCGTATATGTTAACTTTTCGAGGTTTAAACATAAAACATGCATGTATTATATGCTCGACATTCTCTGCTTCTCAACTGAAATACAAAAACCAATAAAATCAGATGTTACAAGCAGAACACTCGACTTAGTTTTTATTGAGTATTTGTTTCTATTGCCACTTACAACGGTCATGACAGTTATGTGAGCTCTAGCACGTCACATTTCAACATATGATGTATAAATTAGGTTTACTTTCAACAAATCATATACAAAGCAGGTTACATTCCAATACATGATTTATAAAGCAGCTTACATTCCAACACATGATGTATAAAGCAGGTTACATTCCAATACATGATTTATAAAGCAGCTTACATTCCAACACATGATGTATAAAGCAGGTTACATTCCAATACATGATTTATAAAGCAGCTTACATTCCAACACATGATGTATAAAGCAGGTTACATTCCGACACATGATGTATAAAGCAGGTTACATTCCAACACATGATGTAGGTAACAGGCTACCTTCTAACACATGATATAGAAAGTAGAATACCTTCCAACACATGACGTAGAAAACAGGTTACATTCCAACACATGATATAGAAAGCAGGTTACCTTCCAACACATTATATAGAAAGCAGATTACATTCCAACGCATGATGTTAAAAGCAGGTTAACTTCCAACACATGATGTAGAAAGCAGGATATTACGACTTTTGTGATATGACTTCTATTCTTACTTCGAATAGGGAATCTTGTCTAAGTATATCATGAATCACCAGGGAACATGTATTGATAAATTACAATAGACACTTAAGTGAGTACGTTTCAACCTTGAGTGGTGGTTATAAATGATTCTCAGTTCCACCTGGAGCTACAAACGTTTTACCAATTTAACCAATATTTATTTTTAACAGTAACTGATAGCTTCAAGAAGTAAGAACAAGAGAAGCGTGTAATTTCCTTATCAGTGATCTGTCGTCATGACGTATGACAGAGAAATATGTTCTTGTTACTATCACTTTTGAAGAAATAATATATTGTGACAACAGCAGGATACTGACTGAGTGAAGTATCTTAATAGATGAAAACAATGGACAAATCATTCTTTCTCTGCGCTGCTCATCGGATATATAATAGATTTCATGCAATGTTCATGAGTTATATTTATGAGTTAGTTTTATATTATAGCTTGTAAAAATATTTTATTTACATTGTCCGTGAGTTTTAGAGCACTTCATGAGTGGAGTGTTCAGCGGATGCATTATAGATCTGCAACTCTGCGCTATTAATGTGTTGTAGGACACTTTATCTGCACTTTTCATGGTTTGTAGGACAGTTTATTTACAGGGGCTTTCGGAGAGTTGTTGATATTAACCGTTGGTTGTAGAATGATGGTGTATTAGTCATTATAAACTTAAGAAATTATTAGAAGAATATTCTAATCCAAATATTTAGCCTAAATTATGGATCCTCTGATATTAAAATCCACACTAGTGGCATTATTGTGTCTGTCTTTACTAATTATAATAATAAGAGATTTTAAATACACTAATATCTATAAAGAAAAATTTATAGACGTAAAAGAATTAAGAAATATTGATAAAGCCTGATAAAGGAAATAATGTGAATGTTACTAACAAATCCAGTTAGAACTTAAAGGTGGAAAACTTTATGGGTGACTTTATTAGATTCAGTGAATTGGAAGCTGACTGTATAAAAACTAGAGAAAATAAATTGCAGAAGGATACGTTAAAATATTTTTTAAAAAGTGATAATTTTGTGACAAGATGATCGTATTTACAAAAGTAACTTTAAAATATAGAAAAACTGTTTAAATGAAAAAAAAATTCTTAAAACATCATTGACAACATCATACGTTATTACTTGAGGGAAGTCAATGTATATAAACAACTAAGTTAAAATGTTCTAAAACAAATATTAATTATTAGTGATAAACGAACTACGTAACTCTGTGAATTATAATATATCAGATCTACCATTAGTTGACTTAAAACGCGAGTCAGGAAACATCTGTTACTAATTAGAATCTCTATCACAAAACTACGTTTCGTTTAAACATACATAGCAAATAAAGGGCACATCTTTACACATTCAAATCACATCCCATTTCCAGACATCGGTCACCAATACCGAGTTTTGTATGACAAACTGTAACGACTTAAAATGCATGTTACTCCACAAGCATCATAAGATTATAAGACATCAGAATTGAGGAAACAAAGACAACTGTACGCTTCACAATTTTTTTTTCATATTTTACAACCACAGTCTTGCTTCAAGGACCAAATAAATTTAACCTCCTCACATCTCACCCCAACTGCCTCAGGGTGAACGTCAGGATTACCGGTTCTTTGGTTAAACATGTGTATACAAGCTATTTCAGTTTTTACCTAATGATGCCTGCACTAGAGACACCATGGTCGTAATAAATGAAATATTTGTGAGACGTACAATTGCCTTTGTTTCAGTTAATTCTGAAATTTTAGAGTTCTACCGGGTACCGACGGTTTCAGGTTTTAATTATACAAGACCTCACCTAATCCAAAGCAACTAGTTTATCCCACCAGCGTCAAATTTCTCCCGGTGTATTCTCATGACGTCAAATTATAGCAAGGTTTTTTTATTTTTTGTAAAGGTGTACGAAATATTTGATATTGATAAATTCTTATATTTATTTGAACACTATTGTAAATATTAACCGTCAGAGGGTGCAGAACTAAACTACTTCAAGTTTAAGCAAATGACGAGCCTAAAGATATATTACGACAAACGTTTATTAATGACGTTCATAAATTGAGGACTGTGGATATCGGTTACCGTTCTTCGATACAATTTCATATGTAGAAGATAACTTCCAAGGGTCAGTTTTACACACCCAAGGTCACAGAAGTTATGGGAGATGCCTACATATAATGCGGTATAATTTCCGCTTCTAGTTTCATCTTATATAGAAACTGGCATGTTGTCTTAGATGTGTGGTTGGATTTCTTTGTTGCGATGGAGCCATAGTGGTTAAGCGGTAACTCTGAGGTTTCACTCGCTAAAAGCCTAGTTTTGATATTCATTGTTGGCACAATATTTTGTTTTGTTTTGTTTTGAATTTCGCGCAAAGCTACACGAGGGCTCCCTAATTTTGCAATGTAAGACTAGAAGAGAGGCAATTAGTCAACACCAACAACCGCCAACTTTTGGGCTTTTCTTTTACCAACGAATAGTGGGATTGACCACAACTTTATAACGCCCCATGGCTAAAAGGGCGAGCATGTTTGTTGTGATGGAAGTTCGAACCCGTGACCCTCAGATTGCGAGTCAAGCACTCTAACCACCTGACCATGCTGGGGCGAAAGGTGTTAGTGTGTAGGATGATGTTACAAACGGGGCAACATTGTACTAGTATATACACTCTTCCTGTTTTTTCAAAAGTAGCTTCAAAAACGAGCGTTTTAGCCCAATTTTAAAGATCGGGAATATTTTACAGTCAGTGAAACCAATTCTTCTTAAAATTGACAAAAGAGAGGGGAACAGAAAAACTATAATGAAACGTTTTTGATACACACGTAGCTGCTTAGAGAAATGTCGGAAGTTCCAGGTTCACATCAGTGCCAAATTAGCATCGAAATAAGATATGAAAATTGTACTGTTACATATGCCTAGCTTGCATTTTTTATATAAGATATATATAAATATAATTTAAGCAAATCTTTAAGTTTCTTTTTATCTAAGGCCTAACCATGGCCTAGTCATTGGAGCGCTCGAGTTTCCTTAGATCTGAGGACGTTACAATGTTACAGTCAAACCCGCTTAGCGTTGATAAAAATAGCCCAAGAACTGGTGTTGGATGTGTTCACTAGCTGAGTTTCCTCTTGTCTATAACTTCAAAATTAGAGGAAGCTAGGGCAAAAACCTCTCCAGTAGCTTTGCCCAAAATTCAACAAAAACATTTCTTCAGAAGAGACAAGTTACTGCAGATTTAGTTAAATAATTAAATATTCGTTATATACCATATTTATCGAGTTTCCCTCACTAAAAGTAAAATAAACTGCGCCAATTTTCTGCAACATGATTTACCATTTAGCAGACATTCAGGTTTGTTTGTTTTTGAATTTCGCGCAAAGCTACTCGAGGACTATCTGCGCTAGCTGTCCCTAATTTAACAGTGTAAGACTGGAGGGAAGGGAGCTAATTATCACCACCCACCGCCAACTCTTGGGCTACTCTTTTACCAACGGATAGTGGGATTGACCGTTACATTATAACGCCCTCACGGCTGAAAGGGCGAGCATGTTTGGTGCGATCGGGACTCGAATCCGCGACCATCAGATTACGAGTCGAACGCCTTAATCCACCTGGCCCACATTCAGGTGTATTCTCTATCAATACGTAATTAGTAAGTAAAGTTTATATAAATCGGATATTGAATATTTAAGAAACGTATACATTGGAATATATAAACTCAGGCATGTGGGTTTTCCACCGAACTCTTGGGCCAGTAAAGAACGACCTGTAATAGACTGTTGTTAGGATTACTTTGGTCTAAGGCTATCGGCCATTACTCGTTGGTTTGTTTAGGATATTCGCCTGGAGGCTGTCTCTTTTATTCCTAATTTTTAGGGAACATCATCCATCAACTTTGGCGTAACTACAAAATATTCCCTCTCACCCCCACCTTCCACATGAAAAGTTATTAGGTCCCCTACATTTATTCCTCTTGTCGGCAATTCTTAATTTTATCAGTCATCCCAGCCACCAGCACTTCGGGCTTATACTTACGTAATGGCCATCACTTACTCCTGGACTACACTGATCAAATAATTTGATTTTTACTACTTAACAATTATAACGTCCTCACTGCCCCAAAGTGTAGAACGTTATTTTACGGTAACAGGAGGCGCGTCATTAACTCTAGGATCCACAGTCCGGCACAGATTTGACCACTTCAGCCCTCTATAAAGAAAAACTGATTAATGAAAAATACCTGTTTAAGAATTTAAGTAATATAAATGTAGATATGTAACTTGTCATATAGTTTAATTGTTAAATGTTTAAGGTTAAAGTTTCGTGATTTAACTCTCCTAGATTTAAATAATGCCAAAATGAATTTAAAAAAAAAAATTTGATTTTTATTAATTGTCTCAACAAACGCAAATTGAATTCAGAAATTAGTAATTCAAAAACAAAAATCGTGGTGTAATAACACTTAGATTAATATATTTCCTTCTACCGAATACTGAACTAAGTTAAGGTTTATTAACCCTAAAAAGGTTATCTTAACAAGTCCTCGGTTTCACACGATACCACAGATCCTTAATTCAACCACATGCCTCAAGCTGTAAATATTTAATTACACATAACGTTCGAGTAGCTTGATTAAATTTGGTGTCCCATTACACTAACAATCCTGACGCACTTCGGAGATGAACAGTCGGAAATTACGTTTCTAATGCAACGTTTAAGCTAAGTAAGTTGGGTAAACAATGCCCGAGACGTTGATGGTGATTGGGGTGTTCATAAACCTACTACATCATATTGACCTAAGAATTTTAATGAGCATCGTTTTTAAATATAATTATCGAGTGACTCGACAGGAGAGCAATGAGAGAATGCTTGTAAAAATATTTTCAGTGCTATAAAAACATATTGACGTAAATGTATAACATCTTTGAAACATCTTTATTTTAACCTGTTGCTGGTCTAAGTAATAAAGATGTGCTAGTATATGGCAAAGAATAAAAATAAAAGCATTATAACAGTCAGTAATCTCCTTCAAACTTCTCTTAACACATTGGCTCTCAAGCCTGTTTTGCTGATACTTTCTAGGGTCCAACTGGTAAAAATGACTATTTTGCAATTACTTTTTAAGGAAGAGTATATATGTAGCTGTTGTGTTCCAGTCAATAAGGGTCCTTTTTAAAAGAAAACAGAGTACGACTCACCGGTGGGTCTTACTGGAAGACTATAATCATCCATCGGTGGGTTGTGTGGGAGCCAACGCGTTACATTTAAACTCTCGTCTTAGGGTTTTATTAATACTTAGTTAATGAAGTGACGAGTAACAAAAGATAAAAAACGAATCTTGACTCTTCTACTAGTAATTAAACATGTTGTCTGTTTGTTTGTTTTGATTTTGATTTCGCGCAAAGCTACACGAGGGCTATCTCCTAATTTAGCAGTGTAAGACTAGAGGGAAGGTAGCTAGTCATCACTACCCACCGCCAACTCTTGGGCTACTCTTCTAACGAATAGTGGGATTGACCGTAACATTATAACGCCCTTACAGCTAAAAGAGCGAGCATGTTTGGTGTGACGGGGATTCGAACCCGCGACCCTCAGATTACGAGTCGAGTGCCTCAACCCACCTGGCCATGCCAGGCCAACATGTTGTCTTTTCTACAAACAGTTCAGAGAACGTGCACATAATTAAGTCTACTCCTGAAAGAAAAAAAAAATCAGGCAGGTAGAATAGAGAAACCTCATTTATCAAAAAACCTAAACGATCATCAATGTATGTTACTAAACCTTATTAAATCCTGTGTTAATAATAAATAAAAATCATTACGCTTTAATTGAAATAGCATACATCTGTTTGGCTGATGTTCAGCTATAAATTAATAAAGTGACATTATCGTCCTATTCAGGTCATGACAGACTGGCCTCAGATTCTAACAGACAAAACAATCCAACATGTTTATCATATAATAATGATAGTTATTGAATAGTTTTTTTCTTGGAAAAGTTTGCTTGAAAGTGATGTGTAATCTGTCTTGTAACAAACAAAACTTTTTTAAAAGATGTAGAGCCAGGCATAACATGAACTGTGAATCCAAGGATACCATGTTCGTTTTCCGTTGATTCAAAAAACTTTCCGCGTTTGGGGAACGTTAATGTAATATAAGAATTTGTTGGTTTCGAATTTCGTGCACAGATACTATGTCGGGGGTCATCTGCGCAAGCAATGTCTCAATGTCAAGCGATAAGCCAGAGAGAGCGGGAAAAACAGCTAGCCAACAACACTCACCGTCAACTTTTAAGCTACTCCTTCGTGCAAAAATTCTAAAACACGCTGTATGAGATAAAACAATGAACAAACTGTAAATAAATAAACAGAATTTTGTTCTATATAAAAAACTGAATTGAAATTAAAATTCCTCGATGTCATCATTACAGACAACAAGTAAAGACAAAGTGTTCATTAAAGACAGTTTAATCATTAATGTACCTTCGGACCTACTGTTCTATGTAAAGTAGTAACCCGTTTAGATAAACCTGATTTATTGTGCGAAAAAATCCAATGATATTTAATTTTTTGTCTTTCTCTGACCTACAAATCAAGCATGAATCTTCCAGAAAATTCATCCATGAGTGTGATTCGAAATAAATTTTGGCTTCGTTTGGCAGAATAACAGGTTTTTCTTAGAAAATGCGTGACTTATTTTCCATTAAATGAGGTATAAATATAAGGACTGTTCTTTATCTCAAGAAGAACGAGTTGCAACCATCTGATAACGTTAAAGAAGAAACGTGGAGTTTATAGAATATGAGAATTAAGATTCAGGTAAGACAAAAGGGAGGTGATTTACATTTCAAATTTATTACCTTTTCTTTTTGAATGTATACTATTGTAATTTTATGTCTAGCTTCGCTTGTTTTAGAACATAGCCACATTGAGCTATCTGCTGTGTCCTTTTACCAACGTCTCAATAGAAAAACTTATGTTTGGTATGGGTAATCAATTCAGTATTCGAGTCCAGTTATCTTACAGTTTTCAAATAATTCAAAACACGTGTTCATCTCAAGTGTTCCCCTATACAGCGCTTACAGTGCTAAAATTTGGGGTTCGATTCCCCTCAGTAGACACAGCAGATTGCCCATTGTGACTTTGTCCGAAAAACTTGCTTGCTTCTGAAATGTTATTTTTTTGTACCATAAATTATAGACACATTTAGTTGAAAAGTTAATTTGATTTAGAATTTTGACACAAAACTACTAGCTTTCAAATTCCGAAATTTCAACTTCTTGGAGCTGGTGGAATGACCGTTAGCTTACCTATTGTCTTATTGGACGATTAAACTAATCAATTATATACACCTACTTTTGTTTAAAAAAACAACACTAAAGACCCTACCAGGTTGTTTCACAACCACACTCATACAAAAGAAATTATAGAACTAATTTAACACTTTATAGTTGTGTGTTTCTTTGTATTATTGGTGTTTGAACATTGTCATCTCACAACAACTAACCTTAAATAACCTAAGTGTGGAAATAAGTGTTATTGATTTTACACATTAATCGTTCGATATTATTAAGTACGGATATTGCTTGACCAACTGTGACTGTGTTGTGGCGAATACAAAACTTGACACCAAATATATTCATGTATATTCAAGCAATAAAAACCTTTTACATCAGATGTCCACAAATGGATCAGGCACTGCGTAGATCAAAATTAATTTCTAAAGATAAACACGTTATGGGCTTGTGTTTCAGGACTTCTTACTGTTGGCTCTACTGGTCACTGTGTATGGGAAGCCAGTAGACAAGGTCGCAGACGACTTACAAGCTGAAGCCACGAGATATGGTGGCTCCGGAGGTGGTGGCCCTGGAGGTGGTGGCTTGGGAGGCGGAGGAATCACTCTTGGAGTAAGTAATACACTGTTTAATATATTTCTAACGTTCAACGACTCTTGTATCTTTCCCTCGCTTTCTTTATTTGTTAACTATATTGGGAAACTAGACCTAACTGCCTTTAAGCAAGAAGTCTGTAAAACCTCTGTGTACTTTCTTGGTGTAGCTTTATAAAACAGTATTTATTTTAAAAGGATTAGCAGTATTAGTGTATTTAACGTCTAATGATCGTTCGCAGGTTTGTTCAATATATTGTAACTATACGTGTAACAAGGTTTCATATTCGTGGTGTATGTATGTTAAGAGTCGTATCATTTCGTGATTACGAGAAACCCAGTTTATTTTGGTAAAAGAGTTGATACTTATACCAGCCGTCCTGAGATACAGACGTATTATTTGTTTCAATAGAAGCGAAGTATCTCATCTATAAGTGGTGTTACAGTAGTATAGGTTATTGATAGTAATCGAAGAGTTGGTATAATTTAGTTTCTTGATCCTACGTAAACAATAAAGAAGACAAGTGAAAATAATGAACTTATATGTTATGCACGTATTTCAGGTTGCTACTGTAGGCCTAGGAGGACTTGGCGGTGGAGGCGGACTCGGTGGAGGAGGTGGATTTGGGGGCGGACTCGGTGGAGGAGGTGGATTTGGGGGCGGACTCGGTGGTGGTGGTGGATTTGGAGGAGGGCTCGGTGGTGGAGGTGGATTTGGAGGAGGGCTCGGTGGTGGAGGCGGACTTGGTGGTGGAGGCGGATTTGGTGGTGGCCAGACAATTATTGCTGTTCCGTTAAGATTACAACTGGGTGGTGGTGGCGGATTTGGAGGAGGACTCGGTGGTGGTGGTGGATTTGGAGGAGGGCTCGGTGGTGGAGGTGGAGTTGGAAGAGGACTCGGTGGTAGAGGTGGATTTGGAGGAGGACTTGGTGGTGGAGGTGGATTTGGAGGCGGAGTTGGTGGTGGAGGCGGACTTGGTGGTGGCCAGACAATCATTGGTGTTCCGCTAAGATTACAACTGGGTGGTGGTGGTGGAGGTGGAGGTAGAGGTAGAGGTGGAGGCTACCGCGTGTGGTGGGACTAAGGTACTTTATATTTTATCAATCATTTACACGGGTAGCTAATATAACATTTTTATTTTGTAATTTCAAAAGCAAGTAAAATCTTAGTTTCAAAGAAATGGACACTGGATTCTTGTACAAGTATTTCATGCCGAAAAGCTATCATACAAGGCTGTTATCGTCCGTGAATAACACTAATTTATTCTGAAGTACGGTAAATAAGTCAAGTAATCAAGGTTCAATACGAAATTTAAGAGCAGTTTGGTTCAATGTTGTTTAAGATGTTTTATAGCGAGTAATGTGATGTTTCTGATTGACAAACACAACCGAAGTTATCAATTCAAGTTTGTTACTTCTTGTAGGTTGTCTATCACACCGAGTTGTATTTGTTATTAAAATTATTTTTCGCGCTGATTTCTTTGTTTTTAATTTTGCGCAAAGTTACACGAGGGTTATCTGCGCTAGCTGTCCCTAATTTAGCAGTGTAAGACAAGAGGGAAGGCAGCTAGTCATCACCACCCACCGCCAACTCTTGGGCTACTCTTTAACCAACGAAAAGTTGGATTGACCATAACTTTATAACGCCCCCACGGCTAAAAGGGTGAGCATGTTTGGTGTGAAGGGGATTCGAAACCCGCGATTCTCAAATTACGAATCGAGTGCCTTAACCACTTGACCATGCCGGGCCTAACTTTGGAAGTACCCACACAGTAATAATTAGCATTTTACGTAGTTCTGTTGAATATATAAAAATTAACTCTTTCGATAGCGCATGCGTGTTCTGTAATTTTACAGTTTATTAATATATTGTTCCGTTTTTGTTTTCAGAACGGATTCTTAAAAACGTCACCTCCAGACAAAAAAGGTTACATACTACCAGAACTTCTGATCTCTTATTGACTGTAATCTTTACTAGACGATGAAATAAACCGTTCTTATTATTTGAACATATCATGGAAATTTATTGTTCTCTTACATAACAACAAATAAAATATGACTATTTACATAATTAACATACAAACTTATACCGCTAATAATCGTATATTACTTAATGTTCAACTAATTCGGGTCTATAATCCAATAAATTACGTAATGTATAACCAGTACACTGAGTTGTTAGTTGTTCCTAATACCGGAAAGAATTTCATCACTAAGCTTATACCTTGGTTCCAAATTAAGGGGTTATATAACCTTGATCCATATAAACAGGTTGTATCACAAACTATATAATATCCGTTCGATATGAAAAGTTTACGTAACTGTGTTCCAAACGGAATAGGTCCATTTAAACAGGTTGTTTGATATAAACGATTTCCATAACATTGTTATTAATATTGATCCATATAAACAGGTTGCACTATTAATTTATAATTTTTGTCCTATATGACTAGATTATGCAGATTACGTTAGTGAGCTAAGCTGAATCCATATGAACAGTTTGAGTCACTAGGCTTATAAGTTTGAGTCTGTTTGAACGGGTTATATAAGATGGTTAAGAAGCTTAACACTTTTGAGTAGGTCATATTCCAAGTTTATAAATTTGGTTCGATATAAAACATATAGATAATTAGGCTAGGAATCTGTTTGTGTGTTGAGCAGGTTGCATCAATACATCCTCGTTCGCCTTCAATGAATGGTTGATACCTTATGTTAAAAGACTGTCGAATAAGCTAATTGGTAAGTCACTTGGAATCCACAATGTTAAACAGTCGTGGTGAAACGGCATATGTCAGATAGGTACATGTAACATTTTCTAACGTTGCATAGGCTGTGTTATGTCACCGAGAACAGGTTTTTTTTTTTTTTTTTTTTAGCGGAAGGTGTTTAACAGCAGTTTCTGATGCAAAACGTTCACTAAATCATATCATAAAGACATTTCCACATAAAGAATGTTGAATTTCCCAGGTAAGGATATCGCTTGTATTTTATGACCTTGGAAAACAAAGAAATACGGATTAAAATAAAACACCAGGAAAATTGGTAGACACCTGGACTACCAGTGTACACCAGGAATATTGGTAGACACCTGGACGAACAGTGTACACCAGAACTATTAGTGGGCACCAAGACTGTTGGTGGATACCAGGAATATTAGCGAGCACCAGGACTATTGGGGAATCAGGACAGTTGGGGGGCACCAGTACTGTTGTACAAGGGGGTAAATCCCTTCTTCTTTCAACTCAAATTTTCCAACTTTACACCTGGCTTACATCGTTTCCCTGAAACTCATCTCAGTACACTATACCAAATGTGTTTAGAAACACCAATCAACAAAAAGTGGAAGCAATACAGACACACCTATTGTAGAGATTTGTGAACATATAGCTTCATTGCACTAAAACCTCGCACTTTGCGTAATAGAAGTGACAGTCAGATCCCACTATACGATTAAAGTGTTCTAAAAACTGTTGATGTTCAGTTTTAGCTAGTTGTCTTTCTTCTAATCTATGAGCTCAAACTTAGCTCTGGTTAGCTTTGCGCGAATATCAGAAACAAACAAGCTATCTGTAAAGACCCCCATATCTGTTATCTGACCCATCGTTAACCAAGATCATTCTGTTTAACGTACAAAGTGACTTCGCCAATTTACATTATAAAAAGATTATTTCTAACCGTACTGAACACCAGAAAAAATAAAACGAATATTAAGAATAATAATAGCATTTCTTAACAGCAGTTGAGAAAGTAAAGTGAATTTAATTGTAATTGGTTAAATGGCTCTAATAACATAGTCGTTAAAGTAATGGTGGTAGTAACGGAAGCAACACTGTTGATACGGATATCACAACAATAAGATATCACCATGAAAACAGCATTCTTATCATCTGTACAAATAACACGTGAAAAAAAAAAAAAGGGGTGAATAACTGAGATTACTTACACAGCTTATCGGGTTTAATTTTAAAAGACATCCACATGGGAGGACTTCGCGAGTACCATTTATGGCTACGTGTTCGTCTTGCCATCAAAATCTTCAGTCAAACTGGAATATATGAGCATACAGAGTTTGGAAACTATAATGCTGATTATTACAGGAATTTTAGAGTCATGGGGAGAAACCAAAGAAACTGATTAAATAATTTAAAAAATATATTCAACGATCTCCATACTCGAATATTTGATGTATATCATTGTAATGGACACTAATTCATAACTTCAAAACATATCCCATAATTCCTCAATCCTCTTCATCGTCTTCAGTGATAGAAGAATTAGTACAAAGGACGGAGAAACTCGAGCCCTTACCAATAGAGTTTTAATTATTCGTTGACGTCCGACGAAAGGACTCGCCATGGCCAGGTGGTTAAGGCACTCGACTCGTAATCAGAGGGTCAAGGGTTCTAATCCCCGTCACACCAAACATGATCGTCCTTTTAGCCATGGGGCATTACAATGTTACGATCAATCACACTATTCGTTGGTAAAAAGAGTAGCGCAAGAGTTGCAGCGAGTGGTGTGATGACTAGCTGCCTTCTCTCTAGACTTACGTTGCTAAATTAGGGCAGATAACCCTCGAGTAACTTTGCGCGAAATTCGAGAACAACAATTTCCGAAGAAATATTTTTGTTACACGTTTCATGGTATGATGCTTATTTCCATATCATTTATTATAAACCTCTATGTATCCAGAAAGGCATTAAGAAGGTTTAGCCAGTTTCGGTTATTTATGAACTTTGCTGACACCAAATTTATGTTGAAACAGACACAGAGAATACAAGCACATGGTGCATATTTTCTAAAACGTATGTAAACCTCCAAAGTTACGAGAAGTGAAAAAATGATATAATTGTTTGTTTGTTTTTTTTAGCAAAGCCACATCGGATTCTCTGCTAAGTTTACCGAGGATAATTTAATCAGTTTTAAAGCTAACAATCACACTATACGGATATCGTTACTGGAAGAATAATAAGAAAACAGTGGGGTGTGAACATTGTAAGATGACAAAAAAGCTTCATCCCTATATACGTTAGATTCTCTTTGGAGTGGTTCAGCATGGTCAAGTGGTTAGGGATTTCGATTCGTAATCTGAGGGTCATGGGTTCGAATCCCTACCACACCAAACATATTCGCTCTTTCATCCATGGGGACGTTATAATGTGACGGTCAATCCCACTATTCGTTGGTAAAATAGTAGCCATAGAGTTGGCGGTTGGTGGTAATAACTAGCTGCCTTCCCTCTAGTCTTACACTGCTAAATTAGTGACGACTAGAATACATAACTCTTGAGTAGCTTTGCGCGAAATTTAAAAACAAACTCTTTGGAATACAAAAATGTTTCTCCTTAGAAAGTCAAATACCCTGATAATTAATCGTGAAGAAGATATAGATAGATAACAAAATATTTCCTCTGAAACTTAGTGAGAGAATAAAAAGAGAAAAAACACAAGAACATCCCGTAAGAAAAATTTTCGGTAATAATTTACTTTCATCAAAAGACATGTTAAATCACTCCTAATCTACGTCAAACATGCTACTTGAGATTTAATAAAGGCGTCTAAACCTTTCAGAAATCTATTTATTCTTCATAACTTTAAAATAATTTATTTATTTCAGCTTAACGAACCATAGATGTCACTGAAAACGTGACGGAAGTTTAATGAAATCGTTTCTTAATTACTGCAAGACTGTGTATAATAATTAAACATATGTTTATAATAAGCTTTGACTTTATTTTAAAAATACTAATATTCTGTTGTAGTAAATACTGGTTAATGGAGGGTCTGAATGATCATATAGTATAGTGTTTGTTTACAGTTGTCTTGTGTGAAAACAACAAAATGTGTGGTTTAGTGTTTGTTTACAGTTGTCTTGTGTGAAAACTACAAAATGTGTGGTTTAGTTTACAGTTGTCTTGTGTGAAAACTACCAATCCTCTGGCACCTGACAACTATTCAAACACTAATAAAATATAGTAGTAAGTGGCTCATATACCCAATCTTTAACCTCCTTCGAAGTCTTGGGGAAGTATTATGTGGCCCAGAAGCCTTATCATTTTTTAACTTACCTTTTTTTTTCTCTTTGTTTCCATTGTTAACTGTTCAACTGCTGAAACGCAGGATGAAGTCCTCCAGACGAATACAGCGCGCGTGGTTTTACGTTAAAACAAAAAGGAATGCCATAAGCTAACAATAAATAAGCTACTGTCTAATTTAAATGCTTTTGTGTTAACTGTTAAGCCTCTTCCCTATTTTTACAATAGTCCGTCGTTTCTTTTTGAACTGGTACAACAATGTAGCATTTATTGTATGATTAATAGTTTGTGTTTACTGTGTTTGATTAAAAATGTCAATGAGACAACCATAAATTCTGAAACCTTCATAATCTAACTCAAACCTAGAGACAGCTTGTGACAATCTTATATTAAAATAAATGTTAAAACGTTAGTAAGGGTTTATTATTTCAGTAAATTGCTAGGGGTATCCGTAAAGATTTGTTCCCCAGTGGTACAGCAATACGTCTTCAGACTTATAACGATAGAAACTGTGTTTCGATACCCATGGTGGGCAGAGTACTGAAAGTCCATCGTGTAGGTTTGGGCTTAACTAAAACAGTTTAAATTGAATTGAAATTGTATCGACTTACTTGTATTTTATATTCAGAAACGACAACATCAGTGTCTACGTTTTACTGACGATATGTTTGTGATTAAGAACCAACATCCAGTGGGTCGGATCTGCTCTTGTTGAAGTGGATGTCACCAGACTCTCGTGCATTAATGAAATTGATCCAGTTTCATATAACTTGTACAGAAAACAAACAATAATTAAATCCCACAAAAATAGGGTTAAACTAATTCGATTCTAGTGTAATAATGTAGCTCATTAAGAGAAAGGCCCAAACTAAAGTGGTCTGGTTTTGGTTTCGTTTGAAACACAAAGCTACGCAATGGGTTATCTGTGATATACCCACCATTGGTATCAAGACCAGGTTTTTTAACGTATAAGCCTTCGAAGTAACAAAGATATAGTGCCATAAAAATATTCGAACGAAGTATCAAAGGCTACTTACCATACTTCTTCGGAGCTTAGATAGAAGATCATTCATATTAGGATGCTGACAGCAAGCCATTTTTCTAGAGTCTCACAAGGCAGTCCACCTGTCTGTAAGTCTACTTTATTCTGATTTTGTGAGATAATTAGTCAACGGACCCGGTTTACGCAGTAAATCGTCACTAGATACGTCATGAAGTGATTTCTGGAAAACTATCAGCTGTTCCCGAACATCTGTTGAGAAAGTGGGCATCGAATGTTAGGATTCAATTATCACCCATCTTGTCCAGCTGACGTATAATCCTCGTTGTTTTAAAAACATAACATAGATATATAATTTTGAAACGCCTGAATTTGTGCAAACAAACTAATTGTGTGTTACTGAACACAAAGCTATAGAATGGGTCATCTGTGATGTGATCATCACGAGTATCGAAACTCGGATTCTACCGTTTTCATACCATTAGTGAACGTAAACAACCCGATTTCTGTAAGATAACAAGCAAACGAAAAGGCACGTTTAGTTCATAATCATTCTTTGTTGTTGTTTTTTAGACTAGTAATAACGTTTTGAGGATCTCCAGTTCTGAGAAGACACTTTTAATGTTATTTTACTGGTGACAGCTATTGATAAATATCTCCGTTTAGTGAAGTGCGTTTTCCTGGCTATAGCGATGTTCGATCGCTGCTTTAGTCAAGTTTATTGTATATCATTTCTCTTACATGATATAAAGTTTTAGTCAAGCTCATTGTCTGAATATATATCGTTTATGTTACATGAGCATAAATTTCCTTCGTGGCAACCCTTCCAATCAAATACGTTTTCCATTTTCTAGCTAATTTTCTCAAAAAATTAAAAAGTTTAGTAAAGAAAATGAAAACTTCTGAAAATATGTGTTTTCGTTCACCGTTGTCTGCTTCTCAGATGTCACTTTAGAAACCTGCGTCATTCACTGTTGACTGCTTCTCAGGTGTTGCTGTTTTAATCTGTATCGTTCCCAAACAGCACTTTTTGAAGACATATTCAAGACTAAGTCTTGGCAGAAACAGGGATTATATTCTGAAATGGGATCAAACCGTGAATTAGTGGTTTTAGATATTAACTGTTCGTGGTAACATCTTCGTGTATTCGATTCACGTGACACTAAAGAAGTATATTTTGTTTTTTCTTGAGGGGTCGTTTCTTTTCTACATCAGTACCCTGGACAAGAAATAAACGGATATTTTTATTTAAATAACTTATAGTGTATATACATGATAAAGTTATGACGTAATATTAAATAGTTAAGTGGAGATGGGATAGTGATAGTTTTTATAGTTGATTATTTCGTTATCAACTTACCGTTTAATTATTATTATTTTATTGTTTACTTAAACCATTAAACATTATAACACATCACATGCACATCCTAATACTACGATCTTAGTTCTATAGATAGTAAGTAAAAGTATGTTGTTAGTATGACTTAGTCTAATGACCTTCGTATATACGTGTTATTCTCGAGAAAATGTATACTTAGAAAAATCTCACAACTGTGGTCGGAAGGTTTTTTTTTGCTTTCTCTCCAACTTACTCTTCTCTGATTTGTGAAAAGACCTATTGATGATGCAGTAACGTTCAGGATTTATTACAAAAGACTGCTCATTACGTCAGTTACCTTTATCATAGTGAATGGCCACCTGTAGGTGAAAGTAGGTAAACTTGTGAGCCACAAAGTCTTATCGTTGATGGCCACAGTCTTAACGTAAATAATAATCATGTATTGAAAACCAGATGCATCAACTGTTGTAATATTCACATCCGGTTGAGGTAGATGTGCACTGGTTGATGTTTTCGCCTACCTCATGAAGGCTTAGTTTGTTAATTAGGAATACAGTAGGCAGCAACGAAATCCCACAGGAGTCAAATTCAGGATTACTCGAGGAGAGTGAGGAGGTTTCAAACCAGATGTCCAGATCTGGCTAGACAAGAAGTGTGGAGACACTAGTAATGTATGAAAAGAAAAGATATGTTTACTTCTCTGTCTTCAAATTTTCTTTAAAAGAAATAATTTTAAATTTGCATTTTAATGAAACTTCGGTGGCGTAGAATCATACTTTGAGAGCACTAAGTGAGAATACGATGTATACTATTATCAAATAGAAAATCAGAAACTCGGTAGGTGAAGTTTCAAACACTCAAAGACCACGCCCTCTTCTCTCGGATACACTAATGAGAGTGGAGTAAACTGTTTTAATTCGAATACTGAAGTGTAACTGGACAATATGAGAGAAAGATTAAAGCTCGTAAGTGCATTTTATTTAGTAGTTTTGGTGATACAGTAGCACCAAATATTTCACATTATTTCAGGGAAAACGAAAACTTAAAAAAAAAAACAGTATTTTTTTTCAACGCTTTTGTTCCAAAAGTTGGCCGAATCAAAATTATGATGAAAAATTTTCAAATAAATGAACAAAAACTGCAAAATATTTAATACGTGCTTCAAGAATGTCACCCTAATATTTATTACTGTTGATGGTTATATGTGTTTGTTTTAATGAAATTACCGGAAAAGAACTATTCAAGTTGACAGTTAATAACTTAACCGAGAAGAGACATTTTTTTTATATTATTGATTGATTTGGGAAATGGTTTCTTTACACGAGCTCTCCGTAATTTCACACAAAGCCACACTAGGGCTATCCACGTTAGCTGTTCCTAATTTGGTAGTAAAGGACTACAGAGAAAGTAACTAGTCATCACCTCACCCCCCCATTCGCCAACTCCTGGACTACTCTTTTACCAACAAATAATGGGACTGGCAACTACTTTACAAGGCCCGATAGCTGAAAGGTCAAACATCTTCGATAAGACGAGAATTCAAACCTGGAACCCTCAGATTACAAGTCAAGAGCCCTAACCATCTGGCAATTATGTAAAGTAGTATTACACCATTTCAATATGCTAAGTAAATATCATTATTTGTTGTTGTTTTTAGAGCAAAGCCACGTTGGAGTATCTCATGTATTAGACTCAGGGAATCGAACCCTGAATTTTAGCTTTGTATGTCCGTAGACTTACCAGTTGTATCATCGGGAAAAATAATAAGTATTATTTAAAATGCATCTCGAAGTTTTTTTTTATTTCCATCAGTTCAATATCGGCCTTATAATTTAACAAAATATCTTTGTTATGTTGCTGTTTATGTTTCCTTAACTCAATATAGCTGTATTTCTATCTATTTATTTATTTGCATTTATTTCTGTAAAAAAAAAAAAAATGCAATGTTTTGCATTTGAAGAAATCTCCTTCTCGCTTTATGTTTCGAAATAAAGCTTGTTAAGTGGCACTTGGACGAATGCTTTTAAAAATATACCACGAATTCACAGCCCTAGAAAAAATATATTGACTATGTAATCTAAGGAATGTTAAAAGGTTGTTTCCTCGACGAGAGTGCACAGCAATTATTCCTGTTAAGTGTAGGTAATCAATATTTACGTGTACTAACCACACTACACGTAATTATTCCTGCTAGGCATGCGTAGTCAGGTTTTAAGACGGAACAAAATAGAATTATATTGTTTATAATAAGCTCTATCACATATCTCTGATCAATAGACTGTTTAATAATCACATAAAGAGAAAATGTAAAAGAAAAAGGTATTGTATGCTCTGTTGGAAATTTCTCTCGATAGGGACCCGGCACGGCCAGGAGGTTAGGGCGTTCGACTCGTGATGCGAAGGTCTTGGGCTTAAATTCCCGTCGCACTACACATGCTCGCCCTTTCAGCGTTATAATGGGGGCGTTATAATGTTATGGTCAATTCCACTATTCGTTGGTAAAAGAGTAGCCCAATTGTTGTCGGTGGGTGGTGATGACTAGCTGCCTTCCCTCTAGTCTTACACTGTTAAATAAGGGCGGCTAGCACAGATAGCCCTCGTGTAGCTTTGCGCAAAAATTCAAAACAAACAAGCCCACGGTAGGACAGCGTTAAGTTTTACAACGCTATCTTTAAAGGTTCGGTTACTCCCGGTGGGTACAGTAGATGGCCTGAAGTGGCTTTCCTACAATAAAAAACGCATGCACACACACGGTTGGAAATATTGTTTGCACATTTCAAAACATTTCCTCGAAGCATCAAATGTTCTTCTTGTGTGCGTTTCGTTCGATAATTTCCAACGTTTGCTTGCAAAAAAAGTTGTACAGTCACAAATGATCTTTCTGCTACATACCACTGGTATTTGAAACCAGAGTGTAAATTATACAGTCGGGCTTCAATCACAGCTCTCACTACTGTATTTATCTAAAAAATATCCAAGTTATTCATCAAAGATTTATTGATCCTTATTTGTCCCCCTCCAACACTGACACAGTGATACAGCGGCATGTCTGTGTACTTACAACGCTATAATTATGTTTAGATACCTGTGGTGGGCAGCACACAAGTAGCTCATTGTGTAGTTTTGTGCTTAATAACGAACAAGAATAATGTTTATTTACTTTATAGCCCTAATGATTAATCTAATCGGCTGTGGATCGAATGTTCCAGAGTTCAAAATGTGATGTAACTGTTGGCGTCTTATAAAAAGTACGTCTTGTTATTCGGTTAAATGATATATATATACACACACATCCAAGTGACTTAAGACTAGAACCAGCAAACAGTTTTCAGAACCCGCCAGCTAGTATGCGGCTTCTCCTAACCGAATATCTGGCTGAAAGTGCGTAGCGTGTTCGATGGCACATCGTAACTTGAACCTTGGACCCCACTGTCTGCAACACTGTTATAACAGTGCATATATTATATTTCTGAGATATATTAAAGCTGTATTACAACTTTGTTGATAGCTTTTATTGGATATGCACTTTGTTCGACTAACAATGAATCTGTTTGAGGTACGCCACAGTCGAACGGTAGGTATGAAGATCTTACCTTCGTGAGCCCATACCCTATTAGCCTCATTTAAAAACGGAGGTCCGTTTTGAAAACCTTGAATCTAAACAATATTTATGGTTTGTTGCCCACCCTTTCCTAACAAAATGACAACCGATGTCAAAATGAGGTTCTGATACAAGCTGTTCCACCGAGACAATTTATCGACTGTGATTGTAACGTGCCCGTCTGATTGAGGTTCTGATACAAGCTGTTCCACCGAGACTATTTATCGACTGTGATGGAAACGTGCCCGTCTGATTGAGGTTCTGATACAAGCTGTTCCACCGAGACTATTTATCGACTGTGATGGAAACGTGCCCGTCTGATTGAGGTTCTGATACAAGCTGTTCCACCGAGACTATTTATCGGCTGTGATGGTAACGTGCCCGTCTGATTTGCATATTCCACAACGTTTGGAAATAACGAACTCAGTTCACTTTCTTTACTTTATAATGTTTATTTGTAGTGCTAAAACCACCAGAAGGAACTGGATACCGAATCTTCATTCCCACATTTTTCCAGATGGACTCGCCAGGAGAGGTTCATAGCCTTTCTCATATATATTTACTTAATTGTGGTCAAGTGGTTAGGGTGATTGACTCGTAATATGAGGGTCGCGGGCTCGAATCCCCGCCTCACCAGCCTTTCAGCGATGAAGGCATTAAACTGTGACAATCAATCTCACTATTCGTCAGTAAAATAGTAGCCCAATAGTTGGCGGTGGGTAGTGATGACTAGCTGCCTTCCCTCTAGCCTTTCACTGCTAAATTAGAGACGGCTAGCGCAGATAGCTTTCGTGTAACTTTGTGTGAAATTGAAATCAAGAAGCTAATTACTGAAGTGAGTTTCTAAATTAAACAGAGAAAGTAAGCTTGTTATTTATACAAATATTTACGTAAAATAATTTGCGGGCATGCTCTGACAGGGAGGCGTAGAGCACATTGCATTACTTTTTGCTGTGTTCTTTACGCATTTCTCAAAACACATTAAATTTAGAGTGCAGGCAACAGAACATTATTTCAGTTCTAATGCTTTTAATAAATTCAACAGTATATGAAGCCCTGAGGTATGAGGCACTTTATATTTAAAGTGGCCTTTCCCTACTGGGCTACTCTGATAACTCTTACAATTCTGTTGTCCTGCCCAACAGGTTTTGCGACCCTTCATATATTCCTTACCCTGAACAAAATCTGTATCAGACTGAGCTTCAACTCATTCTTGTGTATTTTTAGATAGTTCTTAAGGGAGGTACTGTGTAAGCCTAATTTCTAAGTCCTCCCTGAATTTTCAGAAGGCCAGTATTTTGTGTTGTTCTTTGGTTGTATTCATTCTTTTCTTTTAAAATGCAGCTCCTTTCCCTGATTACATGCTGTCCAGTGTTCCCAAATTACCAAGACATTTTGTGTGCATAAGAGGTACCTTTTTAATGGGCCAACAAACTTTCTGTGTTTGAACACTTATTACTCATTAAAGAAAGGCACTTAATTCAAAGATATGATCTCTCATTGATGGACGCCAACATCTCACTGGTATTAGTAGTAAACCCCGGGGGTTTCTTTGGTGATTCACATCTACTACGACACAAGATCTTCTACCATTTTTTTGGGGGGAGGATAGGTTCTGACGACGTAGCACAAAATCTTCTACAGTTTGTGGGACAGGCTCTGATGAACTAGTATAGGATCTTCTACCATATTTAGGGATAGATTCTGATCACGTTGCACAAAATATTCTACAGTTTGTGAGACAGGCTCTGATGAACTAGTACAAAATCTTCTACAATTTGTGGGACAGACTCTGATGAACTAGTACAATTTACACAGTTCTAATTTCACTTGTTTGGACCACTTAGCCCACTGATTTGACCGGTATCTGTATGAAATTGATAAGCACGTGCGATGTAACAGATAAACGTCAATTTCTACAGATATCACTTCCTGAGCAAGGACTATTAATAGTAACTAGAACTGACAACTAAAATAGTCATTTGTTCCAGAAATGTGACAGTAGGGTTTTCCAAACCGAATTGGTTTTTAGAACAGTCAATATAGTACTATAATTCTGTATTTGATTGTTCCCCTGGCCCCCACAGGGCTCAGGACTTCGCACTAGATGAATAGGCTAGTCCGAGCTAACTCTTTTATATAACGGAGAGTACTTTGAAATAATATCATCTGCAGTACATCCACTGCTAACACTTCGGTTGCCGACTGTATAGTGGTACTAATGTGGTACTGCACACAGATGTTATAGTTCTATGTTAAGCTCCTTGGTGATACCTCTGTTTCCCTACGACTTGGTGTCCATTTATGCAGATCTCCTTGATATTTCAATTTCGTCTTCATCCTGAAAACAGTTATATAGTTTTATTTCCAAAGGGTACAATGCCGTGTATAGCAGACACTCGTCCATCTGTACCAGTTGATAGCACGAAGATTAGTGTTTGTTTCTATAAGGGTCTTCGTTTAAACATAAGAACCATTTGTAATATTTGACCTTTTGACATGGAAACATCAAATGATGATTTGAACATCTACACTGTCTGCTTTCTTACAGAACTTGAATGCGATTCTCATGTAGACATTACAAAGTTAAACACACTTTGTGTAATTGAAATTTACAAAACTTACACAAACTATCGTGAAGTAGCGGAATTTGTAATGATGTGTAAACCAAGTTAAAGTCCGTTATATAGTAGAAACATTCAGCCTGCTGTTTAATATAATTTAACTGAGTGCTAGTAACTAGTAAAGCAGTCATATTTAGTCTACTGTTTAATCCAGTTTAACTGAGGTTAGTAATTAGTAAAGCAGACAAATTATGTTCACTGTTTAAACCTACTTAACTGAGGTTAGTAACTAGTAAAGCAAACATATTAAGTTTGCTGTTTAAACCTATTCAGTTGAGGTTAGTAATTATTAAAGCAGACAAATTATATTTGCTGTTTAAACCAAAAATTGTCATGTGGATAAACAATATTTTTATTTGATCTTTCCGTCAAACATTTGGTCACGTTGTTTAAAGTTATTCATTTTATGAGTACTTATTTTCAAAACTACTTAGCATAAACAATGTGAAATTAATATAAATTTAAATCACGTAGAAGTAAAAGTAATGGTTGAAGATTTATTCACGAATCTGTGGATTTCTATAAGAATTGGAAACAACAAAGATGTTCAAAGTGATGCGAATTAAAACGTAAAGCAGAAAAACTACAGTCCATACAATGTTGGTGTTGTTTTATAATCTCCTAAACGTATAAATATACCTGAAGAATATCATCAGATAAAGAAGTAGTAGAAAATCAGGTAACAGGTTTAGAAGAGGGAAATAAGATAAACAAAGAAGCTTTGGCGGTAAAAGTAAATAATATATAAATAATATAGATAACGAGTTAATTTATTTTGAAGTGTATTTGAATTAAGGGACTTCTTAAAAGTGACTGTTGCTCATTAAGACACTTTGAGCTAAATTTTATGGAAAAAATAATGACCTTTGCGCATCTCATTTGAGAGGCTTATACAAGCCAGATCTCGCACTAGCGCCATCTCTTCTTCAGAAAGAAAAAGAAAAAAAGCCTAGAGCAAATCAGAATAAATTTAGTGACCTTAACTTCGAAATAGCCTAAAGTAGGGAGAGAAAGGGGCGGCTAGTTATATCACCTGACGAACAAGCTATGAATGCATGGTTACTTGTAAGGGTTTTCAAGGCATATCGATCCCCAATGGGAGGAACCCAATCAATTTTCTCACTGACTAGCCTTCAGGTCTCCATGCTGTCGCTAATAAACAAAGGATTGTTTATCTGAGCGAGCCAATAAAAAAGGTGAACATAAATAACTATATCGTACCAAACGTAAGCGTATCTCTGACATTGGTTTATACGAGACGTGCAGTGTCTTAACATCTTGTTACATATATATCTGAATTGTTTGAAACGCAACAATATATAGTTTACATAAACACGGAAAATAACGGTAAAACATTGTAAACACGAGTGAAGTTGTTATGAACATATTGTTTATATAATTACAAAAAAAAAAGCAGCAAACAGTAGCGACTACCAGTAAAACTGTTTATCAGTACATATTTACATTATAACCATAAATCAATGACGTACTTGGACGGTTTGCTTTGAATTACACGTAAAGCTACACGAGGGCTATCTGCCTTAGCCATCCCAAATTTAGTTGTGTAAGACTAGAGAGACGGCAGCTAGTATCATCACCCACCGCCAACTCTTGGGCTACTCTTTTACCAACGAATAGTGAGATTGTTCGTAACATTATAACACCCCCACGGCTGAAAGGGCGAGCATGTTCGATGATGATGACGTACTTGCATCTCAATTTTTGATTAATACAAGGAGCAAAATTTTCTAAATAGTCAAAAAGAAGAAAAGGCAAATAATAGTTTGAGTTCCAATTGTATCTTTCAAAAATGACACGATGATGTAAGTCGTAAACCAAACTTTTAAATATCGTTGGTAAAAAGTCGTTTCGAAAAAACACAGTCAAGAAAACTGTGTGTCATTCACAAATGAAGTCCCCCCACCAGTAGCACAGCAGTATGTTTGCGGACCCACACCCTTGAAAACCGGGTTTCGATACCCGTGGCGGGCACAGCACAATTAACCCATTGTTTAGTTTGGTGCTTAATTCTAAACAAATAAACAATTAAAAATAAATCTAGAGAGAAAACAAGAACAAGTAAAGAGGAACTCTTTAACAACTTACGGCCAGGTGGCGCTTGACTCATCATCTGAGGGTCGCAGGTACGAATCCCAATCACACCAAACATGCTTGCCCTTTCAGCCTTGGGGACGTTATAATGTTATAGTAAATCCAATATTATTTGGTAAAAGTGTAGCCCAGAAATTGGCGGTACGTGGTAATGACTAACTGCCTTCCCTTCAGTCTTACCTGACTCAATTAAGGATGGCGAGCGCAGATAGTCCTTGTGTAAAACAAACAAAACAATGTGGGCTATCTTATCAACAGAAACACGATGATCCATGCCATAACTGTGCTTTATGAATAATTATTTGTGATTCTTCACTTTACTCTTTACATTGATAAATAATAATAATAAAAACAGTTAAAGGAATTCATGTTTAACTCTAAACTTCGTCCCAACATTTGACAGTGTTTATTACTGTAACGGAAACAGTTTATACAAGCGAAAGAAGCCCTTTTATAAGAACTAACCACTAACATCGTAACATTTAAAACCTATAAATGTATAAGATAAATTCATTCAAACGTACGATTTATCATCTGCAAACCGTATTTGTACGGATATACTGATAGTCAGTAACAAACATTTCATGTACTTCTCGTTATTCACTGTATTTCATTCGATAGTCAGTAATAAACATTTCATGTACTTCTCGTTATTCACTGTATTTCATTCGATAGTCAGTAACAAACATTTCATGTACTTCTCGTTATTCTTTGTATTTCATTCGATAGTCAGTAATAAACATTTCATGTACTTTTCGTTATTCACTGTATTTCATTCGATAGTCAGTAACAAACATTTCATGTACTTCTCGTTATTCACTGCATTTCATTCGATAGTCAGTAACAAACATTTCATGTACTTCTCGTTATTCACTGCATTTCATTCGATAGTCAGTAACAAACATTTCATGTACTTCTCGTTATTCATTTTATTTCATTCGATAGTCAGTAACAAACATTTCATGTACTTCTCGTTATTCACTGTATTTCATTCGATAGTCAGTAACAAACATTTCATGTACTTCTCGTTATTCATTTTATTTCATTCGATAGTCAGTAACAAACATTTCGTGTAGTACTTGCATACTGTTATTTAGTAACAAACATTTCATGTGGTATTGGTTATTCACTGTATTTCAATGAGACAATACAAGTTACACTTACCTCAGAGTCAGTATAACACTACGTGTCTCCTCATACGTTAAATATCTTGAAGTTTTGTTATCAGTTATGAATGATTGTCTCCCATTAAGTTTCGGCATGGCCATAAAACTAGCGTTGTCTCTTAACAGCAGCTGTAAACAGTTATAGGTGTGATGTTTGGTTAGTTTCAATCACCATTTCTCTCTATACTGACGCGCGTCTTTGGATGTTACAGTTCCACATGAAGCAGAATTTCCTTGTCAGTCCGCGCACGTACGTTGAAGGTTATCGTCTGAATTGGTTCGACTGGACTCTCTCGATCGATCCGCTGGACAGCCGTTCGTGTTACCTCTCCTGTCGGAAGTTGGTGGGTCGCTGTACTCCGAAAAGTACCAGACAAAATACCAGTTTTTATAGATACCTTTTTATTCTATAGATTCATCCCACGAAAAGAACTGTTGAATAGAAATATTAAAATAATATTATTTCACATGTATACATGTGAATATTGTAATATTTGTATACATGTAGTTAATAGTCCAGTTAAATATTCTCTTCATGTACTTTTTGGTCACTTATCAGTTTTGATTATATTTCACTTCTGTAAGTAGTAACAAAAGCCCCCAACAGATGTCGCGATTTAATACTAAAGTATGTATATACCTATGCATTTATAAATCAATATACCTAATGCAATGAAATTGTTTGTTTGATTTGTTTTGAATTTCGGGCAAAGCTACGCGAGGGCTATCTGCGCTCGCCATTCCTAATTTAGTCAGGTAAGACTGGAGGGAAGGCAGCTTGTCATCACCGAGTTGAGCTAATCTTTTATCAACGATAATGGGATTGACCGTTACATTATAATGTCCCCACGGCTGAAAGAGCGAAAATGTTTGGTGCACAGGAGATTCGATCCTGCGACCCTAGGGCTACGAATCGAGTGCCTTAACCACTTGGCCATGCCGAATGCTTCTTTTAAAATACCTTTAAACCTAATATTACCAGTGAAACTGAAATATTTGCGTATACCTGTTTATTATATGAAATGCAACACGTCATATTAAAACATAGTATAGTTTGAAACATATTAAAAATCTACATTTTAGGGACGGAAGTGGTCCAGATATAGCCTACTGAACTGCTGTTCTGAGGATCCAAGTTTCTTTGGAGCTATGGGTACATTATAAGAGCGACGCTGAAATTCCAACATTCGATTAGAACAGTGATTCCCAACCTTTTTTATGCCCCGCACCCCTAAAAAAATTTAGTATGTCTCGCACCCCTCACAGTAATTATTTATTTAAGAATAAAGGTGAAGGTGGCCAAAACAAATTTTTATAATTAGTTTTAAATGATATATAAACAAAAACAAAATATTTGGAAAAGAAAAATATTACAACAAACTAAAAGTTGCATAAACCCTACATGGTCTACAACAAAATAAATTTTCATCCATGCATAAATTAAAATTTCTTTGAATTTGAAATGTTCAAATGTTCATAAGCCAACTTAAATTTAATGACTCTTTTGTTCCTGTTTACTTCTTACGAGTTTTTCAAAGCGTGGCACTTTGTTGCTGATAGCAATCCGCAAGTCTGCCTGTGCACCCAAGTGATTTCTAGATTTTGTCTTGATTGACAAAAGGGCACTAAATCCAAACTCACATAAGTATGTCGTCACGAATGGGATGAGAACATTTAGTACTTTTTAACAAAGTCTTGGAAACATGTCCATTGCCGAACACCAATATTGTTCCAAAGTTTTGCTTTCAAACTGCATTTCAAGAACTCGATTTGTGCGCAGTTCAATAAGATCTTCCTTCAGTTCTTCATCATCCGACATATTATACAAATTGAAGGAGTATGGATTCATAATCCATTCTTCAGAAGTTTCCAGTTCTCCTCCAAAATATCCATCAAAGCATGCATTGGAATTTTTGCAGATCCTCAGTTGTTCCGATGCAAGTGAAACCAAACTTCACATAATCATCATTCCATTTTCTTTTCTTTGACATAATGAAGTTTTTTTTGCACGAACACAGAATCAACAATGCACTGACTACCATAGCATCACGTATGGGTTTATATACTCTGCGAAACTTTTTAAAACATTCTCGAATATACGTCACATGACGTCATTGATTAATTCTGGATACTTCTGGAAGTTTCTCGAGTTACGATTACATGAATACATAACATAAATAAATAAATAGACACTTTAAGACGGCGTTCACGAACGTAACCTAATTAGTTGTGCCGAGTATTTAGGCCTCGTTTACGTTTTGTGTGTTGTTTGTTTACAGTTGTACATTAAGATTTCGGTCTGCGCCGGTGACGGTAGAAACGATAGTTTATCGTAACAAGGTAAAAAGCTACGTCTGTAATAAGAAAAATAAGAAATAAAAATCGAACGTAATTTTTGAATATATAGGACAGTACCTTTCATATAAACAAAAAAAACAAAACTGAAATGTTATCTCGCACTCCCAAGGGTGGGAACCACTGGATTAGAATATCCCATGAGTTGGAAGCTGATTCTGTTGAATTTTGCCTTCCTTTAAGTTTAGCAGTTTGAAATTAGAAACATTACATGTAGCCTCTGTGTGCTTGTGAGTAAATATCGAGAATAACGAATTGATCTACGTTTCAACGTCTTTGCTACCTAGAAACCAAGGTGTTGCAACATAGCTACGTAAAACTTATGTTACATGGTTACAATAAGGATTAGTGTATACAAGACATAGCTTATGTTACATAGTTACAGTAAAAGAAATTTAATAAATCCAACACGATAACTTTACAAGCTAAAATATAATTATAACATTAAAATATACGTTGACATCCAAACAAACAGTTGATGGCATAATTTTATGGTCTTCAATGTTTCTTGTACATTCAATTTAGATAATTCATTCTCTTTTCACGTTTTAAATGTTGGTAGACACTAGGACAAGGCAACGAATAATTTTCTAAACTCGAACCTTAAGTTCTACTGAGTCAGATTACACAACATTAAGTGAACAACTCATCGTTAAAGACATTGAAAAATAAACTTTCATAAGCTGGCCCTTGAAGGTTGTTTTCCATCTAAACATTTAAAATTATGGAAAATAAAGAAACTTAATTAGAGACAAATCGGAATTTAAAACAACGAACAACTATTTCAAGTAAAGTTTGTGGTTTGTTGTCTGTAGAATTGTTGGATATTAGAATCTTAATTTAAAGCACCGAACAATTATTTAAAGTCGAGTTTGAGGTTTGTTATCTGTAGAATTGTTTTACATTAAAAGAATAAATCCTAAACCGATCAATATACTTTCTCAAACCTACTTTTTATGTTTTCTAAATACCTCCTAAACGTGTCGGTTATTTTAATTTCATTTTTACATTCGTTTAATTAGCGACTTGCCTTTAGTGTTAGTTTTCCATTTCAAACATAAAAATATTGTATTTTTTTCATTCATTTATGAAAATGTTTAGAACCTGAAATGTAAATATTTAACGTCCACCGAATATTTTCAAATATTCCGGTTTCGTTAGCCTAGTCCAGTCTTCAGCTATTTACAATAATAATATAGAAATTATCTGGTCTTCCTGGCCTAGATACACAAGGCATTGCAGAACAAACTAACCATATAGCTCTTTTAATTCATATTCAAAGCTACTTAGATTATACATATATATGCGTATTTATTTGCATGTCTTCACATATGGATAGGTTAAGTTCTTATGTTGATAAATCACGTGACAACTAGGTTTTATTAAGTTGTTTTTTTTTACAGTAATTTTACAACCAAACCTAATCGTATAGATTTAGTTAAGCCTAGTTAGAAGGTAAATACTTTCTATTGCACATCCAAGTTGGCTCTGCATAGAGAATAGATTTAAGCTAACAACGACTGTTGTGCCAATTTCTTTCTTTTTGTTTTTCTCTCGTCTTTTCCAAGATACTATGCCATATTTCACTTTTAAATCTAAATGGCCATAACTTACCATCTCACAACCACGGTTTTCCATTTCTATTGAAGCTTTAAACACTAAGGAACAACTAGTTTAATTTTTCGTGCTTTCTGAAAAAAATATTTGTCTTTCCTTCACCTAAATATTTTCGTCTTTATAACTCTCTTTCATTTTCACCCAAAGTTAAAACCTGACGACTTTTCAGTTGCAAACATATTTTTATGAAATAAAACGTTTGCTAATATTTTTCAACTTTTATTATCATCATTCTGTAAACTCTGGCCAAGCGTGTTAAGGCGTGCGACTCGTAATCTGAGGGTCGCGGGTTCGCGTCCCCGTCGCGCCAAACATGCTCGCCATTTCAGCCATGGGAGCGTTATAATGTTACGGTCAATCCCACTATTCGTTGGTAAAAGAGTAGCCCAAGAGTTGGCAGTGGGTGGTGATGACTAGCTGCCTTCCCTCTAGTCTTACATTGCTAAATTAGGGAGGGCTAGCACAGATAGCCCTCGAGTAGCTTTGTGCGAATTTCAAAAACAAAACAAAACAAAACAAATCATTTCGAAATAAGTCACTACGTGTGCCGCGTGACATTATCCCGTCGCGCGATATGGTAAATACGTTAAACTTGTTTAAATATTCCCAACTTTTTGTTCATCCTTTGATGTTGGTGGCGAATTTAAACGATACGTCGTCAGCTTCTAACATTATCTTTTGTTGCGCAATTTTCATAAATATTCTATATCTCTTGATAAAAGAACAAATTATAATTCTTTCTGCACATAATCATTCTGAAAGATGATTTAAAAAACTGAGATATTTTAAAACCATAAGTTCATATTTATAGTCCCATTTTAGAGTAAATTATGTTTATGTTAAAATTTAAATAAAAAACTTCTCCAGCATTATAGACAGCACTTAATAGTATTGCATGTCGAAGATAACGAACTTGGTAAGTCGTTATATAATACAATCTACTTTTTGTAATAGGTTTTGGTTCGTATTTTATATTGCCCATTTTATCTTAGAAATAGTCAATTCTACGATGTATTTTTATTTCCACTAGGTGGCGCTAATACACCTAACATTTTTTTTAGTTAGAATAAGTTTAAAGCTCTATAAAAACAGTTTTGTTATTTATTCAAATTATATTTAACTTTCTAAAATAAAATAATATTGTTAATAAAACAATTACGTATTATCTCTGTACAAGTCCTTTGAATAGGACGATTAACAATGTACTAACTAGTACAATAAGGTCATCATCTGTTATTAGTTTTTCAGGGTAACTAAGGAAACAAAGAAAGGTAAAAAACACACATATATAATTTGCGTTTAAGACATTGTTAGTGGACGATACTTAATGATGAGTAGATTCAAAATGTTGAAGTGTTTTTTATTACAGCAAAGCTAAATCGGGTTATCTGGGGTGTGTAGTGAGGGGAAATAAACTCTTGACTTACCGCTGTCCCACCAGTTGAGCCCCTGGAACAAAATATTTGGTGAATGAAAATTTTAAACACGAAATATTTTATTTTGTGAATACAAATATCTCTCCTATGTTTACAACTGACATCTGTCTGTCAAATTTTCGTTCAGTGTTAATCGAAGGTCAGCCGTCCATAATTTTGAGATGATAGACTAAAGGGAAAGCAGCTACTGTAGAATGGACGGGAACTGCCTGTTGTGGAGACACAAGTGCAGAGGACGACGCTTTCTGACCTGAAGACGAAAGGTGGAAGACTTTTAAAACGTCGTCCTCTACACTTGTATCTCCACAACAGGCATATGCCGTCCAATCTACAAAGTTTCATCATAAATACACTGCCTAAATAATCTATCAAAGGATAGCAGCTAGTCATTACTACTCACCGTTAACTCGTAAGCTACTATAATAGAATTGTGATATTTGACTGTCACTCTTATAACACACTAGGGGCTTCAAAATGTATAACGAAATTATTTTTCGACGGTAACAAGAAACGAACCCTCTCATTTTAATGTGAATGTTCGGTTATGGTATTTTAAACTACAAACCATGTATACATACAACATGAGTGAGAATTATCTTTAATCTTAAACTAAGATTAATGAAATCCAACATTATCAGTTAAACGTAGAACAAACAGAGATGAATAAAATTGTTTGACATGGTTTAAACTGACAAAAGAGCTTCACAGCATTTTCAGTGTAATTAAAATAGAAAAAAATCGGAATAGTTGAAATAGACAGCAGATACGTGAAAAACTCTTTTTGAGAGTGTCAGTTTAAAGCGTAAAGAATTGTATTGGGATATCGGAGAGTTAAATAACACAGACAGGTGGTAATAAAGAAGTGTATTGTGATATTGTTCAGGTAGAGCAGAAACACAGGTGGTAATAAAGAAGTGTATTATGATATTGTTGAGGTAGAGCAGACAGACAGCTGGTAATAAAGAAGTGTATTATGATATTGTTGAGATAAATCAGACAGACACCTGGTAATAAAGAAGTATATTATGATGTTGTTGAGGCAGAGCAAAGAGACAAGTGGTAATAAAGAAGTGTATTATGATATTGTTGAGATAAATCAGACAGACAGCTTGTAATAAAGAAGTATATTATGATATTGTTGAGGCAGAGCAAAGAGACAAATGGTAATAAAGAAGTGTATTATAATATTGTTAAGGTAGAGCAGACAGACAGGTGGTAATAAAGAAGTGTATTATGATATTGTTGAGATAAATCAGACAGACAGCTGGTAATAAAGAAGTGTATTATGATATTGTTGAGATAAATCAGACAGACAGCTAGTAATAAAGAAGTATATTATGATATTGTTGAGGCAGAGCAAAGAGACAAGTGGTAATAAAGAAGTGTATTATGATATTGTTGAGATAAATCAGACAGACAGCTAGTAATAAAGAAGTATATTATGATATTGTTGAGACAGAGCAAAGAGATAAATGGTAATAAAGAAGTGTATTATGATATTGTTGAGGTAGAGCAGACAGACAGCTGGTAATAAAGAAGTGTATTATGATATTGTTGAGATAAATCAGACAGACACCTGGTAATAAAGAAGTATATTATGATGTTGTTGAGGCAGAGCAAAGAGACAAGTGGTAATAAAGAAGTGTATTATGATATTGTTGAGATAAATCAGACAGACAGCTAGTAATAAAAAGCTATATTATGATATTGTTGAGGCAGAGCAAAAGAGACAAAAACGGTAATAAAGAAGCTGTATTATGATACTGTTGAGGCAGAGCGGACAGACAGCTGGTAATAAAAGAAGCTGTATTATGATATTGTTGAGATAAACCAGACAGACATCCTGGTAATAAAGAAGTATATTATGATATTGTTGAGGCAGAGCAAAGAGACAAGTGGTAATAAAGAAGTGTATTATAATATTGTTGAGATAAATCAGACAGACAGACTGGTGATAATAAAGAAGTGTATTATGATATTGTTGAGGCAGAGCAAAGAGACAAGTGGTAATAAAGAAGTGTATTATAATATTGTTGAGGTAGAGCAGACAGACAGGTGGTAATAGGGAAGTGTATTATGATATTGTTGAGGTAGAGCAGACAGATAGCTGGTAATAAAGAAGTATATTATGATATTGTTGAGATAAATCAGACAGACAGCTGGTAATAAAGAAGTATATTATGATATTGTTGAGATAAATCAGACAGACAGCTGGTAATAAAGAAGTATATTATGATATTGATGAGGCAGAGCAAAGATACAAGTGGTAATAAAGAAGTGTATTATAATATTGTTGAGGTAGAGCAGACAGACAGGTGATAATAAAGAAGTGTATTATGATATTGTTGAGGCAGAGCAAAGAGACAAATGGTAATAAAGAAGTGTATTATAATATTGTTGAGGTAGAGCAGACAGACAGGTGGTAATAAAAAAGTATATTATGATATTGTTGAGGAGATTGCAAAAGAGACAAAACGGCAATAAAAGAAGCTGCATTATAATATTGTTGAGGCAGAGCAGACAGACAGGTGGTAATAAAGAAGCTATATTATGATATTGTTGAGGAGATTAAAAGAGACAAATGGCAATAAAAAGCTGCATTATAATATTGTTGAGGCAGAGCAGACAGACAGGTGATAACAAAGAAGCTGCATTATGATATTGTTGAGGCAAGAGCAAAGAGACAAATGGTAACAAAGAGCCGCATTATAATATTGTTGAGGCAGAGCAGACAAACAGGCGGCAATAAAAAAGCCATTATTATGATATTGTTGAGGAAACAAAGAGACAAACGGCAATAAAGAAGCCGCATTATAATATTGTTGAGGTAGAGCAGACAGACAGGTGGTAATAAAGAAGTATATTATGATATTGTTGAGGGAGAGCAAAGAGACAAATGGTAATAAAGAAGAGTATTATAATATTGTTGAGGTAGAGCAGACAGACAGGTGATAACAAAGAAGCTGCATTATGATATTGTTGAGGCAAGAGCAAAGAGACAAATGGCAATAAAAAAGCTGCATTATAACATTGTTGAGGCAGAGCAGACAGACAGACAGGCGGTAATAAAGAAGCCATTATTATGATACTGTTGAGGGATATTAAAAGAGACAAACGGCAATAAAGAAGAGTATTATAATATTGTTGAGGTAGAGCAGACAGACAGGTGGTAATAAAGAAGTGTATTATGATATTGTTGAGGTTGAGCAGACAGACAGTAATAAAGAAGTGTATTATGATATCGTTGAGGTAGAACAAATAGACAGGTGGCAATAAAGAAGTGTATTATGATATTGTTAAGGTAGAGCAGACAGACAGGTGGTAATAAAAAAGTGTATTATGATATTGTTGAGGTTGAGCAGACAGACAGTAATAAAGAAGTGTATTATGATATCGTTGAGGTAGAACAAATAGACAGGTGGCAATAAAACAGCCGCATTATGATATTGTTAAGGCAGAGCAGACAGACAGGCGGTAATAAAAAAGTGTATTATGATATTGTTGAGGTTGAGCAGACAGACAGTAATAAAGAAGTGTATTATGATATCGTTGAGGTAGAACAAATAGACAGGTGGCAATAAAGAAGTGTATTATGATATTGTTAAGGTAGAGCAGACAGACAGGTGGTAATAAAAAAGTGTATTATGGTATTGTTGAGGTAGAGCAGACAGACTGGTGATAATAAAGAAGTGTATTATGATATTGTTGAGGCAGAGCAAAGAGACAAATGGTAATAAAGAAGTGTATTATGATATTGTTGAGGCAGAGCAAAGAGACAAATGGTAATAAAGAAGTGTATTCTAATATTGTTGAGGTAGAGCAGACAGACAGGTGGTAATAAAAAAGTGTATTATGGTATTGTTGAGATAAATCAGACAGATAGCTGGTAATAAAGAAGTGTATTGCGATGTTGTTGAGGTAGAGCAGACAGACAGGTGGTAATAAAAAAGTGTATTGTGATATTGTTGAAGTAGATCAGACAGACAGGCGGCAATGAAGAAGTGTATTATGATATTGTTGAGGTAGAGCAAACAGACAGGTGGTAATAGGGAAGTGTATTATGATATTGTTGAGATAAAGCAGGCAGACAGTTGGTAGTAACCATGTCATTGTGAACTAAAACAGACAGACTGCAAATAACTAAGTAAATTATATTCTCCCACAACATAGAATGTTAATGACATATTTTCGTGGATTCTATTATTTAATACAATATTAAACAAGGCTTCTTTACTGGATTCAATTTTAACATACTTCTGCATATGACATTTTTGCTAGAATCTATTGTTCAACACAGTTCTTAACATGACTTCTTCGGTTGGATTATATTTTTTAAAATAATTTTGCATATTATTTCTTTGGCTTGATTCTATTGTTTAACACAGTTCTGCACATAACTTCTTCGGTTAAATTACATTGTTTAATATAGCTCTGAACATGACTTCGTTGGCTGAATACTATTGTTTATTACACTTATAAACTTAACCTAATTATTGGATTTAATTGTTTAACACATTTTTAAACTTGATTTCTTTGCTGGATTCTGTTGTTTAACACACTTCTAAACATGGGTTCTTTGGCAGGATTCTGCTGTTTAACACACTTCTAAACATGACTTTTTCAGTTGGATTTTACTGTTTAACACAGTTCTAAACATGACTTCTTTGACTGGATTTTACTGTTTAACATAGTTTCAACATGACTTTTTCAGTTGACTTCAAGTTAACATAGTTTTGCATATGACTTCTTTGGTTGGATTCTATTGTTTGACATAGTTCTGCACATGACTTCTTCGGTTGGATTATATTGTTTAAAATAGTTCTACACATGAATTATTCGGTTGGATTCAAATTTTGAAATAGTTCTGCACATGACTTCTTCAGTTGGATTACATTGTTTAATACTGTTCTAAACATGACTTCTTCAATTGGATTTTATTGTTTAACACATTTCTAAACATAACATCTTAGGTTGGATTCTATTGTTTGGAATACTTCTAAACATGACTTCTTCGGTTAAATTCAATTGTTTATCATAGTTCTGCATATGACTTCCTTGGCTGGAATCTATAGTTTGACATAGTTCTAAACATGACTTCTGTTGGATTCAATTCTTTAACATAGTTCTGCATATGACTTCTTCGGGTGGATTCTATTCTTTAATACAGTTGTCTAAACATTTTCTTTGGGCAGTTATTCTACATAAACACCATTATAATATTTACATATCTTTTTTTTATTTATTACCTGTTATTTTACGAAACCAGATTCAGTAATAACAATAATAAACTTGCAAGTAGATAGTATTATTCAGTGGACCAATCGTTTAGTAATTATATTACAGTTTTGATTAGTTTTGTTACCAAGTATCAAATTAAAAATATATTTTGTAATTATTCACCACATTTTCATCTTTTAAGTTGAGAAAAAGTTTAAAACGCAATAAATATTACATACACTTCACCATTATAAGAGACTTAACTGCATTTCTTTGGTTTGCTAACATAAGTTATGCCGATGAGCCTTGAAGGGATGAAACTGAGATCCAAAACAGCGGATACGGCCAGTCAAAAAAAGCATTTGGTCTCTACGTCACAGATTATATTTTCAATTTAACCTATGGTGAAAACAGATTTGTCATAACAAATACATAAACATACTCCAAAAATGAAGTGGAACGCAGTAAAACCTCTACGTATATTTAACCACATCACATAAGTTGAGAGAAGGGAATTTATATAGTAAAAATAAAGTAAAAATATTCGATCTTTAGATTTTATACTTCTAATAAAAAAAATGATGCTTTCTTCTGAAACTTCCCCGTCGCACCAAACATGCTCGCTCTTTCAGCCGTGGTGGCGTTATAATGTGACGGTCAATACCACTATTCTTTGGTAAAAGAGTAGCCCAAAAGTTGGCGGTGGGTGGTGATGACTAGCTGCCTTCCCTTTAGTCTTACACTGCTAAATTAGGGACAGCTAACTCAGATAGCCCCCGTGTATCTTTGCGTGAAATTTAAAACAAACAAACAAATAAACTCAAACACCAGAGTTGAAAGAAAAGTAAAATATACGTATTTTATTTTGTTATTAACGTCGAGGCAAAGGAACGTTCACGACAGGGAAAATAAATTTGTATAAGTCAATATGGACGCTTTCAAATAACATGTTTGTGCTTCTTTAGAATACAAATATGTTGAATGAGGAATTAGGTACCTTTAATTTAAATCTATGAAAAATAAAATATCAAGTTTTAAAAACTACACATTATAAAGGCTTTTGAAATTATGCTTATTTATCCATTGTTATTCTGAAACTGTGGCTGGCACGGTTCAGATAACAATCCACTGTTAATAGTTTTATGCATTACAAAAACCAAACCAATCTGAAATTTTATTTTTCAATGCCAAAAACGTATATTTTTTTACAGTATTGTATATTGCAGTCGTGTTTTGTGTTCTTGCTAGTTTTTTTTATATATGTTCTTTTTCTACAATGAAATACTCCTTTAGATTTTGTGCCGTGTGGTTTTGTATTTAAATGTTTGTAGACGAAACATAGATATTATGCATGTGATGTTGCACGTGATATTCCTTCGATCAGTAACTGAATTCATGTTTAAATTAAAAACAAGTCATTTATCTTCTATTTATCACTTTCCAGTTGTCTAAAATGGTCCTTAGCCTCAAATCATATGTAAGAATCAAATAGTATTTGCATCACGTTGGAATGACTATATATCTAAAATGTCAGGGCCAGACGATAATGAGGCGGGCGATAGATGGCGCTCTTTTCGTGTGAAAAAGGCGTGCAGGATAAGACGAAACGTAGTTACAGTATTACTTTTATAAAGTACATTTGAGAGCTGAATAATTCAAAATACGTACTTATGGTGTGTATAGTATTAATTAGATCTTCTCTGGAAAGTAAAATGAAGTAGATTGATTGGTTAGTTCTTGTTTAAGTCACATAAACTTAATGTTTACACTAGAAAAGTACTCTTCAGTGATTTCGAATTAATATAAACAGTTTAACATATAAAGTTCAAATGATCGCATTGTCGGTACTTCACAGCAAGTATTGTTTTTACATTGTTACAGAAAAAAAACATCTTGCAGCTTGGTATAACGAAAACACAGGGAAGGTTTTTTTATACACCCGAAATATTTTCTTAACCCAGTTAGCTATATTTGGCATTTATTATGAGAATTTTATCCTATTATTCACAATACTTAACGCAGTGACACAGCGTTAAGCCTCAAGGCTTATAACGCTAAAAATCACTTTTCGATACCCGTGGTGAGCACAATAAAGATACCACACTGTGTAGCTTTGCGGTTAACAATAAACGAACAGTAGAAAATAGAAGAGAGTTAATTGATAACCTTATAAATCGAGGGCATTTAACCCTTGCATTTTGAATTGAAAGTGCGCATGCGTCATCTACACTCAGGAAAACAGTGTGTATCACTGACTGTGTTTCTAAACGATCAACAGAGCAGTGATATTCAAACTACAATTTATTGTAGTAATGGATGTATAAGCAAAGTTTTGTGCAATTTCTATGTTTCACTTTTTTTTTTCTAAAAGAAATCTACATAATAAAAATTTATCCGGATGTGATTTTCAGCTAATACGAGACCACAAATACAATTTTATTTAGTATAGAATCAGTAAATCTCGTAAGTGGTTTGTTTTGTTTTGAATTTTGAGCAAAGCTACACAGCTGAGGGCTATCTCAGCTAGCCGTCCATAATTTAGCAGTGTAAAACTAGAGAGAAGACAGTTAGTCATCACCACCCACCACCAACTCTTGGGCTACACTTTTACCAACGAATAGTGGGATTGACCGTCACATTATAACGCTCCTACGGCTGAAAGGGTGAGCATGTTTGGTGTGACGGGGATTCGAACCCACGACCCTCGGACTACGAGTCGAGAGCCTTAACTATCTAGCCATGCCAGGCCCTCTAGTAAGTGAAGGTAAGAAAACAATTAGTAAAACGTAAAAAGAAATAGATTATTACCATAAACAAATTCAGATTTAATATATTTGTAAAATGGTACTTTAACTATTAATCAGTTACCATAAAATTTAATTTATAAAGTACCTTGATACGGTATCAACTTATGAATTACATAAAACTATAATTTCAAATATACATATTAAACGTATAAATGGTAAGTCAAACGGACTTTAAAAGATCCATAAATATGGTAATTGATGTTCTAAGGACTAATGAATTACATTAAACCATAAATAATAAACTATGATATTTTAACTGGTGTTTTTACAAGTGATCAGTTACATCAAACTTCAATTTAGAATATATCCAAACTGTAATTTTAATGATTTGTAACTTACACCAAATAATAAGCTGAAACTAACAGAATTACTGTAGTAATAATTAATAAGTTACCTTAAAGTACAGCCTGTAACGTATTTTATTGCTGTTTCAATTATTAACATGTTACACCAAAGTACAATTCAGAAAATACCAAAACAAGTATTTGTAACGATTGTAGGATTAAATCAAATGGCGATATTGAAATACCTGAATTTGTATTATGACTATTAATGAAATTTCACAAAAATATTAAGTATTTTATTCTTTGTAGAAGTGTGTTTTTTAGCAACTAGAGCTGTCAGGGTTAACATTAAGAAGAGGTTAAACAGAACTGATTTTACCATGGTTACTAAATCTCACTGCAGTTCAAAAATCAGCAGCAATTTTAATAATGCAGCGCCATCTAAAGAAACTTTTTCTAAATAAAAATTGACTAATAACATAGGCCTGTAATGATTTTATTGTCTTGAACGTTTTACATGTTCTACATTAATTCCTCCATGATGAATCCAAAAATGATGTCAATTTTTTCCAACAAGTACAAATCTTTTACAAAACATTTTAATACAATACGTAAAAGAAATACCGCAACACATAATTTGAGACTTAAAGACGTAATTTTCACAAAAAAACGTTAGGATGAATGAGAATACAGTTTGTATTTTTGTTTACAAACACAACAATAAAAAATGCTCAGTGTTGTTAACGAAATAATAATTTGATCTAAGTACGTTTTCTTTCAGATTTGTTATAAATCGTAATGTAATAGAAAACGTAACATTATTTTCGAAATTTGTGTATAGAAAATCCGTTATTAAGAAGAACACAACTTTTATGAAGTTTAAATTCGTAGGCCTATGTAATTTTATACAATATCATAAATTAGTTTACACGGAAAAATGTTTCTTTTCAGATGCGATTTTTTATTTTTTAATATATGTTACTTTTAATAATTTGCTTTTAACATCATTTAGTTTGCATTTGTTCGTTAGGAATAATATAAAATATACAAAATCATAAATAAATAAAGACGAATTCTATCCGCGTGTGTGTGTTTTTCTTATAGCAAAGACACACCTAACTATCTGTTGTGTCAACCGAGTGGAATCGGACCCCTAATTTTAGCGTTGTAAATCTGTAAACTTTTCGCTATTTCAGAGGGGGGCTTTCTGTCTGCACAGCTTTTGATGTACTCTAGACACTAACGTCATTTATTTTCTCAGTATATGTTTGATTCAAACATACTCGTATTAAGCTGTTCGTGTTGTGAACAAGCATTAATATTTGTGAAGTAGACGAAAAGCATATGTTTCACATTTGTACTTAACTAACTAAAAGAATCATATATGACAACACATCTGTAAGCCTAATTAGGCTTAAAGAGCTTTCACCTTCGCGGTCAACTTTTGGTCGTTTAACAGTTTAGTCGTGTGAAGCTTATTTGGCTTCATTTGGATGTCATTATTTAATTTCATTAAAATTTATTCAATGTATGTGAATGGTCGCTGACTATGTCGCACCTTCCGTTGCATTGTTCAAGCTTTATGAAGTTAAGTATAATATTATAGTCTTAACAAGTGACATATTAAATTGAAACTATAATTTAGCCTAGCAAACCGGTTGTAGTAATTATATTGCTGCAAATGTAATAAAATGTAATAGCAATAGATGTCTCACATGCTATTCACACTATTACCTACACTAATTCATTTTGTAAAATAAAAAATATAATTTATTTATTAGCATGTACTAAATGTAATATGGAATATGTGGGTAAAACTTCAAACCCATTACACATACGTATAAATTTACATTAATCTCAAGTTAAAAACAATTTAATGAATTCTATAGAATTGAAACATTTCAGGATTCATCCTTTTACCTTGATTAAAATAACTATATTAGAAATAGTTAGTGAAGACACCAATAGACTTCAAAAAGAAAACTTTTAAATTTTAAAACTAAACATTATATCCTTATGGATTAAACCAAGATTTCAATAATTCTACTGCTTTGAATTTGAGCAATGATAATTGTATTGCTAATTTTTTCTGTATAAATAACTTTATTCATAAATAAAGAAAACTGGAGGTAAAGGAAATAATGAATGGGCTAATTTTTTCAGAATTGTTTAATAATTTAGATAATAGATTTTTATACTAGCATTAGTATATGTAAACTATTTTTAAAAAGATTTATGAACTTAATGTTCCCCAAATAAAAGTGTTAATTGATGTAATAAATAAATATAACTTTGGAAATGATCATGCAAAACACTTCGACATAAAATATTGATTACAAGTTAATGATGTTTGAAGTTTTGAAAAAGAGAGATGGAAAGTAAAACCTTTATATTTGGTAATTAATTTTATACATAAAATATTCAATGATTTACAGATTTCTAAAATTACTCATCAGTCTATAAGCAATATATTTTCTTGTAAAAATTTAAGACCTACTGTCACTTATAAATATGAAGTTCCCATTGGTCTATTAAATATGTGTGTTAGCTAACTTAAATTTAGATAATATGAAAGTAGTATATTTGTTCATACTTTTCGTAAACATATTACTGGTTATTTAGATATTATAAAAGACAATATTATGTGAAATAATCAAAAAGGGAAATAAATACAGAATAGCAACAACATGTAATAAGATGATCTAAAATCTCTTAAAATATTGATGAATAAATTTTAAAATTTAATTATATTACAGCTTATCCACCTGGTTGATTTTTACAATGGAAATTACATATACTTAAAAAATAAAAATAAAATTATCTCACATAAAATTAAAAAAAAAACATCATACATATTTATAATTTAATCAGCCAAAAAATAAGATTAAAGAGCTGCAAAAAAATGTTATATTTCCTATTGATAAAGCTAACTGACATTAGTATAATTTTCAAAATATTGTATGCATTAATTACAATAAAAAAATTATTAATATGCAAACTTTTAAACTTGTCAACCAATCCAAAGATACAGTAATTAATAATTTTGTTAAAGCTTATGATAAGCTTTCTTTTAAACATAATTCTTGTGTAGATTTGCCATTTCTTTATGCTATTGCAAAATTACATAAATCTCCAATTAAGTTTAGATTTATTTCCAATTCAATAAAATCAATTACCAAACAACTGGCTATATTATTAAAAAAGTTACTTAATATTTTACTTGATAAAATAGAAAATATAGGTATTAACAATAAAAGACGTACATTTTGGATAATAAGAAAATAAACAACCTGTTTTAGAATATCTAAGAAAGTGTGAGTAGGTAAATAACATTCAAACATTTAATTTTACAACATTATATACCAAAATACCATTAAAAATTTAATCTTTGTTTTAAATTCATTAATAGAACAATATTGTTATCCTTGTATAGAACTGGAAAAAAAAAGGAAAATATAGTTCCAAAAATATAAAAAATATATTAAGTTTCTGTATTTATAATAATTATATATTTTTCAATAAATGGGCTTTTAAACAAGCGATAGGAGTTTCAGTGGGAGGTAACTATTCAACTTGTATAGTGAATTTATAATTATACTATTATGAAAATACATTTAAAGTTGAAAACTATGCAAATCTAGATCTTTTTACTTTAAGTTATAGATATATTGATGATTTAGTTAGCATAAAAATTCTGAAGTATGTTATTGACACCATTTATCCAACAGAATTAGAAAGTGAAAATACTTCAATATCTAATACAGATACACATTATTTAGATTTAGAAATTAAAGTAATTGGTAAAAAAGATATCAATATAAATATTTTTGACAGTTTATGGGTTACTCTCCTTACATAGTAATGTGCCATACTCATCTATTATAAACATTATAACTTCGCAGTTATTCAGATATTGTAAAATTTGTAATAAATTACAACATTTTATTAATAATGTTGATGTACTAATACTAAAATTAATAGTTAATGGATTTAATAGAAAATTTTAGATAAAATTGTTACATTATTCTGTAATAAATTCAAATAACAGAAAATCAGAGAAATTTTTTGTGTTTTTCTTATAGCAAAGCCACATCAGGTTATCTGCTCAGCCCACCGAGAGGAATCGAACCTCTGATTTTAGCGTTGTAAATCCGGAGACATACCGCTGTACAAGCGGGAGGCTTCCCAAAAATTACTAATAATTATTTTTAGTTAAAAATAAGGTTATTTAAGAACTTAATGCTACTTTATGCGAATGTACATCTTGAGCTGCATATAAAAGCACGACAATCGCATGTTAACTATTGCTTTACTGATGTAGTGTTAATAAATGCCTCTACCATATTGGAGGCAAGAATACTAACTTGAAGAGGTAAATTTTATCTTACTTACTCCCAAATGAGGCCCGGCATGGCCAGGTGCGTTAAGGCGTGCGACTCGTACTCTGAAGGTCGCGGGTTCGAAACCCCGTCGCACCAAACATGCGTGGGGCGTTATAATGTAACGGTCAATCTCACTGTTCGTTGGCAAAAGAGTAGCTTAAGAGTTGGCGGTGGGTGGTGATGACTAACTGCCTTCCCTCTACCCTTACACTGCTAAATTAGGGACGGCTAGCGCAGATAGCCCTTGAGTACCTTTGCGCGAAATTCAAAATAAACAAACATATTTCCAAATAGTAGTAACTTATTTTAATTCTTTATTTGTTTATTTATTCATTTGTTATTTTCCATCTTTTTATGATTATCTTTTTCTTATTCTTATTTTAACTTGGGAGAGCAGCAACCTTCCCACAACTGTCTGGAGGCAGTGAAGGGTGATACAAATGTGGGACGTTGCGGGCTTGAGCACCCACATCTCGCTCTCCTAATTTCTAAGTTTCTTATGTGAGACTAGCGAATTGGAGGTTAAGACTGATAGACGGTGTATCTCCACCGAAACGTGGGTCCTACTTTTTCAGTCACCTGCAAAACCTAGGATAAATTTTATGATCCCACGTTGTAGCTTGTACCCATGGATCTCTTTTTTTTGAATATGCAGTGTATTTTGTTTAATTTGAATGCGTTTTGTTTATGGATTAAAATGTATAATATGTTATAATGTAATTAATCAGAGGTTGGAATTTACTGTTTGTAATGTACGTGTATGTATGTATGTATGTTTCGAACAATATATATGTTTTATTGAACATCTACATTAGTAACTTATCATCTTAGTTGCCAACAGATACTGGACTCAGTTTTACAAAGTAGGACTGTCTTCAGTTCATAGAAACGTGTACGTCCTTCCACGAAAGACAAAGTAAGTTCCTTTCACGAGGACCACATGAAGCTTCCATCATGTTCTACGAAAGGCTATAAGTATTTATTAACTAGGAAGCTTTGTTTTATAAATTTGTTGAAAACAGATCTTAAAAAGAGTATACTAGTTAGTAAGTTCAACTAGACTCGAAAGAGTTGCTTGTTGTGTAAGGCACCACTTCTTTCTTTCTTTAATCTTCATCTTGAATTTAGTTGTTTAGAGACATTATACCCTGTAGAGTTCGAGGTTTAAATATGTTATTAGCAATCAAGTACAACTTTAACGTCTGTAAAGAATAACCTTAGGGCAGAAAGCCAAATAATCGAACAACAAAATGACACCAACTAGAAGGTAAGAATAGTTGCAGCTGTGTAAAATTATTTAAGTTAAAAGTATCAACAAGTGAACAATTTTACTTCTAAATGGTAAATTTGTGGTGCGAAGAGGTAAAGTGAAGTAAATTTGTTACTAAATTTTACAGTGATATAGAAAACGACAAGGTTGAGGGACCCGCCCCCACTCCCCACTTTATAATCTGTACCAGTTTAAAGCGAGAGAATGGACGGAATTTAATCCAAAACTGAAGAGTTTACAGAGACATACTGAGAGCCTTGGACCCTGATCATAATGAATGCACATTTGATACATTCCTTCGTTTAGCTCGGTCAAATAAACCCTGACCCACTCCTTTAATTTATCTCCTGTACATTTGTTGTACTACGTTATGCACTTGAGTTTTGTCCCATGAACACCCCGGTTGACCTCGTAATCATTTTGTGCTTTTTATAGTTTCCATATTGTACTATACATATACTTTTAACACAGTATCCTCACGAAATTTGGTTGCTTATCATTCAGCATAACAAAGTTGTCGTGCATAAAATATCAGGTTTTTTAATTAAATATTTGCTCGTGCATTTTTTCTTCTCGATTGTTGAGTACCCAACATACGAAGTAATTTTGATTTTAAGATTATGTTATGCATTAAAATGTTTTTCAAATTTTATTTGAGAAATATCTATGACCTTCTAGTACAATCGAAATAAATATTAAACCTTCTTTAGAAAACACTGTTTTTCTTATCTGTTATTTTCTCTATCTTACCTCTGTACAGGTTTGGTCGAATTGACCGACCTCATAATCACTATAAAAACTGGAAAATAAAATTTAAGTTACAGTTTTCTCGTTCTAAAATGACTACAAAATTTAACACGAAATCACAAATATTTCTTCCAAATAGCTACAATCTAGTAACATTATACATTTAATTATATTTAATATTTGTATTTTATAGACCTATCGACCGTGTCCGACTGACATTACAGAAGTAAGCCTATAACCTAATTATTTTAGTACGTATTAAACTAGTTACGAATTCATTAAACTTTCCAAATGATATTTCATGCTGTAAATTTAAAACGACTTTTTGAAAAGTAGAAAAGACTGTTGTTGTTTTTAATTTTTCACAAAGCTGCACGAGGACTAACTACGATGCTATCTCTTACTAATTTTGAAGTGACATACTAGAGGGAAGACAGTTAGTCAATAATGCCCACCGCCAACTCTTACAATACTCGTTTACCAACAAGTAGTGGAACCGAACTGACTATAGGCCTGGCATGGCCAGGTGGGTTAAGGCGTGCGACCCGTACTCTGAGGGTCGCGGGTTCAAATCCCCGTCGCACCAAACATGCTCGCCCTTTTAGCCGTGGGGGCGTTATAATGTGACAGTCAATCCAGTGATTCGTTGGTAAAAGAGTAGCCCAAGAGTTGGCGGTAGGTGGTGATGAGTAGGTGCCTTCCCTCTAGTCTTACATTACTAAATTATGGACGGCTAGCGCAGATAGCCCTTAAGTAGCTTTGCGCGAAATTAAAAAACAAACAAAACAAAACTGACTATAACATTGTATTGTCTCCATGGTTGAAATAACGAGCATGTTCCAGGACAGGATTCAAACCCACGACTTTCAGATTGCGTGCCGTCTACCCTAACCGTATAGCGATGGCAGGCCAAAAAGAAGTGGCGATATATATTTTTAATCACTATCTTTCCAATTGAGACAGTTTTCAGTTATTGAAAACGTGTTTGAACATTACAAGTGGAGTTGCAAGCTTGCAAAGATGCAGTCTTTTTGATAATTGTTGTAAAAATGTTGCAACAAATTATATTCTTGAACGGGTTCTTATCTCTTCTAAAATTTCTTAAATTGGTTTAACTCATGCTGAATGAAAAACCTGACAGGCCTAAGTTCACAGTAAACAACAAATCAACAATTTGACTTACTTATTAACTATCCTGTGGTGGATCAACGTAAAATTTACCGCCTTATAGCACAAAATTTGGGGTTCGACTTCTCGTGATGGACAGAATACAAGTTGTCCATTGTGTAGCTTTGCGCTACAAGATAACAACGCAACTAACCAAACAAACGTTTCTTCGTTGTGCTTATTTTACTTATTGTATCTATTCCTAGGTGAAATACTCGTTACTCATAAAACTGACCTTGCTTACGGTAACAAACCAACTAAATAATAACTCGCTAATCAACAACCATTTCAATATTATAGTAACGCTTCACTGACCTCTCTTGACAACCAAATGAGACGGAGTGAGAATACTTATAATTCTTTAGAATTTCCATATACTTGTACCATGCACATGCCATAAGGATTCTGCTTGAATGAACATATTAATCAAATTTATGGTCTGAAATAACTTTCATGGTGCTTCATGAAGTGTCTTAACTATACAGAAAGAAACTAGCAAGGAGCTAGCATGTAATACCAATATATACTAGAAGAAAGCTATTGAGTAGCACTCCATAAATAAACCTTGATAAAAACAGTGCTTAATACTGTATATCTATTGAGTAGCACTCCATAAATAAACCTTGATAAAAACAGTGCTTATTACTGTATATCAATATATTAAGTTTTGTTGCCATGCCACGGCCCCAAAACAAAAGCTTTAGATGATGCTGGTTGGACTCTCTGACAAATTGCTGCAGACTTAAAGTTCCCCAAACACTATCAAGTAGACCGGTCACGTACATTTGAAGATAAGAAAGGAAGAGAAGAACATCTAAACACAATGATACTGATGTTAAGTATCTTTGTTTATGTAGCCTTCTGGACAGAAGGAAGACTGCCACTGATCTCAAGCATGAGGTAAACAACCGTGTACCAAATGACAGAAAAGTGTCCTGATATAAAGTATCATAAAACTCAATAAGAAAGAAGTACTTGGTCGTGTAACAGTTAATAACATGTACTTATATCTCCAAACATTATAAAGAGACTGAAATCTGCTTAAAAAAAACTGATCTGTTGATGTTTGTAAAATGGTGTTATTGACAGATGAGTCCAAATTTGAAATATCTAATTCAAAGAGTAATTCATACTTTCCACGGACGAAAGGTGAAAGATACTTTCTTAACAAATAGTATTTACCACGAAGCATGGTGGAGGCAGTATGATGGTGTAGGGATGTTGTATTTGTTTTGTTTTTTCTGCTGAAATGGCAAGAGGTATTTGCATAATAAATGTAATAATGAGCCAACACAAGTACCATTAGATATTGATCTGTCATGGTATACCCAATGATTTGTGTATTGTTAGTAAAGCATTCTTCTACCAAGCCGATAATGACCCCAAACACTCATCCAACCTGTGCAAAAATTATTTAGCTGAGAAAGAACCTACTGCAGTCATTCAAATGATGCAAAGATCCTCACAGAGCCCGATCTTAATCAAACAAATCTGTGATTTACTAAATCAAAAACTTGATTTGTCAAAAGTTATTTCCAAAAACACTTTATGCGAGTGTATTAAACTTTTGGAGTAAATTCTCAAAGGAAACTTTGATTGAATGTGGTGCAACAATACCTGAAAGACCTTTTGCAGTTATAAAAGTAAAAGGAGACACAAAATATTAACTGTTTACTGAACTTAACACTTCTACTTAACGTTCTACTAAATATGATGATTAATACAATTTTGATATTTTCTCTGTAATTTACCTTTTATTGTTCTTTGAAAGTAGTCTGACAACTAATATTTGATTATGTACTATTACTTTTGCACAGGACTGTACCACCTTTTTTTCCTTCTTTTGAGCTACAATAACGTGCTATCTCTTCACATCATGCATGTCCAGTCTACTTATCTTTCATGCAAAGTAAACTCAGTCGTATTTTAAAATTAAGATTGCTCTAAAGATTCCTGTTCAGTCCTTCTGTTATTTGGTAGATCTGTCTAAAACCTGAGAAACCCACACTATTAGTTCTTTTTTGTATTACTTATGAGGTATAAGTGTTACAACAATTGGTATTTTATTTCTTTAGAAATTCTGCTCACAGCTACACAAGGACGATCTGCGCTAGCCATTCTAACTTCTTGTGTTTTTCTCATAGCAAAGTCACATCGGGCTATCTGCTGTGTCCATCAAGGAGAATCGAAATCCGGATTTTAGCATTGTAAATCTGTAGACTTACCGCTAATTTTGAAAATATACACTAGAGGAAAACGACTGGCCACTTATAAATAAGATCAGGTCCTTCGCTACTTTTACCTAATCAAATAACGCTATATAACAAAATTTTTACTTTTACTTGTTCCTGAGCTGAAAATGTTATTTCCCAATTGTTCATTGGCTTATTCGGTGCACCTCAAAGAGAAATACAACAGCATCAAGACCTTGCTTAAAGCCTTGAAGTATGATCAGTATGGCTGGGAGGTTATCAGAGACTTCAAAATGGTGGCATTCCTGATGAGTCTCCAAGGAGGCTTTACCAAGTTTCCCTATTATCTTTGCCTCTGGGACAGCAGGGACATCATAGCGCACTACAACAGGAAGCACTGGCCACAACGGACCTGGTTCTCTATGGGGAGACACGATGTCAAGTGTGAGCCATTAGTGGACCTCCAGAAGATGTTATTCCAACCACTGCACATAAAATTGGGTCTAATGAAACAGTTTGTTACAGCTCTTGATAAGGAGTCTGCAGCCTTCAAGTACCTTCCAGACTTCTTCCCTAAGCTGTTTGAGGCAAAGGTCAAAGCTGGTGTATTTATTGGATCACAAATAAAGAATATCCTGGAGTGCACAGAATTCCCCAAGAAGCCTAGTAGGAAGGAAAAACTTGGGGCAGCTTTGTCACAGTGGTTCGGGGCTTCTTGAGCAATCACAAGGCCGAAAATTATGTGGAACGGATTGAGGCTCTGGTGAATAACTACGGCAAAATGGGTTGCAGGATGTTCCTGGAAGTCCATATCCTTGACGCTTATCTTGATAAATTCAAGTAGAACATGAAAACATACTCAGAGGAGCAAGGCGAGCGCTTCCACCAAGATATACTGGACTTTGAACGCTGCTACCAAGGAGCGTATAACGAAAACATGATTTAGAGTGTATTGTAAAACATGAAAAAGTGATTTACATTACAGTCGCAAATCTCGAAAAACTTCTCACTTCTGAACATTTTTGTTCACTTTTGTATAGCTTTAGTATAAATGCATGTAAATCTTGATTCATATGTTGTTTTATTCAGACCTTATGTAAATGAAAATATGCAAATTCGCACGTTTTTACATATAAAATAGGTTAATTTTTAAATTTCATTATCCAGGCTACAAAAGCAAAGTTTTAAGGGAAAAATGGCCATTTTCTGTACTTTTACAACATAAGCTATTAAGAAATAACACATACTGTCCAGGAACAAAATTTGTGTTACATTGTGTTATTTTAATATCGGATGCTGGTATTAACACTGGCTTGTTTATTTGTAGTTAAGCAATAGAACTGCACAACAGGTTCTCCATGTTGTACCCACTTGTATCGAAAAGAAACTTTAGCGTTATAAACCTTTAGATCCATCACGGAGCTACTGGGAGGCATTAACAGTTGAGCCCTTCTCAGTGGCACAGCGATATATCTGCAAACTTACAACGCTAGAAACCAGATTTCAGTACCTGTGGTGGGCAGAGCACAGAGAGCTTATTGTGTAGTTTTGTGTTTAACTTGAAACAAACAAAATAATATTATTTAATATAAAATACAGAACTAATACACGTCACCTGCACGGTTTTGTTCGTCACGTGAAACAAATGTGTAATGAACTACAAAATTTACATTTATACTGTTTTATTTCTGTTTTATTTTTTTTCTGCAAAATGAAATACACTCTAGGATCGTTGTTGTCCTTAATTATTTTCTTCAGTCCTCCACTGGGAGAACAGTAAGTCTTGGGACTTATAACACTAAAATCTGGGGTTCTATTACTCTCAGTGGGCACAGCAGATAGTCAGATGTGGCTTTGCTATCAGAAAACCCACACAGATTCTTCTTTATCATTGGTGGTGTTAGAACTTTGGAGCCCTCTGGATTATTGATGCGTTGCAATTCAATAAATATTCAGGTGAAACAGGTTCCACCATTTTTGGTACACGAAAAAGTTGACTTTGAACAAACACCATTGTGCACGAAAAAGCGACCACCTTGAGTATGTGCAAACTTTATTTAATGTCCTCTCACCCTTTTTATCTGGATACCGTTTACAGATTAACTCTATACTGTGTCTTAAGTGTGTTTTTTATAAAATAAAAACAAAGTGACACTTTATAAACGTGTAAAAATCAAGGATAAAACAGTCAGTTTATTGCTGGATTTAGGAAATTATATTAGTTTATTTTTCACTAGGATGTCTAGAGATGTGAGGGAGGAATCTACATGTTCTGACCCATGTAGCATTTCATACTATATATCGTGTTGGAGAGCTGAGCTCACCAGCATCTCGTGAAATAAACACGTAATGGGGCGGTTACTACGTAATCCTTGACCTCGTGCCAGTATTTTATGCGTTACATCGTCTTTGCCGAAGTAGACTTGCTAGTGGCTCGTGAAGTAAACACGTTATTGTACCAGCCAGGGCAACCTGATTATGCAATAACTGTTTATCTCGTGCAGGCCTGAAACATTTCGTTTTCTATTTATCCTGTGGTAATAATAATGTTGACTCGTTTCAGCTGCGAATAGATTTCCAGTGACAAAAAACACGTGGAAACGCGTATAAAAGGCTAATATAACATATTTTTTTTATCATTAATCTATATTTTGTTGCTGTTTTAAAGGGGTAATGGGGCGTCAGTTTCAAAATACCGGAGTTTCTGCCTGAATGACGATTTAAATTACAGCCAGATTATGACATCACCGGAAACACACAAGTCCCCCATTCCTCTAAGAATTGTGCCACGTGAGTAATCACTTATTCTCAAGCTTGTAGTAAGTAAGTCATATGGTTCTTTGATCGAGTACCATCATCACAAAAATGAATCCTTCAGCACCAAAATTTACTACCTTTATCGAGCTAAACAGGAGAGTGTAAACGCTGAAAACAAGTATTGGTATCTGGAGTTTATTTTTAAAGCTTCTTTTTAGCCTTCCTCAGTTGCGTCAATTTCACAGTTCGGATTGCGTACTTGAAACCAAAACCCCATATTTTATTGCTTGGAATAAAGTTGTCGTTGTAAAAACGAGCCATGGGAAAGGATAACGATCTTCTCAAGTATGTTAAACACAACGACATCGATAAAACTCAGGTAAGTTAAATGTTTATGTTAAATCTGTTTATGTTGGAAGCGACATTTCTTATATGAAACTTTGATTATAAAAAAAAACTCAAGCTTGTATAAAGCGTTTCTTATCATTTGTGTGTTTTACTTTACTAGTAGGCCACGTTGCACGTGGTCTTTAGATAAAATTTTAGTTTGCTTTGGACCCACAAACGGTTACCAGTTTTCAAAACATTTACCCAAGCGTTAGCTCTTCATGGAAGTTTCAGTTTGAAAGGTATTAAAAATCAATTCTAGACTAAAACCTAAGATTGACTCGTTACAAAATCGCCTTGAGATAAGCTACAACTTTGTAAGCCTTGTTCATAATATTACGTATCACGTAGGACGGAAAATGAAAACGTAGCATCAGAAACCTGATAACCAGAGGGTTTCGGAAAGTGTGCTACCCTTTCTGAGATATTTACCTCGACGAAGAAAAAATCCACACTTTACAAAAGATAAGAAGAACTTATTTTTGTAGGGTGAGCGTAAGGCTAGAAGACGTACTTATGGTACAATGGAATATTTTAATACCTATTTTAGATTTATGTCATACGTGAAGAAGTCAGATCGATGGTATTTCGAAACATGTAGTAGTTATGTATTAGTTTGTTTGTTTTTTGGAATTTCGCACAAAGCTACTCGAGGGCTATCTATGCTAGCCGTCCCTAATTTAGCAGTGTAAGACTAGAGGGAAGGCAGCTAGTCATCACCACCCACCGCCAACTCTTGGGCTACTCTTGTACCAACGAATAGTGGGATTAATCGTCACATTATAACGCCCCCACGGCTGGGAGGGCGAGCATGTTTAGCGCGACGCGGGCACGAACCCGCGACCCTCGGATTACGAGTCGCACGCCTTACGCGCTCGGCCATGCCAGGCCGGTTATGTATTAGAGTATTTCATTATGTAATCAAATACTTGTGTCTTGTATATATGAATCAAAATTACGGGAGAGAGGCTTCAAAAGGCATGATTCCCCGAAAGATATTTGCAACTAGAGTGGTAGTCTGATGCGGAGCGAGCCAAGATATAGGAATCAAGCGAGGGAGTGGGGTGAACAAGAGAAATGAATATGGATTAAAGAGCTCACAACCATTCTATTTTTATACCATCACTTTATGTTAAAGACAATATTTTTATTTCCATATACCAAACAATATTTGGCATAACTAACTATTCATTTTGGATCAACACCTTTATCAAGGTTGAAAACTCCTAAACCATCAAAATTTTAAAAGGGAAGGAGTGGATACTCCTCCCCTCGTGATCCTAATTTTATCATCAGAAAACCCATTATATACATTGTTGTTTTATATAGAAATAAACATCTCTTTTTTTATTGTTCATGATATTGTGTGCTCATTCTAATATCTGTGTGTGTGTACATATATATATTTAACTGTTACTCAGTAATAATTGTAACTAGAAGTCTAGTAGTGTTAGCAATAGAACACATCCGAGAACAGCAGTGACTTGTAACTAGTTGTCTCGTCTAGTGGAGCGGTAAGCAACAGAACACAACCAAAAGAATGGACATTTTGGACTTTTTAGGACTTTATAAGTCTGAGATGAGTTATCAAGTTTTCCATTTAACTGAGTTTCTAAAGTCTCTGCATAATTTCATCCCTGGAAATATACTCCGTACTCTGATAACCTAACCACCGATCATACATGATTGGTGATTCATTCTTGTCCGTGCTCTGATAACCTAACCACCGATCATACATGATTGGTGATTCATTCTTGTCCGTGCTCTGATAACCTAACCACCGATCATACATGATTGGTGATTCATTCTTGTCCGTGCTCTGATAACCTAACCACCGATCATACATGATTGGTGATTCATTCTTGTCCGTGCTCTGATAACCTAATCACCGATTATACATGATTGGTGATTCATTCTTGTCCGTGCTCTGATAACCTAATCACCGATTATACATGATTGGTGATTCATTCTTGTCCGTTCTCTGATAACATAATCACCGATTATACATGATTGGTGATTCATTCTTTTCGTCAGTCACGAGGCACACGCACAACAGCGGCTCTTGAAGTAGATAAGAACGAGATTTCTTATGCATTCAGTTCCTGAAAATAGGAAAAAGAAAGCAACAGATGGGAGTACTGATTAAGAAAGCAACATGTTTCATCTGTACCAAAGTGAGAACGTTTACAAAATCTGCCTTCATCCAAAAAGCTGTCAGTAAAAAAACAGTTTAGGTAATTAATCACCAGATTTAGAGCTTTTTTGTTGAATTTCTCTCAACTAACTTCATGAACACAGTTCATGTTGTATGCTCAATTATTTGCCGTACTGAATAAGCTACAGACGCTATATATATTTGCTGTAACAGTGACTCCCTTGAACACGATGGTTACGTCATCGGGTGTGGTATATAATTATGACGTCACCTCAGCTTTTGCCATATATTTTCATATCGTCATTTATCAATCACCATTATTTTTCCAAAATACGTATGTGACAGGCTATGACTGATACTTAATATAGCCATGATTGCAAGATATGATTGGCCATTATTATTACCTCATGAAACCATGACTACCAGATATGACTGGGTAGGTATATGATTCACAACTTATATTAACATCACATGACACTGGGGACTTCATCTAGCTCCCGTGTTCTTTCGGTGTGGTTTGCTTTGATTTCGCACACGGCTATACTAGGGTTATCTGCGCAGTGAAAGAGTAGAGTTAAGACAACTAGTTATCACCACCCACCACCAACTCTTGGGCTACTCTTTTACCAATGCCTCCCACGGCTAAATGGGCGAGTATATTTGGTAGGACAGGGATTCAAACCTGCGACTTTCCGATTACGAGTCGAGCGCCATAACCACCTGGCCATGACGGGACGGCCAAACAGTATATGCATCTAATCGTTTCCATATCTATTTTAGTTTTACTGTGTAATGTATCTGTAATTTCGATGATGTGGAAGAGTTCCAGTATAGGCTTAAGACACAAAAATTAAAACATAAAAAAAATCAAAGGCCAGCTTTCGTAGACTGAGAATACTTGATGAAAATGGGAAAGGGGGATTGGACCCCAGACTTCAGATCAATGTTATATTGTATTAAAAGGGGAATGTGTTGGTTAAGGTTCTCGACTTGTAATCCGAGGGTCGTGGGTTCGAATCCCCGTCACACCAAACATGATTGCCTTTTTAGTCGTGGGGGCGTTATAATATGACGGTCAATCCCACTATTCGTTGGTAAGAGTAGCCCAAAAGTTGGCGGTGGGTGGTGATGAGTAGCTGCCTTCCCTCTAGTCTTACACTGGTAAATTAGGAACGGCTAGCGTAGATAGACTATGTGTGTAGCTTTGTGCGAAATTCAGAATTAAAAAACTTATTAAAAAGATGCGAACGCACGTACGTGCATGTCTGTGTGATTTTATATCGATAATTTGTAATATAAGGAACTACATATTTTCTATGTAGTTTCTCGCTAGCTCTCCTCATTAAAAAAGATACGCATACTCGTCTGTCTGTCTGTCTGTCTGATTTGATCTATAATTTATAACATAAATAACTATTTTTTTTCATCTGTAGTTTTTGCTAGCTTGCCTCATTAAAAAAGATGCGAGTACGCACGTGGATAAGATAAGTGATAATACCTGGGTGCATACCCTCAAAGTTCAATTATTGTGGGTGCAATACTTGTTTCCAGGTTCTCTTCGCTTTATTATTATAATTATGCCATGATTTCTGCAGGTGAATTCTATTAACAAAGCTGGTTGTTTGTTTTTAATTTCGCGCAAAGCTACACATAGTCTATCTGCGCTAGCCGTTTCTAATTTAGCAGTGTAAGACTAGAGGGAAGGCAGCTAGTCATCACCACTCACCGCCAAGTCTTTGCTAATATTTTACGAACGAACAGTAAGATTGACCGTAATATTATAACGCCCCTACGGCTGAAAGGGCGAGCATGTTTGGTGTAACGGGGATTAAAACCCGCGACCTTCGGATTACGAGTAGAGTGCCTTAACCATCTGGCCATGCCGGGTCAATTAACAAACCTCCTAGACTAAATTTCCTATCTTTCGATCTCTTCACACGTGCGCCTGAAACATAAACAAATTCTTCCCACATGAACATCACTCTCTCTATCTTCGTAGAAACTTCTGACCTGCTGTAGAAAACAGCACCCTGTTACTGGTAAAGCAAGCAAAGAAACTGGAGCTCTTCATAAAGAACGCGAATTACTACTAGACCTTCAAACCAAGGAAAAGGTCACTCACGTGAATATCAACTGCCACGAGCCGAGCACAGGATCAACGCCACTCATCTTGGCTGTACTAAACGGTTGGTTTGGTATCTTTCTATCTGTAGAAACTGTTTGTGTAAATTATTTATTCCATTTCTGCACGTTGTATAAATTAACATTGGAAGGTACTGATTTAGTTTATCGTTTAAACTGCAGGGCCTCATTACACAGTGAAAGAAATGGTTGATTTGTTTTATATCACGCGAGTGTAATTGAGAATCGTGTTTTTTCATGTCGTATTTTGTCATATAATTATATCTGAAATTATATAAAACAGTTTGGTACACGTTAAATACAAGTTGCTGAATTTTCTATTTAAAAAAAAAAATCATTAGATATCCTAAAGATTTCAGCAAACTTCCAAGAATGAACTGGCTTCGTGAGTAACCACACGCCGAATTCAAGAGAAGCAACAAACAATCCCTTTATCATAAAGCTAGATGTGTTTGGAAATTTAATACGTAACAGGGAGGAAAACGGTGTATATTATCTTATGCTATGTTTAAAATGTCTGATCTTCAGTTTCAGGTGTTTATAGAAAAATAATAAAAATAATAATAATTGTTTCTCATGCACTTTCGTCAATTTCGTAAGATCAACTGATTTGGTTTGTCAGCATTCAAACTGATAGTATGTTTTTACCCATACAGCAAGGTTGTTAACTTTGTCCATCCAACCAGTTCACTGTCATCAACTAATTTGCTTATTTATTCTTCTAGGTAACCGGGATCTAGCCATGTTACTTCTTCACTTTGGTGCTGATGTGAATGCTACCGATTATAAAGGGTAGAAGTGTGTTTATTTTCCTTTATTTGAGCGTTGTTACTTGTGATTAATCCTGCTATTCGTTGATGAAAGAATAGTCTAAGAGTTGTTGAGTCTAAGATGTTGAATCTAGCTGCGTGCCTTTTAATCTATCAGGAACGGCTAAGGTAGAGTCTTCAAAATTCAACAAACAAACAAGCAACTCATTTTTTGAAACCCCCAGTAGTACAGCGGTACGTTTGCAGACTAAAACCGCTAGAAACCGGGTTTCGATACCAGTGGTGGGCAGAGCACAGATAGCCCTTTGTGTAGCTTTGTGCTTAATTACGATCAATTAATCAACCTTTTATGAAGTAAAATTATGTAAATTGATATTATATTTCAAATATGCAAGGTCAGCGAACTGCTTAATCAAAAAACATTTTTGGAATGTTTCAACGTGTTGCGTCGTATATGCTGAAATATGAACTGATGCGTTTACTGGTGAAGAAACTTTTATAAACATTACACAACTGAAGGGTTTAAACAGGGGTTTCTATGGTAATGAACTACAATAATTATAGTTCCTATACTCCTTTTTACACGTACTTCCACGAGCTGCAAGGAAGTAATACTGAAAGAAAAGACTTAAAAATTGCGTTAAAAATTCACAGAGAACAAACTTTACTGCTTTTATTAATACTTCGAAAGCAATCACGTTCTTACCAACATAGTTTTAACCTCTCGTGTACCCGTGTATAGGGTCTAAAGCATGCCATACGAAAGCGTCAAAGGACCTCTGACAAGATAGATGGTACAGAAACCGTGAAACAGTAAAGATAAACACCAAATAAAGCTCGTTTTTTTTAGTTCTCAGAAATGTAAACTAAGAAAAGGAACGGTACATCAGAACGTGGATTTAACTTTTTAATATGAATTACCAGTTCATCAGTTTAAGGTAAAAATAAAGAGGAACACTGTTTAAGACAAAAAATGTTTGCAGATGGTTTAAATGAGTGGCGAAAAAACCCTCTTTACAAGTTTAATATGAAACGAAACGTTGTACATTTGCTGCTATGTTTAACAAAGTTAAATAACGTTTTTATGAATGCTAAGTCAGGCCCGCCATAGCAAGGTGGTTAGGGCAGTCGACTCGTTATCTGAGGGTAGCCGGTTCGATCCCCGTCTTACCAAACATGCTCTCCCATTCAGCCTTGGGGGCGTCATTATGTGACTTCCAATCCCACTATTCGTTGGTCATATAGTATCCCGAGAGTCGGCGGTGGGTGGTGATGACTATCTGCCTTCCATGTAGTCTTGTACTGCTAAATTGGAGACGTCTAGCGCAGATAGCCCTTTTGTATCTTTACGCGAAATTCAAAAACAAATAAACATTTAATTCCAATTCAAAGCATCTTCAAATAGTGTTAGCGAAGATGGTTGGTCATAAGACGAACTAAATTCAGAAAAACATTACTGTACGTTTTAATATATTTGCTCTACACATGAACATTACGTGAGTAGTACCACCTGCTTATTAACTTGTTTTAAAGATTACCCCTTGAACTTAGGGCTAGCTCAGCTGAAAATTACAATTGAAAGTTTAGTAAAGTGAATAATATGCAAAAAAACTTTGATAACCATCCAGTTTATCTTGGCTAGAGTTTGAGTTTTATATGTCACAAGAGACAACCAGGGGCGCTCAGAAATTTTTGTTTCTCTTCAGTTCTGCTGGCAGGATTAAGGTTAGGTCTTAAAAGAGCAAAGTTTAATATTTCAACTTAAAAGGTGACTTAAAATCATATTACAAACATCAAGAAAAGCTGGACTGTAGAAGGCAAATAGACCAGGCTAGGCGAAGAGGGCAAAGAGAGGGAGTGGAGCAGAAATATGCAAACAGCAATATGCCTGTTAAACAACAACAACAACAAAACACTGGTAAAGTAGTAAGCTGGGGGACGGTCTGTTTAGGGCCAAGGCGCCGAGGAACCTATAAATCCAATGGCAAATAATTTTATGTTTGGGAAACCGGAATGACTGTAGAAAGCCACTTTCACTGGACAGGCACCGAATAGCCTACGTGTCCAGTGCCCAAAGCTAAATATAAGAGATTTATTAGTAGGTATAATACATGATACATGGAATATTTTCCTTACATGGTGTTATTTATCGTATTAAAGGGTAGATATATTTAGCCCAGGAGGCAGGGGTTTTAGCTCTGCAAGTGAGTTATTGAGTTTTTAAATTCCTTATAAGGGTACGTTTGTAATGTCTTGATGCGAGTTTGATGAACTGTTCCTGTATAAGTGGCGTTTCGGTTAATGGCTCAAGGTAAACTGGTGGAGTGTAATTTGGTGGTGGGAGTGCGATTCTCATTGCTTTGTTTTTGAGGTTCTGTATTTTTAAATATTGGTTAGTCGCCATATCGCAGCTTTGTCATATTCGAACAGAGCTCTGTATGCTCTGTAGGTTGTTGGAGTGGTTCCAGCTGCGCATCGTTTCTTGAATCCGTTTCAGAAAATTAATTCTGGTTTTTCTGATAATATTAAAGTGTTTCCTTCATGATAGATTCGGCATAAAGGCTAAACCTAGAAATTTAATGGTGTTAGTAGAAGTGATGTTTGCATTTTTTTAACTCCAGTTTAGAGTCATTGAAGTTTTTCCAGAATTTATTGACTTTACGCGAAATCCAATGGCTTGAGTTTTTAGTAAGGTTGAAGGTGTCGTTCGATTTGTTACACGACTGTGATTCAATGTCAAGACCCCGGAAACTATAGCTGAAAAAAACTATTTTCAAATATTGAACTGTATGTGTGTGTGTGTTTTCTTATATCAAAGCCACATCAGGCTATCTGCTGAGCCCACCGAGGGGAATCGAACCCCTGATTGTAGCGTTGTAAATCCGTATGACTTACTCACTGTAATAGCGGGGGGCAAATATTAAGCTGCTAAATCGGAAAACAAGAAAACTAAACTTCTATAAACCTTGTGTAGCGACAAATGAGATGCTGCTAAAACAAGTCTCACTGCAATTTCGTTTACTTAATAGGTAAGTCGGTTAAAATAAAAAATATATTTGTAGCCGCTTGATCTCCCAAGCACTTGCTTATTGGGGACACTGACACGTGACCTTGTCCACTGGATACTGCAACCAATGGGAGTACACTAGACCATTGCACTTGAAGTTCCAAAACGACCCAATTGCGCATTGGTATGGGAATAATATTCAATGTAAATTGGATTAAGGATTTATATTATCCGTTTTCTAATCTTAAAACTGAAAGAAAAACTTTTTTTGACGTACTACACCAGTCCTTCATACAAACTGTTACAAAATCACTTCATACGTTTGTTTTTAATTTAGGTTTTTTTAGAAGTTGTTTTACCTTTGAAATTCGCACATTTTTTCTTTTAGTTTCACGGTTTTCAAATCAGATATATTTATTTTACAAGTGAAACTTTTAAGCCGGGTTAGATAAGTACATAAAACTGTGAAATAAGATAATATGGTGAAATTAAAAATCAACAGAGCTGTAATTAATTATATGTTTGTAATTAAGCACAAAGCCACACAATGGATTATCTGTACTCTGCCCACCACGGGTGTGGAAACCCGGTTCCTAGCGGTGTGAGTCCGCAGATATCTCACTGCCCCACTGAGGGGACTAATTATTATTCAAATTTGCAGATGGAGAAGTAATGAAATATCTTTTAAAGGATTTATTGAAAGCTGCAAACATAACTTACACGAAGTTGTTTAGTGGTGCACGCGTGTACGTGGTTTAATTGATTTATTTTGAACGTTTTGCGAAAAGATACACAAGAAGTATCAGATCGTAGACGAGAGGCGGTTAATCATCATCACCTCTATTCCTTTAGCATATCTTGCCTGACAATATAGTAGGGTTATACCGTCACCACAATAGCCCACCTACGACCCGGAAGTGTGAAAACTTTTTTCTTTAGCTAAGGGTACACGAAATACAAAGCACAAGGCCTCGTCTGGCACAGGTGTTATTGTTTGATTCGTGTATAATTTATTTATAAAATAACATAAATAATAACAAATAACATAAATATAAAATAACATTATTATATTAATAATGTGTGTGTGTATATATATTTATATATATGTTTATATTTAATTTATATTTATTTCTAACTTTTATTGGTGTTTAGTGATGTATATGTGGATCTCAAGCGATGACTATTACATTTCAAGAACCGATTATTTTTAATTTTAGTTTGTTATACCAGCATTGACGTGTTTAGATTATTTCGTCAACTTTCCCTATAAGTAAGTGTATCTATACAGAAACTTGTGTAGGAACCTTCAGTGTTGTACTGAGTATAGTCATAACTGTGATGCAGGAAGGAGTTTCAAAGTTGGCCACACATGGCTACTGTAACTCACACTTGCAGAAACAAGTATGTAAAGGTTGGTTCCGTCTTCCCTGCATCAGCTGGATTCTTCAGAAATTGACAATGATTTCTGTCACGCTCGTGATGCAGGTATTTCATACCGGATTTCAAGGGCTTCCCACTAGTTCCAAAGTAAGATGAGAAACGTTGCACCGTTACGTGTTTGATTGTGACTAGAGAAGAGCTTCAAAAACGTACGCACGTGCGAAGGAAGTGATATTATGTTCTTTAACCTCAGCGAGTGGTACTTTGTTATACCAATGATTTGTACTTGTATGATTGTCATTAATGATGTGCCACGAACGTATCGAATCTGTTAAAATGCGATGATAAATAAATTATTGTATTATAAATACACTGAATCTACATACATGTAGTTACTCTCATGATTGCTAAATAATATATTACTATCAAACTAATAATGTTGTTAACTAAAGCCAGGCCACGTTTTTTTATTTATATAATGAAAGTTAAATTATAAATCGAAGGAAAAGGATGCACGTATTGTTATTATTAAGTAGTTGGATTCAGTGAAAGAGGACAATAACGGGGTTAGCCTTGTTTATTGTTCAACATAGATTTGTATTGCTTGACGAAATAAATATCTTGTGTGTGTTTGCTTTTAACATAGATTCGAATTGTCTGACGAAATATCTTGTGTGTGTTGGTTTTTAACATAGATTCGTATTGCCTGACGAAATATCTTGTGTGCGTTTGTTTTTAACATAGATTCGTATTGCCTGACGAAATATCTTGTGTGTGTTTGTTTTTAAAATAGATTCGTATTGCCTGACGAAATATCTTGTGTGTGTTTGTTGTTCAACGTATATTTACATTAACTGAGCGAATATATGATTTGTCTGTTTATTGTTAAAAAAAAATGCGAATTAACTGTATCTGTTTCGCTTGGGTTTATATGATTGTTTACTGTGTAACAACGTATGAAACTCTCAAGACACATCGAAGAAAGGTATTGTTACTGTTGGAATTACGTGGAACATGCGCAGTTTTTACACATCATCAGGACCCCTAAAATATCAAAAGTCAAATTTTAAAAATATTGCTTTACTTCAGAGATATATTTTTGTTTTTAATTTCATTTCTGTTGTTTTGGTATAACTATGTTGTTAATTAATAATTTATAATTTGAGGTTTTATAGAATTTGATGTTCAATTGTATTTGTTTAATAAAATATTTTTATTACTGCGCCACCTAGGAACACAGCTCTCCATATTGCTACATTCAGTGGTAGATCGGACATTGTGGAACATCTAATTGAAAACGGAGCAGAGGTAAGTTAAAAATTGTATTATTGTTCTTCTTTGTGTCGTTGTCATGGTTACTGTTTTAATAGTGTCTACTTGCATTCATTCACCCAAAGCTACATAAATGCTACCTTTTGAGCTTATCAGACACTAGTCAATGAACAATACTCGCAACCAGCTTTTACGCTACTCTAATCGCTGTTTTTTAGTGCACTCACAACCACGAACCCGGCATGGCCAGTTGGTTATTCTGAGGGTCACGGGTTCGAATCCTCGTCACACCAAACATGCTCGCTCTTTCAGTCGTGGGGGCGTTATAATGTTATAATGTACGGTCAATCACACCATTCGTTGGTAAAAGAGTAGCCCAAGAGTTGACGGTGGGTGGTGCTGACTAGCCACCTTCCCTTTAGTGTTACACTGCAAAATTAGGGACGGCTAGCGCAGATAGCCCTCGCGCAGCTTTCCGCGAAATTCAAAAACAAACAAATCCAGAGTCATGAAGTGCGATCTTGGACCAAAGGAATGTGAAACATTAATACTCGGATTCACATTCTGGCACACTAACCGGAGACCACGCCCAATCCCGTCAAAGGATAATTGTTTTTGATTTTCGCGCAAAGTTACACGAGGTCTATCTGCGCTAGCTGTCCCTAATTTAGCAATGTTAAGACTAGAGGGAAGGCAGTTAATCATCACCACCCTCCGTCAACTCTTGGGCTACTATTTACCAATGAATAGTGGAATCGAATAGTGGCTGAAAGGACGAGTTTGTTTGGTAGAACTGAGATTCGAACCCACCACCCTCAAATTACGAGTCGAGTGCCTTAACCTTGGTTTGACATCACCTTTGTAAGTATACTTGTGTACTTTATATATTGGGTTCTTTCCTTGGTTTGTTGCTCCCATCTACTTTCCACACTTTTGCATTTTCCAAACTCTTGTCTCCGTGTTTTTTTAGCCAGACGTTACTGGCGTTTTCTGTCAAGACTAGAGAAAAGAACACGTGATTTAGAAGTTATTGGTCGGCCGCCAGACTTTCATAACATTTGATACGCATTGAATTAATTTACTGTTTGCACAGAATTTAACAGTTGCTTACATTATTGTCTCCTCGAACGTTTCAACTAACCTAAATTTCACATTAAACTAATGTTATTATCGAAATTAACTTTTGTTTTGCAGTAGTTTTATTTTGCTTCGGTAATTATTATATTAGTTCTACTTCAAAAAATAAAATTTTCTTACGTGGATTACTTCCAGCTAGATCTTGTTAACCAGGATAAGAACACCCCGACTCACGTCGCCTGCCAAAACTCTACAGATGGAAATAAGTTCGTTCTGCTGAAGTTATTGAGGGTATGAGACAATACGTTTCCATTTTCAGTACGTCTGGGTATAAACTCAGCAACAGATTTACCATTACTTCGGTTATTAATCGTAAAGTTTCTTGTTGAAATATTTACAGCATTGAATGTTCATGTTTATTTTTATTTTTATTATCATTAATATTCCCAGTCAACTTCATAATTTCATGGACCATCTTTGGTTGAACACTGGGTAACTAAAGATTTGTTTTTGAGGGACGTATTTTAAGATCAATGAAACGACAGGTCTATTTGCGATTAAGAATTTTTTAAAATTAATTAAATACATAATTCATTAGTGTTTCAGTAATATTAACAACAGCTGGTACTTGTCATTACATTGTGGTTCGATAAAAACGAAAGTTGGACTCGAGTTCAGAATATCGTGTGTTTTTTGTTTTGTTTTTTTAATTTGGTAAATAAAAAAACATAAATAGAAATCTTTGGTAGGTTAGAACTTACATTTATTTTACATAATGACTGATGGTATTTTTGTACATTGTTTAGGCTATTCCCGATGTTCTTCTAGAAAATAAAGAAGGACAAACACCCTTTGATCTTGCAGCTCAGTACAACAGAATTGGTGAGCTTTGTGTTTCTGGTCTGATTTCTCTACATTTAGTTCTGTTTAACAGTTATTACACTTCCTAAACGTTACAATAGCAACAATGAGTAATATTCTTTCAGATCGTAAAACTTTGTTTGTGAAGTAAAATATTACAAACAACGAGGATGGAAAACTTATAAAAGAATGAATTTGTTTGTTTAGAATTACGCACAAAGCTACACAATAGATTACACTGGGGAACACTCATTTTGTTGCATTTGAAAAAAGACCTTTCTATAGTCAATTTGAGTGTGTTGATTTCAAATCTGAAGTCGGTTTTTGTCTGCAAGCTACAGATTTTATGCAATTTGAACTTCAAAATATGCCTTGTAGGCACGCTTGACGAACGAGGATATGTTACGTCTCTGACGATTGAGTGTGTAGCATTCACATATGTAGCAGAAGGCATCAGGCTTGTTTCTGCAATGATATCTATTTTTGGAAGCCATGTTTTATCTGAAGCAAAAGAACAATGATCAAAATATTAGAAGCTATCTATATATATGGACGTGAAAATGCTTATACATGGTTTACGCAAGTTCACATTTGTACAATTTCATTAACCTCAAATTGCATACAAACTAGAGCTTGTAGAGAAAAACTAATTTCAGATTTAAAATCAGCGCCTAAAACTCCTTCAGAATCAGTTAAAATATCCAATGCAACTCAAAGTTACTGAAAAAGTGTTCCCCAGTGTTATCTGTGCTCTGCCCACGACGAGTATCGAAGCGCGGTTTTCAGTGGAATAAGTCCACAGACATCTGCTGTGTCACTGGGGGTGATAGAATGAATTATAATCGTTGTAAGTTAATATTCAACACCATCTGTTGACTCGACACACTTTAGATGTGTCATAACAGCCATACAGCATCTGTTGACTCGACACACGTTAGATGTGTCATAACAGCCATACACTATCTGTTGACTCGACATACGTTAGATGTGTCATAACAGCCATACACCATCTGTTGACTCGACACACTTTAGATGTGTCATAACAGCCACACCCCATCTGTTGACTCGACACACTTTAGATGTGTCATAACAGCCATACACCATCTGTTGACTCGACATACGTTAGATGTGTCATAACAGCCATACACCATCTGTTGACTCGACATACGTTAGATGTGTCATAACAGCCATACACCATCTGTTGACTCGACATACGTTAGATGTGTCATAACAGCCATACACCATCTGTTGACTCGACATACGATAGATGTGTCATAACAGCCATACACCATCTGTTGACTCGACACAGTTTAGATGTGTCATAACTATAGCTATTAGTTTCAGTTTTCTCGATCACGTTTCTCATGTATAAACATTACAGACGCCGTAGCCCTGTTACTGGACTATGAACCATCCTTTCGCAAAGCTAACCGTGCATTTGTAGATGCCTGTATCCGGGGCCATAAGGAAGTCGTCCAGCTAATGTTGGATCACGGAATGCATCCCAGCCACGTCGACCCAGATCTTGGAACTTCTGGTCTGCACGAAGCCTGTAGATATTTAAGGTGAGGAACTATTTGTTTAGACACAGTGTCGTGAGTATTGCCAGCAAAACGAGAAGAAAAATGTCTTTTGCCCTGTACTTTCCATAGCCATTATAGGCTTATGTTTTTATCGATATTTATTAAAATGACAAAAATTAGTTGGGACCAATTATTTACATAAAAAAATCCATGATTAATTCACAGATATGTTCGTAAAGTACTACTAATGATTACAGATAGAAAGTTTTAAGAGTTTCGAAAAATAATTTATCTATTTATGTGAGGTTTTGAACCAGACTTTATCTCCATGAATTAGGTTTAGGGCTCAGAATATGTGGTGAACCAGTCACTGAATCAATAGTGACGTCACGTAACATAAAGTGGTTAGAATTTGGGACCGTACTTGTTTCTAAGGTTCATGTGTTGATTTTTTCTATGGCCTAGTTTTCCAACTGTTTTCTTGGTTTTACTGGTTTTCTTCAGTTGTTCTAGTTCCGCAGATTATTCTTACAATGGTTTCCCATCATGGTTTTGTCTTTAAATAAATCTGACTCGTGGAACACTTGGAGATTACCCTCAGTCAAAATATTTATTGTAACATTTGATTTTTGATCTTGGAAATCCTATTTAAAAGAGATAAAGGAAGCTTTAATAATGACATAATAAACAAATATCGATTCAGTTGTTTTTTTATTTTATTTTATGTTTAACAAGAATTTCAACAAACCGTAAAATAAAATATCCTGTCTTTGCGCTACTAACTCTCCAAATCTCCTTTTTTCTTTTACGCTAAGGTATGACGTCACTGCTCTACTTATACAGTATGGCGGAGATCCGACCAAACTAAACAACAATCAAGAGGTACTGTAAATCACGTATAGAAATTCAATTTTTATATGTATCGCGATTTATATTTAATAACACTTTAATATTGATGAGAATAATACGTTTTAAAGATGAACAGTCTGGTATCATAAAATATTGATTCTAATTTGAAAGCCAAATAGTCAAACACGAACTAATATTTTTACTATCTTTACTAAAGTATTAGAACAAATATTTGAAGTCTGGCAAGTGTTTAATGAAAAAATAATTTCCTTTTCTCATACACTGTAAGATATGATTTTACTGACAAGTAAAGACGGAAACAGCAGTGCAGTATCTGAAATTATTGTTTAATGAAAATAGATATAAAGGTAAAAGCTCAAAAAACAAAATACCATTTAAGAGTTTTGAATTCAAATGGCATAAATACTAAAAGAAAACCAGTTTTAACTATATTAATCAAATATTAGAATGAACTTTCTTTTCTTAAGACTCCCACAAGTTTTTATTGATTGAAGGTAATAACACTTTTGTTTATTTTGTTTTAAACGTTTCACTGGCATCATTAAAAGAGATACAAGAACTGAGGCTAACAGAAATTAAGTTACAATTTTAAAATTACTTTGTTAGCCTCACTTTTTGTATCTCGCCTGATAAAGTCAGGTAAGCCTAGGGAAACGTTGAAAAGAAAGTAAACAAAAGTTTTAAAATGTGTAACAGATAAAAAAATTGTCACGATAGTTTATAAACGTTATGATTCGAAAACGTCAAGGCCTAACACAAAAATTCCGTTAGGCCTAAAACATATGAGAATGGTGATAACTGTAGCTCCTTTTTTCTCTCCACATTCCTCATAATTTGTCTATTGCAGATTCAGAATGACGTTTACTGTTTATTTCTTGTTTGTTTTTTCAATTTCGCGCAAAGTTACTCGAGGGCTAATTGCGCTAGCCGTCCCTAATTTAGTTTGTTTTTTGTTTTTGAATTTCGCACAAAGCTACTCAAGGGCTATCTGTGCTAGCCCTCCCTAATTTAGCAGTGTAAGACTAGAGGGAAGGCAGCTAGTCATCACCACTCACTGCCAACTCTTAGGTTACTCTTTTACCAACGAATAGTGGGATTGACCGTCACGTTATAACGCCCCTCGGCTGAAAGGACGAGCATGTTTGGCGCGACGGGCATGCGAACCCGCGACCCTCAGAGTACGAGTCGCACGCCTTAACACGCTTGGCCATGCCAGGCCTCCCTAATTTAGTAGTGTAAGACTATAGGGAAGGCAACTAGTCATCACCATCCACCGCCAACTCTTGGGCTACTCTTTTACCAACGAATAGTGGGCTTAACTATCACTTTTACGGTACCACCACTAAAAGGGTGATTATTTTTGATGTGACAGGGATTCGAACCCACCACCCTCAGATCACGAGTCGAGTGCCTTAACCACCTGGCCATACCGGGCCCAGAATGACGTTTAAGCCATACCTTTACCTTATAACAAAAGAATGTCAGAATTTCATTGGTTTTCGCAACATTCGGACTTTGGTAAGAGAATGTAACTTATTGTTTTAAAGTAAATATTGGCATCTAGTATGTTATTCCTTTAGGTCTCAATCTTAAATTAGTTTGTTTTACTTGGATTTCATTACTGTTGATAACTATGGCTTTTTGGCTTTTTTTTCAGACGTCCAAAACTATTTTAAAAAATTATCCTTCAAACAAAACGGACCGTTTTCTAAAACTTTTCAACGGTAAGTAAACGTTCCTAATCTAGGCATGCGAATTAAACGTAATTAGCATACTTACAGAGAGTATTAATTAAAATTAGTGTTTTTGTTATATTAATTAAATGAAATTATAAGATATCCTCAGGTTGACAAGTTAATATTTGACGAACGTGGAGAGAGTTGTTTTCTACATATCTTGACCTTACAAATAATAAGTGAAAATGATATAAAGCGATAGCATTTTAAAAATATGTTTGTTATAACATTACAGAAACGATCAATATATTATGGATGTCCTGTTTCTTTCAGAAGTATTGTTTCTTGTGTAAGAAAATTTTCTTCTTTTTTTCAGAGTGGAAAGATAAACCGAAACTTAAGCCGAAATACCTTGATGTGATTTCAGCCAATGAAAAAGGTTGTTTTTTATGTATATATTATGGTTCGTTCCCCACTAATTTATTTTCTTTAACTGTGTTACTAATTTCTGATTATTACAATATGTTTTGTAGAAAAAGGTAATTATTTCTAGATTTGCTAAATGTTTGTCAATACAGTTGATACAGAATTTAACTTGAATTAATTAAAATATTCTATTTTTAATTCTCTAAACACGGCAAATAACGTATCACAATAAATCAAGTCACAATATAATCGGAAAATCAAAAGCAAAGAAACCAATTAGGAACATTACACAGTATTTCAGTATTGACATATAAATTATAGTTCGAATGGAGTGAATGATGACAGAATGAAAAGTGTTTTTTTTATTTTAATACTGATAAAATCAACTTTTTATTTCTACACAAAAAGATTTATCTTTAACAAACTTGAATACACTTTAATTAGTTTATTTCATCTTTAAAAATAGAATACTGAGCATGTGAATTTTTGTTCTCTCTTTTTAGGTCTTTATCCTTTATTGAAGACTGCACAGGAGTGGACTCTCTGTCATCCCAGCTACTGCAGTGTTTGGTCATCAGCTTACCCTCATACAAACCTACTTGATGGTAGGAAAATTTACTTTGAAATATCCTGCCCATACCATTTGAAACTTCTGGATAACCTATTATATATATATTTAAAAGTGGAACAAATAGATTATGTTAGATTTGGAACAATATCTATAACTTTGTGTCACATTTTTTTATCTGTTCCTTATGTATTTTTATTCCCCTAGGAGATCCATGCTCTATTTGGATCACACCAAATAACAAGTCTTCGTGGGTAGTATTTGACTTAGGGTGTTCCTTTACCTTGTCTGGTGTTGGTATTATTGGATGGTGAGTTATCAGATATTATTGTATTATACAAATAAAGCTTCAAACAAACTTTACTCATTAAAAAACAGAAAACAGAAAAACACGTCAATTTCATGCATCAAAGTGTTTCACATATACAAAATGTTGTTATAATTTTTTTTATATTTTGTCGATTTGTAACCTATCCATTTATTTCAGTGCCCCTATCACGTATGCAGTTAAAGATATTTTCTTTTTCTGACAATCCAAACTGTGATTGATTCATGAATATGAGTTGATTTTGTAAAGAGCTGGGTTGAAAGTTTTGCAGTGGTTGCTGGAATAAATGATAGTTGTTGTTGTTTTTCTGAAGTAAGTACGATATGAATAATAATAAACAAAAATATCCAATACATCTTTTTATAAATTCTAAATCGTCTTTAGACTACTTCCTTCAGTAGACTCGAGTGATAGCTCGATGTGGCTTTGCTATAAGAAAACACGTACACACACTTCAGATTAAAATGCACAACTGTGAATTTTTGAAATGAATAAGGTTTTAATAATTGTTTAAATTCAAACAAAAATATTTATCTTGATGCATGTGCTCTGGTCTAAGGTCTATTTTCATTAATATGGTTATTTTATATATATATATAGGGGTTATATTATCATCTTGGGAAAATACATTTATGAACTTTAATTTTTTATTACTTTAATTAATAAGGCCCCCAAGTGGTTTAGTGTTAAGTCTGCAAAATTCAGACTCTAAAAATCAGGTTTCGATACCTGAAATGGGCAAGATGTGTAGTCATTGTGCAGCAGTGTTTAACAACCGTCAACCCAAACCTTATGAAATGATAACCATGATGTTTTAAGTGTTGTACTATGATGGGATTACTTAAACTTAGAAAATTTATAACAATTACGAGGGCTGTTCAGAAAATACGCGGACTGACGTCATAAAACAAAATGTACTTTATTTAGAAGTTACAGGTCTGGGACCCCTTCAAAGTACTCTCCTCCCCCAACGCACACACTTATCCCAACGGTGTTTCCACTTATTGAAACAGTCCTGGTACGCTTCTTTTGTAATGTCCTCTAGCTCCTTCGTCGCATTTGCCTTAATCTCGAGAATCGTCTCAAATCTTCTTTCTTTCAAGGGTCTTTTGAGTTTGGGGAACAAGAAATAATCGCAAGGAGCAAGATCAGGTGAGTATGGGGGGGGGGAAGAAGAGTGATCGAGTGTTTGGCCAAAAACTCACGAGTTCTGAGGCACAAATTTCTCAGCAACGCGGTGCATCTTTAATTTCTCGTAACAAAATTCAACTGATATCCCACACTCTTCAGCAAGTTCCCTGACACTCAGACGTCGATTTGCCCGCACCAGGGTGTTGATTTTGTCGACGTGTGGATCGTCAGTTGACGTGGAAGGACGTCCAGGACGCTCATCATCTTCAATGGACTGTCGACCATCCTTAAAACGTTCATGCCACTTGAAACATGCCGTACGCTTCATAGAAACATCACCGTAAGCCGTGTTAAGCATAGCAAAAAGTTTCAGTCGCAGATTTTCCAAGTTTACCACAAAATTTCACAGCAAGTCGTTGCTCCTTCAGGTCATTCATTCTGAAATCCGCCAAACGAAAAAATCGCACTTCATTTAAAACCGCGTAGCTAATACACAAATGAAGATATCTGCAATCGGGAAATGGTGTCGTAATCAGCTGATCTGTGCGAACCTAGTGACACCAAGCGGATTCCCCTGGAACCAACTGGAGCCGCGCAATTCAAACAGTCCTCGTATTTTTTGAACAGATCTCGTATAGTTTTCAAAATGAAATTAATGTGGTTGGATTTGTTTGCTATTATTGAAATCCTTGCTTGTTATCAATAATGTAGGGATAGTGACCAGATGCCAAGAAGATGTTTGCTTCAGAAAGCAGAAGGCATAGAGTAAGTCAATTTCAGTTTTCATATTTAGTATACCACCTGTGGTTTTACTTTTTGTGTAAAAGTAAACTATTGATTTCTGTGCTTTAGTGTGACAGTGAATTTTATGTTAGTATGACAGCGATTTACTGTATTTTATTCGTTTAAGATAATATGAATATTTATATTGACATTTGTCACTTTGCAGACATGTTCATGACTTTGGAAGGTTTAGGTTTTAGCTTTGTTTTTTAACTTACTCTTAAGTTGATGAACAACGATTTATACACATAATAAAAAGTGGTTTTATTTTCAAAATAAAACCGAAGTTTTATTTCGACCGAAGACTAAGAGCCAACATTCTATTGAAACATTTACTATGTTTGCCCAAAATAAACCACTTCACTGTGCTTATAAATAGTGTTTCAGCCTACTATTATATTAGCTTAATGTGCTTACATACAGAAGTTTTTTTATAAGTTATTTAAATATGTAGAATATAAAACTAGCAAGATAGTAAATCACTATTTTATGATATTGTATATAATGTCTAAATAATTTTAAACCCAAACACCCGTACTATAAAATTATTGTTTTTGTAAAACATTTAGATAAAATATTTATTACGATGCTATTGTCTGTACAGGTATTTTATTTTCATTATTTTCTCACCAGGGGTCCATGGTTCACCGTGAGAATGTTACATTGCCAAAGAATAGGTTTGACAGAGCCTACAGAACCAGGTATGATAAGTTATTTTATCATAGTTTGTAAATATTTTTATAGTAAAGGGATTTTCGTTGCTTTTAATGATAAACTATAAAGATGTATTTTTTGCATTAGATTATGTTCCCTAGTAGAGTAAAGATTTGGTTTGAATTTCGCACAAAGCTACGCGAGGGCTATGTGTTAGCCGTCCTTACTTTAGCAGTGTAACACTAGAGGGAAGGAAACTACTCATCACTACCCACTGCTAACTCTTGGGCTACTTACCAACGAATAGTGGGATTAACCGCCGTATTATAACGCCCCCGTGGCTGAAAGGGCAACCATGTTAGGTGTGAGGAGGATTAGAACCCGCGGCCCTCCGATTTCGAGTCGAGTGTCTTATCCACCTGCCCATGCCGGGCTGGTAGACTAAAGGTATATCTATGGGCTTATAACATTAAAAGTCAGATTTCCATACCTGTGATGGGTGGCCAGTACACAGATTGCATAAAGTTGTACCTTAAATCAACCAATATTATTATTAATTATATTAATAATTACATTATGCTACTGTAGTTTTCCCTGTATTAACAAACAAACTCGTGTATATACATCCAGCTATTGTCGAGTTACAGGTAGGCTTACCTTAAAACATTTCACATATATATCTCGTGCACTTTCATAACGGTTATTTCTAAGAAGAACCTTATAAAATACTAGCTGGAGTACGCACATCCTGGACTTTAGTGATGTAAATTCATGATTGATGAAAGGTTATCTTAGTCATGACAAGTTATTTCCTTTATATATAATTGAAGAAAAAAAGCGCCCATAATAACAACAAAACACAATGTGAAACCTTAAATTTGCATGTATCTCCTTATAGACCCAACAAACCTTCATGCTAAATTCGATGAAGATCCATCAACAGGGGTAAAGTAGTAGTTAAAAAAAGACACACGCAAAATTGAAAATTTATGTATATTTTCCCATGGACCTAATGAACCTCCATATCAATTTTGGTGAAGATCCATTCACACCCTGCGAAGTATTTATATGGAAATACAAGAGACAGTACTATTTTGTTTATACAGATGAAGCCGGTGCATAAGATTAGCGTATGACGTATTCATGACATCATATTTACACCCTGAAAATGGAGAAAATAAATTTCTCTATGACAGAAAAGGAGGCGAAATGGGAACATTTCGTGAAGTTTTAGGTTGCACATCTCATAATAATTTTGTTTTAATATTATATAGACAATAGTTTCATTATAAAGTGATAGCAGGAAGGATAGCAATATTGCGATTTTTTTTGCTCTTTTATTTTACAATTTTCCAACATTTTTTAGCAATAACGGGAGATAGCAATACATGTGCATGATACCAGAGGGCAGCTTCTCTCGCGTCACAGTGACTCTTGGAAAATTATCACTAGGGTATGTTTGGCTCCATCAGTTAAGCACGACAAGGTACCAGTGAAACGTGTTCTCACATTACTAGTTGTGGTTACTTGCAACGGTCGATGCCTAACGGTAATGGCTGAAAATATTTCATGTAGTTTAACCGAAATTTTAAGAATAGTATAAAATTTGTAGTGCTTCTAAAAAACAAATTCCTGAATGGAGTGGATGTTGTGGTTTTGCAGGCAAAAAAGTCTACACACTAACAGTGCTACATTCTGGGGTTCGATTCCTAATGGTGGACACAGTAGATATCCAAATGTAGGTTTTCTATATAAAAAAAAACAATAAAATAAACAAAGAGTCAAAATTCACATAAACCGTAGTTTGTAATTGGAAATTTACGGTAATACTTTAGAAGCGCCATCTATTGGTTGCTACAAATTACTTTTCTTCAGAGAAGTTTAGTAATGATAACCAAAGCTAGATTGAGGTTTTATTAGGCTTAGGCTTTTCAACTTACAGAGATACCCTCGAGACAAAACCTCTGTGTGCAGTACATGAGGCTCTGGGTTTCAGCCCAAGCCTTTATCGGGGGTTGATGATGACAGATTAGAATTTACTATTAATTTGATTTTCATCTGTTTACAAACATCTTTTTGATACGCATATCAACAGTTTATTACTTGTCTTTTAATCGCTAGATTTGATCATCAAATTAAAATGTTATGAAAAAAAATTATTAATCTGTATCTAAGTGTTGATTAAGGCACTGGGATTTTATGGTAGACATGATGAAAAACGTTTGCTTTCAGCGTGAACAAAACTTTCCCAGATTATATCATACGTTGCTTGATAAGGTTAAATACACCATGTAAACAGCACAAACGATATAACTAGTGCCTGTTGGCGGTAAATCTGAACTTGTAATGATAAAATTCTAGTTTCGATACTTGCTGTAGAAAGAGCACCGAAGTACATTGTGTGGCATTACGCTTGACAACAGACAAACAATAAACATTACTACTGAATACACTCACGCACGCACACAAACAAACAAACTAGCTAGTGACTTAAATATTTCTAATAAGAACAAACAAATGGAAAATTACGTTTTGAAAGTTTGACGTTCTGTAAGTTCCCCTAAATGTGGCTGAAAACCACCTAGAGGAGTTACCCGTTTTAGCCGCTTACACCGCTATAGAGTGGTGGTGTCTGTCTGTCAGTCAGTCTGTAGGTATTAAATTGACGTCACATAAAGGACGCTTAACGTTGAAATTTGTACTGTCGTGACGTCAGTAAATTGTGATCATTCCTCAAGTCACTAAAAGAGTTATGCGCTCAGTATGGGCCCGGCATGACCAGGTGGTTAAGGCACTCGACTCGCAATCCGAGGGTCGCGGCTTCGAATCTCTGTCACACCATACATGCTCGCCCTTTCAGCCGTGGGGACGTTATAATGTGACGTTTAATCCCACTATTCGTTGGTAAAAGAGTAGCCCAAGAGTTGGCGGTGGGTGGGTGGTGATGACTAGCTGCCCTAGAGTCTTACACTGCTAAATTAGGGATAGCTAGCGCAGATAGCCCTCGTATAGCTTCGCACGAAATTCAAAACAAATCAAACCATTCAGTATGACGTATGAACTTTAAACTTAATGTTGGTTTTTTATTTACTCTTGAAACGGAACACTTTCGGAGACTCTGCGAAAGTACATGTAATGTATTTAACTACATTACATCTAGTTAGATATACGATGCAGGCTGACGTGTACAAACCACAGTTACCGATAAATGTACGAAATATCAACAGTCAGTGTTTAATCACTGTTCATTCTTGTTGTTTACGTGGCATATTCCATATCACAAAATAACACAAAGACAACAATACTGAGTTCTCGAAACACGAGCCTGTGTGAACAATACTACAGTTGACTGTTGTACCAATGTAATTGTGTTGTAGAAACACGAGCTTGTGTGAACTATAACACAGTTGACTGTTGTGTTAGTCTTGTGTTCTTTAATATCACAAATTAAAGCGAGCTTTGCAGTTCAAAATTGTGTTTATTTAAGTACGTTGTTTTGTTATAAGGTAACAACGTGTATATGGTATATAAATCAACACAAATATCGTGCATTGGTCAACACACTGTTATATTTTTTTAGCACACAACGATTGTTGTTTTCAACTTGAAACACAGGTTATGAAACAAATGCTCCTGTTTTACAGAGCCAACGTAATAGTTGTACTTTGGAACAAGTTTTGAGATTTATATTCAGCTTATCTTTCATGTAATGAATTTAATTAAAAATTAAAGTAAACATTAAGTAAAGATGGAAGTTTGAAATTTGTTAAAATTAGTCAACATTCATCCCAGTTTGTCCAAGGTTGACTTCGGATTACACGGCTTGTCTGTTACAATATCATTATGTAATTAAAGCCATCTACTTCAACTGGATTAGCACTGGTTCTTTTACACTGAACGTTTCATAAATTTTATTTTATTCGGTTTAGTTGTTCTTTTGTTTTTGTTTGTTTCTCCTATTCAAATTTTTTTTTTTTTCTCCTGCTGAAAGCCAAAGCTGGAACAAAGTTTCAATAAATGAACGTCATCTGCTGGTTGTGCAAGACAAACCAAGATGCCTTTTCTTCACATTGTTACCAACTTTAACAATACCTCTCGAGAAGGTAGACAAAGAACAAACTGACATTAAACAGACCTGCCATATTTTACTGTTTTTACACATAACCACAGTTACGGTTAACCTATTCGTGGCCATATCTCCGCAAACAAATTCTCCTGTAGTTTCTACAAAATTAACCCTTGTATTACCAGTCAATATAACATTATTTCATTCATTCTTCCACCACCTGCGATCCTTTTCAAAATCCAAATGCTTGACTGTGTACACACATTAGCTCTTTGGTTGTAATCTTTTCACTTAAAACCCATTTTGTTGTTGTTTTTTGAAACCACCACAATGAAGTAATTTCATTGCCGATTCTCACTCTCTTCACGTCCTGTCGCCAACGCTGGTTCTTGTTCTTTCAGGTTCTCGTGGTACAAAGTTTTGTTTTTTATTTGACTCAATTTGTTGAATCTGATAACGTCTTCTAGCTTTGTATGCAGCAACATTGACCTCTTAGGGAACGCATCCCCCTTTTAAACTGTAGTTTATATAAACATGCAAGGAACTCTATCGATAACTATTTTTATACTTCTGCAGGAGTCCTTCAGCAGTTCCAAGGATTCCTGGATTCAGCACAGTATTGGAGACTATTTATTAAAGATAACTACGGTGCCTCATTTACTTCACTTCATGGAGTGCAATTCTATGGAGTGAAATCGTCACTTTTGGACTTCTTAGAAGAACTTCATATGGACTTCGTAGCCCCAACACTTGCGGGAAAGGTACATAAAATACCTGCTTGTAAACTGTGGTCACTCCAATTTATATAAACATGTATTCTCTGAATATATTTAAATATTTATTACTAGCTATTTTAGTGTTTATTTTAAAACAAAGCAGACGGTGCAACCTCAGCTTTGCGTTGTAAGTACCGTACACTTACCGCTTACCTAAGAAAGGACTTACCACCAGTCAACGTATTAATCACTGTAAAGACACAAGGTTCCCCGGGTTATGTTAAGGTCCGAAATGAACGTTGAACCATCATGGAACTTCCAAGACGCTTTAAGGGTACATGCAAGCTTTTATGGCAATCAGTTCAACGGTTCGCCAATCATAAGCAGTCCCCAATATACAGTCAAGTAATGGTTTTAAATACTGGACATGTGTGGTAGATGGTTCAGGATTAAACGTTTTAAACCAAATCTACTCTAATTGTTTTTATAGCTTTTAATAATATCTTGCAGATAGCCAAGCCATCAAGTTCATTGCGATGATAAGAAATTTTAAGATAATTTCTATGTATAAAGAAAGGAGAATAGGGTTTAAAATAAGGTAGAAGATGGAAAAAATGTGGTATGTTTTATTCATAATTGGCATTGAAAGGAAAGTTTACAATCAAATTGTGAAACCGTATTGACTACAATAATGATTAGATAACTTCTGTGTTTCAAATGGCTTGCCCCTCGATGTGGATTCCTGCACGTGGTGAGGGGACTTCCCAGGAAGATTCTGTTTTTCAGTTTATCTCCTCTGGGATCTAAGCATCCACCCACGTGTTTGCCGTGCGTGGTGACCCGTGAAGGGGAGGAGAGGATCCTGGTGGTTGAGGGGTCAAACCTTAACATACCACCTTGGCCTTGAATTACTGTAGACGAGCGGCCTTGAGGTGGCCCACTTGGGTCAATCGGCTGGTCTACTTGGGTAGGGTCAACTAAGTACCAGTGTTGGATGTTCTCAACAGGTGTTGTGGGCATTTTACCTAATGCTGGTGTTTGGGTATAGTGCTCACGAAGCTCTGGCGTTGCTGCAGTGTCCTTGTAGTGCATCCCCTCGTAGGGATCCATGGTGGGTGGGGTCAGTGAGCACCAAAATTTGCTTTTTTTTTATTATGGATCCTCCAAATAAAAACTTAAATGAAATAGGGAATAAAACATTCCATAGGTAGACGACCACGTCTTGGCGGTTATGAGCAGCAATCTTCAACATCTGTAACACCTGTTGTACCTCATTTTATTATCATACATTCTCTTTCAAACAAACCTTAAGGGAAAATGTCTCCATTTTTCATCCCGAAGAGACTAGAGGAACTTTCTGGCTCTCCACAGGCAGTAAAGAAGCTTCGATCTGGTGACACATTGCTGGAAACATCCACATCTCAACACAGTGAACTCTTCTTGCATTCAAAGGCAATTGAGGATATACCTATTGAGATTACACCTCATGCTATTTTGAATTCATCACGAGCAGTTATTGTTGAGAGGGATTTGAAGAACATCCCAGAGGCAGAGATTCTTACTGGTTTCTCCACCCAAGGAGTTTCTGTATCTCCACTCGCAAAGATGGAATTATTGTGCCGACCAATGCCCTCATTCTGAGAGTTACATCACCACGTCCACCTGCCACCATCAAGGCAGGTTATCTTAATCGCATGGTATGGCTATACATTCCAAACCCTCTCCGATGTTTCCAGTGTCAACGGTTCGGAAAACAATTCATAACATTACTTATCATGAGGCTCGAACGTTGCTGTCCACCATTTCATCTCGGATTATGCTGCTACATGTATGCTACAACTACAGTGGGAGTGCAGACAAATCTCTCTATGCCTCCAAAACAATCGTTCTGAAACCAAATGAAAAGTCGTTTGACCTCCATAGTTTAAAAAATTGATGAATCAACGTCAACACCTATCTCTGTCCTTTACATACATTCCAACAAATCTCAAGATGCACTTCCTTTGGTTCCAGACAGGTTTCTCCAGCAAATTTGCCTCACACTGGTAAATAAAATGGCCACCTTGGAGTCCCTCCCTTGAATAAAGAGAGTAAAGAGCTGTGTTTTCTCCAGTGTCACCACCTTGGAGTCCCTCAGTTTTTTAGCACAACAAAGATTACTGCCATCACTGAAAATCTCCCTCTTGCTGTTGCAAACGGGATATATGTCGACGACTTTCACATTTCGTGTCAGTCGTCGAACATGAGGTATATTGAGCGGCAGCTACAGACTGCCCTCAATCGTTTACTGAAGTGGACCACAGCAAACGGCTTTAACTTCTCTTTTTCTAAAACCTTTGGTTGTGTTTTCCTTCTTCGGTGGGCCATACGTTTTCATAACAGACAATCTGCCATTGTTCCCTTCGGCATTCATATTCAAGCGCGGTTGGGTAAATTGGGTCTGTCCTTGGATAATATTGCTATATCCACCGGTCAGCCCATTCCACTATGGCTTCTTACAGTTCACAAATGTGACCTATCTTTGAGTCATCTGAAAAAAGCAGATACTCCCGATTGGAAATTCTGACTGTTATTAGCTAACATCTTTTGAACCATCGTTCCATTTCTGTTTATACTAATGGTTTGAAATCATATGACTCTGTGGGCTCTGCCATGGTTTGTTTTGGTTTGGTAGTTGCATGCTGAATCCCCTCTACAGCTTCTGTGTTCACTGCTGAACTGCATGCCATTTCTCTTACCCTGGATCACACAAAAGCTAAGCAGTACTCAAACTACACTATTTATACTGACTCGCTTTGTTCTCTACTGGCCCTGGGATCATTTCACGTTAGTTCTCACCCTCTTCTCGCCGATATTCAAAACTGACTTGCCCATTTTTCCTTAACTTTTTCTTCTATCCAGTTTTTCTGGATACCAGACCAAGTTGGTATTTGCGGGAACTGGCTTCTCGACACGGCACCTAAATCTATCTGCTCTGGCACTATCACCGCTGTGCCTGTTCCATACATGGACTATGGTCATGTATTCAAGGCTCAGCTTCGTATCAGCTGGTAGCCAACTTGGAGTGAGCAATGTGAAAACAAGCTTTTCCAAATAAAATCTTCTATTCGACTTTGGCCATCTTGCTTCCGCAAGGATCGGAAAGAGTAAGTTGTTCTAACTGGACTACGCATTGGTCACAGTTTTTAATTTATCGTTTTCGTTTATCTGGAATTGATGCACCAGTGTGTAATCTGTGTGACACGTAAGATCACAATAAGTCACATTTTGCTTTCTTGTCCTCGTTATGACTCTGATCGATGGCGCCATTTCCACCATATTCTATCCCAAGGTTTGTCCATAACGTTAGACAGTGCTATTGGTGATGACAACACTGTCCACCTTGGAAATATTATTAGTTTTTTAAAGGTCATTAATCTTTTTAATGCTATTTAAGTTTTTTTTTAATATATACATTAGACCTTTTTCAATGAGATTCCATTTTAGGAATCAAAGTCCATCTAGTTTGATTTGAAATTAGAAAATGGCCATAACGTTAAATAACTCGAAACCAGGACTGGAAAGGCCAACTTCAGATGACTAACTCTGCTGTTTGAACTACCAATTAGTTATTCTGGCAAGTTATTAAAATTTTGCTACAAGTCTTTTAAAACTTTTATATACTTTACTTTTTGAAAGTGGCCATAACGTCAAATAACTTGGAACCAGGACTGGAAAGGCCAACTTCAGCTGACTGAAGGTGGTTTTTGTACTTACCTGTTCGTCTTCCTGGCGAGTTATGACAATTACAATTATGCTACAGAAAGTCCTCTACCACTTGTATTACTGTAGTATTTCTCTTAACGTTGTAGACAAGATGTAAACATTGGTTTTATGATATTTATGTTTTTTTTAAACTTTGTTTTATTTTACCTTAATTTCCTTTTATGAATTTTACTAATTTTACTTTAACTTTTTACCGGATGTTTGGCGCAGATAGCCTAGCTGCTTTGTGCCATAAAACACCAAATCAACCAACCAACTAAACAAATGGCTTGTTATTTTCAGTTAGTTGCATTATTATTTTTAACTAAATGTTGTATGTTTTATGTGAATAAACTGACTTATATTAATTTTACTTTTTGTGAATATAGGGATACGTTAGCGAGGAATCACTAAAGCATCTTACAAAATCTGACATCGACGAACTGGTAAGAACACAATATTCAATTCTTAAGCTCTTTTTTTACTTCGAAGGTTACGTTTTTACCACTGTGTGTTTTTTCGGCGAACCTTCGTGAAAATGGCTGCATGTATTAGGACGAAAGTTAATACACAATTGGACTATAATCTATCTTAAAAGTGATTAGTTTTTGAAGGGTCAGGGCTGAAGATCATGGTCACAGCAAGGCCGCGAAAATAAACAAAATTCTTATCTGTTAAAATGGAGACCGATTTTCATATTATTTTATTCTACAACTCGGTAAAAATGCTCGAATTTTGATGAAATTTGGTAGACTTGTGCACAATATTACTCCTCATTGTTCTATCAAAAATGGTCTGAGTCAGTTGATAAAGACGGACACACGGAGACACTTTCATATTTCTTGATGGCCGAATATGATGAACGTTAAGTGGCTGAGGCATGCGCTCTACTGTGAGTGCTTCCATTTGGCTTTGTTTTGACTGTTGTATCTTTCACTTCCTACACAAATCCTAACAGTTGATTATTTGTTTTACTTGCCTAAAATTAAAGTAAGTTTAGAAAGCTAGCCCAAGTGGACAAGTTATAAGGATTTGTTGTTTAAATGTTCTAAAAATTCATTTTTTAGCACTATATACTTATTAAAAAATATAACAGTTAATGTTGTATTTTTTACGAAACCATGTGCAGCCTTCTTGGAATATGTTTTACTTCAAGTTTGTTGTTGTCTTCCGGCTAATGTCTTTTGTGGATTTAAAAAAAATCACTTAATCAACACATCTGTATCTTGTTTTAAAACATTTTAAAATTCTAACAGTGTATAGATTTTCTCGGGCCAAAATGAAAAGATTTTTTGGTTTGAAGGGTAAACCATATGTTGGACGTTTTTTGAATGTTCAAATCTCGGGCCAAAATGAAAAGATAACCCGGTATGTTTGGTTTGAGAGGGTAAAATACCTCACGACCATATGATTTAAAGGACAGTACGGTATGTTTGGTTTGAGAGGGTAAAATACCTCACGACCATATGTTTTAAAGGACAGTACGGTATGTTTGACTTCAGAAGTGATGTTTCCTCAAGTATTTCCGTCTTTGTTGACGACATCTGATATGACGCGTGTGACTCCATCCGTCATTTTCTTTTACAGATAATTGACCCTGAAGACAGGATAAGGTTGTGGAACGCTATCCGTCGAGAAGAAAACGATAATAGTAAAACAGGTAACTATGTTAACCCTCGTTTACACAAAATAACATTTGGTAATACTAGAGAAGTTGATTCAGCAGAGATGAACTCCCCGAAACATATACATGAGAAAACATTGGAATATCAAGCATTTTTATTACTTGTTAATTTCTTTAACCGGTTTCGTGACTTCAAAGGCCATTTTACTGAAAAAAACTATAACAAAACATAAGTACTGTTTCTCCACTATCTATACTAATGAATTGTACTTTTCCTTATTAGTATACCATTATATTAACCATAATAAGATTTTAATTTGAAAAAGAAAGCATATTGACTGAGTTTACTTATTTCTTATCATTTTACCATACGTAATTTATACGTGGCGTGTATTATATGTTTGTACATATGAAAAATATATGTATTTGATTTATATTTTTTTATGTTTAGTTGAAATACGGTATCTGAATGTTTTTTTTTTGTTACATATTCTCGGCAAAATTATATCCTGAAGAGAGTGACCTTTGAAGTCACGAAACAGGTTGAAGAAAGTAATGAATGATAAAATAAAACAGTCTAATATTCTTATTTCTTATTCACAATGTAAATATATTAAATATATTTGTGTAAGTTATTTAATAATTATGTTATACAAGTAAGGAAGTTTATTTAGATAGTGAATTTATAGTTAAATATTGATGTATCATTAATTTATAATGCATTTATAAAACCAACGTAACCTGATCAGAAAACGTTTGTGACTTGTTTGTGTTGTCAACACTGCAGTGTTTCGTGGTTTAACGTATGTCACACATATTATACTGAGGTATGATTTAAAAGTTAATAGTTGGTCGCTTCTGTATCCCGGAATTATAATGCTAAAATCCGGGGTTCGATTCCTCCGGTATTCAGTGTTCAAGTGGATCATTCTGTAGCTTTGCACTAAAGCAGTAACTCACATGAGTAGATGTAACAATTTTTAAACACGGTGGTATAATAGCCAACCACTTATAAAATATTTCATTTATAACCGAAACCAATTTGTTTGTTTAGCTTATTTCTAGGCTTATATTATTCGTTGTCCATTTCCATAACGAGCCACAAAAATTGATGAAATGTAGATCTTACATTGTATTCAATCTAAATTACAATGTTTTAGAAAACATACTACGATAACAAAATGATAGGGGGTGAGATAATTATTAGTTTCTTTGTTTGTTTGTTTGTTTAAGAACTAGACTTTAATATCACAATAGCTTATATGAGTGTTTTGGTCCTAATTAGTTATTGAAAACTGTTCTGTTTTTCAGGTTCTTTGCCAAGGCGACAGAGTGCATTAGATGCTGTGTTTTCAGAGCTGGAATCAATGTTAATTAGTTAGTATGCAATATATTTCATGCAGCAACTGTATAACCTTCAAACAATCGTGAGTCGGGTGTTTCATAGTTTAGTCGTGAACTTTCGTTGTTTCTTGTTATTGGTGTTGCTTGTCGAACATCTGTATCATGGTGAAGACGACAGATGTTCATCTTTCAAACTTTCAAATGTTAAACTGAATTATTGAAAATCTGTAACGTGCTTGGAGGAAAGACAAAAGTTTCAATATCCAATTTCTAAATGTCTCGGAGGATTGTTTCACCGATTTAGCAATACATAAGTTGCCCATTTGAAAACACGAACTCTTGACATGTTATCATAGATTGTAAGAATGTGTTTTAGATGTGTGTTGTATAACACCTAAGTGATAGAAATGCTATTCGAACAACTTTAAAAATATTTGAAAATTTAAGCACAAACTATTATTGATAACTCTATTTTCTACTATTGTAAAATGACATCTTTAAACCGTACTATTATGTTCGAAACTTAGACCCTTTTTTTAGGGATCTAATAGAAGTATACTGTGTATACATCAACATGTTTATTCTATTATATATTAATTTAGTAATAGATTTATGAAGCGAGAAGTAACGTCAAGATTTAAACGGTATCATATACATGAATGACAATTTAACGTATTTTGATTAGTTTTAGTGCTCTTATAAGAACTAAACAAAACTATCTCTAGTTTCGTATGGCAAAACCTCTTCTGTTACATGTGGTTGTGTGTTTTTGTTTTTTTGCGTAAGAAACAGTATAGCTTTGTCTATCATAATGTTATACGCGAAGGCTTTTAGAAACTCCCACTAGGTGGTGCTTAGTTGAGATATTTTAAACACTCAGTCGATCGTTTAGTTATAGCATCCGCATATACGCTATTTTTATCTTTTAGCATCAATTAGATATTTAAATTTGGAAGCCCATAAAAAAAATATTTTAAAAATCAAACTAAAGATGACTAAAGATTTTCATCACTTCTGAATAAAAGAAATATATTTCGCCATATGCCACTGCCACATTTACAGAAATTATATGATCAAAAGAGTGAATTATGTAACTAAATTTAAAAAGACACTATTACGAGGGGCGATCTGCCACAACATAAAACGGGTCCTAAACGGACAATTTTCATGCTCCATTCTTCTCTGTAGTATCTATCTATAATAACAATTAATCGTTATTAATGTTTGATAAGAGCGTGTCCTTTGACGGCTCGAACCGGTGTTATTTTTAGTCGCGGCATAATGGCTCGCTTTTTCTTCGAGTACAAAAGTTTAGTGCATATCTCCATCACTTTACCGAGTTGAGATCTAATTACAGCCTCGGCTATTCAGCATTCCCTCTTGTTTACTTATCAACATAGCTTTTATATCGGGAAATACAATTTACTCTATGCTTGAATAAGTATTACCCAAGTTCATTTAAAACAATAACAAACTATCAAACATATTTTATTGGATATATTTAATTTTAAAAAATACATAATTTAAGAAATTTTATATGATTTAATAAGAGCTGTTTTGGTAAAGAGGACATCCTTGACTTAACCCTGGTGTAGTGGAATGTGGTAATTTAAGCAAAATGAAGTTGTGACGAAAGGTTAAATCGACACAGAACACTATTAAATCATATTTAAGACACATTCTAAGAGCCTTCTTTTCTGATAACCGTGCTATTTTTTAAAAAATTTGCATCTTTTATGTTATCTTTAGAGAATTTTGAATGAATCTCAAAACGATTAATCTAAGTAATTATAAATAAAATGAATGTTGCTTTTGGTGAATTACTTTATTCAATGTTGGTCTGATAAGTTTTCTTCCCAACACTAGTAAACTTTGATATTTTACACGAGCCAGCGCGATGTTCACAAGTGTTCAATTTCAATTATTCAACTTACTTTCAAATCACTGCAGCGATAGAGCGATAGGTACTGTATCTAATTGAAAAAGTTAATGTTTTAATCTGTTATAATGTCAGATGAAGTCTTGTGTGAATGGGACAAGAAACTGTCTTCAGTGGTTAAGTTTTGTGTAAATGGGACAAGAAACTGTCTTGAATAGCAGATAAAGTCATGGATGAATGTAATACAAGTTATGATTATTGACTGAAAATAATATATCAATATTATATTGTGTTGAATGCTCTCTAACGATCAAACAAATATATAATAATTTGTACAAAAACATATTCATATAACAACTAAGATGTATCATTTACAGGTAATATCGGTTTATTGTAACGAACTTTATGGATTCCTTTATTTTAAACACAAGTTAATATCTTCCTACACAATAAATCGTACGAGTAGGATTCATAGCAACATCTGTAAGGGATTACTTACTGAAGTAATAATTATTAGTATTACTTAGTGACTAATATTTAAGTTGACAAGAGGTCAGAGTATGTATAACTCTTCCTCCAGTCTCTTGCAGATTGAACCTGTACACTTCCTTCTGATTAGTGTTATGTGCCAAGAATTGTCTCTGGATCATTAGAAATAGTGACATGTTCAACAGTATGTTCTACCATAAACGTGAAATCTTATTTTCGTCTGAAAATTACAAATAAAACGTAACTTAAAGTAACGCAGTGTTTTCAGTGTGTTTGGAAAAGAAGGTTGGAATCGGAGAAGATCGCCACAAGTAGTAAGCGTATTTCAAAAATATACCACACAAAAGCACCAGCAGGTGGCAGCCTTGACTAACACCTTTCAGTAAGCAATAGTCCAGTAAACGTTTGCACAGCAAATTTGTATCCACAGGGCAAAAATGTTACAAAATTCTATCTTGGATAAGAAGTGAAGTAATCCTATTAAATACTTCCAGTCGATCCAACTTAATCAGTTCTTGCATGGCAGCATTATACGATAACATTAGATATTGCACGATAGCACCACTTGATACTGGACTCTGCATGATAGTACAACATGATATACATGGTAGTACCTCAAGGTGTTAGATTTTGTATGGTAGTATCATTTGATGGCAGTATCTACATGATGATTAATACCACATGACATCAGATTTCACGCATTTGTACCACATCATGCTAGATCTTGCATGATAGTAATACTTGATGCCGGTATTTACGCGAAAGTGCCACATGATACTAGATCTTGGATGGTAATATCACTTCGTGCCAGTATTTAGATGATAGTACCGCACGATACTCTAATTTTACTTGATAGTACCACTTGATACCGATATTTACATGATAGTACCATATGATATCTGATTTTAAATGGTAGTACGGGCTTCGCGCCGGTATTTGCATGATACCAGATCTTACATGGTAGTACCATATCATACTATGAAGTCTAGCATCATATGGTACTATCACGTAAAATTTGTCATTATTTGGTATTATCAAGCATGTTGTGGTATTGTCATGCACAGTTCGATGGAAATGGAAGCTCATTTCAAAAGAAAAATACGTCTGTCCGTTGTAGTCAATTACGCACGAAAAGGTTAAACATTATGTAAATTCAAAAAGTAAGATGACTTCAAGAACGTGATGTCTAGAAACATAGTCAGTTTGATCATTAGATAAAAGCTATTATGTTCACAGCTTTAAATAAATGTAAAGTCAAATTTTTCTCAATAGTTTAATAACGCATTTCCAAAGCAAGGTGATACAACTTCTACAATTGGTACCACTATCACAAATTACTGTTTATTTATTGAATAAAACAATAAATAAACAACACAACTGAAATCTCTAACCACCAAGATATCATAAACATTGAAAGCAGTGAAATTACAAATACAAACATTTACGTTATTTACAAGACTCGTTTTATTACACCAAATCCAACTGGTGAGATTCTCTTTGCTTCCAGGTAAACCTTCTTTGAAACATTCGCTTTTCAACTTTGGGTAGAGCTAAAGAAGTTGCAGGTGTTGTTAAGCAACAAGAAATGTCTTCATCCTTTTATCACAACTATGCTTCATTGTCTCTCCAGCTACACTGATGCCCTTTCTTAGGTGTTGGTGTACTTCTGCCAGTTGTTCCTGAAAATTCCTCACAAAGTTATTTCGGAATTCTGCATCTAGTGATTTCTCAATGTCCATATCCATTGGTAGAAGTTCTCATCCAGTCATCACCATGGTGGATGTATAACCTGTAGCTTTATGTACAGAAGTCCTGTAAGCCATAAGCAGTATTGGTAATTTCAGATGACAACTGTTATGATTTTCTTCATTAAACTTAGCCTGATAGAGTTTGAGTGTTTGCTCTTCTCAGTTTAGATGGCTCCATTTTTCAGCACATAATTTACATACTCAACACCATTCCTCCACATCTCTTTTCATCATGTAGAAACGTTCCTGAATTTGACTAAGTGTCTTCTTCACTTTGAGATGTCCACTGGAAATGCCATCATATGACTCTCACAAAATGGCTACTCGCATTCACTTAGTAATGACTGATTGGTAATATTATTTCGTCCCATCTGGGTTTCGCCATGAATGATCTTTGGAGTATGCTAGACTGTAGTTATAATATGTTCCATTGAGCCCATTATTATTTGGTTTCAAGACTTGTGTAAAATATCTTCTCCCATTTTGGTCTTTCTGGTACTGATTCATGTGTCTGATATAGGGTCTTATATCTGGATCTTTTCTTGGTTTTGGAACAACCCATTACCTAAGTAACTAAATCTGGAAGCAACAACTTATGGACACTTCTAAATTTGTTATTCTCACAATGCTAGCACTCTTCTGAGTAAGACTATCGACTAACATTTTTTGTATTACCATGAAACCTTTGTCTGCATGGTATAAAATCTAGTGCTGGTCAAGCTTTCCAAACCAACTAATTATCTCTGAAGTCTTTTAAGACTACGAAATCAATGTAAAACAATGATCTATCCGAATTAAAAATGATTGTCCACATAAATAATGGTGAAATTAGGTAAAGCATTGATTAAGACCAACAGCTATTTTCTGGTAACACAATAATTATATTCAGGCTTATTCAATGTTTTGCTGTAATATGCTATTGCTCTCTCTCTCATTCATATTTTTTTAACAGCATAACTTCTATTTCACAATTACTGGCATCTGTATTGAGTATTAAAGGATGGTCTAGATCTGGGAATGCTAAGATAAGTATTGAAAGTAAGAACCTCTTAAACTGTTAGAAAGCTTCATCTGAAAATTTGTCTTTTAATTAAGGGTTCATTAACAACTTTTTGTAAGATGATGAATTAGTTTGGCTATTTTTACAAATCCTATAACATACCTTCAGACTTAGAAAATCCTTTGCTTAACACATATTAGTAAGTTATGTCCATTTATCAAATGAAGTTGTCTTTTCACGAGTTATCTGCACACCATCTTCACTAACAACATGTCATTTATTTGAAGAAAGGCAAAATACAGGAAAATAATGTCATCAAAATCCACCGGGATGATTACAAAAAGGATACCATCTAATAAGAGCTCTAGGTGAGCCATTCAGTTGTTACTCAAGCATCAAAGAAGATAAAAAGCATCACTTTCAACTGACACAAGTTTCCCTAGGAGAATGTCATTTTCTTATTTTTATTTGATATGTTTACCTGAGAGTAGTTCAAGAACAAGATAGAAAACCACTTCGCGCCCACCATAACATCCAAACTATCATCAATCCCATTAAGATCAGAGTAACCAATATAAAATCGGGTGAATCAACATTCTTTTCTGGCAATTTCAATAATAAAAGACCACGGAATTTAAAATTTCTTGATAAGTCCTTGATATTTATTGCCCAAAACAACTTTTTCACCATCCTATTTTTATTTTGCAAAGAAGGTCAACTGGTCACTTCAGAGTGTATTTGTTGCCAATATCAATTTGATATTCTGTAATGTAAGCACTGTCAAGATTAGAAGCAAAGTAGATATTTTAATTCTTGTTGCTCTGTTGATGACTAATACCTACACTTTTTTAAATAAAAGTTCTGCAGATATATTAGAAGGTTGCTGTTAGCTTTATTCTCTGGGGCTTCTGTTTTTCTTGTGAGGAGTCAAAAGCCTCTTCCAGCTAACACTACCCAGTTTCTTGCCCATGCTTTAACTTCTAAATACTGTCTGAGAAACTTTTCCAACTGTAAGAAAACGTTGTTTATCAGATGGTATCATTGTATGTCCAGCCAATAATCCATCTGGAAAGTTCACATCAGAATCTTTGCAGGTGTCTTGAATCCAAAACTAGTGATATCACAATAAATTACCATCTCGTGATGACAATAAACCCCACTTGTAGAGAAAAATATATATGTAAAAACGGCTGGTATTGGTAGAGAAATTGTTTTATGTAAAGAAGCAAACATTGTTTCGACCTTCTTCGGTCATCGTCAGGATCACAAAAAAAGAAAGAGGTAACTGACCGATAGCTGATCACATGTTTGAAGGGGGTTGTGTAATTGAGTGTAGGAATGTAGAGGACGTGCTTAGATGTTAGATTATATTCATTGATATAGGTATAAAGGTGTTCCTTTGTACTGGTTTATTTTGGGCTTGAGTTGTTGTATAAGCAAGGCTTCTTTATTTTGCGTTTCTTTATGTTTATTTCTTTATTTAGTATTTGGGTGCTTTTTATGGTTATGTTGTGTTTATTTGATTTACAGTGTTAGAAAACGTGTGAAGGTGACTTTTTATGTTCTTTGAATCTGGTTTCCATTTTTCTACTTGTTTCTCCAATATAGAAGTCATAGCAGCTATCACATTGTATTTTATAAATAATGTTGGTGTGGTGTTTAGAACTCCATATCCGAAACCCTAACCCATCAATAGACATTCCCAGAAACCAATTAGCAACCCTCATAGAATTCACCACGATGAAGACAAGCTTCATGTTCAACAACCACAACTATATACAAACAAATGGCCTAAGCATGGGCAACCCAGTATCACCAGTTCTAGCCAATATTTTTATGACACAAGTTGAAACACAAGCAATTAACACAGCATTACATCCACCATTATACTGGTACAGATATGTAGAGGACACAATATCGGGATTCACACCTACACCCTTGTTCAAATTAATTGAAACAACTAGTCATGTTACAATATTTTCAGCATGGCGACCGGTGTAAGCTCGCTGGACCCGCTGATTTCTTTTAATAGTCATTTTTCACACAGACGGCGTCATTAGCTGTGTTTTGCAGTACGGTTGATCTATTTTTGGGATATATAACGAAATTTTGAGGAATATTACGTCATTAGAAATTACGTTAGAAGGGCAAGAAGACCAGTCAAAAAACAACTTCTTACCAACTCAATGAAGAAAAAACGGTATCAATGGGGTCTGAAATACAAGAACTGGATGCAAGAACAATGGAGAAAGGTGTTACTCAGTGACGAGACTCATTTCTTCGTACAGGGTCAAAGAGGTCTGCATGTTCGCAGATCTCCAGGTGAAAAACTTCGAGAATCGCACATCAATCAGTTCATAAAACATCCCTTACATATCGTAGAAAATATGATGCGAGGACCAGAGTACATCGAAGTTTTGCAGAGAAGAGTCGTTCCAGAATTAAAAAACAAATTTCCAGATGGATCTGGCATTTTTTAGCAAGATCTGGCTCCGTGCCACACATCAAAACTTGTGAAGAATTTTATGACTACAACGCGAATAAAGGTGCTGGACTGGCCTGGAAACTCTCAGGACTTAAATCCTATTGAAAATCTTTGGGGGAGTTGTAAAGAAAGACTTTGGGGAAAAGAAAGATACGAAAGATAAGCTAATTGAGGTCATAATTGAGATGTGGTATCGCGATCCAAAACTTAGTAAAGATAACAATCAACTCGTAAACTCGATGCCAAAGCGGAATAATGATCTTCTGAAAAATAAAGGCTGTCATATCATGTATTAATTTGTGAGTAATTTTTGGATTCTCAGAAATAAAACGCAAAAAATTGAAAAAATTAATTAATTCAATTAATTTGCACAAGGGTGTACAGAATACACACTAAATTTTTTCAATCACATTAACTCTATACGTTCCAACATTAACTTCACATCTGAACAGGAAGAAAGCAATCAAATATCATTTCTTAACCTCAAAATTACACGAACCGATAAACAATTTCAAACAGAAATCCACCGAAAAATCACTCATACTGGACTATACATTCCTTGGAACTCAGCACATGAAACAAAACAAAAATTTAACATACTTAGAAACCAAATAAACAAAGCCATAAAACTATGCTCACCAGATAAAATTAACGACTAATTAAACAAAATAAAACAATGCTTCATCAACATCAATAAGTTTCCTCCAGAAACCGTAGAAAACATTATACGCACACACCTAGACAGAAAGCAAAATCAACTAACAAAGTAAATATATCTCACGAATCAAAAAATCACGAAACCATATACTGCTGCATACCATATATTTCCGACATCAGCAGAAAAATAGCTAACATTTTGCAAAAACTAGCAACAAAATATGACATTCCAGTTAATACCAAATCTATTCCAAAACCAGGCACAAAACTAAGGTCTATACTATGTAAAAACTACAGTGACAAACGTCATACCAACATTATTTATAAAATACAATATGATAACTGCCGCGACTTCTATATTTGAGAAACAAGTAGAAAAATGGAAACCAGATTCAAAGAACACAAAAATTCACCTTCACACGTTTTCAACACTGCAAATCAAATAAACACAACATAACCATAGAAAACACCCAAATACTAAATAAAGGAACAAATATAAACAAACGCAAAATTAAAGAAGCCTTACTTATACAACAACTCAAGCCTAAAATAAACCAATACAAAGGAACACCTTTATACCTATATTAAAAATAATGTAATAAATAATAATAATAAAATAAATAATATAAAATTATATAATCAAACATCTAAGCACGCCCTCTACATTCCTATACTCAATTACACAACATGTGGTCAGCTATTGGTCAGTTACCTCTTTCTTCCCTTGGAAACCTCCTCTACATAAAAATTTTCTCAATCCATACCAGCCATTTTTACATATATAAATTTAACATCTCAGACTCAGGGCAGATGGTCTCAACTCTTTTTACTCTTACTTTAGCTCTTCCAAATGTATTGTTCTTGCTTTTAAAACGTTAATAGTGGCTTCTTCCCATACATTTTCAGTTTCAACTCTTCAAATTCAAGAATGTACCAATTTATACTAAGAAAATTGGGTTTTATGAGACATTTATTATCTATGTCTGTAAAATATATACTTTTTGCATACCAACACAATCTTAAATGTGGCAATGTCCGATTGTATTCATTAATCTGACACTTGATTCATCAACCTCTTCTTCTACCTCTATACCATACACAGAAAATCTTTCTCTCCACTATTCATGGATGAGGCTTGGCTAACGCTTACGGATCTTGATCCTGCTAGATCAATCCTCAATTTGTTGTTTTGACTGTTGCATTTGATAATTTACTTACTGACACAACTCCTGAAGTTGTTGATTTGTCATTACAATTTGTTGATTAAACTTTCACTGGCCTGCTGCCTTTGTCAATCCGGTCTGTTGGTTTATTTTCAGCACTAATTGATCCAGTTACACTGGTGAATATTTTTTACCAACTTCTGCAACTTTTATGGCGTAGCCATATTGAATTATTTTAAAGTCTTTCTTTTCTTAAATTTAGGAAAGACAAACTTGAAATATCCCACTTCCACTTTTTTATGGTTATGTTGTGCTTATTTGACTTGCAGTGTTCGAAAATGTGTGAAGGTGACTTTTTTGTGTTCTTTGAATCTGGTTTCCATTTTTCTACTTGTTTCTCCAACATGGAAGTCGTGGCAGTTATCATATTGTATTTTATAAATAATGTTGGTGTGGTGTTTGTCAGTGTAGTTTTTACATAGTATAAACCTCAGTTTTGTGCCTGGTTTTTGAATAAATTTGGTATTAACTGGAATGTCATATTTTGTTACCAGCTGTTGCCAAATGTTAGTTATTTTTCTGCTGATGCCGGAAATATATGGTATGCAGCAGTATATGGTTTCGTGATTTTTTATTTCGTGAGATATATTTGCTTTTGTTAGTTGATTTTGCTTTCTGTCTAGGTGTGTGCGTATAATGTTTTATGCGGTTTGTGGAGGAAACTTATTGATGTTGATAAAGTATTGTTCTATTTTGTCTAATGCATCCTTCATTTTATCTGGTGAGCATAGTTTTATGGCTGTGTTTATTTGGTTTCTTAGTATGTCGAGTTTTTGTTTTGTTTCATTTGCTGAGTCCCAAGGAATGTATAGTTCAGTATGAGTGATTTTTCGGTGGATTTCTGTTTTAAATTGTGTATCGGTTCTTGTAATTTTGAGGTTAAGAAATGATATTTGATTGCTTTCTTCCTGTTCACACGTGAAGTTGATGTTGGGATGTATAGCGTTAATGTGATTGAAAAAGTAAGTGTGTGTTCTGTAGATGTGAATTACAGTACGTAACACTATGTTGTGGATTACTGGCTAAATACTAATAAGTGTATTCTAGACTATGTTTCGGCGAAGTTTTTCATCTAGTTGAAATAGGTAACAGAACTATTTAACTTTATGATAATTTTACGAGTAACGTTTATTTTTTAGGCTTAAAAGGCTATAAGCTGCTGAGTTTTTGTTATTGTTATTTTTTACGATCCAATTAATTGGTCAGTTTCGTATTTAAAATTAAAAGCACATAAATCCGAAATGGACAGTTTAAGAAGAATATGGAAAAAAAAAAAAGGTACTGTAGTTTGTGTAATTTTTGTTAAAATTCAGAATTTTAATGTTTCGAAGACTAGGAATTAAATTAATCCTTGTTGTATTCTCTTTTACTTTGTATACCTAACCTCGTCAAAGCATTTTTGTAACTATTTAAACAACAAGTTTAACATTAGTATCAGAAAATTAAATACTAGATTTGAATAATATCCAAGTGATTTATATTTTTTTATTAAAAGAAAGAAAGCGTTTGGAGCTATCGACATTCGTCGGATAGTACAGTTTACAATATCAGTATTAGGCCTATTATATTTTAACACTACATTCGCTATTCGGTCCCTTAGTTGTTTTTTTCAAGAAGAAATGTTGAGAAACTGAATAAATAACATAATATTAAAAACGCAATACGCCTAATAACTATAATTATGGTTGGACAGCTAAGAAAATGTATTTATACCAATACATGTATAGCATTTTAGTTATTAAATGTAACTTTGTATCAAACCCGTAAACCTTTGTTTGTTTGTTTTTCGCATCAACATTGTTGTGAGCGAGAGTACAATTTGTCTTTTACGTAGAAAGCTTCGAAATTCAAATGCACGCGAGAATATTCGAGAAACTTAATGTTCAACTTGCTCTGAAACTTGTTCTCTAATAGTGGTTCAACTAGTGTCTACAAAATATCGTGAATACTTGTTTATGCTAAGCATGTAATAATGTTTCAAATAAGGAATAACGTAAGATGTAGTTCCACATCAATGATTTAATGAATGTTCCGTTGATAATTTTAATATCGAAATAACTTGCATTTATAAATATTCATTAAACAAAACGTTCATTTCCAATCGTATAATAATAACCTAAAATATAGAAGAGAATAGACTAATGAGTAATATTAGGCTAACATTTGGTTCAGATCTAGGTGTGTATTAAAGTAACTTGGCGATGATATTCAAAGATGGAAATTATCTTTATACGCATTTTATAAATTCCTTACATCAAGGAAAGTAACGTATCTCTAGGATGTTATAACCGGCATTGGCATTAAAATAAAGTCACCATTAAATTTGATATATATCAAAATCTTGGCAATGGATTTCTTCCATTTTTGAAAACATAGAATTGCAAGTAGGTGGCCTCGAGAGTTGTAAAAAAACATAAATGTTATATGTGCCAAAACGTACGTTATACTTATTTTCTTTAAATAGTGGTTTTCAGAACAGCTTCACGAAACAAACCAAGAACATTCGTGTATGTAATATTTTTTAAATCAGAATTTTGCTCAAGAACTGTATTACTGTACATGATAATAAATAATAGTTAACATTATGTTTAATAATATTTCGTAAAGTTAATTCTTGGCTTAACAGGTATTGATATGGCAAATGAAAAATAAAGAAAGGTCATCTTTAGGCTTGTCGTCTTTAAATGTCGTTCCTGATAGACATAGGTTACATTATCTGTTATAAATAGGCAAACAGTTGAATAAAGTTCTATAATATCTTCATATTTTTAACCTGTAGTACTGTTTAATTATGAATTTAAGAAATATTTTTATTCTAAATTATGACTTTCCTGAATATAAAGTTAAATAAACTAAATTACTTTTTTTTTTTTTTTCGTGTAACAACAAAATTTATATGTTCTTCAAGTTTCAAATTCCTTATAATTGGGAGGTTTTTGTTTTCGAAATATTTTCATGGTGAGCGAAATCGAGAGTTTTAAAACTGCCTCATGTAACTTATGTATTTATTTGTTTTAAGACTTTTATGTCCCATGAAAAAATGCATAATTAAATTACCTATGTTATATTAAAACGTTTGGCCGAGTCTGCATTTTTATAATTTTTTTTCATTGTAAATAACTGGCTATTCTATAGTCTTTTAACATTTTGTGTGAAAGCTTTTAAATTATGTTATTACAACTTGATTTTCTGTCATATTACGGTGAATGCTGATTAATTTTCTATTATTTTAAAAATAAAACATTTTTTGGGGTATAGGTGGTTCTTGATTAGAAGTTTTGCTTATATATGATATTTTTATGGTATGTTCAAATCTTCTTGGCAAAGGCTTATAAAAAAAAACAAAAAGAAAACTCAAAGAAATATTCCTGAATTGTCAAATGTCTAATCCAGCAAATTATTAATTGTGATGGTAAAAGCTGTGAGTTTTATGGTAAAGGACGAATGTACAAATTCCTAGTAATATTTACAAAAAATAAAAAATATGTTCTATTCTAACCTACCTATAAATAGCGTAACAAATGAATAAATCAAATTTTTATTAAAAACTCTTTTTTACACTAACGTTTCATAAAAAATTCTTATACATTTTTTGACAAAATGTTTAAAAATCTATTACCTAAGGCGAAAAATATTTTTATTAATATAATATAGCGTCATCTGTTGGGGTAAAATATATTTAATTCTTTCTTACTCCTGGTCACTGGTGTTAATAATGTAACTAGTCTCGCCCGTTAAGAAATGAGGAATTTGGGTTTGTTACCACCCCTCCAACGTCCTTCGTTCAGTGAGTTTGTTTATTAAATTTCCCCCATCATCATAAAAGAAAAACAATCATACATTGTACTACCATAAAGTTTAGAAAAAAATCCTAAATTACAATTAATTTTTCTTTTCATACATTAAATTTTGGTTCTCAAAAAATCGTCTTCATTACTTTCTATAGATATGAGGTTAATGGCTTATTACTTTCTTAGCACACCATATAGTTTAATGGCATCATACTGTATAACATGATGTTTTAAATTTTTAACAAAGTTTTAATATGTTACCAAAAGATAGACAGTGGCTTTTATATATATATTAAATTACCTCTTTATTTTAAGGCTAGTAATAAACAATTTCTGATGGTAAGAAACCATAGTTTCAGTAACATACTCTTGTTGCCCAAATCTTTACCCATAACGTTCCAGCAGAAATTGTTGAACTAGACCCAAATTATCTATTTCGTGAAGTTGTCTTTCTCAAGTGGCTCTGTGATAAGTGGAAGGTTACATAAATTCATCGGTATTTCACGTGTACCAAGACGTATTTTTCTAATTGCATAATATAACCTAGAAATTACGGTTTAAAGGTCGAAAGAAGATTATTTAAATATAATAATTAATTTGAAATGTCATCATTAGTGAAGACTAATGACAATACGGTTGGGAGAAATAAAGAAAAACATGTTTTACCTTTTAAAAAGTAATAATATAACTGACAAACTTCACGAAAACCTAATAAAAACATTGGATGGTTTAGAAACTCGACAAGAACTTCTAAACGTTTTCATCAAGATAAACGTGTGTATGAAGCAAAAGGTAAAGCGATGAAAAAAGTAGAATTCAAGCCAATTTCGTAAACTTCGAAGTTTTATGTACGTATTTAATACAACAATATCAGGTCATAATTTTTTTATCGCTAAGACACAGACAAACCACAGCATTACCAAAATACAACTGGGTTTTATATACATTATTCCAACTATTATTCCAGAATGAATCCATAACTGTACTCCTGTTTTTCCAAATATGCAAAGAATTTGTTATAAATATAGTAATAAGTACATTTGAAAAATAATAATGAATATTACGGTAGTGATTTGAACGAGTGACTTCTAAATGAAAGTCAAGTGCCTTTTTGATTAATTTATTTAATCCGTCACATGTTGACGGATTTTTTGCATAAAAACGGTACAAATAAAACAAATGAATATATTACAGTGATATAGATATTTACATCAAAACACTTTAGAAGCAAGAACAAAAACATAAAAATAATCTAAATACACACACTGAAGACTCTTAAGTGGTTAAGGTACACCACCGAATTTCCTGCACTCTTGGTTCCAAAGTCTTGCTGGATTATCCGTTTTGTCGGACCAACAGGGGTCACATAACAATAATTCAGCAATACACCTCTTACTCATTAATTTATCCCTCCCCGTGTCCCTAAAGTACCATGAACTACTAAAAACTTAAATAAAACAAATATTGCATTTAAATGACTAATGAAATACATTAGTACAGGTATAAATGGTACAAGTTTATTAGTAGAGGCATAAACAGTTTGGTTTGTTTTGAATTTCGCGCATAAGGGCTATCTGCGCTAGTCGTCCCTTATTTAGCAGTGTAAGATTAGAGGGAAAGCAGCTAGTTATCCCCCCCCCTCCAACTCTTGGGCTACTCTTTTACTAAAGACAAGTTGATTGGCCGTCACATTATAATGCTCCCACCTGCTGAAACAGACGAGCATGCTTTGGTGTGACAGGGTTTGGAATCTTCATATTACGAGTTGAGCGCCCTAACCACTTGGCCATGTCTATGAAATTCTATCCAAGATATATATATATATACATTGAAATGAAGTAGGCTTGTGTGACGGATGTATATTTAAATGAACCCTTAAAAAAATAGATTCTGAAAATATTTTGCTGGTAGAGTTTTCAGAAGTTGATTGGCTGGTGGGGGTATTAGATCTAGATTTATTGCATGGTAGAATAAACATTTTGTATTTCTTTGTAAAAATAATAATAACTGTTTCGTATTCTTCCAGATTTTCATCTTTTTTTCGTTCTTTAGTTGAAAACTTTTGCAAAAAACCTATCACCTTCACATTTTAAGATAAAAGATGTTACATATCCTATCATAAATATTCTTATTTCAGTTGCTTCTGAAGCCACGCTGGGGTCATCAGTATCACTTGAAGAAATGGACTTGGTAGAGAAACTTCATACGAATAACTCACCTCATCGAGATGTCTCTGGTTGGCATCAAATAGAAAGTAACCATCCAGTCCTATCTGTGGAAGAGTCACAATATTCTTGTAGTTTACCAATTTCCTTAATAGATATAAATGACGCGCAAACACAAGATGTTCTTGATTTGTCTCCAAATGACTGTGTGGCTGATCTTACTGAAACCAAAAACCACAGGGTGACTCTAAATGTTGGTGGCGTCAAACATCAAGTGATGTGGAATACTTTGAAGCGCTTCCCTCAAACCCGCTTAGGTCGTCTACGGCTATGCCGAAATCCTGAGGAATTTGAAAAATACTGTGACGAGTATAATCCTGACGAAAACGAGTTTTTCTTTGATCACAGTCCTGCATCATTCACTTCGATTATTAATTTTTACCGCACTGGAAAATTCCATTTGGTGGACGAACTTTGTGTGAGGGCGCTCACTGACGATTTTGATTACTGGATGTTAAAAGAAACTTGTATGGAGCCTTGCTGTATGAGCAAATACTATGAAAAAAATGAATCAGTTTTTAGTGACTTAGACGTTCAACGGTTTACTTTTAGAACAGAAGTTGATAAGTTTGAAGAAGGAAAGTATGCGCAATGTAAGCAGTTTGTCTGGAACCTAATGGAAAGACCTGATACTTCAGTGGCTGCCAAAGTACGTTTCTTTTAATTTATTAATGTTGTCACTACCAGATGAATACTGCATTCATTTTATTATCCTTTTATCTTATATGAAGTCGTATAAATAAAGTACATTCGTTACTAATTTGTTTGTTTCACTAGTCCCCCAATTACTTTCCCCCTTCCACGTGGCACGTCCATAAGGTTGGGGACCTACAGCGCTAACTTTTAGGGTTTAATCCCTGTGAAGGAATTATCTAAGAATGCCCCTTGTGCAGTTTTGTACTTAGTTAAAAGTAAACTATTTTCATATGCGTATGCATATTAGTAACTTGAAAAAAAAATATTTAGATTATATGCTAAGCTTATGGCTTTATATATTGTAGAAAAGTACGTTCACCATTTTGAATATCTTATCTCATGATGTTAGGACTATTCTCATGAGATCTGTTACTTAAGTATAAGATGATTCACAGTGAAAAAAGACTTGGCATTAACTGAGCTCCTGTTACAATTAGTGGTTGAGAACTTTCCTAGACGCATTCGTTTGTTTTAGCGCGAGACTACACAATGGGCTTTCTGTATTTCGTACACTGATGAGAATCGAATCCCGGATTTTAGCATTCTAAGTCCAGAAGTATCGCTGACCTCTACTTTCCCAATGTTAAAAGATCGATAGAAGCACGCCTCAGGCCTTGATCGGACTTCTAGTACACTAAAATAACTTCGAAGCAGGTATAGTTGAATCTGGGAAAATAGATACATTCATAATAGCCCCATTGGGGTATCCATATCTTCAATTAATCAGGCCAAAGTCCAATAGTCTCCAAATCTCCGTTTTGTATTGGAAGTAAATGTTTAATTGGTAACAAGGAATGGTTTTACATTCATTCACTGTTCTCCTAACCCTTTTTAACCGAATTAATTTGCAAAGTAAAAATCTCACGAATTTTCATGTTTTGTACAAAGCAAAACTTGCACGTTCCCTTACTGTAAAATCTGTATTTCAAGAAGCAGAAGAGCGTTACTGTTTGTTTTGTTGGTTCTTCAAATTCAAACAAAATAACAATATGGGTTCTGATCATCAGTTTTAGAAAGCACAAAACTCAGAGGAATTGTTGTAGATGAACTATCGGGACATAGCACGAAACAGAAAGGACACCAAGTTGGTTACAAAATATATTATCATGCAACAATAACATGTGACATGGCAGAATTGTTACACGTCTTTAGCTTTCACCTAACAATTCAGTGGGTGGGAGCCATGAGGGAAAAACTGGTACTATATCTACAGCGAGCTCTTCAAAGGGCCACCAGCTTTGCAACATTATTTAATTTATCATACAATCATATACTATTCATTGGCAAATGAGTAGCGTGATTGACCGTCACATTATAACGTCCCCACTATTGAAAGGGCAAGCTTGTTTGGTGGGACGGGGATTCAAACCCACAACCCTCATGTCAAGTCCTTGAGGTTGTGTTTTGTCCATCTTGAGGTCTGTATTTTGTGTTTGGTTCATAAAATGAAAGGCATGCAAGGTACAGTTCAAATAGTTGAAACAGAGGATAGATGGAGCTCTCTAAATAAAATCATGAACCATCGTCCATCTATCATTTCTTCATCACTGCAAGGATGAACTAAGCTAAAGGCATTTCTTACAAAAGTTAGTAAAACTTAATATTTGTATTTCCATGATTGTTATTTTACTTTTTTAAAGGACATCCATACCTATCTACAACTTGCCAAGGACAGGGGATGAATGGATAAACTGAAAACATTATTGGATTTGACACTTGATGTTTACCCTTAAAATAGTTTTTTGATTGGTTGTCCATTGTTTTCATTCTATTCGGGTGCTACTGCTGTAATTATTCCTTATTTGTTATATTACAAAATGTACTTTTTATGATTTTTTATAACTGGTATTTTTATTAATTCTTACGTAACACAGGTTAGCGAATTAGAACTTTATAAAAGCTGTTTTCGTTTTAATAACGGATGTTTCGTAATTTAGCTACGCAGATTTCGAAAATAATATTCATTTTGTCTCTCATGTAAGGATTATTTACAAATCCTAAAAGGAAAAACTCTTACTTGAATCAACTTATTATTTCGTTTACTCAAAATGAACATTTTTTTATTATTATGTTTGGGTCACAGACCAATCGGCTACGCGAGCGTCTTATCGATTGCCAATATTTTAAGCGTTACAAAGTGTGACCCGATTTTAATGAAAGTAATTCACTTGTCTAAACATACATGTGGCGTATTATGAAAAATCTGTACGCGACGAAGAAAATTGGTATCATTGTTGGATTCAGCGTACAAGAATTACTGTAAAACGTGAATATTTCAAGACAATAAAATCATCACAGGGCTGCGTAATTCGTGAATGTTTTAAACACATATACTTACATAAAGTGACAATAAGTATCGATTAGTGATTAGAATTTAACTTTTTCTTTAGATCATTGCCAGCTTCTCTGTGTTCTTCATCCTGCTATCATCCACCACACAGATTTTAGGTACGATACCTTCCTTAAAGGAACAATATGATGTAGATGTCAATGAAGAAATTCAGCTACACAAAGAAAACAAAAAACTGGGTATGATTGAAATCACATGTGTGGTTTGGTTTAGTATAGAATATATCTTAAGATTATTTTCTGCACCAAACAAAGGGAAGTTTTTAAAAAGTATACTAAACACCGTTGACCTCCTAGTTATTACTCCTTTCATCGTGTCTTCAATTCTTGTAGCTACAAATATTGTCCCTAAAGATTTTGAAAGCATTCACGAAATTATCCTAATCTTCCGTGTGGCAAGGGTTATGAGAATTTTAAAACTGGCTCGACATTCGAGAGGCTTGCAAAGTTTGGGATATACAATGAAGAAAAGTATCCAAGAGTTCTGGTTGCTCATCTTATCCCTTGTAATTTCCATCTTGTTTTTTTCTAGTCTCGCTTATTTTGCAGAGAAAGACGAACCTGAAACACTTTACACCAGCATTCCCTCTGCCTTTTGGTGGGCTTGTGTTACTATGACGACTGTTGGTTTTGGAGACATGGTTCCCGTTACTTTACCTGGCAAAGTGATTGGGAGTGTCTGCTGCATTGCTGGTGTAGTGGTTGTTGGGATGCCTGTACCAATCATTGTCAACAACTTTGCAGAGTTTTACACAAAACAGAAGATAGTCCAAAGAGCCCTGGTGAGAAAAAAAATAATCGAAGATGCCGAAAGAGCAAACACGTTACCGGCACCGTCTTCATGTTCTTCGCTCTCGTTTTCGTCACCAGGAATTCTTTTCCGCAAGATAAAATCCAGATTCACCAGCAAGGTGTGCTATTTGTTTTGTTTTTCGTCATTTCACTCTTATCATGTAGTTGAGGTTTTGAAGGCGTAGACATTGCAGTAAATGTATATCAGCACATGCAGTGGAAAATTTTCTAGAAATAAATATAATAAGCCTAAGTTAAAATATGTATGGGAGGATTTTAACAAATAATATTACCAAAACACATAAAGCACTCAGTAACTGATCAATTCCAGATTAGAATGACATTTACGTTTTTAATAATGTTTTTTTCGTCCATGCATAAAATAACTTAGATTTTTTTTCAGTAGATTTGGCCATATAAGATTCAAACACATCTATAAAGGTATATAAAAACCTGATGTTTGATTCCAAACATTTCATGACTCTCAACAGAGAAATCAATAATTTTTGATATTACGGCCATGAAAGTTGAGGTAAACTTGAAACAGATTTATATCATTTTATATTTCCACAGAAATACTAGATATGCAGTTCAAACCATCAAATAAACATGAACCTCTTATATGTTATCTAAACTGTCGATCAAAACTAAAACATACACTAAAGGCCGTGATTGTTGTCAAGCGCAAAGTTACAAATTGGGCTATTTTAACCTTCAAATTTACCGCTCAATGACCGAAGAGCCAGTAATGGAACTGTATGAAATCGATATCTGGGGAAAGGGCTCGATTTTGAATAACGTCCACTAAAAGAAAACCGTCCATGTCCTTGATTAGGCCTCTTTTCCTTACAAATTCTATATTTATATGCAGTACAAAGTAAGAAGATTGATTTGATTGTAACGAGAGTACACTCTGACCTGTTCTGGTGGTTACAACGCTCGAACTTTCAGTCAAAGGAGGATATTATGATGCAATAGTCAATCCCAGTTTTCACTGGTAAGAATAGCCCAATAGTAAGCAGTGGGTGTTGTTGACTAGCTGGTTTTCCTCTAGTCTGACACTACTAAATAAAGGATGGCTCTCGAATAGCTTTGCACGAAGTTCCAAAACTAAAATACTTTGACCTTTGTACCTACCCTCTTGATTCATAACTTACCTCTGGTGCAATTCCACTAATAATCGTGAATCTTTTCGATAAAGTTTCGCGGTATGTCATGTACCTTTTGAAAATTTGTTTCACCAGTCTCCAAATACAAAATTACACCAAAGTTTCCATAGTTAACAGAGTGCACATACTCTTTGTAGGGTGTCGTGACGTACTGCATTTGCCTTGAATAGATATATTCATAGAGTCTTCAACAACTGGATCTCTAATCCTGGATATTTCGTTGAAGCAACTTGTATAGTTTATTTATAGAGAGAGATCCTTTTTTATTCTTTTTCCTGCTGTTGCCTGGGTCATGTGGACAGCTTTTGTCATTGTCCTTTGTATTTGTGAATATTTTGCCTGTTAAAAGGCGCTACAATTTTCTTCTCATGTCTGAGGTATGACTTTTATTACGAATCTCTTTCTCGTTAGTTCTAGACTGCCAAGTTGTTCCATATTATTTTGTTTCATAATACCATTAAATAGCGTGCATAGCCCCATTCTGTACTTTGTCCACCACAAGCTATCAAACCCCAAAATATGGCTTTATAAGTTCAGGAACTTTCTTCTGACTACACCATGGTTCCTTTCTTCGAAATTGTAAGTCCCCAGTCTATCATTTTAACGTATTAATAATTTACATTCGAAAGAACTATTACTTATTGTTCTCAAAAGAAATCAGATTTAGAACAGCATCACACTACTACGTATTACCAAACAATGACAAATTATAGTTTCATATATACCATTCTATCGCAATTTTGTATCGGCTGTTTGTCATATGACTTGCTGATTTTTGTATCCAGCATCAGCTACTTTATATATTATCGCTTAATTTTCAATCTTGAATATGCAGAGGTTGTAGAAGGCAAAGAGAAGAACAAAGAAGACAATATATGGAACAGGTACTCAACTGTGAGAATTTGCTACTTTAAAATTTGTTTCATAAATTGTTGCACCAACTCTCTAATTATTAATGGAGTGTGTTAGAGTATAGATTACCATACCATATGATTTGATCCTACTGTTTAACTCTCGAATTATTAATGTATGTAAGAGTATAGATTACCATACCATAAGATTTTATCTCTCTACCTATTAATGGAGTATGTTAAAGTATAGATTACCATGCCATATGATTTGATGCTGCTGTTTAACTCTCTAATTATCAATGGAGTATGTTAAAGTATAGATTACCATACCATAATATTTTATCTTAATGATTAAGATAAGATTGAGAGAAAAAAAGACATTTAAGTATTCCAAAAGAATGTTTTGCCACAATACCAGTGTTATCTTCCCAAAAGCTCACCATCACTAGAAAAAATAGTGTAATAGGAGAGAAAGGAAAATCTTTTTTTCTTTATAAGGAAGTCATGAAATAACTGCGTAAAAAGATGCTACACTTTTGATAAAGCGTTTTGATAAATTTCCATGTAGTGTACCATCTTCGTTACTATCTTTATTGACACAAGTTTTACTATCTGGTTAATCTTACGGCATTGAGATCTTTAACAGAATAACAACCATAAAGAGTTCAGGAATTTGACCATCCTACTAAAAGAGATCTTTAGTGAAGGGATTTTAACGTTTTGTCAACATGACGATGGGCGTGATTATCATTTTGATGTGAGACCTTCTCATCACATGAAACATTACACCGTATTCTCATGCTGCTCTACCGTTTGTCAATATGTAATTGTGGATTATCGTTACAAATGTCCCGTATTACTCTCCACAGTTCAGCTAAGCCTTTTAATTAACTTTCTCAGTTTTTATATAAGCCTATTCAGCGTAACACATGTTAATTGTGAAATCCAAACCATTGTTGTGAATACTCCATTGATCCATTTTTCTCTATCCCATCAAACAAAATGTCTTTCATCCTTACTAGATAATTCGATATAGAATGCACGTGCTAAAAGTACACGTTTCTAGCTTTGGTCATCTTGTTATGTGTGTTTCAATGTCCACTTAAAATATTTCATCCTGTCACCTGTTGTCAGTGGTAGTTTTGTGGTGGCTATACACCCATTTGGATTACTTCGTACCAAATGTGTATCTTACTGTTGTCAATATTACCTTCATCCTTGTATTTCAGAGTGGATTAAACTATCAACAGTTCCACGAAAAGCTTGCTATTTCTCTGTGCCAAGCACATTGTAATTATCTTGTTAAAGACCGCCCTTCAGTTTCTGTTAAAGTTTGATCTCTACTGTCTACTGGTTCGTTATCAAGTGAAACTATCTTTCCTTCTATTTTATAACACACTACAATTGTAATCTGCTTTTTTTGTGAGATTATACAGGGTGTTCGGAAAGTCACTGTGTAGTTCTGAAAGCAGCGATAACAGCATTCATTCAGTCTGTTTCAAGCCAGCAACTGATAGTGGTGTTTAGAAACAAAATAAGAAGGATCCAAGCCTGTATTGATGCCAACGGGGATCACTTTCAACATTTTTTGTAATTCTCATTCATATTTACCTCCTGTATTCTATATTGAAACATGTCTGTTAATAAATATATAAGTGCACAGTGACTTTCCGAACACCCTGTATTTCTAATAAATATTGTGCTGTGTGTTATCGTTGTTTCTGTTTTGTCTCAGATATTTCTATAAATCTCTAAATTTTATGTAAATTTGTAACTCCCGAGTGAGCCCAGCAAGGCCAGGTGGTTAAGGCACTCGATTCGTAATCTGAAGATCGTGGGTTCGAATCCCCATCACACCAAACATGCTCGCCCTTTCAGTCGTGGGACGTTATAATGTGACGGTCAATCCCACTATTCGTTGGTAAAAGAGTAGTCAAAGAGTTGGCGGTGGGTGGTGATGACTAGCTGCCTTTTCTCTAGTCTTACACTGCTAAATTAGGGATGGCTAGCGCAGATAACCCTCGTGTAGCTTTGCGCGAAATTCGAAACAAACCAAAGCTACCCCGTGACTTGACAACGAACACATTTTTGCTATTTCTGTTTTCATATTTCATCATTATTACGTATATTATATATAGATAATATATAAATATATTTAATATTTCCCATTTTTGTGACGTTTATGAATTATAATGAAGGTTCTGGTGAAACGAAACAACGGTGTTATCGTTTAGACGAAATCTGTGAAAAACAAAACAGTTTTGGTAGCGTCGTACAGTGTTTTATAATTACATATTTGTTCATCTTCTTAGTAACCAGAAACTTCCATCAAAGAAAGTCATCATCATGAAGGTGGATCCTACATTCTCGTCGACTTTCAAACTTCTTGTTTTTTTTTTTTTTACTTTAGATATGTGACAATTTGTCAAATGTATGTTGTAGCTATATTGAAACCAATGTTACAATTATGGACACGTCAAGTAACAAGGAAAGATTAAATTCTCTAAAGAAATCAGAGAAAAAGAATATTATTGTTTTAAAATTACTCTTATACTTTTATGTAATAATTTGAATATTTTAAAATGCAAAAAAAATATTTATTCTTAAAATTGTGTAATGTACGTACAACAAAGAAATCAAATTTTGATGTTTTTGTGAATATTTATCACTTTTTAACCACGTTAAATCCAAGTTAAACAGTGCTACAAGTTATATGTCTCGTCTTTCAAACATTGGAACGTATTATGTACACTTACAAACGTAATGACCGACAAGAGCCAGCTGAACTGTAGCGTGACCAAACGTTTTGTCTTTACTCCACTTACGAGTTAAAAGTTACCAAAAATGAATAACCCAACATCTTGTCCAGTAAAAACATTTTCAGGTTCAACTTGAACCCGAAATAAAAATAACTGTGTGAATAACGTATTAATTTATACACATTGACAAGTAGTTTCTAAGTAACAACAGGTCCATACAAATTGACAAGTAAAGTTGTAACTTCCAAGTAACAAAAAAAATTCATATTTCACAAAATGTATTACACGTAGCTATCCACGCAGTAATGAATGATGAGTCAACATAATATATTCATACACAAAATACAACACTCACTTAGACGTTCAGGTTTAATTCAGTTTTCAATTCACACAATAAAAATAAATGAATGTTATATTTCAAATTATTTTATTAAAGAGTTTATTTGTTTGAAGTGAAGATCAAAGGTTTGTGACGTTGTGAGTCCGCAGAGGTACCGCTGTGTCACCGAGTCATAAAAAAGTACAAAATGTAAATATCTATAATTTATTTTGACTTGCCAATGAGCGTATGTTACCGAGCGCAAGCTATAACATCATATAGTATCAGGATCTACATCCACTTACCACAAATAGTGCATTGGAATAATAGGATCTACATCCTTTTACCACAGATATTGCATTTGCGGCAACAGCATCTACATTCCACTTACCAGAAATATTTCATTTGGGGCAACAGCATCTACATTCCACTTACCAGAAATATTTCATTTGGGGCAACAGCATCTACATTCCACTTACCAGAAATATTTCATTTGGGGCAACAGCATCTACATTCCACTTACCAGAAATATTTCATTTGGGGCAACAGCATCTACATTCCACTTACCAGAAATATTTCATTTGGGGCAACAGCACCAACGTCCACTTAGCAGAAATATTCCATTAGAAACAACAGGCTATACAACCACTTACTTCAAATATTTCATATGGAACAACATAATCTACATCCACTTACTACTTGATGGATTTGGAATATGAACATAATATAATTCTTCCTAATAATTCAGACATGTTGTAAAGTTATAAATAAATATAGAAGTTGATGGTTATTCAGGTTTAAGATAAAACCATTATAATATGTTGTGTGTGTATTGATACTCTTGTTTTTAAAACAAGTCCAAATGGTTACCTCTCGATGTGGATTCCTTTACATGACGAGGGGACCTTGTAGGACCTTGAAGGGAAGAAGAGGATTCTATTGGTTGAGAGGCGTCGGAGGCACTGAAACACACCACTTTGGCCGTAAAGTCCTGTAGCTGGGTGAACTTGTGATGCTTTCCCCAAAAGTCAGTCATGTGATCCTGTTGGGCAGAGGTAAACTGAGTACTGGTGTTAAACGTTCTCAACGGGTATTATGGGCAGTATGTCTGATGCTAGTGTTTGGGTATAACACTTACAAAACTATGGCATAGCGACACTGTCCTAGTCGGGTAGTGTAGCGCGTCCTCTTGTTGGACTCCATGGAGGGTGGGGTCAATGGGTAATGAATCATTCTGTATTACTTATGGATAATAAAAATAATGATCATCAAAATAAAATTAAATTTATTAGTAAACGATCAATCATAAGGACAAATGGCTCCCTTTTTCATTCAGGAGTAACCAAAGGGGCTGATTAGCTCTTCTGAGTTTGTCAAAAAGCTACAATATGAGGAGATCTCAGTTGAAATATCTTAAACACAAGATAGCACACTCCTCATGAAATCGAAGTCCATTGGGAATATGCCTTTCAAGGTTACTCCCATGCTAATCTGAATTCCTCAAAAGGAGTGATCATGAAGAAAGATTTACTTAACATCCCTGAATCGGAGATCCTCGCTCGTTTCTCCAGCCAAGGTGTTTCGGCTGTTCGGCCTGTCTCCATTTGTAAAAATGGAACAATTTGGATTACAAACGTTCTGATGTTGCCGTTTAAATTGCTGTGTCTGCCTGCCACTATCAAAGCAAATTATCTGTCACATGTTTCCAATGCTAAAGGTTCAGAGTTTCTAAGAAATCTTGTTGTAATTATTTGACACGTGCTCGTTCTGGAGGCTAAGGCCACAACAGCTATGAGTGTCAATCGGACCCACATTGCTCTAACTGTAATGGTTCCCACCCTCCATGTTTTCGTCCTTACCCTGAATTAGCAAAGGAAAAAGAAGTGTATTTTTGAAGACCATAAACAACATTCTTATCCAGAAACACATAAACTGTTGTTTCCTCTTCCACCTCTGATGTATGCTGCTGCACTCCACTCTACTGGTACAGCGGAGGTACAGACAAATATGTCTGATTCTCTTATAAAGACTTTCTCTCATCATGTGAAGAGTCTTCTGCCCTCCAAGAATACACGTATTAATAAATTTACGTCTTCTCCTTCTCTTTTGCAGCTTGGACCTCTCTCCATTGGTCCCTCCAAAGTGCAGGCCAGTTATTTGATGACGCACTCACTCATTGAATTCTAATTTCTCCAACATGGACCTGCCTCACTGTCCCGTAGCAGGGTCTTTGTGGGTTAATAGACCTCTTTCTACTAAACAAAAACTAAAAGACACTGCATACAGTTCTTCTACATAATAAAAATGGCTACCTTCGTACAGTGGAACAGTCGAGGTTTCCATTTCAGTTTATATGACACTAAAGCCTCGATTGATTTCAATCATCCTGTGTGTCTCTCCTCACAGAAACATTCCTTAGGCCTGTTGCATCTGTAACCTTTCAGCGATTTTCCTTATAAAGGAACGACAAATTGTGTGATGGATGAGTCCTGCTGGTTAACTAACTGAAACACAGCTGTTAAAGTTCTGGGAGTACCAACTGAAACATAGTTTTGTTTAAGTCCTAGAAGTACCAACTGAAACATAATTGTTAATGCCCTAGGTACATTATGGAAAAGAATATAAATATGGCAGATTATTCAAATAGGCTGCACTAAAATAATAGGAAAAAACACTGGTAAGTCAGCTTATTGGTGATTTTTGTTTGGGACGTGGGAAACACATAAAACGTAATTTCCAATGAGAATAACGTAACTTTAGAAAAATGTTTACATATGTTACATTCTAGTAATAAATAATTTCACAAGAGCAGACGTTTTTGAAACTCCTATAGCTTTGTTGTGACGAATGTGGACTTTTAATTAAAACTACAAAATACACTTTTGATTTGAGGGATGTCACTGACTCTCCATCCGTTTTGTCAAGAGAAAGTACCAATCTTTAATAAAAAGATAAAGAAATGTTGTATTGTAAAACTGTACAAGTTTGGAATCAGGACAATAGAATATCGCTTCAGGAACCACAAAGAAATACAAATATAGGGAAGATTTGTATTCAATGCAAATGATAATCAGCAATGTTTGGCTTTATAAAAATATCGTTGATATACAATAAATCTTGAAATGAGGTATAGTTTTCTTCTAATAACGAATAACGTGTAGAAATTCAACTGAAGAGAATACTTGAGCAGAGGTTAGGACTATGAAGATGAGTTGTCTGGAAATGATAGTCTATAGATGGCAGTACTCCTCCACAGTGGACTGTTCCTGTTATTAACAATGTAAAAACAAACCATTCTTAACAGGCCTGCTTTACTCCCAAATAAAAAAAAAAAAAAAATATTGTCACATCAAATCTCTGAAACCTGTTACAAGAACTTTAACAGTTTTTGCAAGGTGCAGAATCAGACGTACTTTTCAAAGAACCTCCTTCTTCGATGATCACAGCAGTGAATCTGCAAATCTACTGGCTAAAAGCCGGATTTCGATATCCGTGATGGGCATTGTATAGAAAGCCCTTTGAATATCTTTATGCTTAAGAACAATCAAAATAATTTGAAATCGTATGCAAAAATTAAAATTGCAGTGTAATATCATTGTGCTATTAGAAGTACGAATGGTAAGAACGCAATGTCAGATCTCTTGAAATATCCAAATGAGGAAAATTTAAGAAGATTGTATAGTTATATATAAAAATATGAGTTATTGAATAATTTTCTCAAGCCTGAATAAACTTTAGGTAATCTGTAAAAATAAAGCACAACTAATAAAGTCCCTGTGACTTATTTGGCACTATATAATTTTAATTAAACTGACTAAATGTAGAAATAGGAGGATGGTTACAGTTCGCAGGTGTTATGACTGAAATATTAATAAATTGCATCCTACCATATATAATATATCTTTAAATATTATGACAAGGAACAAACATTTTTCGACCCGGTATGGCCAAGTGGTTAAGGCACTCGATTCGTAATCCGAGGGTCGCGGTTTCGAATCCCCGTTACGCCAAACATGCTCGCCCTTTCAGCCGTGAAGACATTATATATTGCGGTCAATCCCACTATTCGTTGGTAGCCCAAGAGTTGGCGGTGGGTGGTGATGACTAGCTGCCTTCCCTCTATTTTTGCACTGCTAAATTAGGGATGGCTAGCGCAGATAGCCCTAGAGTAGCTTTGGGCGAAATTTAAAACAAAACAAACCAAAATCATATCTAACAAGTATTCAATTATAGTACTGAACAAAAGTGTCGTCTCCCGCTGTTACAGTGGTAAGTCTACGGATTTACAATGCTAAAATCAGGGGTTCGATTCCCCTCGATGGACTCAACAGATAGTCCGATGTGACTTTGCTATAACAAAACACAAACACAAAAGTGTTAGGATATGAAAATGTTTTGTCATTCTTTCCATTTTGTGGGGCTAATTTTTCCATGTCACCACGTAAGAAAACTCAAATATTTTATACCTAAAACAACATGGTAATACTTTACTGTTGACAACCGATGAACCAGTATGAGAATACTTGTTTTTCTTTAGAATTTCCGTAAACTTTTACCAAGGACATATCATAAGGGTTTTGCTTGAATGAACATACTGATTAAATTTAAGGTCTGAAATAACTGTCATGGTGCCCAATGCAGTGTGTTAACTATATAGAAAGATGCTAGTGAGGAACTAACATATGGTACCGGTGTATGTTAGAAATCAATTTAATAACACCCCACAAATAAACCTTCATACAGAGAGTGTTTAACACATTATATTAAGTTTTATTTTTATGGCCCAAAAAGCGTAGAGAATTGTCAGTAGTGCAGAGAGTTCGTACAAAAACTTTACGTGGTGCTGATTGGACTATCCAACAAATTGCTTCAGAATTGAAATGTTCTCCTAGAACTGTTAAGTACACCCTAGATAATGAGACTGAAACAGGTAAATTAGAAAATAGGAAAGGAAGAGGAACACCTAAACTCAGTTATACTGATGTTAAGTATCTTTGTTTATGCAGCTTTTAGGACAGAATGAAGACTACACGAGATAAACAGCCACGAACCAAATGACAGAAAAGTGTCCTGATATACAGCGTCAAGAAGACTCAATGAGAATGAAATATTTGGTTGTGAAGCAGTTATAAAACCTTTACTTATATCTACAATCATCATGAAGAGACTGAAATCTGCTAAAAAATACAAAAGCTGGACTGCTAATGATTGGTAACTATCTTTATGAGTGTATAAGTCCAATTTTGAAATATTTGGTTCAAAATGTAGGTCGTACGTCCGACAGTGGAAAGGTGAAAGATGCTTACCTCAGTACATAGCACCAACCATGAAATATAGGTGGAGTCAGTGTAATGGTATGGAGGTGTTTTTCTGTTAATGCAACAGGAGATATTTGCAAAATAAATGGAATAATGAACCAGTACAGATACCATCAGATACTGATCTGTCGTGGTATGTCCAGTGGTTTGTGTATTATTGGTTAAGGATTCTACTACCTAGAAAATAACTACCCTCTTTCAAACAGTAAGAAAGAAACTGCTGGAGTCATTTTAATGATACAATGGCCCCCATAGAGCCCCGATCTCAACCAGCTTGAGTATATCTGGGACAAGAAGCTGCTGGAGTCATTTAAATGATACAATGACCCCATAGAGTCCCGATCTCAACAAGCTCAAGTAGATCTGGAACATGATGGATCAAAAACATGTCAAAAATTACTTCTAAAGAAACTTTATGGAAGTGTATTACAGACATTTAAAGTAAATTCCCAAAAAACACTTTTATTAGATGTGTTGAAACAATGGTTGAAAGACTGTCTGCAGTTATTAAACCAAAAGGGGGACACAAAATATTAGCTGTTTACTGAACTTAACACTTCCACTGACTTTCTGTTGTACTATGTTTACTGAACTCAACACTTCCACTGAGTTTCTGTTAAACAATGTTTACTGAACTCAACACTCCCACTGAGTTTCTGTTAAACTATGTTTACTGAACACAACACTCCCACTGAGTTTCTGTTAAACTATGTTTACTGAACTCAACACTTCCACTGACTTTCTGTTGTACTATGATAACTGAACTCAACACTTCTACTGACTTTCTGTTGTACTATGTTAACTGAACTCAACACTTCCATTGAGATTCTGTTGTACTATGTTTACTGAACTCAACACTTCCACTGAGTTTCTGTTGTACTATGTTTACTGTACTCAACACTTCCACTGAGTTTCCGTTATACTAAATACGAAGATTAATAACATTTTGATGTTTAATCAGTGATGACGAGAAACCCACTTGTTGAGAAATTTATATGCAAAAACGGCTCGTTTGGGCTGAGAAAACACTTGTGAACCTGTGATGACGATGACCGAAGAAGGTCGAAACGTTGTTCGCTCTTCTATGTAAAAGTGTTTTCTCAGCCCAAACGAGCCGTTTTTGCATATAAATTTTGATGTTTAACCTGTGATTTACCTTTCAATGTTCTTTGACAGAAACCTAAAACCTAATCCTTGATTTTGTCCTTACAATTTTGCACAATACTGTATATCGGTAATACAAAGGGTATAAATAATTTGTCTAAAGGAAATAAATCTGTAATGCTGAATAAATAACTTGAATTTCATTGACTGTTTACAACTTGTTAAACCTTTACATAAAAAAAAAAACTTGTTTCCGTTAGTAAAATCCTATAGCTATAGTTGTTAAGAAACCATTACAGCCAGTAAGTTGATAATTGTCAAACTTATTGGCATCATTGCGTATACAGGACTCAAGATGGTGCTAATCTAAACTGCTTAAATTGCAAAAAATCTAAATTTTATAACAATGTGGTTAAAAACTGGTTATGATTACAAGTTGCGGTGTCGGAACATCTGTTTGGAACATAATTTGAGCTAAATCATGTAAAAGAACTTGGAACTTATCGCAGTTTCAGTTAAGTATATGATGTAGTTGGTTAACTTATGTGTAACAAAAGAAAATGTACTATTTCAAGTAAAGATTAATAGCCATCTTGTCACTACTCTGACATCATCACTTGAACAGTAGATAACCTGCCGTGTAAAGTTAAGTATATGATGTAGTTGGTTAACTTGTGTGTAACAAAAGAAAATGTATTATTTCAAGTAAAGATTAATAGCCATCTTGTCACTACTCTGACATAATTACTTGAACAGTAGATAACCTGGCGTGTAAAGTTAAGTATATGATGTAGTTGGTTAACTTATGTGTAGCAAAAGAAAATATACTATTTCAAGTAAAGATTAATAGCCATCTTGTCACTACTCTGACATCATCACTTGAACAGTAGATAACCTGGCGTGTAAAGTTAAGTATATGATGTAGTTGGTTAACTTATGTGTAGCAAAAGAAAATATACTATTTCAAGTAAAGATTAATAGCCATCTTGTCACTACTCTGACATCATCACTTGAACAGTAGATAACCTGGCGTGTAAAGTTAAGTATATGATGTAGTTGGTTAACTTGTGTGTAACTAAAGAAAATGTATCATTTCAAGTAAAGATTAATAGCCATTTTGTCACTACTCTGACATCATCACTTGAACAGTAGATAACCTGGCGTGTAAAGTTAAGTATATGATGTAGTTGGTTAACTTGTGTGTAACAAAAGAAAATGTATTATTTCAAGTAAAGATTAATAGCCATCTTGTCACTACTCTGACATCATCACTTGAACAGTAGATAACCTGCCGTATAAAGTTAAGTATATGATGTAGTTGGTTAACTTATGTGCAACAAAATAAAATGTACTATTTCAAGTAAAGATTAATAGCCATCTTGTCACTACTGTGACATCATCACTTGAACAGTAGATAACCTGGCAGGTAAAGCTAAGAGTTGAAACTAAGTACGTATATAGGCAAATAATATAAACGTTCATATACGTTATAAACTGTCACAACTCCCTTATAAAATAAGTTTCATTTTTTACTTAAATTTGTCATCAATAGAGCAAATATGTAGGAATATCGAGGCCTTTTGTTGTCCATTTTTAAACAAATTAATTTGAAGTAAGGATTATGTTTTGATACTGACCACTAACAACAACCCACATGAAGTAAAAATATATCTCAAGATAGCTGGTATGGATATTAAAACTTTAATTAAAATAAAATACTGAACAACGTTTCGACCTTTTTAAGTCATATTCTGGTTAACAGATCAAACGTTGTTCTGTACTTTATTTTAATTACGTTTTAATACCTATACCAGTGTCGTGAGAATACAATAACAAAATAGCTGTCAGCATACGCTGAAAACTAAGATTCTGCTCTACCTAAGTGTTTAGTAGAGGTTTTATAATAATATCTATTATCTTAGTTGTAAGATATTCGCGTTAAAATAACAACTAGAAATAGGAAAAAAAAACATATTTATTGTCATTGTTCTATTAGCTGATAGCCAAACGAATAATAAGGGAACGTAACAGAGTCTGTTTACAAGTAGTTTTTAAAGTCAGGATTATTTCTTATGCCAAGAGAAATGCTTCTACATTTGTAATAGAACAAAATATGTCTGCTTACAGAATTAGTTTCAGGAAGAATGGGGTATCAAAACTGTATTATGATACAGTTTAAATTAAATATCGAACAATACACTCAATTCTGTGTCATTTTCTAGTATTCGAGACCAAAGGGGTTGTTGCTGGTGGTGTTTTATCGCAAAGCTGCATAATGAACTATTTGCACTCTGTCTATCGCTGGAATCGAACCGCAGATTTTAGCACTGTAAGCACATAAACTTATCGCTGATCAGCTGTGGTGGGTGGAAGATCAAAGGCTAAGTTCTAAATTATGATTTTTATGGAATGGATTAACTGAAAAAGTCTAAACTGACTTCACAAAAGCTTTACTTAATTTTGTTATGGTTTGTTTGTTTTGAATTTTGCGCAAAGCCACACGAGCGCTATCTACGTTAACCGTTCCTAATATAGCAGTGTAAGACTAGAGGAAAGGCAGCTAGTTGTTACCATCCACCGCCAGCTCTTGGACTACACTTTTACCAACGAATAGTGGAACTGATCGTCACATAATAACGTCCTCCTGGCTGAAATGGCAATTATGTTTGGTGTGACGGGGATGCAAACCCGCAATCCTCAGATTGCTAGTGGAGCGCCTGAACTATCTGGCTATGCTGGGCCATTCTTTTTTTTTTTTTTTATAGCCGATTGTAAACGATTACAAGCATGCCTTATAATTTTGTTGGTCAGTATATTAAAGCATGAATTTTAATAAGTTCTAAATTGTAATGTTAGTTTCTGTTTTGTTTTTTCCTCAGTTGATTTCTTCCAAAACCCCTAGCTTTTCGTTACTTCTCATTCTAATAAAAATCACCGTTAACACTGGTTACTTCTCTTTCGTTCGTTACAACAAGCAACACAAGGTGCCGCAACCATCCTTTAGGATCGTGACATTTATAGTACAGGCAGAACTATGTTTTGTTTTTTTTGTTTTTACTTGAACAGATAATATTTTTGAGTGTATAAATTTTAAAAGAGATGACGACAGCAGCACGAGCTAGCAGCTGGCAGTTTTCTATTCTGTCCTTGACTTTTCTGCTCTTAATCCACTTTTACGCTATGATGTATTCAATTAGTTCCCTGTGTTCACGGGCATAATTAACGACTGAAGAACCTCTATCTTCTGAATGCTTCCAGAGTTTTCCTTTCGTGGACAGACAGAGAGTTTACTATAGCTTTAGGCTATCAAGTGACGCTTGATTGCATTTTGTTAGAAACTAAAGTGTGATAGGAAGATCTTAGTTCGTTCATAAAGTGCTCAAGTACTTAAGATGGGTTCCCAAGCGCACGTAACCCGAGCACTCGTGTTGATCACGTGGTTAGTACTAGCATATAGTTTACTCTTTCATGCTATTTTCTTCAGTTCACTAAATAAACAGTCTTTAATAAATAACGTTATTGAAGCTGACAAAGGGACAATATTAGAACGCAGGGTCAGCTGTTATTTACGAAATCAGAAAAATTGTTTTTAGCTTATACGTTTTAAAACGTTTTTGTTCGTTGTTTGAAGATCTTGTGAATAATTCAGTCATTTAAAAATAAGATTATATATTTCAAATTAATTTTATAAAACACGAGATATTACGTACTTGGAAGACATAGTACATGTATTAAAGATTTTGTTTATTGGTTGTTTTTTTTTAATTTCGCGCAAAGCTACACGAAGGCTATCTGTCCTTAATTTGGCAATGTAAACTAGATGGAAGGCAAATAGTCATCACCACCCACCGCCAATTCCTGGGCTACTCTGTTACCAACGTACAGTGAAATTGATTGTTACATTATAATGCTCCCACGGCTGAAATGGCGAGCATTGGTGTGACAGGAATTCGAACCCGCGACTCTGACACTACTAGTCGAGCACCCTAACCACCTGGCCATGTCGGACCATTAAAAATTAACGTAAAGACTTGTCTATCACTCGATCTACCACTTCTCATCATATTCTATAGTTTTAAGGAAATTTTACTGCTAATAATATCTAAAACGAAGCGTTATATCAAATAAAATTAGGCGTTTTTGTTTGTTTCTCAGACAAAACATAATGTTATCTCACCCTAGTGGCAATCAGTGAAACAAGTATGAGATTAATTACATGTTTATTATTCAAAATTAGAATGTCTTACAGTAAATAACATCGATTGTAATGATTAAGCAAACAAATTAATTGTTGTTTTCGAAGGGAGATTGATACAAACATGTGGTTTAGCCTAATGATACTCAGAAAATTCAGAAATATCTCTATCAATAATTTTATTTACTAGATTTACGTGGAGAGCATTTCTTCCATCGAAAACCTTCATGAACTTGCAGACACTAAAAATGCCATTAAATAATTCTAGGACATTTTATTCAATCGATAGCTTTTGCTCTGTTAAACGTTTTGACCTTAACGAAAGCTCAGAACAAGTTGACAGTTCAATAAAAAGTGATTGTTTGCTGCTTTCCAATGTTTCTCCTTTTATTTTAATGCAATATGTAATTAGATGAGTAATTTATGACCAAGAGTATCTGTCAATTTACAACAAAGAATGTTTGTGAACAATTTAAGCCTCGTTCAAAGATGTGATCTTATGCTCAGTGTGCCTGACTGTGAACTTGAAGATCTAGTGCTCGCGTCCCGTTCCGTAAAATTGAGCTCCTTGGTTTGAGACCGTAAGTGTATTAAAAGAGTGACAGTTTAATCCAATTGTTTAGTTAGAGTAGCCCAAGAGTTGACGGTGGATGTTGTTGATTATCTGCGTTCTCTTTAATTCAATCAACAAATATAGCAACACAATTGAAACTCTCAATGGGAGGCGGAGGGCAACATTTGTTGGTGGTCCAATTGCCACCAGGCACGGCATGGTGAGGTGTTTAAGGAACTCGACTAGTAATCTGAAGGTCGCGGGTTCGAATCCCCGTCACCTCAAACATGATCGCCCTTTCAAGCTTGGGGCGTTATAATGTGACAGTCAATCGCACTATTCGTTGGTAAAAGAGTAGCCCAAGAGTTGGAGGGAGGTGGTGATTACTAGCTGCCTTCCCTCTAGTCTTACACTGCTGAATTAGGGATGGCTAGCACAGATAACCCTCGTGTAGCTAGCTATGCGCAAAAGTAAAAAAAATCCAGACCAGCTGACGCCTGGACGACCTTGGGTTTTTAAAATGTTAAAAATGTAAAGATTAGTCTATTTTAGAAGTATATGCTCCAGTTATTTCCTATACAATTTAATAACCGTAAACATAACGCATGCTACACGATACCTGTTTATATACTGTTCTAAAAAATGAAAATAAATACGGGGAAATTACTGATTTGCCAAAATACTTTAGATTGTTATTGAGCCAATACGTGTATGTGTGTGAATTTGAGAAGGGAATACTACTGAAAGATCTTCATGTAACAATACTCGTTTCAACTTACAAGCTAAACGTTCAATGTAACTGTTTATAACAATAATATAATGACCCTTAACTTGTAGGAGGTTTGAACAATTCGTTCCTTTGTAGGTCCAATATCAACTCTAGTCTTGTTGTCTAGAATCACAGAAAAATAACTCCTTTCATTTTTCATAGATATCCTTTTGTGTGTAACTCAATAGAACATTAAGCTCTTTCATCTGTTTGTTACCAACATCATTTATATTTTACATTCACGGTGAAACAAAGGGCACTTAAGGCGTTTTCACCTGCCATTCAAACATTTTTATCTCAATCTTATCTCGGAAGTTAGCTTTTCGTTTAAATCATGTCATTCTGATTTGAATACCTGAGAACAAATATTTTTATTCTACAGTAACTTTAATTAAAATATTTTTAAACGGGTTGTAATAAAGTTTAAACAAAACTGTCAAACCTTCTTTGAAAAGTTGGGTTTGAAGTTATCTCACAAGAAAACTGAACGCTCAATGTAACTGTTTATAACATTAGTTATTGTTTAATATGGCAAAGATAACAGCTGTTTATTGAATAACAGAATACTCCCGTAGTGACACAGTAGTCAGTTTGCAGATTTAGAACGTTAGAAACATGGTTTCGATACTCGTGGTGGGCACAACTAGCCATTTTGTAGCCTTGTTCTTAACTACAAACAAATAAACAAAAATAGAATAATCGCTGAATATCTGACGGATCTCAAAATCATTTTATAAAAGGAAAAACAACTCACAAGTATATTTTAAATATTAAAGTTAGCATTATTGAAATAGGGTAACATTAATTTACGTATGTGATTTTAGAATATTTGGAATTCTTTAACATCTAATACATAATATATAAATTCTGAAGTAATAATAAGAACTGATATTATTATATATTATACGTTATCTGTGACTATTCAGCAACAGTCAACAGCTGGGATGCTTGTTTTTTGTTAAGCAGATACCTGCACAATGGAATGACTATCTTTTCCTTGATGACGAGAAACCCAAACTGTAAAGTTTTATGGAGGAGGAATAATGGTCCGGGGCTGTTTTCATGGTTTGGACTAGGCTCATTAGTTCCAGTGAAAGGAAATACAAATGTTACAACATATAAAGACATTCTAGAGAGTTGTGTGCTCCCAACTTTGTGGCAACAGTTTGGGGATTGTCCTTTTTTGTTTCAGCATGACAATGCCCCCAAGCACAAAGTGAGATCCATATAGACATGGTTTGCCGAGGTTGGTGTGGAAGAACTTGACTGACCTGCACAGATCTTTGACCTCAACCCCATCAAATACCTTTGGGATGAATTGGAACGTTGCCTGTGAGCCAGGCCTTCTCGCCCGACATCAGTGTTCCGACCTCACTCATGCTTTTGTGACTGAATAGGAGGGAATTCATGCAGCCATGTTCCAAAATCCAGTGAAAAGCCTTCCCAGAAACGTGGAGGCTGTTATAACAGCAAAAGGGGACATCAACTCAATATTAATGCCCATGGTTTTGTAATGAGATGTTCAACAAGCACGTATGGTCGGGTGTCCACATACTTTTGACCATGTAGTGTATGTATATATACAATAAACACTCCCGAATGTATATGATTTTATATAATTATATAAATGTCTATGTGCAAGTTTTGTATACCACAAATACTTACTTCTACATGGTCAACAGTCATGGATATGCATGATTTTGTATTGGTATTACTAATACAAGTGACTTGCACATTTTCTATACACGGTCTGGTAGAGGTAAGTGGTTAAGGCACTCGACTTATAATCCGAGAGTCGCGTGTTCAAATCCCCGTCACAACAAACATGCTCGCCCTTTCAGCCGTGGTGGCATTATAATGTAACAGTCAATCCCACTATTCGTTGGTAAAATACTAGCCCAAGAATTGGCTCTGGGTGGTGATGACTAGCTGCCTTCCCTCTAGTTTTACACTGCTAAATTACGGAAGGCTACAGCAGAAAGCCTTAGAGTAGCTTTGGGCGAAATTTAAAACAAACCAAACCATTTTCTATTCAGTGATTAGTTCTACCTGTACACATTTTTATAAAACTACCTGGGCTGCATAACGTTGATTTATATTACATGAAAATGTCTCTGTTGCATGATATGAACCTGATAGATATCGTATATTTTAGATAGAAGATCAATAATCTATTTACTTTTGATCAGTTACATAAATAAATAACGCTACCTGGTGACTTAGTCTAACAGCTTGCAACAATAACATTAGGGTTTGAGTACCAGCGGTGGGTGTAGTACAGATAGCCCATTGATTATCTTTGTACTTAATAATAACTAAAAAAGCAATACGTTAGTGAGTTAAGAAGCATTCTAGCAAGAAACTTTAGTCCACCTTACAGTTGAAGAAATGCTTGTTTTAATTCTTCACGCAATCATTCTATTATTTGTTTGTTTTTAAATTTTGGTTAAAGCTACTTGAGGACTATCTACGTTAGCCCGTCCCTAATTTAGCAGTGTAAGACTAGAGGGAAGACAGCTAGTCATCAACACCTACTGTCAACTCTTGGGCTACTCTTTTACCATCGAATAGTGAGATTGACCGTCACATAATAACGCCCTTAAGGCTGAAAAGGCGAGCATATTTGGTGTGACGGGATGCAAACCCGCAATCCTCAGATTGCTAGTCAAGCGCCTGAAATATCTGGCCATGCTGGGCCTTTTTTTCTTTTTCTTTGATAGCCGATTCTAAACCATTACCAAAGAATAGTGTGATTGGCCGTAACGTTATAACGACCCCATGGCTGAAAGAACGAGCATGTTTGGTGTGACTGGAATTCGAACCAGCGACTTTCAGAGTAAGAGTCGAGGACTCAAACCACCTGGCCATGCCGGGCCTTCATTCCGTCATACAAAACAGTGTTCACAAATCGATTAAAAATCCTGAAAACAACTAATACGTATTTCAACTGCTTCCGTTATAACCATCCTCTTCGTGTGGCTTAGCGGTAAGTATAAGGGCTAATAATACAAAACATTGGATTTCAACACTCGCGGAGCACAATACAGATGGCTGATTGCGTAACTTTGCATTTAATAAGAAATAAACAGTTATAAAACTTTCTGCTTAAATGTCAAAAGCTTCTTTTTAGGTGGTCGAGTGGTTGATGTACTCAGGTGGAGAATTTGAGATTTCATGGCTCATGACCTACTGTTAAAAAGAGCGCACTGCGCCCTCTGGAGCCATGGATGCCCTATAAGTGTGACAATTGAATACGGTAAAATTTAATATTATGCTGTTGCGTTATAAAACATTATCTTAGCTTAACATAATATTTTTTTTATTATAACATGCGTCATTGTGCAGCTAATTCCAAAACGTTTTAACCTCCATTGGTAATCTAGCAGGAGCTATAGAAAACGATGGTTGCACAGATTAAGACTACTGCACGTGCAGATATTACGAAAAAAATTTTTTTCTTAACAGTATAGTTATTTTTATATGTTTAAAGGTCATCTGGTGTTTTTCAAGGGAAATGATAATCTCCAGGTGGTGCTTATACAGCAAAAATTACAGTTGATAGGATGTCGAGAGTATGAGCAGGCAGAAATACTTTCTCAAACTAAGCTAACCCTTGCGGTTAAATATTCAGTGACATCTATATATTTCAAATATTGCTTATAACTGTCTATTTTTATACCAACAGCTACTCATAATTGTTATGCTATTTCAAGTACATTTTATTGTTATGATGTTTGATTACAGTTTTAAAGTATTAAATAAACAATATTTATGGGCAAACGTATTCATATTTCAACTTTACCCCCATGCTTTTATATATCGATTTTATACATAACCATTCGACCTCAACATCTCTTTCCTTTACAATCACTATTAATACTATAAAATACTATGTGGTGTACTTAAAACTGGCCCGGCATGGGCAAGCGTGTTAAGACGTGCGACTCGTAATCTGAGGGCCGCGGGTTCGCATCCCCATCGCGCCAAAGGTGCTCACCCTTTCAGGCGTGGGGCGTTATTATGTGACGGTCAATCTCACTATTCGTTGGTAAAAGAGTAGCCCAAGAGTTGGCGGTGGGTGGTGATGACTAGCTTCCTTCCCTCTAGTCTTACACTACTAAATTATGGACGGCTAGCACAGATAGCCCTCGAGTAGCTTTGTGCGAAATTCAAAAACAAACAAACAAAAAAACAAAATACTTAAAGCTGTGTATAAATGTAATGCTATTTCGGATAGCTGTGGTTATCGTGCCCAGAATGTTAACCCAAGGATTTATAAATTTTCTAGTTACAGGAAAACCATTCTTTAGAAATTACGTTCAAATACCACTGAATTGGTTAGATAAGTGCAGCTCGAGAATGTGAGTATCTTTCTTCCCTCTAGTCTATCAGTTAAAAATTAGGGACGACCATGCTCTGAAACTGATAAATATTGGTACCTGAAAGTCCACCACCATCACTTGTCATGCTTACACTTATGCTAATCGATATCACGATATTCAAAATGTACTGTCTAAATATATAGCACAGTTTTCTCCCACACGTGTGGATATCATGGTGTGCCGAGTTAAGGCAGCCCTCCCAGTGGCACAACGGAATGTCTGCTGACTCACACTGCTAGAAACCGGGTTTCGATGCTTGTGGCGTAGTTTTGTGCTTAAGTTCAACCAGTTAGTCAGAGTTAAGGCACTAGGGGGCCCTGGGAGAAGAATAAGTTATTATTCTCTCTTGCTTTTAAGAAAATACCATAAATTGAATGTATTAGTAAGAGAAAATTTAATAAATAATATGTATATGTATATTATCTTGTTATTTATTACTATGCTTACAACACGCAGTGGGCCTCTGACGACAAAATGACCCTGGGCAACTGCTGCTTTTGTCCATCGGATAAAATGGCCCTGTATGTTATATGTGTATAAGTAATTAGATATCAGATGTACTTCCGCAAGATTCCCGAAAGCATTTTGTTTTAAAAGTAAATGAAATCATAATTAAGAGTAACAAATATTATTATTTCTTGCTTTTGAAGTTCATATGTAATACTGTTTTGTGGCCTACAGAGTGCATAATGCTTCTCGTGATTCATGGCAGGTGCATATTTTACTGCCGTAACAATAGTACAAACTCAACATTAAACGTCTATTATGGGACGTTATTTAGGTGTCTAATCACTGACTGGTGGGACTGGTTAGAACAGGTGACTCTTCAAGGCGGTCTGTGGCCCTCTTTCATACATTTTTGTATATTCACATATGCAAATATCAAGAACTTGCGTCTGTTGCATCATGATTTTGAAACAATGGTTGGTTACTTAGCAAACCATAATCACGGAACATTTAATTTTTTTATATCTTAATCTATTAAAGTGAAAACAACCTTAACATTTGAGAAATGTAATTAATTTATTTAAATTTTAGAAATGATTTTCAAAGCTTTTCTTGGTCAGTAGAACACGTAATTCCTAAGGTATAAAAATATCGTAATTCAAGGACTCCAAAATTCGTGATTATTAGAGACGGATGGTTATCCACTGTCTTCAAGGCTACTAGTTCACGAGTAGCACGTGGTGTATTTCTAATGAAAAACGAAGTCATCATTTTTCAAAGAGTGACACCTACTGGGTTGTGATGACATGCAAGTGGGAAGAGAGTTTGAATTTGTTTTTCCTCATTATCAGAAAACTGTGACGTCATATGACATATGACTGAGTTAGTTCCTGACAATTCTGCTTTTCTATTAATTGTTTTTATCATTGAGTTACTAGAACGAATGAGACAGACAAAAATATTATTTAAGCTGAAATTCTATGAAAACAAAAAAAAAAGTTTATAAACTCAGATCATTAAGATTATTTTAGTTTTCCTTATAATTTTATTACTAGAAAGTCCCCTAATGATACAGCGGTGTGTTTGCGGACTCACATCGCTAGAAACCGAGTTTCGATATCCGTGGTTGGCAGAGCACAGATAGTCCATTGTATAGATTTGTGCTTAATCCTAAATAATCAACCACTAGAAAAACGATAAATTAAAAACTGACAAGAACGCTACGTTAAGCAGCCATTGTCATATAAAACTGTAGATATAAACAGTTGCACCAGAACCGTGATGACGAGAAAACCCACTTGTAGAGAAAATTATATATTTAGAAACGGATGGTATGGATAGAGAAAGCACTAGTAGAGGAGCGAACAACGTTTCGACCTTCTTAGGTCATCGTCAGGTTCACAAAGAAAGAAAGGGTTACTGACCGGTAGTTGATCGCATGTTTGACAAACACAACACCAACATTATTTATAAAATACAACGTGATAACTCCCACAACTTCTATATTGGAGAAACAAGTAAAAAATGGAAACCAGATTCAAAGAACACAAAAAGTCACCTTCACACATTTTCGAACACTGCAAATCAAATAAACACTACATAACCATACAAAACACCCAAATACTAAATAAAGAAACAAACATAAACAAACGCAAATTTAAAGAAGCCTTACTTATACAGCAACTCAAGCCCAAAATAAACCAATACAAAGGAACACCTTTATACCTATATTAATAAATATAATCAAACATCTAAGCACGCCCTCTACATTCCTACACTCAATTACACAACCGCCTTCAAATATGTGGTCAGCTACCGGTCAGTAACCCTTTCTATCTTTGTGAGCCTGACGATGTTCGCTCCTCTACTAGTGCTTTCTCTATCCATACCAGTCGTTTTTAAATATATAAGTTGCACCAGAACGCTAGTTTAAGTAGTAGTCATGGTTATATAACACCATAGACGTAAGCAGTTGAACTGCATATGGTACCTGCTCCTCGAAAGATGTGCAGAATATACCAGTTTAACCAGTACTCTTTATTTCATTAGAATCTATTAATAAACTAACTAAACGGAAGTTATGTAAATTCATGATTAATAAAATCTTATCGTATGGCATGCAAAGCTGCTCGCCTTACATACAATTGTAAAAAAACAACAACAAAAAAACGCCCATAAAACTGCCAGATGCAAAACGGGAAATTTGTTTATACTCCCGCATGGGCCTAATGAATCTCCATACCAATTTTGGTGAAGATCCATTCACATCCTGCGAAGTAGTTACATGGAAATACAACAGACACTGTTACATTTATATAGAAATATATCGATCAAGCATGGCATAGTGGTTATTTACGGGGTTTTCGAATCGAAAGGCCCAAGGTTTGGGCGGCGACATACCATTTACCATGCTTAGCATTTTCAACTGTAGGAGCGTTATACTGTAATATCCAATCCTTCTGTTTAGGTGGTGAATACTGGTGGCTGGCATTTAGATTGCGTGTCTGAAATAGAGAGTACTATGTCTCAACCCAGAGGATCTCTGATCTTACTGTTTAGTTCATGTAACCTGTAAAGTGCAATTCAAGTTGAAAATTCCAAACACCAAAATACGTATAACAGTATATGGTTCATTGGATCTGCCTCACAAACCTGTTTTTAATCTATAATTTATATATAAATGTAAAGGAAATTAAATCTCCCCTAGGACACTACTTCATATAGAACAGCGCTACAACACGACACCTGCCACACAGGTTTATTCATAGCTTAATGTTTACTCATAAAGGTCACTTCGTCGATTTGTTTCTCAGCTTCACCTATATCAAGTATTTCTAACCTCAGGACGCCATTTTTACCATCTTGGTGAACCCGAGCAATCATAACACTCACACAATGGACTGTTTGTTAATGATTTAAAACCCTTGGGTTCTTTTCTTCTCCCTTTCTTGATTCGAACCTATTTTACAACGTACTTTAGAAGTTTAGATTTAATGTATATAATCTCATGATACACATCGGTGACCTTATATTCTTAATTACAAACCAACTAGGTGAGTGGTCTCCACATTCAGGTTCCTGCTATGTATTCAGAAAACATCCATCGCTTCATGTAGGTCCATGTAACAAAACACAGAGATCCGATCTGTACTACATCCAGGTTCCTGTTATGTATTCAAAAAACAGCCATCACTTCATGTAGGTCCATGTAACAAAACATAGAGATCCGATCTGTACTACATCCAGGTTCCTGTTATGTATTCAGAAAACAGCCATCACTTCATGTAGGTCCATGTAACAAAACACAGAGATCCGATCTGTACTACATCCAGGTTCCTGTTATGTATTCAGAAAACAGCCATCACTTTATCTATGACCATAAAATCTTTCATTAACTTACTGTGTGTTAAAAAATCATTACATGTTGCTACCAGTTGTGAATAAAATCCCATATTTATTTTCTTGACAACTGAAATAATTTTGATTTTTTTTTTTTGCGTACAAGATTTGAGCCTTGGACCACTCGCATTACAAGCTAGTGCTCTACCAACTAACATAAAGTGGAAGATTGTTTCATCAGAGCCACTTTTCACTCTGTAACGGAAGAAAATAATCCCGATATATGCTTCCACTACATTGTACTGCTTCCATCTTCCATTTCTCTCAGAGACAATTAAACTTAACAGAAACTCGTACTTCTGTTGTGTGCTTCCAACATATTGTTCTCATTGATGTAGGCCCGTCATGGCCAAGTGGTTAGAACGATTGACTCGCAATCTTAGGATCGCGAATTCAAATTCCCGTCGCACCAAACACGCTCGCCTTTTAAGCCATGGGAGCGTTATAATGTTATGGTCAATCCTACTATTCGTTGGTAAAAGAGTAGCCCAAGTGTTGGCTTTAGGTGGTGACGATTAATTGCCTTCTCCCTGGTTTTACATTGTTAAATTAGGGAGGGCTATCTGCGCTAGCCCTCGAATAGCTTTGCGAGAAATTCAAAAAACAAATATAAAAAACGACAGTATTACTTAATTTGAAAGAAAACAAAACGAAGTTTTATTTGGAAGAAACGTCTTTATTATTATTATTTAATCTACAAAGCTCTTAAAGTTTGCTGGTCATTAATTATGCAAATGAACTTGTTCAGAATCGACTCATCAATGAACAAATTTATCCAATAGGAGACATTTGATTTGGAAAGTTGATAAATTCCACTTAAGATTTTTAACGTTCGGTTTAATACAGGAAAACTTCACCTTAATTAAACCTATTAGTCCAGTAAGGCTCCGCCTACCAGAAAAGACCCGTTACAAGATGAATAACTCATCCCATACCAGAAAGTTAACATCATTAACTATTTCTTTTTTTCATCAAACAACTGTACGAATGTAATCAAATATCATGAAATATTCCTCATATACATATGATAAGTTAACGTTTAATCAGATGACATCACCAAATGCCCAGAAATATAATTCCAGTTGATACTCATTCAACTGGTATCACCAAGTGTCCAAGAACAAACGGTCAGTTAATGTTTCTTTACCTGAAACCATCAAGTGCCAAGGAAACATTACCATTTAATGGTTAATTACTTGATACCACCAAGTGTCCAGGAACATATGATCGGTTAGCACTTATTCAACTGACACAACTGAGTGTCCATGAACAAATTACCAATTAATGTGTATTCATCTGACACTACCAAGTGTTCATGAACAAATTACCAATTAATGTGTATTCCTCTGAAACTATGAAGTGTCCATAAACTAACGATCAGTTTATTTTTATTCATCTGACACCATGAAATGTCAAGAAAAATTCACCAGTTAATGGTTAATCACCTGACATTTAGGAACAATGACCAGTTAATATTAAGGCACTTGACATCACCAAGAGTCAAGGAATATATGACTAATTAATTGGTAATCACGTTGTAACACTCATAGACTAGAAACGGACCAACAAATAGTATTTTTATCAAACACAAGGAATTACATTATTAATATTATTAACGACTGTTTATTCTTCCACTTCATGAGGATCTAAATAAGAAGTGTTCGCGCGATGTGATCAGTTGTTCACCTACACGTCAATGATGTTTAGTCATTACACATAATTAATTTTCAGTCAATATTAACACATCGTCAAAATTATGTATTAATTGACCATTAATGGCATTTAGTTTTTTCTTCCTTTAACAGATAACTTTCCGAAGTCACGATCGTCCTACGTGCCGAAAAACAAACTCATCCCATTGGCCCTTATTCTGTATGACGTCATGTCTCTTGAAAAGTCGGTTGGCACTCGCTGTATGTTGGCTCGAGACTGAGACAAGTTACTGTTATAGTGTTTTAGTCTAGAGAAGCGTTTGGATTAAGAGTGTTAACCTTATGTAATTGACTAAACATTCGAGGACAAGCTCTGAGCTGTAACATGTGCTCCATTTCCAAACAGCATGAGAACTCTATAATTGGTATGATTGTACATAAACCGTTCTTGCCTTAGTTAGACAGGTTTATAACGCTATCATAATGATAATAGAGAAGGCATAATAATACTGTAGATAAAAAGCAAACAATGCTGGGAGATATCTTGACGAAGACCAAGCTGGAAACGTCTGTTAATTAATCGACTGGCGCTAATAGAAAGGAATAAACGGCTAAAAGGTAAGTAAAACAATCACTTTTTGAAACGTCTGGTGCTAATCGACTTTGAATTGTATCCGTGTGTTTTATTGATATCTCTCTCACAGTCAGAGCCTCAGTCAGAGTATCACGTAAAAAAACAACTTTAAACTAAATCTTGACTGTTCAGTTCTGATTTCTGAGTAATTCCGGTGAAAACTTTGTGAATCATTTGTAAATCTACAACTTACGAGAACTTTAGTTGTAGTTGAATGAAATTGGAATACGTGTTTGACTTCAATACGTTCCACTGTGGCATGCAAACAGTACACTATTGGTAACACGATTAACGTAAATACAATACATAACAATACGAGAAGTACGGCAACCCTTAGTAATTGCCCAGTCTCTACTATTGTTAAGTAAAAACTACAATGTCAGTGAGGCTTAGCTTACGCTAGAGTTTCACTGACAGATGGACTTTCTGATTAAACTAAAAGAATGATAAACAGGTATATATTCTGTTAGAAGCTGGAGAACAGTCTGTTGTGAATGCAGGAGAGATACAGAGATGTTCTTGAATAATATTAACAGATATGTGTGATTCTGTTGAAGCGGGGATACAATGTGAACGTATGATTTTTGTATACTGGGCTCTGACTAAACAGGTTTACGTAGTTCTTACTCATGCGTAGCTGCGTCATACTGAGACATCGCTTTTCGAAATCCGTCACGCCTGCAGTGGTAACGCTCATGTACTTCGTTTTATTCAATGTTCTAAATATGTTGTTTTTTATGAAGCAAATTTTAACTGTCAGTTAACGACTTATTTTCATTTTGATTTTTACTTTGTGAAAGGATTTCTTTATGGTCAATGGGCACTCGAAAAAATGTAATGTTTGTTTTTAAGTGCAAAGATACAGACTGCTATAATTATAGTTTGTTCACTACTTTGTTTTCAGTACTGTAAGTATGACCATTCAGACTCATCGCTGAACTATTGGGGAGGGCTCGAAAAACACAGAAATCCTCTTATCGCTTGGATATCAGAATTATGAAACATTCTTATTTCGTGTGAATATTCGTCAGTATTTAATAGAGTAAGTTGGTTGTGGGGGTATAAAACACCATTGATACTACATATCTGCTTGCAAATTAACAACGAAGCAGGCATTCTTAGCACAACCAATGAACACTTTTAAACGAACTGAGTGAATTAATAGTTCCTCACGTACACACACAGAATGAAGAAGTAAAAGCGATACCTTTCTAACGTACTGATCAACAGAGCTGGAACAACTGAATACGCTTCGAGAGACTGTGCTTTTTTGTTGGCGACATGTTCCTGTCCCGTTCAGTACAACACAGTACGACGACTATACCGAAGGGTTCAAATGACAGTACGTCTACCGTATATTAATTAATAAGGTGTGAAATAACTTTTAAAATCTGAGTTACATGCACATAACTGTCAAGTACATGTAAAGTTATAATTAAACAATAACTAGAGAATATTCAGTTTATTTTTGGCCAGGTGGTTAAGGTACTCAACTCATAAACTGAAGGTCGCGGGTTCGAATCCCCGTCACACCAAACATGCTCGCCCTTTCAGCCGTGGTGGCGTTATAATGTTACGGTCAATTCCACTATTCGTTGGTAAAAGAGTAGCCCAAGAGTTGGCGGTGGGTGGTGATGACTAGCTGCCTTCCCTCTAGTCTTACACTCCTATATTAGGGACGGTTAACGCAGATAGCTCTAGTGTAGTTTTGTGCGAAATTCAAAAGAAACCAATCAATTTATTTCTAAAGTTGCACAAATATGTATTTCTTCCCGATGTAACTTTCATCATAAAGTATAAATACACGTTTATTGTTCTTTGATAAGTTTTAACTATTTTGATAACAATCGAATGTTTTACCAACACTTTGTTTTCATATGTGTTCCACTTAACCTGGGTCTCAGCTTACGTTACCTGAAAGTTAACAACTTGTTTTACTGATTATCAGCTATTTACATAAACGTTTCCGTCTAACGCTTCTCTAAGTCGTCGGCACTTGGATACTGTTGCTATAGTAACAATAATCAGTCTCATTTATTAATTTGTATTAAAATAAAAATATACTGCTATTAGGTCTTTTTATATATATGATTCTAGGAAAAACGTTGTCAAAAGCTCAGTTGACATTTTGAGTAGCTACATGAGCTGATTGATAAACTCGTGGCCCTGTAATTAAAGTGTGGATCTGTGTGTTGAAGACCTCGAGGTTTGAGACGTGATGCCTCAACATGGTCCTTGCTTTCAGTTGTGTACCCATCTTAAAAGTGATAGTTAAATCGTGTCAAAGAGTTGGACAAGGCTGTTATCTGTCTTATAATAATTCAAAATAATAGACGGGTATACCTGAATACTGTAGACAGATGTGTATCTGCATTTCTTAGACGGATGTACCTGAATACTGTAGACAGATGTGAACTTTTATTCATTAGACAGATGTACCTGAATACATTAGATGGATGTACATGAAATATATGACTTTCTTACCTGGTTCTTTAGTTCAGTAAATGTTACACAGTAAACTGAAGTTAATTAAACACATGTAAATTCATATTGCATATTTTATGAAACAAACCACGTGTTTATAGTCAAAGCATTAAGTAATGTATGAAGTAGTTTTGTTACTTTGTTGTTGAGTGTCAGACTAGTGTATAGACTACAGACAATATATTCGGTATTACGTGTGTTTTGCATGGTAGCCAACAATCACTCACAGCATAAGTTATTGTGCAGTAGAAAAGTAAAATATAAAGAAATGTTTTCAGAACATTTTGAAGTACAGAATCGATAATGCAACTGTTATTTTTTAAGAAAGTAATTTTTATACAGTTACAAGTTAACCTAACAATATTAATATTTTGGGATTTTTTTCCTGCTTATATATATTTGTTTAAAGCTAATAAAAACTTGGATTACGCACTTACAGTAGGGATGTAGCGATCGTAAGTCTATCAGTGTAATAGTCTGTCGCTTATACAATCACCTGAGTATAATTAATAATTAGTAGCCAATTAAAATTAGTATTAATTACTTTTTTAATTTATTATGGCTAAAAGCTTCTAATTGAGATGTAAAAATTCCACTACAGAATATTAAAAAAAAACAATTTTGAAACCTATTACAAAGGCAGTGAAACCTATTGTTTCGAGAGTTATACGGCAGTGTTTGTTTCAATAAATCAGAGCAGTTTATTTGCGTACAGTATTTTTAGTCGTGTCTACAAAATGACAGGGAATCACAGACATGAATCGAATTAAAATATTTTCTGATGAAAGGTGTGCTCAGCTGGTTGAAGGAGATGAAGGGGGAGGATGTCTTTTGTTAATGTTAGTGCAAGGAACTCTCCTCGCTACATTCATTCTGGTTTTAACAGGTGTCCGCCCCTTTTAAAGTTACAATAGATTCGTCCAGTCTTTGTGAGGAAGAACGTGAAAATAATATGTCAAGGGTGGTAGATGTATACCAGTTTCCACATAGACAAAACATCATATAATGAAAGAATTGGCCTCTGACACAAACACGTAGACGTTTTAGTACACGATTCTATGTGTATACATACTGTTTACATATATAGTAATAATAGACAAGAAACATCCCGCATAACGTACGAAAAACAAAATATATCCCAAAGCTAATATTATTATACATGGTCTGACTCTGTTGTCGTTTTATTTGTTAAGCTTTAAGTGTGGAGAAAAGCTGTATTAGTAGGTAAGTATGCAGGAACTTGTGCATGGATGTAGTTCATCGGTGTATTTCAACGTGTCAAATAAGATTGTGTATACTTCTGCAGTATACCTCACTCTAGCGTTAACTTTGTTATTTGGCTGTCGTGGATTAGAAAATTATAGTAGAATGGAGTGGCACATAGACATTTCGCAGCTTTTTGGTGCATTGTTATATCTAACATGAAGCTGTGTAGAAACATCTTTGGTTTTTCATTGATCCGGGTAAAGCTGTGTGAAAACATTTGTTGATTTTATTTGGTTCAAATTTGAAATTATTTAGAAACATCTTTCGATTTTTACTGGTTAGGAGTCAACAGTTCTGTAAAAAGAAAAACAAATCATTTATTTATTTCAGTTGGTTCTAATCCGAAGCTGTGTAGAAACGTCTGTGGTTTTTCATTGGTTCGAGTCGGAAGTTATGTGAAAATATTTCTTTTTATTTTAACTGGTTTTCATTCGAAGTGGTATTTGAAATCTTTGGATTTCATTAGTTCCACTTGGGAGTTGTGCAGAAAAACATGGTCTGTTCATTTTAGTTGGTTCTAATCCACAGCTCTGCGCGAACGTCACTGGTTTTTCATTGGTTCGAGTCAGAAGTTGTGTTCATTCCGTTGAATTACCCCAGGACTACTTGTGATAGCCGTTTCTAATTTTACAACGGTAGGCACCGATGGATACAGGATTTTTTGGTGGGGAGGATGATCGACGAAGTAACAGTGACTTAAACCCGACTCCAAGTAAACTTTTCCTTGTTACTGCAACGTAAAATTCATGGTATTAAGTTAGAAACAAAGAAAAGAAACATATATGACTATGAACTGTCATTTATTGATTTTATTTTAAAATATCAAGTTACGAGTAATCGTACAGCACAATACTGAATTATACAACATAGTGCATGTGAAAAAGAACTTTCATACATTCCTAAATAACATGTTACAAGTAAACATAGAGGAACAATATTCTAATTAAGATGATGAGTACTTTATACTTCTGATTTCCTTTTAACCTACACAATTTTGGTATGGCTAGTGGATGGATGCATCCCTCCATCCCCTCTCTGTATCCATCCCTGACGGTTGGCTAGTGGATGGATGCATCCCTCCATCCCCTCTCTGTATCCATCCCTGACGGTTGGCCAGAGGAAGGACAGCTACTAAACACCACTCACAGTCAACTTTTGGGCTGCACTTTTACCAACGTAAAATGAGATTGATCGACACATTATAACGTTTCTACAGTTGAAAAATCGAGCACATTTGATGACGGAAGAAAGTTCGTGCAAGAAAATCGTCTACTGATCATAGTTCGAGTCACAAGTTGTGTAGAAACATAATTTTTATCGGCTTTTGTGTAAATGGTATAAAATATTCATAATTTTATTATAACTGTATATTATCTGGAGGTTAGTCGTGGTAGCTCAGAGTTATTTTTATATTTCGAAGTTCCTTTTATCCGTGGAGTAACAGATCATTATTACTCAGTTGTTGCCGTAGTGAATAGCCTGTCATGGCCAGGGGGTTGAGGCACTCGACTCGTAATCTGAAGGTCGCGGGTTCGAATCCCTGTCACACCAAACATGCTCGCTCTTTCAGCAGTGGGGGAGTTATAAGTGACGGTAAATTCCACTATTCGTTGGTAAAAGAGTATCCCAAGAGTTGACGGTGAGTGGTGATGACTAGTTGCCTTTCTTCTAGTCTTACACTGCTAAATTAGGGACGGCTGGCGCAAATAGCCCTTGTGTAGCTTTGCGCGAAAATTCAAAACAAACAAACCATAGTGAATACTACAGAAAGTAGAACACTAACGCCACCAATCTGGAATAGTAAAATGGTTAAAAAAGAATCTAAGTGAAAAATCATCGTGCCAGCCAAGAAAGTGTAGGATAAGGATGTTTACTGGGAGTTGGTAGTAAATAGCAACACACAACATCCAACATCTTACAACAGTCTTTTAAACGACCAGAAGATTTAGCTCCTGGATAATTATTTATATATTTCAATGTTTGGAAAAATCTTGTAACAAAATTATCATTTTGAAGATATTAGGATAATCCCTGAAATATCCAAATTTGACAAAGTGAAACACACCTAATTATATATGGTGGCAGATTAACGTTTTTGAGACCAGTTGCAGTACTTTCGATACATATATGGACTTCAACTTAACGTGACCGTGCATCAGAGGCTATTCTAACGAACATTTTCTTAGGTTCCTGGAACTCTGGTAGTATGACGTCACAGCTGGTACTGTGCTTGAGGCCTTTTCGTATCTACTTATTTAAACGGAAGTTTGCGCTTAGCACTTGATGTCATATGTGTCACACGTGGCTTTGTTTAGTTTGTACGTATTTAGTTCTGATACAGGACATTGTGAAGAACGTGTGTGGTTTCACGAGTTAGGGACCGTTGGTTACTAGGGCTCTTCAAAAATATAGAGCCAAAACAAAAAGCGACTTCACAGTTTTGATTTGTCCCATTGGAACTAATTACTAAATGAATTACAAACCCTTGTTATAATTTATCTGCCTCATTTTCTGTAAAAGATGTAATAATCAGAGTATCGAGTCAAGAAACTGGGTATAACAACAACTAATATTAATATTGTGTAAAGTATACTTGGTTACTGATTTTACTCGCTAGAGGGCGATTTATAATTAATATTGATTTGGTTGAACGAAGTTTACTGGATAAATATGAAAATTATTTACCTTCCGCAATAAAAGAAAAAAATTGTCAGTTCACTCAGAGATTCAGAATTAAATTGTAAAGTAATATAACCTCAAACACTGCATTATATATATAATTGAAAATAATCCGTGTATTGGTACGACTAGAAACTGTTCACTGTTCTCCTGACCTGTGCAACAATGTTGAATGTTTTTGTGACACAGTCAACAATATTGGTTTTTTCGTTGTCAGTTCAAAGATGGGTTATTTGCCCAGGTTAAGATCGATACGTCCTCTTGAGTTATTTAAAGACAGAAGGAAGAAAGCGATCACTGAAGAGAGATAAACGGGTTCGTGAACTTCTGCGTATTTACCTTCTCAAGACCTAGTTACGGAACATGTATGGGCGTCCGCAAGTGAAGCAAAGGGGATCACTTGCCCACCCCCTGGAGAATACGATACATAATTCTTTCTTTATTCGGTCAATATATGTATATGAATTTACAATATTTTTATCCCCTTTACAACTTTAAACTCCCTTAGCACCCCTGGAAACAGTTGTGCGAACTCCTGTGAGTGTATGATAGATACATACAACATACAATAGATACTTTACCCGTTAGATAACAGTACATGATAGATAAGTTATATGTAGTACAACAGTACATGACGGATATATACAACATACAATGGATACTTTACACGTTAGATAACAGTACATGATGGATAAGTTACAAGTAGTACAGTACATGATGTATAAGGCATTTGCTCCTTACAGAACCAGTCAGGAAAGATCAATCAGAAGGACATGACATGGAGAGGTATAGATAAACAAAGTAACCAATGTAGAAGTAGAATGGGAAGATAAACAATATTACAAGTAGTACACTATATGATGGATACCTTACAAGTAGTAACACAGTATACGAGAGGTACTTTACAAGTAATACCTACTACAGTATATGATGGATACTTTACAAAACTGTTGTGGTTAAAATGCGTTTAAGAAGTTCGAGATTAATTTTGTGCCCCCATCAACTCTTCACAGTGCAGCAACAAGTAATATATGCTTACCAATGGAAAGTTAAGTCTAGACGGTGAAGTCCCACCGCTATGTTGGTCCAACTTATTTTTTAAACACCTCCAAATCCAGAATAAGTTTTATATTTTGCCAAAATGTAACTTGTATCCTGATGTTAATGGTATTACGACAAGTTACATATTTTGTTGTGAGTTAGACGTTAGCTAGAGAGCGCAAAGACGTTAAGATCAAAGTATATTTGTGATAGTAGGCCTAAAAAAATATCTGGAACCAGGACTGAATATAAATACTGGTGAACTTTCGGAGTAAATCAGTGAATCATAGAGAGTTAATCAACGAGTGTTTTGTTTCTAGTTGCTTTATCGATCAGACGTGAAGTTGTACAAGTAAGTTTATTTGTTATGTTAACTGACGTATTTCCGTTTGAGTGCCATTTGTAAATTTACTTAGGCCTACAATTTGCAAGTTAAAAAGCGCACAATCCCGTGAAGAAACGTTAAAAAGAAACTAATTTATTATCGTTTACGTGAACTTGTCTTTGAACTATTTTCATCAAATAATTTAAAATAACTTGCTAACTAATAAACGACATTACAATATCACGTTTAGTTATTTAGTTGCTGAGAGTCTAATTTGTTTTGAAGAAAAAATGTTCAATAATTACATACATAAAATATCAAATTAGCCGTGCAAGTTCACTGGAAGTAGTAATAAGTATTATAAAACAAGCATTCTCTGTGATGTTTTGACACGTTCTTGTCAGTTTTCAAGTAAATCTGTGTAGCAATTCACAAAGTCTCAAAACACTTTTCCATCCGTATAGAGAAGTAGAAATACTTAAGAAATGCAAAAGCAAGGTCATGGTTTGGACGATACCTCAAACGACAATTCATGTTTTCATGTAGATCCTGTCCTCGCAGTTCTCAAAGCTTCTTTGTCTCCAACATGGACTCCGTTTGGAAACTTACCCAAATCAGCATTCAGATCATTGTTTCGAAGCTCCAGTGACTCAGCGGTATGTCTGAGGACTTATAACGCTAGAAACTGGGTTTTGATACCCGTGATGAGTGGAGAACAGATAGCACATTGAGTAGTTTTGAATGGCTCCTTATATGCTAATATACTGAAGTATATTATTCAATAATTATTCATTATTTATGAAGAAACTCACGTGGTTTATCACCAGATTTTCTGTTTAAGGTTAAGGGCTGTTATTTGTGAAGGAAATAACCAGAGCAAATCTTTTAGAAGGATTTCTGTGTTGTTTCTTCAGCGCAAACCTACACAATGGACTGCCTGTGATCTGTTCACCGCAGGGAATCGAATCCGGGGTTCCAGCGTTCTAATTCCGCAAATTTAACGCCTGTCGTTCATCCACCGGCGGACTTTTAGAATGAATTCGCACAATAAGGTTTGTGTGATAAATAATGCAGAGAAAAAAGTGTTTAGAAGGTAGAGACCCGTTGATAAGGGTAACCTGACTTGTGAATAGAACTTACCAAACAAGTAACAAAGCCTAGCCTGAGGTGTTTGTTCTCCATAAAGGATTGTATCAGGTCATAACACCTCTCCTTTACCAACACAATTTACGACACGAGCTACGAAAAGTTAAAAAAGTTTAAGAGTTAAAGAATTGAAATTGTTAAAATAAAACATTAATTAAATAACAATAAATTCAACCTTTCATAAGAACATTAAATTCCAGCAGATGGAGCTGGGAAGTAACTGATGTTGAGAGTTATATATTCGGTATAAAAGCGCCATCAAATGTTAACAATAATAACGTAGCATTCGTTAATATAAATTATATAAAAGTTAAATTTTATTGTTACTTTGTGTAAAATATGGATTGGCCGGCTGGTAGAAGTATGTATTTTTCCTCTTTTTTAAGGTATAAGTGCGTTATAAGAGTTAATCAATTAGTGTGGCTGGTGGATGGTATGATGCTGCTTATTAGCCGAACTGAGGAATTTTATTTTGTTTGTTGTTAATCACAAAACTGCAAAGAGCTGTTTGTTCTGTGCCCAACGCGAGCGTCAAAACTTGATATTGAGCGTCACAAGCCCTCAGACTTATAGCTGAACGACCGGAAGTCCAAATAAATCCTTTCTAATTAGTTTGAATCACTCCAGTAAAACTCCATTGTAATTTTTTGATATTCGTTTATCGGCTGATTCAAGAATAAAACTTGGAAACACACTTTAAAAAATCATTCTCGAGGCTTGCTACCTGTACATCAGTCTTATCAATCAAAAACATAATCACAGATCAGGCACAATACACATATGTGCATTGAAAAATAGTTGGAAAGTCAGTTTGTTCGTGTCAACAACTTCAGCAAGTACAACTTTAAAATCAAAGGTCCGAGTATTCATGGTGTTTTTTGGTTTTTTTTCGCCCAAAGCTACACGAGGGCTATCTGTAGTAACCGTCCCTAATTTTACATTGTAAGACTAGAGGGAAAGCAGCTAGTCATCACCACCCACCGCCAACGCTTGGACTACTCTTTTATCAATGAATAGTGGGATTGACCGTCATATTATAATGCCTCCACTGCTGAAAGGGAGAGTTGTTTAGTGGGACGGGGACTCGAACCCGCGACCCTCGGATTACGAGTCGAGTGCCTTAACCACCTGGGCATGCCGGAACGTTCACGGTGGACAGAGTGAAGGTAGTTCAGTTTATAGCTACACATTTTAAATTTCAAACTAGTAGACAACACGCATTTGTATGTTGTTTCAGTTTTTTCAGTCCTGAATCAGGAACTTAAAAACTAATAATTTTAGCTCAATAAAAGATTTTTCTTCCAGTTACAGAGTAAGATTAAATAAAAAGAACTATTTTTTTTTCTAATTTAGGAATATTTTTAGTTTGTTAGTAACATCAGATATTGAACGATATATTTTATTTACTTAAGTTTATTAGGATTTCCTGTTGTCGAGTCGTTTTCCCGGTCAATCAAAAGCATTTCGGATGCTTGTTTTGCTTTTGTGTGTTTGCATTTATTATAGCAAAGCCACATCAGGCTATCTGCTGAGTCCACCGAGGGTAATCGAACCGCTGACTTCAGCGTTATAAATCCGTAGACTTACCGATGTACCAGCGGGGTATGTTTTGTTTTTTAGTTGATTACAAAGCTACAAAGATTAAAGATTGTTTAACTAGTTTTCATTCGATATTAAAATGAAGTAAAGCTACCTTTAAGACGAAAGAGCTCAAATAATCTTAAAATCTAAAAACAGTAAACGTATAAACATTGAAATAGTAAATAAAAAAGAAGAAAAGATCGCAAAAATATCAGATAAATATCAAACAACATTTTGATCATGAACAGTCTGATAAAGGAAAGGAAAGGTCGAAATATTTTTAAAACTCGTATGAAACAGTAAAAGTTGGATTTATTCAGAGATACAGAAACACAGAGAACCAGGCCAATAAACTATGAAAAAAATGTTTGAACTACAAGGTTCAAGCTATGTAATAGAAATGTCAGTGAAATATGTTCTTTACTTCTGTTTCCGAGATCTTAAAACTTCATGAATGATATTTATACATGCGTAGAAATTTCTAAGTTATCACTTTGACAGAGATTTTTTTTTTGTATTTAACGTACATGTAAATACTATTTGGCCACTAGGAACCCGGTTTCAATATCCGTGGTGGGAAAAGCAAAATAATCCTTCGTGTAGCTTTGTGCATTATAAGAAACAACAGATGCAATCAGAATATTGTGAATGTCCAGAGGTGAAGAGTTATGTATTCTATCGGGTAACTGAACAGATCTATTCAGTAAGTGGCCCGGTATGGCCAAGCGTGTTAAGGCGTTCAACTCGTATTCCGAGCGTCGCGGGTTCGAATCCCGGTCGCACCAAACATGCTCGCCCTCCCAGCCGTGGGGGCGTTATAATGTGACGGTCAATCCCACTATTCGTTGATAAAAGAGTAGCCCAGGAGTTGGCGGTGGGTGGTGATGACTAGCTGCCTTCCCTCTAGTTTTATACTGCTAAATTAGTGACGGCTAGCGCAGATAGCCCTCAATTAGCTTTGCACGAAATTCAAAAAACAAAACAACTATTCAGTAAACACTTTGACCTAAAATTTGTCTTTTATGATGTTATAGAGCTGGCCGATATTACAACAAATAAATTAACTAATTAGTTTTTATAACTGTAGTTCGCTTTCCAAGACTAGTTTAATAATATTTTTAACACACATCCTACAAGATAAAATATACACTCTGTATAATATTACTACAAGCAGGTATATTATTCAGCTTTGATTTCCGTTTTTGATTATGAATCTTATGATTTCTTATTAAATTTATTTTGTTGGTTAATAACCCATTTCTTATGCAGGTTACAAATAACCTTCATATAGACATAAATGTATTATTATTATAATCTTTCCCAGAATCGCTGGTGATATCTTACCCTAATTAAGTGGCAAATCATTTTGTGTAACTATGAAACCTTTTGCAGAACTTACAACTTGCTTAATGAGGAATGTAATTTTCATAAACAGCGTGCAGCGTAATACTAATAACTGGATAAACTATTCATAAGTTTCATTGACATCTTAACTATTATATCCGTACTTAGAAAGTTAATATCTGTTTCAAGGTATTATCTGAGAACCTAACGGAAACCCCTGTGACGTAATACACGACAAAAGTTTTTCCGTACCAAAGAAAACATCGATGGTATTACTGGTATTGTTAAAGCTATTATTGGGTTTATTTTTTAATATTATTAAATGATACCAACTGAACACAACAATTGTTTAATAATTATTATGCAGCAGATAATGGTCTTTCGTTTTGATAACGCTAGTGTGAATATAATTGGCTTAAACAAGGTAATATATTTGTTTAGAATAACATAATTGTTTGCACTCCAGTGGCACAGCAGCATGTCTGCGGACTCCCATAGCTAGAAACCGGGTTTCGATACCCATGATGGGCAGATCACAGGTAGCCCATTGTGCAGCTTTGTGGTTAATTCTAAAGCAAATTATAATTGTTTGTGGTTAAATAAATGAAATATAATCGGTTATTTCTTCTCTATTTACTTCCTCCTTGTGGCTCGGCGGTAGTCTTATGGACTTATAACACTAACATTCGGGGCTGAATCCCTTCAGTAGGCACATTGTTGACAGTTTGTACAGCTTTGCACTGAAAATGAATTTTCTATATACAGCGTTTCTTGGATTATTTAAGTGAAGAAACATTGTTATAAAGTTGCTCGCATTAATATTTCTGTTCCCCGCTGGGACAGCGGTTAGTCTTCGGATTTATAATGCTAAGATTATGGGTTCGATTCACCTCGGTGGACACAGCAGATAGCTCGACGTGGCTTTAATATAAGAAAAAAAACATTAACATTTATTTCTCTTATAGTTTCAACATTTTAATGTATTGATGCACGATAAATTCACGTTTAAGACTATTTAGTCTTTGTTCTTTTGTTGTTATTTTTAAGATATTTAGGCTTCAGTATCATTGCTATAATAAATTTCACAAGTTTAATGTCTTTGTTTATTTAATATTTAATACTGTCACTCTCTTTGTCATTAATTAATGTTTATATAGAACTTTTGTATCGGTTTCTTCATGTTTTTCCACTATCTTCTAGAAAGATCGGGCGCTTTCTGTTCACAGATTATATAAATAGGGTTAAGACGATGTTAGGCGGTTCTCTGACCCTTACCCCTACACTTCTAACACACTACGGCTTTGTTTCACATATTATTGCCGTGTATCCAAAACGCTGGCATTTGAAACAAAGAATAATTGGGGAGTGGTTGACATTTAACTTTTCCGTTTTAAAATATAAAGAACCAGTACAACCTTCCTTTTATTGAAGAGTAGTAGATTTCAAGGTTTTCGATTGTGGAAACATTCTGTCTTTTTTACAACGATTCTAATTTCTCTCATTACCCTGATTTGTTCTTAAGTTACAGGTGAGCGCGGTGTTCCTACGATAAGAAAGTTTTATTTGTTGGCTTCTTTTATGATTTTTAAGCCACTGGTCGAGGGTTCGAATCCCTGTCCCAAGCTCAGTAAATCTACTGATTTACAAGGTTAAAATTAGGGGTTCGATTTCACTCGATAGACATAACATAGAGCTCAATGTGGCTTTGCTATTCGAAAAGAAACACGCACGATTCCCCGCCACCGATCATGCTCGCCCCTTTTAGCTGTGTGATCGTTATAATGGCATGGTCAATACCACTCTTCGCTGCTAAAAGTGTAGCCCAAGAGCTGGTTGTGGGTGGTGATGATTAGATGTCTTCTCTTTGGTATTTCACTGCTATATCAGGGACGGATAACGCAGGTAGCTTTCTTATTAGTTTGCTCGAAATTCATAACAATCCAATATTATTGAAGTTCATTTAACATTTGGAGACACTTGCTATATACTTGAGTACTGCTAGAAGTAACTAACGCCATCTGCTTTCATTGTTCTATTCTTGCTGTAGTACTCTGCACTTCTTTAATTCATTCACTTTTGTTAAAGATTATCAAATTATTGATTAACTACTTTTATTATCTTGTATTGATATTTTTACTGTTTATCAGTTTTACGTATTTCATTCCTTTTTATTGCTACGGGTTTTTTGTTCAAACTCCAGAATGTGTTTTTCTGTTTCAAAGTAATCCAGCTATAGCATTTTGTTTTTTTTATTATCTTCGTTTTTGCTAGACTCCTTGTCCGCCATTTTTAGGTTGTTTAAACTGCCTTGGACTTTTGTATTTTTAACATGAACGGCACTTTATGCAACATCTGTCTCTAATTTTTAATTTTTAAAAAATCAGATAGAGAACAACCAGCCAACAGTATTCATCACCTGATGTCTATTGGTCACTGAATAACAAAATTGACTGTCACCTTTATAATTTACCCATGTGTTTTTATCGGATCAGGAGTTTCAACCTCGGAGTTTTCGACCCACAGCCCGACATGCCACCCAGTAAGCCTCGCCCATTTAACTGGCATGACAGCAAAACAAGAATGGTTTTACAAAAACTTCAATTTAAACATATTTTTAAAAGAAGTAGAATCTCGAGTACCTTTAAAGGACTGGTTTTGAAAACTTTCAAGTTATTAGCGCCCCTTTCGGACAGCTATTTACCAAAAGAACCATCCTTCTGGTTAAATAATTTCATGAAAACTGTAAAAGTCGACTATAGATTAATATTGTTTTTCACTGTATTGAATCCCCATCTGTGTCACTATAGATTAATATTGTTTCTCGCTGTATTGAATCCCCATCTGTGTCACCATAGATTAATACTGTTTTTCACTGTATTGAATCCCCATCTGTGTCACTATAGATTAATATTGTTTCTCGCTGTATTGAATCCCCATCTGTGTCACTATAGATTAATATTGTTTCTCGCTGTATTGAATCCCCATCTGTGTCACTATAGATTAATATTGTTTCTCGCTGTATTGAATCCCCATCTGTGTCACTATAGATTAATACTGTTTTTCACTGTATTGAATCCCCATCTGTGTCACTATAGATTAATATTGTTTCTCGCTGTATTGAATCCCCATCTGTGTCACTATAGATTAATATTGTTTCTCGCTGTATTGAATCCCCATCTGTGTCACTATAGATTAATATTGTTTTTCACTGTATTGAATCCCCATCTGTGTCACTATAGATTAATATTGTTTCTCTGTATTGAATCCCCATCTGTGTCAGTATAGATTAATATTGTTTTTCACTGTATTGAATCCCCATCTGTGTCACTATATATTAATATTGTTTTTCACTGTATTGAATCCCCATCTGTGTCACTATATATTAATATTGTTTTTCACTGTATTGAATCCCCATCTGTGTCACTATATATTAATATTGTTTTTCACTGTATTGAATCCCCATCTGTGTCAGTTACATCTCTTAAATTGTTTGTGCAACTGTATCTTTTTTCCAGTAAGAAACTGACACATAAACTACTCGTATCCAACTTACAAAACTTAAAAATACTAGCGTGTTGACTGACAAGAAGGGAAGTCAGACAACTAGTTTTCTTTTATTTTCTGTTTGTTTATTTACTGTTGAACAAAAACTACACAATGGGCTATTGTGCTCTGCCCACCACGGGTATTGAAAAACCTTGTTTTTTTGCGGTGTGAGCCGTAGACATGCCGCTGTGCCACTGGGGTCTTTCTTTTATTTTAAGTTATAAAATATACTTGAAACGCTCAAGAACCGGAAATAACTAGCCCAAAAGGCTTATGTCATATTTCTTTATATATTTAATAGCATATGCGCTTTTCTTACACGTAATATAAAGGTACAATGTTTGTTTTTTGGCGAAAAGTGTAAAACGAAAAAAAAACACGCAAAGAAACTCAGCAGCATTTACAGTAAGATGCTGTATTATAAGATACTAAACGGTTATCACAAAGTTTATCTTTCATTCGTGATACTCATAGCACGTTCTGTAGGTGAAACGTGATTGTATTAAATGACATGTCCGTTCAGAAACATGAAGCAACATTTGGAATGTGGGACAAGCACGTGTTTAGGATTTGTAATCTTGCATGACAGTCAGATGTAATGACAATACGTTGTTAATGCATATAAAATATTATGTGTGTGTGGCGGGGTACAGGTAAAGAAACTTGAAAATGTCAATGGAGTAAAAAATTATCTGCCCACCACGGGTATCAAAACCCGGTTTCTAATGGCGATAGTTCGAAGGCATTCCTATGAACTACTGGGTTTGGATTGTTTTGAATTTTGCACAAAGCTACACGAGGGCTATCTACGCTAGGCATCCCTAATTTAGCAGTGTAAGACTAGGTGGGAAGGCAGGTAGTTATCACCATCCACCGCAAACTCTTTGAATACTCTTTTTAATAACTAATAGTGGGATTGACCGTAACATTATAACGCCCCCACGGCTGAAAGGGCAAATATGTTTGGTGTGACGGGGATTCGAACCCGCAACCCTCGGATTACGAATTGAGTGCCTTAACCACCTAATCATGCCGCGCCGTGCCACTGGGGGGGTCACTCAGGTATGCATAATTATACTAAGCAAAACGCTAACACTATTGAACATAAAGTGGGCTAGTACAGTGATAAGTCTACGGATTTACAGTGTTAAAATCAGGGGCTTGATTCCCCTCGGCGGGCTCAGCAGATATGTGGCTCTGCTATAAGAAAACACAACACAAGAACATAAAATAGTGTGTTTATTAACATACGAGTTTTCATGAGTCAAGGATATCCGTTCACACTCAATTATGAATCTTAGTTGGAAGTCACAGCAGCTAAACCGATCTCAAGACGAATCAGAGTGGAAAATATAAAAACAAAGAAAGAAATATTAAAGAGATGCAAGTTGTTCCATTGTTTCAGGAATGCTTGCAAGCATGTTTCAGAGAAAAAAAAGTGAAAATAGTTTCAGAATAATTACGTTTGAAGGCTGACATTTTTACAGTTTCTTCTCGCAATTTTTAACAATGGTGCTCCGCCCCTGTTAAAATGAACTTTTTTCTTGGAGAAGTTTGGATAACTTTATTTCTTTACAAAGCACAACATTAATCATGTTGGTTGGATGACAGGTTGTTTTAAAAGTAAGATTGGGTAGATTTTGTTATCTGAAGAAGGAATGTTCGCGGTTGACCTTGTTGTATGATGCTATCTAGTGAATGCTCAGCTGATGTAACGTGTAAAGCTATTTCAGTTGCTTAGTTGGTCCTTTCAATTGAAACTTTCAAGCGCTCAGCTGATCTTGTTTGAAAAATTAAAAAATAAACTGAGAACTATCTACTTATTACTTAATCAAATTGTGTGTAGATACAATTATTTCAGTCCATCTTTCATAACTTTTTATACCTTATCACATAATATAAATTGGAATTTAATTTTGACTTAGAAGCATATAGGTATAAACGAACAGCTATACGCCCTCTGGCGGGTATTTAGTTGAGTGAATGAAAGTATGGAAGATTCATTCTGGCAAGAACATAATTTTACAGTGTGGTGTTTTACTAAAATAAAGGAAAGTTGGCCGTTCAGTATATTTGCATACATTATGAGATTCCTAGGAACATTAATTTAACTTTTAACCTGAAAGGAGCCACGTAATCTCTTGGCAGTAACGTTTATTTGTGGTTCGTTCACTGAGTTCGCCAATGAGTTTCAAGCAACCTCAGTTTTTCAAAGTGACTCAATCGCTGTAATGCTTCTGATGTGTCATGTAATTTCTTCTACCCAATGAGCTGGCAGTGTCGGTTATTGATCTGATTATGTCACGTATCGATCGTCTCAGTCGTTGAATTATTTATATTGTGCCAAACTATATCGCTCGTCGTCCCTCTTTGGATCGACAACGCTAAAATCAGAAGTTCAATTTCCTTCGGTGGACACAGCAGATAGCCCGATGTGGTTTTGCTATAAGAAACACACACATATGTCGCTTGTCTAAAGACGTGGCAGATACGTACCCAACTACTTCAGCTGTTGAGTTTAACTACTGAGCCACTCGTAATATTGCAAATTATTTGTGATTATGTGACTGTATTAGCTGCTTAATTACTTGCATCACGTGCAATATACCTCATGCGTACAATTAACTCCTAGCTACTCCTCATGTATTAATATGTTTAGGATGTATGGAATCATTTTACTATTTACTGGTCTTGAACCTGTTTAGGATGTAAGGAATCATTTGTTATCTTTTGGCCTTGAAGCTGTTTAGGATGTATGGAATCATCTTGCTGTCTGTTGGCCTTGAAGCTGTTTAGGATGCATGGAATTATCTTGCTAGTTGTTGGTCTTGAGAGTTTTTACGATGTATAGAATCATTTTGTTGTATATTGGTTTTGAAGCTGTTTAGTATGTATGGAATCATCTTGCTGTCTGTTGGCTTTGAAGTTGTTTTGGACCTATGGACTTATCTTGCTATTTGTTGATCTTGAAACCTTTTAGGATGTATGGAATGATTTTGTTGTATATTGGTTTTGAAGCTGTTTAGTATGTATGGAATCATCTTGCTGTCTGTTGGCTTTGAAGTTGTTTTGGACCTATGGACTTATCTTGCTATTTGTTGGTCTTGAAACCTTTTAGGATGTATGGAATCATTTTGTTGTATATTGGTTTTGAAGCTGTTTAGTATGTATTGAATCATCTTGCTGTCTGTATGCCTTGTAGCTTTATAGGAAGTATGGAATCATCTTGCTGTCTGTATGCCTTGTAGCTTTATAGGATGTATGGAATCATCTTGCTGTCTGTATGCCTTGTAGCTTTATAGGAAGTATGGAATCATCTTGCTGTCTGTATGCCTTGTAGCTTTATAGGAAGTATGGAATCATCTTGCTGTCTGTATGCCTTGTAGCTTTATAGGATGTATGGAATCATCTTGCTGTCTGTATGCCTTGTAGCTTTATAGGATGTATGGAACTCATCTTGCTGTTTGTATGTCTTGTAGCTTTATAGGATGTATGGAATCATCTTGCTGTCTGTATGCCTTGTAGCTTTATAGGATGTATGGAATCATCTTGCTGTCTGTATGCCTTGTAACTTTATAGGATGTATGGAATCATCTTGCTGTCTGTATGCCTTGTAGCTTTATAGGATGTATGGAATCATCTTGCTGTCTGTATGCCTTGTAGCTTTATAGGAAGTATGGAATCATCTTGCTGTCTGTATGCCTTGTAGCTTTATAGGATGTATGGAATCATCTTGCTGTTTGTATGCCTTGTAGCTTTATAGGATGTATGGAATCATCTTGCTGTTTGTATGTCTTGTAGCTTTATAGGATGTATGGAATCATCTTGCTGTTTGTATGTCTTGTAGCTTTATAGGATGTATGGAATCATTTTACTATTTACTGGTCTTGAAACTATTTAGTGTGTGTGTAATCATTTTATTGTCTCTTGGTTTTGGATCTGTTTAGGGTTTGTGGAATCTATATGGTTATAGTGTGTAGAATCACCTTGCTGTCTGTTAGAAGCAAGTTAACGCTAAATTAAAGTAAGACGTGTAATGTCTGTGCGGTAATATATGGAAGATAACTAATTTTCAGGCAGGTACGTCATAACATATGGTTTTGAACAAAGGGGCTGTAAACAGTTCACTAAATCAAACACATTGTCAGTATGACCAGTTCGCCCTGGTTGGTATTCACTGTAGGAAAATAAGCTCTTTATTTCAGAATAATAAATCATATAATATGTGGCTGTATGTGTGAAAACTCGCGTCTTTGTCTGTTTGTCTTAGCTTAATAATTTTGATGTAACTAAAGTAACCAAAGCATTAGAAGAGGTATTTCCATATATCTATCTTCAGAAGTAAGATCTAAAATTTGTTTTTTGGTTTGCTTGTAATACCAATTTCATATTATAGACCTAATGCATTGTAGGCCTAATTATCTCATTGTAGTACTGTTTCAAGCTGCCTTCCTGTAAGCCTAACCTTCCAATTGCACTAACGATTTTAAATAGACGCGTTATAGGGTTAACTCTTCTACATTGCGATACTTGTTCAAAACCGCTCTGTTGTAGGCCTAACCTTTCCATTATATTACCGGTTTCAAACTAGTGTTATACGCTTAGTCTTTCAGCCTGTAGAACGGGTATATACACTAAGGGGGATATTGCGTCAAATGGAATTTAAGAGTTTTGGTCGACGATATCCCCAACAGTTAACCCACTTTTTTATTCTTCTAAAGTTTTAGGTTTCGTTTCTCACACTATAATTGGCTGTCTTTATGCTGGTAGAACTTGTGATTTTGTTTCCAGGTCATACTGGAAAACAATTAGCAGCCAGTCGTGTTTTATTTGATCCAGAGAGACTCACAAAAAAACTAACCCTAAGGTAACATGTGGACCTAAAGAATGAGTTCGGGAGTAACCACATGTACGCATAATAAGTGACCACACCTTTAAGTTGAAATATTAGAAAATAATTTCATATACAGAGCCCTCTTGGTGACAGTGTTTGAAAAAGCCAAAGATAATTTAAGGTTAATCAGTTTTTGAAAGAAAGTATAGAATCGAGTTAACGTTATTGGCGTTGATTCTTCTAATAAATGTGTTTTTCAAACCAATGAGGTGAAACTGTAAAGCGTCAATGTCACGTTGATCAATATATATCCAGAAAACTTACGATATATTTTAGATACTACATTATGGGATTAGTAAAATATTATCTAGATTGTTTTCCAGCTGCGCTCGTGTATACAAGTTTTGTTTATTTTATATAAATCTTGAACGACTATTTCACAAAATTCTCTGTGTGCGTGTGTGTGTTTGCCCATTTTAACTGGAAAATTGCTGGATTGTTTGTCATTAATCTGGGCATGTACTCTTAGGTCCACCCTGGGAAGTAAGCAGCGGAGAGTCAGATTACAGGTCTAACCCTTTAAACCATGTACAACGTTAGGAACCTGGTTTCGATACCCGTAGTGAGCAGAGCACAGGTAGTCTATTGTGTAGCTTAGAGCTTAAATTCAAACAAAGAAACAAAAAATTATATAGTTTGTTTATAGTTAAGCACAAAGCTACACAATGGGCTATCTGTGCCGTCCTCGCTACTAGTATCGAAACCCTACTTTCTGCGTTATAAGTAATCAAACTTATCGCTGAGCGACTGGTGAGTTATAGAGAAAAAGAAAAAGAACAAAAATGGCCTGGCATAGCCAATTGGTTAAGACACTCGACTCGACCTGCATGCATTCCTGAAACAATGGAACAACTTACATCTCTTTAATATTTCTTTCTTTGTTTTTATATTTTCCACTCTGATTCGTTTTGAGATCGGTTTAGCTGCTGTGACTTCCAACTAAGATTCATAATTGAGTGTAAACGGATATCCTTGACTCATGAAAACTCGTATGTTAATAAACACACTATTTTATGTTTTTGTGTTGTGTTTTCTTATAGCAAAGCCACATATCTGCTGAGCCCGCCGAGGGGAATCGAGCCCCTGATTTTAACGCTGTAAATCCGTAGATTTACCGCTGTACTAGCGGGGGGCCCAAATTATGTTCAATTGTGTTAGCGTTTTGCTTAGTATAATTATGCATATCTGAGTGTCCCCCAGTGGCACGGCGCGGCATGGCCAGGTGGTTAAGGCACTCAATTCGTAATCCGAGGGTTGCGGGTACGAATGCCCGTCACACCAAAAATGTTCGCCCTTTCAGCCATGAGAGATTTATAAAGGTTACGGTCAATCCTACTATTGGCTGGTAAAAGAGTAGCCCAAGAGTTGGCGGTGGGTGGTGATGACGAGCTGCCTTCCCTCTAGTTTTACACTGTTTAATTAGGGACGGCTAGCGCAGATAGCCCTCAATGTCAATATATTTCAATTTCTACTGTCATTCTACTTGTGTCGTTATTTTCTGATAAAGTACCGGTTTTCTGACGTGTCTGGTTCAACTATTTAAAGTAAATTCACTGTTTAACCGAACATGTTTATAAAATGAAAACAAAGGAAGTAGCTGTTGAAAATTATTTGTTTTATGGAAAACTATTGAATTAAAAATAAAACAGAAATTACGAGAAACAAATATATCTATAAAATAAGCATATTCGCGGGATTATGTATGTAAAATGTTAAATGAGTTTGAATTATTCTGAATAATATAAAACCATCACAAGAAAACATGAAATTATTGATAAGTTATACATGAGTAGTTACCTATAATTAATCTTTTATGTCTTTTTCTTTAACTTGAAGCTATTAATTGAATATTAAAGTATGTGTGTCAGGCGTGGCATAGTGATTAACATATTGGGTTGCGTATCGTAGGAGCCAGGGTTCGAGACGTGATTCCACTGAATATGCTTTTAGCTTTGAGATATAGGTGAGTTATAAAGGTGATAGTCAATCTCGTTATTTCGTTTGAAAGCAAAAACGAACAACACCCTTGTGACGAAGAGTACCGTAAATTGATTGGGTGGCTGGTTGTTCCTGTTTGTCTGTAGCTTAAAATCAGGAACTGTTGTGCCTAAACCCCCAAGTGCTATCTAAACAAGAATATTAAAGAGATGTCAAGAAACTGGTATCTTATTTTACCATGTGAAAATAAAATAGAGTACCTATCAGTGAATATAATGAATAACAAAGTATACTGACATATCACCACAACAATTTACCGTTAAGCCTACAAAAACGTTACTATCAACACAGAATTCTTTAGATTTATAATCTCTCGTTAAAAGTTTCCGTTCCTCAGCGGCACAGCGACAAATCTGTTTGTATGTATGTGTGTCTGTGTGTGGGGGGACCAGGTAGCCCGTTATGTAGATTTGTCCTAAACTTCAAACAAATAAAACAAACTCGTCAGTAAAGAGAAATGATGCTAATCGAAGTTCAAATCTGTTGCTAACATCCGGTTTCAGAAACTACTAAAACAATCACATTTTGATCTTGTTGTTAAAGGTTTTCACATTGTCCAATGTTTCGGGGCCCATTATAATGGCATTATAATGTGACGGTCAATCACACTATTTGTTGGTAAAAGAGTATCCCAAGAGTTGGTGGTGGGTGGTGATGACTAGCTGCCTTCCCTCTAGTTTTACACTGCTAAATTAGGGACGGTTAGTAAAGATAGCTCTCGTGTAGCTGTGCGCGAAAAACAAAACAAAAACCAATATTTCGTTGAAGTTTTCTATTTTTCTACCTAAAAGTTAAAGCTGAACGTCAAAGCCACTTATTAACGAGTGTTTTATATCTTCGATATTATGAAGTGTTTGTTTATTATGATTTATATGTTTATTGTAGAGCATATTCAGCGTGGGTGTCCACCGTGTTGAAAGTCGGTACACTTATCTCTGTCCCACTGTGGATCTTTTTATAAAGTGAATGGAGTAATTTGTTTGTTTGTTGTTAAACGCGATGTTTCGTGAAGGGCTATTTGTATGCTGTCGAAGGTTTTTAAAATTCGAATGTTACCTTATATGTGCTATCAGAATTGTTATCACTTACAGCATTGAAATCAATAAAAGATACATTCTACTTAAGTTGGTTACTTTTGTTGTGTTTGAGAAACGAGCTTTTGTTGAAAACGTGCTAAGTGTCTTAGTTTTGTTTCTCTTTACACGTTCCTTCCAGTGCCACAGTCTGTGGACTCGCACCGCTACAAAACGGGTTTCGATACCCATCGTGTAGCTTTGTGTTTTATCCAAACAAGCAAGCAATTAAATGTTTAGACGTAATATGTGATAAAAACAAAAGTAATTTATCACGTGACTGGACAGTGGTCAGTTTTCTAGACTGTGAATCGGAGGTCTTACGATTCGCGGCATATTGGCTTAAAATCGCGCCTCGCACTTTGGGTCTGTGTCAAAAGAGCGACATTGACATTACATTGTTAGAGTGGTTCAAGGGCTGGATGTCAGCGCTGTTGTAGCCACTTTAAAATTAGGGACTACTAACCCAGATAGCCCTTGTAAATATCCGAAACAAACAAAATTATTTCTTTTAGTGGCCGTTCCCTGCACACGTCTGGTTGTGGAGTGGATTATGAGCTTTGACCCTCACATTTCACAGTGCTGAGACAATGTCGCCTTTTGACTATGAGATTTCACTGACCCCTATGCCCTTGGGTTAAGTCTTGATGGGAGATAAATCGCTTGTACTTGTCGGGTTTTAAAAGACTTTCATGAAAGCAGTCTTCACGTGCCAAATTGTTTAGATAGTTTTCAATAGCGTCTGTTTGAACAAGTATGCACGAAATATTTCTATTACCAAGATTACTGAGACAAAACTAGTACAGTTTAACTGTTGTCTCTTGGCGACATATATTTCATAATAGTTTTTACTTTTATGAGACTTTTTCATTTATTTTAAGTTCAAATTCCTTTAGTAACAAGTTTCACTAGCATAACTGTTTACATGGAACACCAATCAAATCTTACTTTAATTATTATTTGGTTACAAGTCTTATTTTACATTGTAGGTTATTAGTAGCGTATTAACAGTAGTCAGGATTTTTGAGATTGGAAGAAATATTTTTACCCTGGCATTGATTACGTAAAACAAACCGTAAAAAAAGTTATAACATAATTGTTTAAAATTAATGGATTAAAATCAATCAAGCATGTCTTCATTCAATTAATTTTTATTTTATTTTTTATTTTTGTCGTACTTTGGTCTCTAAGCGTTTCGGACTCGTTCAGGCCAGTCGATAGGCTGTAGAAAGTAAATATAGGCAGCGATTAGGTCTTAACTGTACTTTTCAGGTACTAGTTTTTGTTATCTTGGTCAAACATTCTTACACCTAGCTCCTGTCAGTACAGTTTCTAAATGATGGCATCTGTGAAGTTGTACAAAATAAGTTGAAGCAACGATTAGGTCTTAAATGTGTTAACTGTACTTTTCAGGTACTAGTTTTTGTAATCTTGGTTAAAAATTCTTACACTTAGCTCCTGCAAGTAAAGTTTTTAAAGATGGCATCTATAAGGGCTGAAGCTGGTAATACAGCCACTGCTAAAGAAAGCTGGTTACGCTATCAAACTTAATGCTTCGCGTGAAGGGTCCTTTAAAAGAAATCCAAAATATTTCCGCAGCCCCGTAGGTCTTCAAAGCTGGTATTTCCAGGTCGACAGCGGTTATGTGAATGCCGTAGGTGAATTTCGTTTGCTCGTCAATTCATCGTTGTACAAACGGTTTGTTTAACGACCAAAATCGTTTATTCGTCACCATAATAAACATGAAAAGTAACTGATTTTACTTGCTGGTTTTAGGCAGAAATATATAATTGTTCAATATGATAAAATTAGTTGGACTAACGGTTGTGCTCACTTGTTTCTTGTTAAATGCAAAGCTACATAACGGACTATATTTTACTCTGTCCACCGCTTATCGAACTCTGATTTTTATATTGATGGGCCTGAAAGATTACTTCTGTGTTAGTGAGAGCCACCATGCTTGTGGACAGTGCAAGAACATGAAGACTGATGCTAATATAAGCCTTCACCACATGCAACTACCTATTCACGTAATGTAAAATACATCTTCGAGAGAATTTTGTAAACTTGGCTGGGAGCTGTAAATTCGAATAGCCCTTCAATGTCACATAATCAATGTATTTAAGTTGTACCTGTGAAAAAAATAAGGGCTGGCGAAACAAGGAGTAAGTAACTGAACAAGAACATAAAACAAATATTTGGAAGTACATGCTTGGATTGGAAAAGTTGTTTCCGTCTTATATTGTAATACGACGTGAACTGGAAGATAGGTGTTAACCCTAAAGTTGATTTGGCACTAATAACGTTAAAAAACTCGTTGAAGGTTTGAAACCTGTCTCGCACGTATATCGTTGTCATGCAAGATTCGAATCTTCGTTCCAAACTTTTCTCTAAAACCAGTAGTTAACGTGAATTATTTTTTGTGTTTAATCAACGATAACAGGAATAATTATGTGGATACAGGTAATTAAGATTTATTTCCCTTTTGCTCTTAACCTTTTGTTTAAAATCGTAATACTATTTTCTTATATCTTTGTACCGATATCGCCTTGAAAACATACTGTTTATCAGTATTGTAGGGTCAATACTAACTAGCTCTTACTGTTATTTTCAGCCACAGCATAGCGGCTCGTAGAACACCTGAGTTGTTGTTTTTTTAAAGCCAAACGTTTAGCTCACAGCTCCGTCATTTCTTGATGTATTTGAGATTTAATTGCAGTTTTGAACTCACAAGGTCAAACCCTTTCGACTGACGTATTTGGTCATGTCCAAAGTCTCATAGATGGATCTACTCTAATCGTGCCTAAAAGAATTTCTATTTGAGGGTAGGCTGGTAGATGAAGTGCTAAGTAATAAAATTGAATCGGGTTGTATGCTTGGTATTGCCTATACAGAAAAATATAGCTAATAAATAGACCAGTAGATTATCCCTGCCTAAAAGTGTTCCAAGTGTTGTGGATATTAAGGATTCCTTCTTATTTATTTTAGTAACGTTTAATTTTAAAAGTTTCGGAGCAGTTCAATAACGCAATAAGTTATTAGTAGCGTACTAGATTAATACTGTATTTCTGGAAACAGATGTATGCTTATCCTAGAATTTTCCGTTCATCATTTCGAAAATAAATGTTGGGTTATTACAAAGGGTTGCCATTGTTGTTTGTTATTAAACACACAAATTCACAAAGGGTTATCTGTGTTGTGCCCACCATGGGTATCAAAACCCGGTTTCTTGTGGTATGAGTCCGCCGACATACCACTGTGTTATTGGTGGCATCACAGGGGGTTCTTGCCTTCATAATATTTATCTTTTGCCATTACTAAAAAAACATACAATAACTTCAGAATATATTTCATGGTATCACTGACCATTAGATACCACTTTGGAGAGCTAATTATTAGAATATTTTAGAATAGGCCTGTGTTTGCAGTTATAACTCTGAGTGTAAGTTGTAGAACAGGCTTTTCATTGCAGTTATAACTTTGAAAATGAGTTATCAGTTCGAGAACGGTACCTGTATTATTACCACACCTTTAAATAATCTAAAAACGTCATTTCTGTATAAACATTTATTTACAATAAAAAGAATACAACATTAAAATCATTGCAACTTCTCTTTGTTGACATGAAAATAACATAAGAATGTCGAAATGTCGTTCTTCACTTTACTTTACTTAAAGTTTCAATAGCCATACCAGCCATCTTGATAATACATTTTTACTTCAAGTGGTTTTTCGTTATCACGGATAATAAATAGTTATTAAAAACGGGACTAGTCATAAAAAGAGATTTCACATATGTTTCGGTATCTGTGTAAAGTATTGTAACATTGTATTAATTTCAATCGTAAATACTCTATTTTATTACAGACATTAGAGTCGCCTATTTTTCGGAAAGTTAGTGTTAAAATTCCGTAGTTTTTAATGTCGAGAATGATTTCAGAGATATAACATAAAATAATTTAGAAATAAAATAAATTTTATAATATGTTCAGATTGTTGGAACAAAAGAAATTTCTGTTTAAAATTAACTTTACGAGAGTGTTGCTTCATACAAGTTCACATGAACCTCGTTCATGCGAATGTATATAAATAATTTGTGTATCTAGTAAAAATAAAAAATTTATTAACTGTTGCGTTTTTTATTATTTACAGGGAGAAAAAACAATCTTGTATTATTTGGTGGTTATGTTACAAGTTCATGAAGAAATCTACCACACGAAGTATTATACAGATATTAAGGTATACACTCAACGACTTTCAAGGTTTTTGTGTAAAATATTTGATTTTTACAGAAGTATCTCCACCTTTCATAGTTTGGACCAACAGAAACAATTAATTCATTAAATATTTATAAAGGAAAAAAACGATTTCAAATAATAGCATAAACATGGAAATTTCTGATCATATGTCAAATATTCAACATACTTCTTGTGAAAAAGATGACTTTGTGGAGTCATGTTCAGAAAATAGAACTTTCAGTATTCCAGATACGAACTATTCAGATAATATCATCTACTCAGAAGCTTCACACGAACTATCTTCCAAAGAAAAGGTAGCCGTACAAAAACTGACAGAAAAATATGATACTCTGGGCCGAATTAATGTGGAGGACACAGACAAAAGTATCAGTTGTGGTTCTTTTGACGATGCGGATTTTCGACAAGATTTAGAAGATGAATTAAATAACTTATGCAGCGAATTGACCGAACAGGACATAGCCCAAGTCGAAACGTTTTTCCGTAGCCACAAAACATTTGTGTTTGTGTGCCAGTGTCTGGCCAATCTGTATTTGAGAAAGCCAGAGGAAGAATGGCAGTTATCCCTGACAGGTATCCCTGTCCTGCTGTTTGATAAAGGAGAAACGAGAGCACGAACTAAACGAAGACTGAAACTGGTCCTCGCCGAAAAAGGCACAGGTTTCATTCTTTGGCATGATGTCATTGACAATTTGACGAACTACGAGGCCCAAGATAATACTTTTCACACCATGTTCCTTTCCACTGATCACAGCCAAATGGGTGGTTTCAGTTTCGAAAACAAAACAGCTGCCAGACAGTTTCACGAACAAGTCGACCTACTGACGTCGGATCCTCTCAATATTTCTTTATCCGTTCCTAAAGCTAAAGGGAAAAATTCCAGGAGGAAGTTGGAAAAAATAAAGTTACCCCAAAAATGTGATATTTCTCTTCCTTGCTGTTTCGAACACGTCACAAGTATTGATATTAGAGACAAAGAGCAATTCTATACGCTGACGAATTTAGTGCAAGGGAAATCTAAAAAGGCATTAGAGCAATCTGTTCATGAGTAGACATCTATTGGGACCAATAGTACCTTTCCTCATGGAGACCAAATTAATGTAGAATGCCGGTACTTAATTATTATGTTTTTATGTTTCGCCGATATCGTAAAAACGATTGTGAACAGTATTAGCACTAGTGTGACGTTTTGTTTGATGACAATTTTTATATTAAATGTGCAAAGTGGAGTATGGTACTTCGAACAATATGTACAAGTTCGTTAAGAATCGCTGTGTATTTGTGATTTCTTTCTCTCGAAACATATAGGAACCCTAGAACGAACCACATCTATAGGACAAAGTGACATACACGGTTATAATATTCGTTTTTTCTTATAGGTCGCAATTTTTTTTCAATTTTAAAAATGGATTTCAAACAGTCCATTTATATTGAGAATTTTTTGTATCGTTTTTGTTAATTTAAGTTTGATACATAGGCACGTTTTTGCAACAGTTAAGTACGTTTAGAGAAATAATATATAACTTAATTCTCAAGTTAGGATTCTATTAGTGAAGTATATTAACCAGTTTTAGAGTAGAAATAGGTTTATAAAAGACAAACCATCTCTCGAAAGCGCCACCTTCAGGCTATAGTAAATAAAATTAGGATTTGTCTGTGTCAACTTTCTTTTAAGTATTTTATATAAAACACAGCAGTATAAATGAATTTCGAAAATTCGGTTTTTAGCTTGAAGATTTAAGCAAAGCTTGGTTCCATATATATATTATTTGTTAACGTTTACTTTATTTCTGTATTTGATTACAAGAGCTAACATTTTGGAATGTATAGATCGCTCTCTCTCTCTCCATATATATATATATATATATATATGTGTGTGTGTCGCCATTACATAAACAGGACTGGATTTAAAATATGAATATCTTTTTAATTATATTTTATTTTTACTGATTTAACTGGTAATTACCACCAAAAATCAGATGGCACTGTCTTTCTTAAAAGCAGACTTTGTTTTTAAGCTCATGTTATCCTGTATTTGTCAATACATACACACTTTTATAACAAAATGAAGACAACATTAATGACACGTAAACCACTAATAATTATTCGCTCTGGTTACAACAGATATAGTGTTGTTGAAATATTGTGGAACAGATTTCTTTATTTGCAGGCAGAAATCCTTATTAATATTCTAAACCTGAAATTGCTAATGTGTTTTCTTGCATGTTTTAGAATTCACTAAGACTTAAATCACATGCACAAAAAGAAACGTGACATTTGTAAATGACTTTTAATTAACTTCTATGTTTGTTGACAACGTTATTTTTATATGGATAATGAAGCTGAAAATATGTGATCACACGTGTATGTACTGCAATATGACGACAAAAACCCTTAAACCAATTTTTTTAGTAGATATTACGTCCTTTGAAATTTTTTTAAACTAGTTTCTTCAAATATCGGAATTTTTTCTTTAATACCAACTTTCGTGAGTCAAGTTCTCTATCATTACCAATTTTCGTGAAACAAGTTTCCTCTCTTTATAAAAATAGTATGCAACAACTATGTGTAGTTAGAATACAGACAGTTTTATGTAACATTTTATGATTAATTAGTTAGTTAAATCTGATTATGAAGAAATGTTTTAAGTTACTCTCGTAAGTTAAAATTCGTAGCGATCCTTAATTTCTTCTGTTTTTATAATAACAGACCTTGAAATATAAACCAATAGTGTTATGGTCGAGATACTAGAAATAGCATGAACTTTATGTTATACGATGAATTATGGTTCAAAAAAAGGAAAAACAAAACTGTAATTAATTAATTTGGCCGTACTGTTTGCTGTCGTTAAACTGTATTACATATGTCTTCTAAAATTATGTGTAGTTGATATATATATATACATGAATAGACGCCTTTTATCCGAGTTAATTTTTATTAGTTTATTATATCTTTGTACAGAGACGGGGTTGTTTTCAAGGGACAGAATCCAATATTTCCATCAATCTGACAGTGTTGTTGTTGTTATATGAACGTATAACTACGTTATACTGTTTTTGTTAAAAAGGTTTAAAATTGTAGAAACAATCGTAATTTATGTGGCTTGTACGTCAGTTAACTACTTTAAATAATTTTATTCCAGGAACTTTACTGGTTTGTGCCATGTTGTTTTTTAAATTTTATTTTGTACATTTATACATTAGATATGGAAATGTTGCTTGTTTTGTGACCTGTACATATATTTACTTCGTTCTATATTAAACCTCAGCTAAGCCTTTTTCAGTTACTAATAACAATTTTCACCTGACAAATCTTTAGCGATCTCCGGATAATTTGTTCACCGAGGAAGACAGGAAGATCTAAACATCCGTTTCTTTTCTTTGTATAACGTTTACACAACCAGTTCCCCCAATCATGAGGTTTCTGAATTACATTCACAAACTACTTACTAAAAACAGCAACGTCGATTTTCTGTGTAGCATCTGTTAAAGCGATGCTGTAGAAGGATTTATTTTCTTTTTCTTACGTTAATAATCGGAGCAGGGGGTGAGAAAAAAAAAAGTTCGCAAAATGTTTCATCTTGAAGTGACACGAGATAGTTCAGTGGAAACCACTGATAATTTGTGAATAGAATTTATTAGACTCGTGTTTGTACTTCATTAGAAAATACTTTCTGTGTAATGGAAACAAATTTTTATTTAGAAAAAAGTGAGTAAACCTAATACATGAGAAATACTTAAGAATCTGAAAATGTACAGTGAAGTATTTGAGGGTAAGACCTCATCGCACTAACTCAGAGAATAGTGTATTTTTACCTTTTCTGATACACTAAGGTATTCTTGATTTTTGATATACTAAGGTATTCTTGATTTTTTGATATAATTTCAAATTCCCACCTACACAAGATAGTTGATAACTTTGCTTTAAGGAGTTTTTATGTTATATTATTGGATCACTTTCGTACTTTCTCTCAGGACTTATTTGTCTTCTCGGAGTAATACAAATTCGTTAATAATAATAACATACTTCGCTTTAAAAACGTATTATCAATTCGTGATCTGATATAACAATTAGACTACAACAGGTGCTTTTTATGAGTTGTTATTAAAATATTACTATTTGTGAAAACAATTTGTGGCAACTATTGAATGTTTTAAATAGAACGTAACGAATATCTGCGTGTCTTTGAAACGATACTTTATTTTAAAGGTTTTAAATATATTGTATTTTTATTGTATTAAACAAGCAAAAATTGGCTTTAAAGTGATATTTAGACGTGGAATTTTGCTGTACATAGAACTATTTTTATTTCTGCCTTTAAACTGCGTTAAAATATTATATTTTTGTTTTGTATGTTCATATTATAAATCTTGAATGTTAACTTCATATGATGTTTCTGGCTAGAATGTGACATCCGAGCTATGCTGTATGTGTACGATGGCTGGATGTTAGTTCAAATATAAAGCCTTCATTTTTATTTCTTTTGTATAAAGAATGTAGCCTTTAACATTAAAAAAAAGGCTAGAAAAATAATAAAAATGTTTTTTTCATAGCATCTTTATTGTGGTTATTCCTAAAATGGATCAGTACTAATATTTCCTAGTATGGTTCGGTCGTTGATAAGAACAAAGATACATAATGGGCTTTCTGTGTCATGCCCACCACGTGCAAAGAAACCTGGTTTTTGGTGTCACGAGCCCGTACAATTATTGCTTAGCCACAAAGTGTCTATGGAGGAAGGAGGTTATGTGACTGAGTAAAAAAATCTACAAGAGGTAGTTCATGGTTTCAGTCCCTTTCTTAAATTAAAAACGTTACATAAATGAGTTACTTTAAGGGCTTTCTTATATAAAAGTGTATAGACAAATTACAGCAGGGGCTTCACTCTTCTACAAGTTGCATCAGGGCCTTGTCAGTTTATTAACGGGTCCGGCATGGACAGGTGGTTAGTGCGCTGGACTCGTAATTTGAGAGTCGCTAGTTCGAATCCCGGTTATACCAAACATGCTTGCCCTTTTAGCCGTGGGGGCGTTATAATATGTGGTCACTCCTACTATTCGTTGGTAAAAGAGTAGCCCAAGAGTTGGCGGTGGGTGGTGATGAGGAAGTTCTTTATAATGTTTGTTTGGAATTGAGAACAAAGCTATCTGTGCTCTGCCCACGACAGGTATCGAAACCCGGTTTCTAGCAATGTGAGTCCGCAGACAACCGTTATGTCACTGTGGGTCTTTATAATGTTTAAGTTTCAATGCGTAGAAATGTGTTAGTGCTAGTACTTGCTTCGATTAAGAACTTGCAAACACAGTTCAGTTTTTCCGCAATAATTCACAAAACATTTGAAACCACAATTTTTTTATTCACATACCATGATTTAATACAATGTTAAACAGTTCCTTGAAAATGACCTTTACAGTTCCTTTACCTACAATTTGTGAGAAGTTAATTTTTATTTTACTGTGAAATTAGGTTAGATAACTTCACCTATACATTACTGAGGTGAACCACTTTTTAACCTTAATTTTGTATTTTGCATACAGTTTTATACTGGATTAAGCGTGCGCTTGTGTGAAATGTAAGCAAATATTTTTACTATTTCGTTATCAACATAATTTATGACTGTTAGTTAGTCTTAGCTTTGGTACAAGTTAAGGCTTAAACAACAAAACATATAAACAGATATTATTTTATGTACGTAGCAAAAGGAGCGCCAATCCAGTCCATAATGGTAAGTATTTTGGATTTAGAAACAAGGATTTCTCTCGGTAGTAAGGAATCGCCCCTCAAGGAGAAAAAATATATATGTATGTATGTATGTATGTGGTGTAGTAATCATACACAGTATTAATTATATATCATCTGTCAGTGGGCGAAAGTTTTCGGTACCACAGAATAATGAAGTTAAAAATATAATAATCCAATCTATCTGTGTTCAAAGATGAAACGTGAAAAGTTATAGATAAACGAGAGATATAAAAAATCAACAGAGTCACATATATATGTATCAATTACTTTCAAACTAGATACAGAAAATTTGCAAGAACGTCTTGCCGAGTACAGTGTATGTTGTTCGGTGGTAGGCGGCGGGATTCGTGGAACGTTACCCAATGATCAATCAGTTTGGTTCCGTTGCTAACAGGCTACACACGTGTCTGTGTTTCCCAAATAAGGAATTATAGTAGGAATAATTCACATTCTTAACGGAATAAAGAGACGTTAAGTTCTCTTCGTTTACGTTGCCCACAGGACAGCGATAAGCCTGTGGAACTACAAAGCTAAAATCTGGGGTTCGATTCCCCGTGGTAGATACAGAAGATAGCTTATTGTGTCTTTTTCTCTAAGATAAACAAACTGTCCACTTCTATTCGAGCTCCTCTTCCCAATAGTGCAGACTTGTAACGCTAAAAACTAGGTGTGAAAAGATTGGGTTTCGATGCCCGTGGCAGGCAGAGCACATATAGCCCATTGTGTAGCTTTATGCTTAACTTAAAACAAACAAACAAGCATTTAGTTTTCCTCTTAACCACAACCAAATAAACAGTCAAGTCGAGGGAGATATGCGATTGCTTTTGTCTTTTTCGATGGAATTGAAAATAAACCAGTCAACAGAGGGCGCACACACAGTGTGTTTGATATAATTCGGTCAATAACAAGGTAAAGAAAGCTGGCTCATATCACAAAGCTAGCTAATGATTCATTTTGAGGTTAAAGTAATATGTGTACGATTGGTTATGATGTTGAAATGGGGTCGATGTCGTAAAGCAGAGGTAAAGAATACATGAAAGTTACAGAGCAGGTTTTCTCAACAGGAAATAACATAAGTTACGAACTACGCCTAACCTGATTAAAGTAGAATTAAAAATAATATTAAATATTATTCTCAGTTTTAAGAAAAAGAAATATGAAATGAAGAAGATCGAATTTTTTCTTTCTATTAAAAGTAACAGAAAATTTTACTTAAAAAGTTCAACGGAGGGGCATCAGTAAATTTACTGACTAACAAAACTAGAATTAGAGGTTTGATTCCTAGTTGTGAACACAACAAATAGCCCAATGTGATTTAGATCATGAAATAAACGGACTTATTAAAAATACTAGTAACTGTTGTGTTTTGTTAAACCTAAGTATGCATGTAGCGTCCAGGCGGATGTAGGGTAAAATAGCTAAAAGAATCTTCATGAGTTCTCGGGATTTTAAACTACTTTATTTATTACAGAAGGGATTTTAAACTACTTACTTTATTTATTACAGAAAGAAGTTTAAACTACTTACTTTATTTATTACATAATGATTTTAAACTAATTACTTTATTTATTACATAATGATTTTAAACTGCTTACGTTATTTATTACATAATGATTTTAAACTACTTTATTTATTACAGAAATAATTTTAAACTAGTTACTTTTTGTTACATAATGATTTTAAACTATTTACTTTACTTATTAGAAAGGGATTTTAAACTACTTTATTTAATACAAAGGGATTTTAAACTACTTACTTTATTTATTACAGAAAGAAGTTTAAACTACTTACTTTGTTTAGTACATAATTAATTTAATCTCGTATATCTGTTCTTTCTGCCTATAGTGCTGTGGTTTTCTTATAGATCTGTTCTTTCTGTCTATAATGCTATGGTTTTCTTATAGATCTGTTCTTTCTGTCTATAATGCTATGGTTTTCTTATAGATCTGCTCTTTCTGCCTATAGTGTTGTTGTTTCTTATAGATATGTTATTTCTGCTTATAGTGCTGTGCTTTTCTTATTGATCTGTTCTTTCTGCCTATAGTGCTGTGGTTTTCTTATTGATCTGTTCTTTCTGCCTATATTGCTGTGCTTTTCTTATTGATCTGTTCTTTCTGCCTATATTGCTGTGCTTTTCTTATTGATCTGTTCTTTCTGCCTATAGTGCTGTGGTTTTCTTATTGATCTGTTCTTTCTGCCTATATTGCTGTGCTTTTCTTATTGATCTGTTCTTTCTGCCTATAGTGCTGTGGTTTTCTTATTGATCTGTTCTTTCTGCCTATATTGCTGTGGTTTTCTTATTGATCTGTTCTTTCTGCCTATAGTGCTGTGGTTTTCTCGTATTGTATCTCATAAGAGTCTTCGTAAAACAAATTAGATTGATCTTGCTACGTATCGATGAGATAAAATATTTTTCGGTTCAAGTAAGAGTAATTTTCCTTCCACATTTAGAAATATTCAAAACGTGAGGAACAGAAATTATAGATTGCTATCGTTTTTTGTACAACGCAGGCTTTAACTATTTATAGACTGGTGTACACTGTAGACATTCTAAAATATTTCAGATGTCCAACAAGATAATCGAGAAATTCATATTCTCTCGAAGCAACATTAAAAATGTAATATTGCTAATAACAAAACTGCTTTTATTATTCTGGTTATCAGTGAAAAACATTAAATATACATAGCTTGCAGTTTACTGAATGGTTTACTTTGTAAACAGAAAAATAGCTAAATGTTAAATAAACTGGATGTTCTAGAGAATATATATATTAGTTGTTAGCAAACCAAATTTTAGAACAGTTTCAAATAGACTGTGCCTCTATCTATTAGTACTTTTCTTCATAATTAATAGCCTAGTTCCTTAATATTTAAACACATTTTAAGTAAATGTTTAAAATCAATAACTTCACGCAAGTTTAAATTATGGAATTAATGTTATAGTTTATTGTTGTTTTGTTTCTTGTTTCAAAGTGTTCCGTTTGAAAACTGAGTACAAATAAGGAAACTTGAAGCAGATAAAATAGCAAACATATAACTTTACTTGCATCCCACCTAAACCAATGAAGAAACATTATACTGTTCTTGTGCATAATGTAGTTGGTTACTAATAATTAACTCCAGACATGTTTACAAGTTTGTCTTTATTTTTATGAACACATTCCAGTTTTAGAAGATGGAAAACGAGACGCTTGGAGTAATAAAACACTTTCACCAAGTAAAATAAGGGTTTATTACAAGAAATAATTTCTTCTGAACTAAGAACCGCCACCACGATATAAAATTTCATTTGATGTGTTTTTACAACAATTTCAGTGTTTTATAGTTTGTATTCATGATTGCGCATACGCACAATTATGTATAATACGTACGTATATGATGCAAGCTATACATGATAACACTACTGACGTCTGTTTCATTTAGTGATATAAGTAATAAAATAACCTCATACATTTTAGTCACGACCCTATTTATTTTAACATGGGTAACGTCCGACTATGAGCGTTACGTTTGTTTTCTTATAGCAAACCCACAGCGGGCTATTTGCTGAGCCCACCGAGGGGAATTGAACCTCTTATTTTAGCGTTGTAAATCCATAGACATACCCCTGTACTAGAAGGGGACCGACTAGGAACTGCTCCGCAATGGCACGACGAACTTCCAACGTTAGAAACCGGGTTTCGATACCATTGGTGGGCAGGGCACAGGTAGCCCATTGTACAGCTTTGTGCTTAACTTCGAACACGCAGACTATTAATATCAAAGGATATTCTTACGTATTAAGTTGTTTTTTTTTTAATTCTATACCAAATTAAACAAGGGAAACCTACGTATAGCACCCCTCCCTCCAAATTTTGAATTGATAAACGAGAGGGAAAACACATCTAGTAAACAGCACCACCAACAATTTCCTTTGTTGATAGTGGGATTTTGTTATCATTTTTATGGTGTATCCACAGCCCCAAAGTATGGTTTGTTTGTTTTAATTTCGCGCAAAGCTATGCGAGGGCTGTATGTTCTAACCGCCCCTAATTTAGCAGTGTAAGACTAAAGGGAAGACAGCTAGTCATCACCAACTTTTGTGCTTCTTTTTATAATCAGCAATGAATAGTGGGATTGACCGTTACGTTATAATGCTCCCACGGCTAAAAAAGCGAGCATGTTTGGTGTGCTGGGGATTCGAACCCTCGACCCTCAGACTACGAGTCAAGCGCCCTAATCACGTGGCCATGCCAGACATTCAACAGTATGAAGCGCTGATCTACAGCAATACGTTTTAAATGTAATAAGCAGCTGCATGTATAGAGAGTGTTATATGGAACGATAAGACACCAATTACAAAAGATTTGTTTAAAAAACCCAGGTTTGCAGTTGCGAACGATAACACAAGTCAACCAGCTGGAAGAAATTTATAATGAGAGCAATAAATAAATGCTACTGAGTCCAACTCAACACCAAAAGATATACACTTTATTAACAATGACTAACATATGAAGCTTTATAATGAATGAAAAACAATAACATCCATTATATAAATGTTTACATTATCGGTAAATTATATTATATCTATTGTGTTTCTAACCTTATCAACGTTAATTATTATTATTATATTACTTTAAGAACTTTTACATTACACATTTTATTTCCACCTGGCAATATTAATAGTGAAAGGTGAGTAGCAATTACAGATAAGATGTCATTTTCTATATATATATATATATTGGAAACTTAGCTAAACGAATTGGAGCAACAGGAAAACCTAGAATCCTCTGGAGCAACTTCGAGGCTGAGCCACTTTGATGTCAAGGTTTAGTTTTGGTTTCTTTGAATTTCGCGCAAAGCTACACGCTACACGAGGGCTATCTGCACTATCCGTCGCTAATTTAGGGGTGTAAGACATGAGGGATGGCAGCTAGTCATCACAACCCACCGCCAACTATAGGGCTACTCTTTTATCAACAAATAGTGGGATTGAGCGTCACATTATAAAGCCCCCACGGCTGAAAGGGCGAGCATGTTTGGTGTGACGGGGATTCGAACTCACAACCCTCGGATTACGAGTCAAGTGTTTTAACAACCAGACCGTGGTAATGTCAGGGATACACACCTAGTTATGGTACAGAGAAATCAATTTTTTTGTGATGTTGCAGCGTAATCCATTCAAACTCACTAGGACAGACTTTGAGGAGAATGGTAATTAGAGAGGACTCGTTTCTTATTTTAGTGATTGGTGACAAGTGACCCTGGACTAGATGTCAAATGAGTGAAAGGTTACCTATGTATACAGTTTCTCATTCTCTCTGTTCTGAGTTGTGTGAACATCTTTCCGACAGATGAAGTTTGTTGTTACATTGTTTGTACTTTATGGAGAGTTTCACATCACTGAACACGCTTGTTCAGACTTTCACAACTGTCTAGTTTGAATAACTTTACGTGACGATTTTCTCACTTTTCACTGATATACAGACTTTCCTTATTTTAATATAAGTTGTTCCTGACACGTGTGTTCAACATTCGCCTTTCGTTAATGTTTCTCAACTAATGTTTTGCAACACGCCCTATGGGAGCGTTACAATTTGACGGTCCATCCCACTATTCTTTGGTAAAAAGAGTAGCTCAAGAGTTGGTGGTGGGTGGTGATGACTAGCTACCTTCCCTCTAGACTTACACTGCAAAATTAGGGAAGGCTAGCGCAGATAGCCCTCGTGTAGGTTTGCGCAAAATTAAAACAAACATACACGCCCACAAGTCTCTAGCTTGGCTCGTAACAAAACTTAGTCGAAGCACGTGTTTATTTTAAAGCGAAAGTTTAGCTTATGGGAAAAATTAGATGAAACATTTGTTTAATTATTCGTAACACAACCATATGTGTGTCGTTAGCTCATGTGAAAGTGCAGTTGTGTTTGTTTGTTTTTGAATTTCACGCAAAGCTACACGACAGCTATCTGCGTAGCCCTCTCTAATTTAGCATTGTAAGTCAACTAGTCATCACCACTCACTTCCAATTCTTGGGCTACTCTTTTACTAACGAGTGATTGGACTGACAGTGACATTATAACGCTTTCGCGGCTGACAGGGTGAGCATATCTGGTGTGACGGAGATTCGAACCCGCTACCCTCGTATTAGGAGTTAAGTGCCCTAACCACATACCCATGCCGGGCCTTGTAGTTGTGAACCATTTGTTTATTTTAACACTTCGCTAGTCACGAACTCTTGGATGCACAGCTTGGTCACTGTTACAAAATAATGCCCTGGCTGGTTTGTCAATAGCAGTAAAATATATAATTAAAAGATCACGCAGTATCAAGCAAAGTATAAATAAAAAATAAGAAAAAAAAGATTATATAAAGTCAGTATATATATATATATGATTATGTATTATATAAAATCAGTATATATATATGATGATTATGTATTATATAAAATCAGTATATATATATATGATGATTATGTATTATATAAAATCAGTATATATATATGATGATTATGTATTATATAAAATCAGTATATATATATATATGATGATTATGTATTATATAAAATCAGTATATATATGATGATTATGTATTATATAAAATCAGTATATATATGATGATTATGTATTATATAAAATCAGTATATATATATGATGATTATGTATTATATAAAATCAGTATATATATATGATGATTATGTATTATATAAAATCAGTATATATATATGATGATTATGTATTATATAAAATCAGTATATATATATGATGATTATGTATTATATAAAATCAGTATATATATATATATGATGATTATGTATTATATAAAATCAGTATATATATATGATGATTATGTATTATATAAAATCAGTATATATATATATATGATGATTATGTATTATATAAAATCAGTATATATATATGATGATTATGTATTATATAAAATCAGTATATATATATATATGATGATTATGTATTATATAAAATCAGTATATATATATATGATGATTATGTATTATATAAAATCAGTATATATATATGATGATTATGTATTATATAAAATCAGTATATATATATGATGATTATGTATTATATAAAATCAGTATATATATATGATGATTATGTATTATATAAAATCAGTATATATATATGATGATTATGTATTATATAAAATCAGTATATATATATATGATGATTATGTATTATATAAAATCAGTATATATATATGATGATTATGTATTATATAAAATCAGTATATATATATATATGATGATTATGTATTATATAAAATCAGTATATATATATGATGATTATGTATTATATAAAATCAGTATATATATATATGATGATTATGTATTATATAAAATCAGTATATATATATGATGATTATGTATTATATAAAATCAGTATATATATATATATATGATGATTATGTATTATATAAAATCAGTATATATATATGATGATTATGTATTATATAAAATCAGTATATATATATGATGATTATGTATTATATAAAATCAGTATATATATATGATGATTATGTATTATATAAAATCAGTATATATATATGATGATTATGTATTATATAAAATCAGTATATATATATATATATGATTATGTATTATATAAAATCAGTATATATATATGATGATTATGTATTATATAAAATCAGTATATATATATATATATGATGATTATGTATTATATAAAATCAGTATATATATATGATTATGTATTATATAAAATCAGTATATATATGATGATTATGTATTATATAAAATCAGTATATATATATGATGATTATGTATTATATAAAATCAGTATATATATATGATGATTATGTATTATATAAAATCAGTATATATATATGATGATTATGTATTATATAAAATCAGTATATATATATGATGATTATGTATTATATAAAATCAGTATATATATATGATGATTATGTATTATATAAAATCAGTATATATATATGATGATTATGTATTATATAAAATCAGTATATATATAATTATGTATTATATAAAATCAGTATATATATATGATGATTATGTATTATATAAAATCAGTATATATATATGATTATGTATTATATAAAATCAGTATATATATATGATGATTATGTATTATATAAAATCAGTATATATATATATATGATGATTATGTATTATATAAAATCAGTATATATATATGATGATTATGTATTATATAAAATCAGTATATGTATATGATGATTATGTATTATATAAAATCAGTATATATATATGATGATTATGTATTATATAAAATCAGTATATATATATGATGATTATGTATTATATAAAATCAGTATATATATGATGATTATGTATTATATAAAATCAGTATATATATATGATGATTATGTATTATATATATAAAATCAGTATATATATATGATGATTATGTATTGTATAAAATCAGTATATATATATGATGATTATGTATTATATAAAATCAGTATATATATGATGATTATGTATTATATAAAATCAGTATATATATATGATGGTTATGTATTATATAAAATCAGTATATATATATATATATGATGATTATGTATCATATAAAATCAGTATATATATGATGGTTATGTATTATATAAAATCAGTATATATATATGATGATTATGTATTATATAAAATCAGTATATATATATATGATGGTTATGTATTATATAAAATCAGTATATATATATGATGATTATGTATTATATAAAATCAGTATATATATATGATGGTTATGTATTATATAAAATCAGTATACATATATGATGATTATGTATTATATAAAATCAGTATATATATATGATGGTTATGTATTATATAAAATCAGTATACATATATGATGATTATGTATTATATAAAATCAGTATATATATATGATGGTTATGTATTATATAAAATCCAGAAACTAATAAGACCCGGTGCTAGTTCTTAACCCTTTTTTTTAGAAACTTTAATTATTCTCTATTGCAGTTGCTGTCATTGGTTCAAAGTTTTAAGAGTGTGGCAAGGTTATTGACAACATTATGGGAAGCGCTGTTAACAAAGCTGACTATATGTGGATATGAACGGGACAAATTGTATTTCTCATTTTACCTTCAGTGAAAATGAAAAGTAATTAGTTTTTGTTGTTTTTTATTCCGCACAAAGCCACACGAGGGCTTTCAGCGCCAGCCATCAGTTTATCAGTGTAAGACTAAAGGGAAGACAACTAGTAATCACTTCTCACCGTCAACTCATGGGCTACTCTTTTACCAACCAATAATAGAATTAATCGTTATATTATAACGCCCCCACGGCTGAAACGGCGAGCATGTTTGACGGAAAGGAGATTCGAACCTGCGACTCTTCAGATTACGAGTCAAACACCCTAACTACCTGGACACACCAGGCCTAAAATAATTTATAATATAATCGTTAACTAGTAGATCCGCAGCATAATATCGAATAATAATAATATTTCCTACGCAGCTAAATTAATTTAGGTTAATAAGTGATGAAGTTAAAGGGGTCTCAATAAAACTCGTAAATATTCTGTCATTAGCTGATCACCTTTAACGTTACCATCCCTCATCGAACCATTCTAACCCTTTAAATGACGAGAATCCAACATGATGCATGCAACGTCAAGGACAGTGAAGCTTCGTAATTAATACATAAAAAAATCAAACAAATCCATTCCAGAATCGAACAATATAAACCCAAATTATATCTATATAGAACTAAAAATTAGGCTCTACACTAGTAAAAATCAGACCCTCACATTGTTATATGGTTCTCAGATAGTTTTAGAGTTTCGCTTTCTGTTTACTGATTAAAAAATCTCTAGTTCTAGGTAAAAATAAATATTTTATCATTTTACTGTCGTTCAGCTGAGGAACGCTATAAATAAATAAGAAATCTTATGTCAATAATGCGTGAGAAGATAAACAAAAAATTTAAATTAATTTTAAAGATGACAAATATGATTTTGCATTAAATCTTAAGAGTTGTTATTTACGTATCTTTAAACTACAATTGAACGCTAGAGAAAAACACGCAATTTTTTGTTTGTATTAATTATTTTATGGCGAACGTGTCCTCAGTAGTTGTTATCAATTATGACTTTCCTATAGTTTATAAAATGTTAATTTTGTCGGTAAAGATTCTGTTTAGTAAGAGTCCAAGAAAATAACAATTAAGACAGTAGGAAATTTTGTATTTTCCTTATTGTCGGCAGATGTCGCTTAGGGAGGAAAATTGTATAACGTTTGGCTTAGTTTTCTTGGAATTTCGTGCCTAGCTACACGAGGGCTGTATGCACTAGCTGTTCCTAATTTAGCAGTGTAAGGTTAAATAGAAGGTAAGTAGTTATCACTGCCCACCGCCAAATATTGTGCAACTTTTTTTTTTTACCGATAATGAATAATGGAATTGATCGTTACATCATAAATCCCCCACGGTTGAAAGGGGGAGCATGTTTAGTGGGAAGGGATTCGAGTCATCGTCCCGCAGATTGCAAGTCGAGTGCCCTGACCATCTGGCCATGCCAGAACAGAGTGTTTGATAGTTATCAGTTACGTTACGGTCGTTATGTAACACAGAACTGTCGCGAAAAAACTGGTATGAAAACCGTGAAAAACAAAACTTAATATTATATCACGTTAACAGTTTTTATGTCTTAAATTTCACGCAATGTTACACGAGTGTTACCTGCACTAATGTTATTAATTTTGAAATACTAGAGGGAAGGCAGCTAGTCAACACCACTCACCATTAGGCTACTCTTATCACTCTGAATATGTGTTTGACTTTCACTCTTATAACGCATTAGTGTTTCCAAAATGCAGAAATTTATATTAGAGTGCCATCTACTGGGCTGCACTCAAACTGTTGAAAGTGGATGTGCTAACGTTTTTTAAATTATTCTTGTAAATCAATAAATGTCGTGGAAAAATGCAGAAGTAAATTATTATTGTTTTTACATAAATGCAATATATGAAAAGGGTGAATCAAAACTGTTCCTATAATTATGTGGTTAACGTTTGTAGAATACAAAAATACAGTAACTTCAGGCTATCTATGTGATAAACAACAAAAGGCAAGAGTTAAAAACAAAGCTGTTTAATACGTTGCTGATGTTTCCTTCAACAGCTGTTCTCTGGATTACTCAGGTCCATTTAACATTGTATCTGTTGAATGTATTGTTGTGCGAGTTAGTTTACTTGAATGTATTGTTGTCCAAGTTAGTTTACTTGAAGGTATTATTGTGCGAGTTAGTTTACCTGAATGTATTGTTGTCCAAGTTAGTTTACTTGAAGGTATTATTGTGCGAGTTAGTTTACTTGAATGTATTGTTGTCCAAGTTAGTTTTCTTGAATACATTGTTGTGCGAGTTAGTTCACTCGAATGTATTGTTGTCTGAGGTAGTTTACTTGAAGGTATTATTGTGCGAGTTAGTTTACTTGAATGTATTGTTGTCCAAGTTAGTTTTCTTGAATATATTGTTGTGCAAGTTAGTTTACTCCACTATTCACACTTCTTGTGTGAAATAACACTTTTAATTGTAGTTTCCGTCCAGACTGGTCTAATTTAACTTCTTGTATTCGTGTTTGATCAACCAATTAAGCCTCTTACACCTTATGTTGTTAGAACTGGACTAAACAGATTATTTTCTTTTATAGACATAGTTAAACAATTTTATTTCATCATTTTTCCACCTTCGATATCGTGTATTTTCTGGACATGTATCTAGTCTAACCTAGTTTACTTTTACGGTATATTTAATTTGGTATTGCGTCACATGCAGTATCTTGTCTTCCCAATCTGCGCAATATATGTGAACCAGTTAAATCTGGCGTGAGAGCTAATGTAAATGAACAGTTCAACTCATTTTTTCCTTCTGTGCTGTTTGGTATAACTAACCTACTTCTGTTATCTCGTGTTGTTAACAATCACTTTGTACGACTCCATTCACCATGATATTTTAACTTGTCTCATGTGGCAAAACACACTTGAAATGCGATCTGCTCTCGATTGATGCCTTGTATCTTCTGTATCAAAACGACTAAAATAAATCAAATAAAGCGATATTTCTTAAATGCTTTAAACTTTTCTTGCTGGTTTTATACGATAAAATCTTTTATATACAAGTAAAAAAAAATTATGGTGATTTTATCAACTATGACCGACATGGCCATGTAGTTAAGGCACTCGACTCGTATTTTGAGGGTCACAGGTTTGAATCCCCATCACACCAAGTATGCTCGCCCCCACAGCTGAAAGAGTTGGCGGTGGGTGGTGATGACTAGCTGTTTTCCCTCTAGTCTTACACTGTTAAATTAGGAACGGCTTGCGCAGATAGCCTTCGTGTAACCTTGGTCGAAATTCAAACCAAACTATGTTTATGTTGTATTTATGTCTTATTTGCATTTGTGATCTAAATATTCTGTTTTCTCGTGTTCTATTTTTATGTCCTTAGGGCATAGCCTGATGTTCTTATTAAAAAGAGTTAAGGATCGATTTCTTTGTCTGAAAACAGTCATTACTCTCGGTTCTTCTATTTAAAGTGAAATGAACTTGTTTCAAAGAGTTATAATGGACATTAAATCGTATTTCTGTCCATTAATCACATAAGTAATAACATCCCAGTTATTACACAAACTGTCATCTTGGACAGATGAACACCAACTACTGTTTAAGTTATCTATTTAATACCATGATAAGTTTCCTGTATTTAGAACCGTTTCTGAAATCTCTTCTGATATTAGAACTACTTTTGAAACCATTTAAAAACCTTTAGCTTAATTTAGTAAATATTAATTCCAGTGTCAGTGATGGCATGTTTGTGACTTTTCCTTTTACGTCTCTAGCTGTATGAACAGTCCAGTTTTCAGTTATTTTTATTTATTTCAGCTTTTACTTTTGAGTCTCAAGCAAATAGCGTTTTGGATTGGTTTAAGTTTGAACTTCTAATATTTTCTTTCTTTGATTTGCATTTCTATTGATATCTTCGAAAGTTATATAAATGACTCCCGTTTACATAGAATAAACAAAACTAAGACAAGTATCATACAAAGAACGAGTGATGTATAAATCAACTACATTAGATAACATAAATTAAACAAAGAATGAGACCAGGGCATGCGACAGTAAAATAACTCACAACTTATATTTCTTTATCAGCTTATGCTTTCTGAGACAATAACCTAATTACGAAGGGTAAATAAACTGTGATACTGGTGTTCCCAATCATTCTGTTAGGTCATTAACACCAACTACAAACCGACCATTACGATTTGCGATTGAAGAAACAAAATTCATAAAACAGAGCCAGATGAAGTGAAAAACATGGATTTTTAGTTCCTGTCCTACCTCAGACTCAGAATCCTCAAGACGTTGATAAAAACTGAAAGTAGTGCACTTGTTACTGAGTGCCTGAATCAATTTTTTTAAGTTCAGTTTTAATGAATTTATATTTTAAGTTGTATACAATTTAATGCTGTGATCTAGAGATGTAAAATATGCAACTTGGTAACCTATTTAAGCCCTATTTTGAACCCAATGTCTTTAATGCTGATTGTGTATCTACCGAAGACAAACATAATTAATCTACTGTCATAAATAAAGTTAATGGGCAACGGAACATCTTTCAACTAGTCTTGAGGCTTCAGTCATACTAGATGGTTTTGAACTAAAATAGATCCAAAAAGTCATGAATGTTGTGTTGAGGCTTCAGTTCTGACACGTAATTCTGCAATAACGCCGTGTCTAAGAGCATGAATGTTGTGTTGAGGCTTCAGTTCTGACACGTAATTCTGCAATAACGCCGTGTCTAAGAGCATGAATGTAGTGTTGAGGCTTCAGTTCTAACAAGAGATTTTGAAGTAAAAAATCACGAAGTCAGTTTTGAGGCTCATTCCTGGCATGTGATTGCGGAAAAAAAAATCTTATCAAACCGTGTAGGAAAATGCCATTTATTTTTTAACAGAGGAGTACAACTTCAAAACTGCGATCGAAGAGCCTGAAATGGACGTCGTTGTATACAAAATTTGTCAGAATGCAATACTATGATTGAAGTCACCTAGATGTTTACACCAATCAGAGCACTGTATGTTGTTAGGCTTAGTTCAATGGATGAATCAATTTGCCATATGAGATTATGAACTTTTACGAGATATCAATTGAAATACACTGTAGATATGAGATTTCATTTACACTTTTAGGAACTAAGTTCTTTCATCGGTAATGGCGATGTATGAGAAAATCTACAAAACTAACGAGGCTTAATGTTATCATTAAAATTCTTATTATAACAGTAATATATACAGCTAGTTTATTTAATACGAACATGTCAATTAGTAACATCAAGTTACTAAATGAAGAATGTGACACTTTGTTTTATTGTGTCAGCAAACGATTTTTATATCGCTTGTGAATGTCGGCTATAATAATGTCTTTGTCAAGTTTAAACGACGTAGGGAAAAGACCTTTTTGTTCTTTTATCTTTCGAATATCCTTAAACAAGCTTATGAAAGGTTCTGCAACTGTGATGTAATCTTCCGTGGCTGCTGTCTCAAATGTTCGGCAGTGCCATCTCTTGGCCAGTTCTTGAACTTCTGCAGACGTAACCTCTCGTGCGTGAACTAGATCGCGCTTTGTGGCTACCAGCACCACAGGTTTTTCTGATTCGTTCAAATGTTCTATTACCTCCTTAATTCGTATAACTTCTTTAAGAGATTCCCGAGATGCAAGAGACAATACGAGAATGAAACCGTCACCCCAACGAATTTGCTCTTCTCTCTTATGAACCGTTCGCTCCACCTGGTGACGTAAAAGATAACATTATAAATTTATTTTATTCTTTCACTTAAACATTATTAATTTCAAACATATTCTAAAAATACTCGCAAAAAAGCCAACAGCAATGTTCAGTCGATTATGTCATTTAATCAACTGGAAATTAAAATTTTTCGAGTTGCAAAATATTCAACTCGTACAACAACAGCAGTTATGACTTATATTTAGGGCCTTGAAAGATTACCTTTCCAGCTGTGTCCATAATTTTAAGGCATATTTTTCGTCCATCGATTTGAGAATTATAGGCATAAACATCCTCTGAAAGAATAAAAAAAACATACATCAAAGCTACTTCTATAAGTTTGACAAGAGTGCATATTTATGTATTAAATGTAAGCCTAAAGGTAATTTCTTGAAGCACAAGCAGCTTTGACTAGTTATGGTATTTTGAATTATACACGAAATATTGCTAACTTATTCTGTATACATTCATTGCTTTGAGATTGCAATAATTTGAAATATAGAAACGTAGTATTATTTATCTCTAGTTACAAGTTTAAAAGTTCACAAAAATTATCCTACGTTTACATACATTTTACTATCATTTATAATGTTCTTTTTTCATTATTCCCTGTTTTGTAGGAGCAACTTAAATCAGTTTTTTTCGAATGTTAGTTACGTAATTATCACTGGTCTATTAATCATAAGCATTATAGTAAGTTAATTTTTAACATACACAATAATTATTTGTGACTGAATATTAAGAATAAGAGACATTTAACAGAAATCTTCATAATCCTGTGTCTTACCTGATGTCGGGTCATACTCGTGGATGAATCTCTTTGTCAAAAAACGAACGATGAACGCTACGAAAAGAAAGAAAAACAAGGAAACTAAACCTGTGTAGTGTTTCCCATATTTACTAAATCTTAAAGAGGCCAGGTTATTAAGGTAATCTGAGGGTCGGGGGTTCGAATCCTCGTACATCAAACATACTCGTCCTTTCAGCCGTGGGAGCGTTATAATGTGACGGTCAATACGACTATTCGTTGATAAAAGAGTAGCCCAAGAGTTGGTGGTGGGTGGTGATGATTATCTGCCTTCCATTTAGTCTTACGCTGTTAAATTAGAGACGGCTAGCTCAGATAGCCCTCGTGTAGCTTTACGCGAAATTGAAAAATAAACAAAGAAACGAATATCTTGAAGTGTTAAGAGAAAATACTTGGAACACATATAAAGTCACTATTCATCACTTTTGGAATTAAACGAGAATAAATGGCAAATCAGAATTAAAATTACTGCTAAGTTTTGAAACGGTTTATATGAAGTTCATTGCAATGTCTACGTATGTTTTACTGGTAAGATATGAAGAGTTAATTAATTAATTTATTTTGATAAATACAAAGTTTATACGAACTCCTTATTCTTTTATAATGATGTGAAAATAATCGAAAATCAAAAGTTTTGGAAATGAAAGTAAGAAATGTCATCTACACATTCAAAGTAATTATTTCTATCACCTCAAGGCCGACTCAAACATGAAACATGTTAACGTCCTTAAACTGTAGAAAACGAGTGATGGGTATGAAACCCTTCTTTCAGCTCAGAAAAGTTCATTGGTAGAATACTGAAAAATATTATCAGTCTAGTTGGTATAACACTAACTGGTATCGTCACTGTAGTTAATATAAAAAAGAGGTATTATTAGTTTAGTTGGTATAACACTAAAATGTATCAATCTAGTTGGTATAACACTAAGAGGTATCATCACTGTAGTTAATATAAAAAAGAGGTATTATTAGTTTAGTTGGTATAACACTAAAATGTATTAGTTTAGTTAGTATAACACTAAGAGGTATCATCACTGTAGTTAATATAAAAAAAGAGGTATTATTAGTTTAGTTGGTATAACACTAAGAGGTATCATCACTGTAGTTAATATAAAAAAAGAGGTATTATTAGTTTAGTTGGTATAACACTAAAATGTATTAGTTTAGTTGATATAACACTAAGAGGTATCATCACTGTAGTTAATATAAAAAAGAGGTATTATTAGTTTAGTTGGTATAACACTAACTGGTATCGTCACTGTAGTTAATATAAAAAAAAGGTATTACTAGTTTAGTTGGTATAACACTAAAAATGTATTAGTTTAGTTAGTATAACACTAAGAGGTATCATCACTGTAGTTAATATAAAAAAGAGGTATTATTAGTTTAGTTGGTATAACACTAAGAGGTATCATCACTGTAGTTAATATAAAAAAAGAGGTATTATTAGTTTAGTTGGTATAACACTAAAATGTATTAGTTTAGTTGATATAACACTAAAATGAATTAGTTTATTCGTAATGACGAGAAACCCACTTGAAGTAAATATGTATTATCAAGACAGCTGGTATTGGTGTTAAAACTTCAATTAAAATGAAGTAGAGAAAAACGTTTCGCCCTTCTCAAGTCATCTTCAGGTTAACAAAGTTTACAAATGACTGTTGCCGGGCACGTCTGAGGAACGAGAGTGTAAATGGGTACGGGATTGTAGGGGGCGTTATAGTTAGATGTTAGGTTATTAAATAGTATAGGTATAAAGGTGTTCTATTATATAGGTTTAATTTTGGTTTTAGTTGTTGTATGAGTAAGGTCTCTTTGATTTTACATTTGTTTATATTTGTTTCCCTGTTTAATATGTGGTGTTTTCTATGGTTATGTTGTGTTTATTTGATTTTCAGTGTTCAAAAACATATGAAAGTGTTTTGTTTTTGTGTTTTTGAATCTAGTTTCCAATTTTCTGTTTGTTTCTCTAATATAAAAAATGTTCTGCAATTGTTGCATTGTATTTTATAAATTATGTTGGTGTTGTGTTTGTCAGTGTAGTTTTTACATAGTATGAACTTTAGTTTTTGAACAAATTTGATGTTTACTGGAATGTTGTGTTTTGTTATACGTGTTTTCCAAATGTTGGTTATATTTTCCCCTGATATCAGGAACATAAGGTATACAGCAGTGTAAGGTTTTGCAGTTTGTTGTTTCTTGAGATTTATTGTTGATTGTTTGTTGTTGGTCTAGGTGTGTTGATGTTGATGAAGTGTTGTTTTAATCATTAATTTTATCAGGTGAACATAGTGTTGTGGCTGTGTTTTTTTGGTTTCTTAATATGTTGAGTTTTTGTTTTGTTTCATGTGCTGAGTCCCAGGAATATATATATTCCAGTATGGGTGATTTTTCTGTGGATTTCGGTTTTAAATTGTGTATTTATTGAATGTGATCTTCATTAAGGTCGAGAAATGTTATGTGGTTAGTTTTTTTTTGTCGTGTTCACAGGTGAACTTAATGTACGGATGTATAGAGTTAACGTGGTTGTAAAATCTAAGTGTGTGTTCTGTAGATATGAGTCAAGCAACTGTATTATCAACATATCTGTACCAGTGTAGTGGTGGGTGTAAGGCTGAATTGATCACTTGTGATTCAATCTGTCAAGACAATGTTGGCTAGAACTGGTGACACGGGATTCCCCATACTTAAGCCATTTATTTGTACATAGTTTTGGTCATTGAAAATGAAGTTAGTTTTGATGGTAGTGAATTCTATAAGGGTTGTTAATTGGTTGCTGGGAATGTGTATCGATGAGTTGGGGTCTCAGATATAAAGGTCCTGGAACCACAATCCCGTACCCTGGGGATGTGTATCAATGGGTTGGGGTCTTGGATATAACGTTCTTAGAACCACAATCCCGTACCCTGGGGATGTGTATCGATGGGTTGGGGTCTTGGATATAAAGTTCTTAGAACCACAATCCCGTACACTGGGATGTGTATCGATGGGTTGGGGTCTTGGATATAAAGTTCTTAGAACCACAATCCCGTACACTGGGGATGTGTATCGATGGGTTGGGGTCTTTGGATATAACGTTCTTAGAACCACAATCCCGTACCCTGGGGATGTGTATCGATGGGTTGGGGTCTTGGATATAAAGTTCTTAGAACCACAATCCCGTACACTGGGGATGTGTATCGATGGGTTGGGGTCTTGGATATAAAGTTCTTAGAACCACAATCCCGTACCCTGGGGATGTGTATCGATGGGTTGGGGTCTTGGATATAAAGTTCTTAGAACCACAATCCCGTACACTGGGGATGTGTATCAATGGGTTGGGGTCTTGGATATAACGTTCTTAGAACCACAATCCCGTACCCTGGGGATGTGTATCGATGGGTTGGGGTCTTGGATATAAAGTTCTTAGAACCACAATCCCGTACACTGGGGATGTGTATCGATGGGTTGGGGTCTTGGATATAAAGTTCTTAGAACCACAATCCCGTACACTGGGGATGTGTATCGATGGGTTGGGGTCTTTGGATATAAAGTTCTTAGAACCACAATCCCGTACTCTGGGGATGTGTATCGATGGGTTGGGGTCTTTGGATATAAAGTTCTTAGAACCACAATCCCGTACCCTGGGGATGTGTATCGATGAGTTAAGGTCTTGGATATAAAGTTCTTAGAACCACAATCCCGTACCCTGGGGATGTGTATCCATGGGTTGGGGTCTTGGATATAAAGTTCTTAGAACCACAATCCCGTACCCACTTACGTTCTCGTCCCGTAGACATGTGCCCGACAACATTAGGCATGTGTCTGCCAACATTAGACATGTGCATGGCAACATTAGACATGTATCTGTCAACAATAGACATGTGTCTGCCAACATTAGACATGTGCACGGCAACATTATACATGTGTCTGCCAACATTAGATATGCGTCTGTCAACATTAGACATGTGTCTGTCAACATTAGATATGTGTCTGTCAACATTAGACATGTGTCTGTAAACATTAGACATGTATCTGCCAGCATTAGACATGTGCACGGCAACATTATACATGTGTCTGCCAACATTAGATATGCGTCTGTCAACATTAGACATGTGTCTGTCAACATTAGATATGTGTCTGTGAACATTAGACATGTGTCTGTCAACATTAGACATGTGTCTGTAAACATTAGACATGTGTCTGCCAACATTAGACATGTGCACGGCAACATTATACATGTGTCTGCCAACATTAGATATGCGTCTGTCAACATTAGACATGTGTCTGTCAACATTAGATATGTGTCTGTCAACATTAGACATGTGTCTGTAAACATTAGACATGTATCTGCCAGCATTAGACATGTGCACGGCAACATTATACATGTGTCTGCCAACATTAGATATGCGTCTGTCAACATTAGACATGTGTCTGTGAACATTAGATATGTGTCTGTCAACATTAGACATGTGTCTGGGAACATTAGACATGTGTCTGTGAACATTAGATATGTGTCTGTCAACATTAGACATGTGTCTGTGAACATTAGACATGTGTCTGTGAACATTAGACATGTGTCTGTCAACATTAGATATGTGTCTGTGAACATTAGACATGTGTCTGTGAACATTAGACATGTGTCTGTCAACATTAGACATGTGTCTGTCAACATTAGATATGTGTCTGTGAACATTAGACATGTGTCTGTCAACATTAGACATGTGTTCACTCAGTCGCAAACTCTCTCTTTCTTGATGATGAAAACCCACTTAAAGTACAAATGTATCTCAGAACAGCTGGTATTGGTATTAACACTTTTATTGATAAGCAGAGAACAACGTTTCAACCTTCTTAGGACATCTTCGGATCTTACTGAACTGATAATACCTCTTAGTTGGTATAACACTAGGAGGTATTAATTTAGTTGGTATAACACTAAGAGGTATTAATTTAGTTGGTATAACACTAAGATGTATTAATTTAGTTGGTATAACACTAAGAGGTATTAATTTAGTTGGTATAACACTAAGAGGTATTAATTTAGTTGGTATAACACTAAGAGGTATTATCAGTCTAGTTGGTATAACACTAAGAGGTATTATCAGTCTAGTTGGTATAACACTAAGAGGTATCATCAGTCTAGTTGGTATAACACTAAGAGGTATTATCAGTTTAGTTGGTATAATACTAATGACAGTTAATGAACAAATCTAGAATAAAAATGTTGAACGAAGTTCTGCTATCATGAAAACCTAACATTAAAATAATCAAAACTTACCTGATTCAGACTTATAAATCTAATACTGCTTCCAGTGAAATTTAGTTCTTCTAACACAAGTAATTTTTTAGAATATAATAATTTTTTTTTTTAGGTAACTCTGCGTATACATTTATATTTATCAGGTTATCTTCTTTCGTACGAGACCCCAATGGAGATACGTAAGTTTTCAAAATGCAATTATAGTTTTAACCATTTATCCTTTGAAATACGTTTATTTATACAAAATTTAATAATTCTACGCAGAGTTTCGTACGCCTGCTTACAACAAACTCTAACACTTACAATAGCTACAATATAGATTTGTTTTTCTCATATCGGTGTGAATGTTATCAACTGATACCTTCTGGTATTACATTTGTGGGATTACAGCTCTAAAAACTCGGTTTCGAAACCCGTGGTGGGAAAAGTACAGATAGTCCATTGTGTTCCTTAGTGTTTGACATCAAATGAACAAACCTTCTGGTACAACACAACTGGTACATCTTCAATATCGTGTCGTTAGTAACATTAGGTCTCTCCGTCGCCAGAACATATTTTAAAATGGAATTTTTCGTGATGTCATTAATACCACGTAAACTAAGAAACTTAAGCACGTTACCCAAATTAAGTCCAGTCAAGATATCTTGAAAAAGTGCCGCGAATAGAGTAATCGACAATGGACATATGTCATTGCTAACCAGATCACGTCGAAACCATATGAAGACAGTAGCACTAGACTAGAATACAAATTTAAAAGATTAGTACTTCCGATTGTGAAGAAAATCATAGCTGTAGGTAATTCTGACGATCATGATTTGAATGTAAGGAACTCTTGATATTCGATTATCTCTTCTTGAAATTAAGATTCAGAGAAAAATATTCTTCTTCCGGTATAGACATCTCTAACTGCAATAACAATGTGGGAGAATCACAGTTCAACCTTTCTCCTGCACGTTTTGATTTTCCGAAGCCCACATCTTCCGAAACGTGTCCTTCTACTGAAAAAGGTACAAAAAAACTTACAAATGATGCTGATAGCATGTTAAATAGCTTTAAGAGTTATCTTGTAAAAGGCAGTCTTTCAAGAAACGAGCGGTTAGCTGTCAGCGAGTGAAAAAAACCCAAAACAATCACATACTTGTAAAAGCAAGTAACAAGTGTAAAAGTTTTGTTTTAACACCCACTTAAGTAGGAAGGATTAAGGTACATCTTGATGTCACGTCTACTGATGAACCACTTAAAAGAGACCTAAGAAAAGAACTGATGAAAATGCTAGAGCCACTTTGAAGAACTTCAGAAGTACAATTATTATGTCCATGTGACTTCTAAACATCATAGACCATCTCATTACAACACACCCCGGACTGTATGGATCACCCAAAGATCATAAATATAACTGAACTTTAAGACCCATGTTCTTCATATGTAACTATCCACCAGCGTCTGTCTTGGCTACTTGTTATCCTGATTCGTCTTCTCCTCAACAAAATCTCTTCGCAGCTGAACGGCAGTGATGACTTTCTTATTAAGTTACCCAAAGATGGCTTACAGATGAGTTCGGACACTGTTCTATTTACTCTTGATGCCATCTCTATGTATCCTTATATTCCAATACAAGAAAGTATAAACTCGGGTATGAATCTTATCAAATCTGCTACTCTTTCTACTACCAAATCCATCTCTGTAGAAAACCCCATCGAAAATTCCGTCAGATTTACAGTTACTTTAAACTGAATTCAGCTCTCTATAAACAAACCTAAGATATAGGTATGGGCAACAATTGTTTTGGCCTCTATCTTTAACTGCAATGGACAACAGCACTGCTGTAGTTTTAACCTATGTCTCTACTTGCTATGGACAACAATATTGCACTTGTTTTGGTCTCTGTCTTTAGCTGATATGGACAACAATATTGTTGTTAGTTTGGTCTCTGTCGTCATTCCTTTTTTTAAAATCATCAGCTCTCACTCAGAGGAATTTGAAACTAATCTTGAACCAGCTAGGTTTGGTTTAGTTTGTTTTAAATTTTGCGCAAAGCTACTCAAGGGCTATCTGCGCTTGCCGTCCCTAATTTAGCAGTGTAAAACTAGAGGGAAACCAACTAGTTATCACCACTTACCGCCAACTCTTGGACTACACTTTTACCAACGAATAGTGGGATTGACCGTTACTTTGTAACGCCACCACGGCTGAAAGGGCGAGTATGTTTGGTGTGACGGGGATTCGAACCCGCGACTCTCAGATTACGAGTTGAGTGCCTTAACCACCTGGCCATGTCGGGCCTACCAGCTAGATGATACAGATCTATTGACATTTTCAGTATATTGTATGAAACGTTTGGAATTTGTTGAATTCCTTAATGATCAGCACCTCGATCAGCTCACACATACTGATATTGATAGTAAGTTACTGACTACTTGTATAATTATATCACTAACATACTTCACAGTTTTAACATACACGATATAATTATATCACTAACATACTTCACAGTTTTAACATATACGATATAATTATATCACTAACATACTTCACAGTTTTAACACACACGATATAATTATATCATTAACATACTTCACAGTTTTAACATATACGATATAATTATATCACTAACATACTTCACAGTTTTAACACACACGATATAATTATATCACTAACATACTTCACAGTTTTAACATATACGATATAATTATATCACTAACATACTTCACAGTTTTAACATACACGATATAATTATATCACTAACATACTTCACAGTTTTAACATACACGATATAATTATATCACTAATATACTTCACATTTTAACATACACGATATAATTATATCACTAACATACTTCACAGTTTTAACACACACGATATAATTATATCACTAACATACTTCACAGTTTTAACATACACGATATAATTATATCACTAACATACTTCACAGTTTTAACATACACGATATAATTATATCACTAACATACTTCACAGTTTTAACACACGATATAATTATATCACTAACATACTTCACAGTTTTAACACACACGATATAATTATATCACTAACATACTTCACAGTTTTAACACACACGATATAATTATATCACTAACATACTTCACAGTTTTAACACACACGATTTTACAAATGAGAAAAACAACATCAACAAAAACCACCCCATCAAAACACTGTAAAACACATCAAAAATACGGTAGAAACATACGAATATACTTAGTTGTCCAATCTTCAATAACAACAATCCACACAAATCCATAAATACCTTATTAAGATCAGTGACTCAGAGAAGTACTGCATACCTAGGAATACTGTTTATGAAATGACACACGTTCAGTCATATTCGTAGGTGAATACAGTCGTTCAATACATGATCGTTTGAAAGGACATGTTTGTTTCACTGCAAATCTTTACAACAGAGAAGCCATCTTTCATCAAAACGCTAAGTACTATATCAACGCACAAGGCATAACAACCAATCGCGTCAGAGTTCAGAAATTTGTAATAATTTTACAGACAAGCAGTTTAAATAATTTCTTTTATTAACAGATACAAAGCCTGACCACTATAGTACCAGTATTATTTTTTTATTTTGTTTCTTATTTACTTAGTTATTTTTAACATTTACCCTTAGCGACTCTAACCTGTCCAACACTAGTTTAGTACAGCGCACTGTTTCATTATATTGTTGTTGTTTCATATTCTTCACAGTTACTATCTTTTAGAATCTGCTTTGTGATCTGTGACCTTTAAAGACCCTTGAAAAAAGGCACAAGGCGAAACATTCACAAACTCTGTTCTTATATGAAAATACTTTTATTTAGGCTTCACAAAACAACTTGTAACGATGTAGGGATTTAAAGTTTGTCCTGTTTGTTTGGTTTGTTTTGAATTTCGCGCAAAGCTACACGAGGGCTATCTGCGCTAGCCGTCCCTAATTTAGCAGTGTAAGACTAGAGGGAAGACAGGTAGTCATCACCACCCACTGCCAACTGTTGGGCTGCTCTTTTACCGACGAATAGTAGGATTGATTGTAACTTTATAACGCCCCTACGGCTGAAAGGGCGAGCATGTTTGGTGTGACGGGGATTTCATATAGACAGGAGTGTAATTATTTTTATATTTTCGAAACTTTAATAATCTCAAGTATAGGCTTAAGAAACGTTAGTCACGTGAACAAGACCAATTTTCAAGACAGACAATGTTGATGCAGACAGTTTTCATTTACTTAAGTACGTTTTGATTCTGCTAGATGTCGCTGCTATCTCTTCGAAATATTAATGACTCTAGTTGGATGGTACTCTATAAACAGTTTGACATAAGACTGATTTTGGTCGGATGTTCTAGAAAGAACATATATTTCAAAAAGGGCTTACTGTTTACATAGAGACCTCAATCAACAGAGACTAATTTTTGTGTTCAACTGATATTAATCTTTCTAATCACAACCGGTTGAAGGTATTTTATTTTTAATATGTTTGTATCACTCGAACCATTTGTCACACTTATGTTGCCGCCATATCTGAGCCACTAGTCATGCGAAGATTGAGTCATTCAAGAGGAGTACAGTAACAAAGTTTAAAATCCTTTTTTTTTCAAAGCAAAGACACTGAGCTATCTGTTGTGTTAACCGCGTGTAATCGGACTCCAGGTTTTAGTGTTGTAAGTCCACAGACTTGCTTCTGTCTCATCGATGTTGAAATTATGATAAGAAATTACAACGTTCAAATTATGTAACCAAACTAGAGTGATCAAGTGATAATACATACTAAGTTAATAATTTACTTTGTATTGTTTTTGCACAATCTACACACAGGTAAATACAAATGCCATGGTAAACATTTATCAACCCTTTTTCGTTACCTTTCTGTATAATCCATGATAAAAGTCATACAACATGGTAAAGATTACACAACAATATTCTGATATTAGATAGAACAGTCTAATGTTTCGTTAGCTCAAACTATCCGGAAAAGATATAATGATAATGTGATAAAGAAATTTAGTACAGTTCAAAGGTTATACTTAAAACTACTAAAATCCAGATTACGTGTTAAATTTTAATTTAATGTGTATAGTTTATCTTTGTTCCTAATTCTGTAATCTTTAAATTATCTAATTTCAATCTAAGGTCAAACAAATATCATAGGACTTTATAAGACAGGTTTTTAATATTATACTTAAAACATAAATTGAAAATAATACAAAACTTACACAGGAAATGGTTAAATGATTTTATACATCTGTATCATGTTACTGAATTTCGAGAACATAGGATTCTTATCAAATGGAGACTAAATCAAATATAAAAGTTTAGTGTGCCTACTTTAAAAACTCTAACAGATTGTTTAGAGTATTACAGCATGTTTGTTTGCTGTTAAGCGCAAAGCTACACAGTGATCCATCTGTGGTCCAACACTTGTATCGATACCCGGATTTTAGTGTCATAAATATTCAAATGTATCATTGAGCCAGAGGGAGAGGTAAATCTTCAGATATGTCATTGAGCCACTGGAAGTGGTAAATCTCCTGATGTATCACTGAGCCACTGAGAGTGGTAAACTTGCAGATGTATCACTGAGCCATAGGGAGTGGTAAGCTTGCAGATGTATATCATTGAGCCACAGGGAGTTGTAAACTTGCAGATATATAACTGAGCCACTGAAAGTGGTAAACTTGCAGATGTATCACTGAGCCACTGAGAGTGGTAAACTTGCAGATGTATCACTGAGCCACAGGGAGTGGTAAACTTGCAGATGTATCACTGAGCCACAGGAAGTGGAGATTATATATAAAAACATTCAACTATTCTTAATGACAATATCATATTTAGAAAATTGAAGTTGAATCCTACAGCTTTGAGAGGGATGTCCACAAATGTATCTTTTACAAATAAATATTAATATCTGAAACACTTTATATTTAAATCAGACCATTTGGTACACATTATGAAATATTATGTGAGTTACTTAAAGTACGCAAAGGGAATTGTTCTCGTGATAACCAGTTATTTTAGCTTTAACAAGAAGACGAATCACTTGTTATTCTGTACGACGTGCAGCTAACAAAACAGTTTACATATTTGTTTCTGAAATAACATGTGGTTAGTGTTCTAAACTGCCATGCTATGGGTGTGATGCTTGTCTTACATGGGGTTAGTGTTGCCATGCTATGGGTGTGATGCTTGTCTAACATGTGGTTAGTGTTGCCATGCTATGGGTGTGATGCTTGTCTAACATGTGGTTAGTGTTGCCATGCTATGGGTGTGATGCTTGTCTAACATGTGGTTAGTGTTGCCATGCTATGGGTGTGATGCTTGTCAGCTGATGGAATTATTGAAGTTAGTAAAACGTTATACAAATCATACTCTTTTATTATAGAACTACTTTCTTCACCATCGGTCGCGTCTAAATCAATGGCCACGATTATGTATTATAGCGCTACATAAAATTTCCGCTGTAAGCAGTTTCTGAGCTTAGATAATGTATCTACATGGATTTTCTTCGGTTTTTACATCTCTTTCTAATATTATGTTTAAATAGTGGAAAGACACAAAAGTCCATTGGGGCTGAATCGAAGGACTTGACAAATTGTGAGTCGAATGCAATTCTTGTTATTCCAGTTTCTCGCAGTTAATTTTTGGTATGTAGTGAGAATTTGTGAGCCTTTACCTGCTTCAAGTCCTTGCTTATTATTATTTTATTTAGTGTACAAGGAAAACATGCTTAGCTTCATCGCAATGGCTTTGTGGATTAGAAGATTCTCTCTCGTAATTATTATATCTCTCACTTTATAGGTGAGAGCATTGCTTCAGGTTGGCCTGTTTAATACTTTTGGAACAGTTTGCTTTATGGAACGCCCTTTTATACATGCTTTAGCAGTTGAGTGAAAAACATCAAAGGCTATTTTCTTAAAAAAAAAGAAATCAACAACAAATGGGCATGACATGGTGGTTAGGGCGATCGATTCATAATCTGTGACTCGTGGGATCAAAACCTATTTGCGAACACATTTGCTCCTTCAACCATGGGAACGTTATGATGTGACAGTCACCTTCATTTTTCCTTGGTAAAAAGTAACCCATGAATAGACATAACTGATGTTGACTGGCTACCTTCCTTCTAGTATATCATTTTAATATCAGGAACAGCTAGTGTAGATATCCATCCAGTAGTTGTGTGAAAAATTCAACAACAAACAAGCATTTAAATAATGTTTCCTTCATATCCTTTATTTCGATGTGTCGACACTTCTCTACGGAAAGGCGTGGCACCTTTAACTCGTCGAAAATTTGCAGTAATTGCATAGGTTAGTCAATTTTGATGTAAATTTTCACTAATCTTAACTAAACCGTCTGAATATCACAGACGTTTGTATTTTTTTATGTTCGTTACCAAGCATCAGGTGTAGAAAACCAATCAGACTTACATTAATCGCAGAAGTACGAATAGCCATTTAAAAACGTATATTTTTATGTGAATTGTTTGCTCAATTTTATAAGCAAAATGTTCTAAGTCTTCTTAGAACTCGTGCACATTGCTTTTAAGTACTTTTACGAACAGGATATGGTTAGAGTGGATAAAGAGTTATGTCCACATGTTGACATTCACGACGTTATCCGCTTATATGCATATCAAAACATGGTATGTTGTCTCAAATTGTTTAAGCCTAATTGTGGTGTATTTGTTGTGTCATTCGTGTACAAATATACCATTTCATATTTCAGGAATTATCTGAGTCAGTTTGAAAGCTGAAAACATGAATCACAAGAAGGTTTTACTCATTCCTGTCCTTGAATAATTACCCCTCAGTAAACATTTTTTATTTGAAAAAATACCAAACGTGTTAGAATAACATATTGCAGTCGTCGCGTTAGTAATGGCGGCTTAGGAGTAAAGACGAAGCGGTCTTATTAACGGCAACTGTTCAAAGAATTCGTCACTTATGTTTTTCATATTGTGCGATTCATACTCCGTCTTCGCTCTCATTTATCGTGACAGCACGTGACTTACCTTCTCGGACTTTCAGAGAAAGTCCTAAATTCATTCCGCGTGCAAGTTTTTTTGTTTTATTTTATCCCTGTCGCTAGGCAATCGTCTTTGACATTTCAGTCGATAATGTTACGAGAAGTTTTTCTAAGCACCGAATCGTAAGAAATGTTCTAAATAAAAAGCACAAGTTATTGAAAGTTTGTAAAGACGATATGACAATGAAATCACGTAAAATGTTTTCAATAACTTGTCAGTGTTTTAATAAAAAGTGACATTAAGATTAAAGTTTTTTCTGTCACTCGATGGAACGACGGTATGTACAGACTTACAACGTTAAAATCCAGAGTTCGATTCCCCGCGGTGGAAACAGTAAATGACCAACGTGTCTTTGCTCTAGAACGAACAGATAAAATGTTCCCAAAAACACAGCATAGTGAGAAAAGCTTTTAAAAAGAACTTCAAAGTTTTCATGAGACCGTTTACAAGTTTACTGGGTCCAGCATGGTCAGGTTGTTAAGGTACTCGACTCGTAATCCGAGGGTCACGGGTTCGAATCCCCGTTACACCGAACATGCTAGTCCTTTCAGCCGTAGGAGCGTTATAATGTGATGGTCAATCCCTCTGTTTGTTGGTAAAAAGAGTAGCCCAAGAGTTGGCGGTGTGTGGTGATGGCTAACTGCCTTCCCTCTAGTCTTACACTGTAAAATTAGGGACGGCTAGTGCAGATAGCCCTCGAGTAGCTTCACGCGAAATTAAAAAAATAAACCCAACAAACAACAAGTTTACTTCACTGAATCTACATTTAACGAAAAAACTGAAAGCCAGACTGAAAGTTATTTGTTCCTGAACTCCCCCCACAGAAACTTACAACGCTAAAAATCAGGTTTAGATACCCGTGGTTAGCAGGACACAGAGAACCTCTAGTGTAGTTTTGTACATAGAAATCTAAAAGCAAAACAAAAAACTATTCTTGAACCCCCCTTCCCAGTAGTTCAGCAACAAAGTCTGGGTTTCTTGTATTAAAACATTACACATTGGCTATGTAAGAGGTAAACAGAAAAATAAAAGAGAATTTGGCAACATTGTGCTTACTTAGGAGATAGAACGCTAAAAGCATACTTGTAACAAACCACGTACGACCTAACTACCTTAAAATGGAGTAAATATTTGCTTGTTTTAAATAAAAAAGACAAACAACTTGATGATTTGCTACTAAAGTGATGAAATTGGTAATATAAAGCAACATAAACAATAGGAAAATAAGGGTACTTATGTCATCATAGTAGTCTATACAATACGTATCTGGATACAAAAATTTTACCAACAGTTTGTTACAAAGTCCGACAGTCTTGTACCAATTTATTATCTATATTACTAACATTGTCTTATTTAAGTACTTTACACTTTACAGTGTTTATCAGGTTTGATTAACTAAATAGCGGTTGGCAAGAGAAGTAACATAAAAGTGTGTGTGTTTTCTTAGAGCAAAGCCACATCAGGGTATCCATCGAGAGGAAACAATGACAAATTTAATATTTGTTTCTTTTGTTATTGTTAGTTTGTTTTGATAAAATAAATGAAGACATCGTGTAGTACTCAGTACTCATCTTCCTTTACCGAATCATTAATTTTTATCAAAAATACTTTATTAAAAATTCTGATTTTTTCTGTACAAAAGACTTAATGTTTACTGAAAGCTTGCCTAGTTTTGTGAAGATATAAATAGTATCGGACTATATATCGATACAACTGTATTAAGGCTTCATGATATGATACCCGTGTTGCTCTATCGCAACATCTTTATAAGGTATATTTTAAATTTCGCGCAAAGATACAGGAGGGCTATCTGCACTAGCCGTACTCAATTTAGCAGTGTAAGACTAGAGGGAGAGCAACTAGTCATTACCACCCACAGCCAGCTCTTGGGCTGCTCTTTTACCAACGAATAGCGGGAGTGACCGCACATAATAACGCCCCCACTGAAGAAAGAGCAAGTATGTTTTGTGCGGAGGGGTTCAAACCCCCGACCCTCAGATTACGACTTGACCTTCCTAACCGCCTAGCCATGCCGGGCCTAACTCTGGTTTTAATCTATTAATTAATCCAATTCCTTCTATACGTGAACTAATTTTGTCACGCCCTCCAGTGTCTAAGGCTTATAATACTGAAAATTAGGGTTTGATACCTGCATCACCTGCCGGACATTTTAGGGATGATACCTCTTCGAAGTGTAAAGTTATGTGCGAGAATTGTGAATTAAAAAAAATTAAAAAGATATTAAAGAAAAATAATTATTAAAATATATATACACTAAATAATTGGTAATGATAGTGTATAAAATAACAGTGCTTGCTGCTGGTCTATTACTTTTATGTGATTGGTGGTTCAGAATTAGAGACGATTCAATCCTCGACTGCGCATTGACAAACGTGTTGCAGCGGAACTCCAGAAATGGCGGAAGGAAAGCCACTGCTTTGACTGTGCTAAATGCTTCTAGTGTGTAGACAAATAAATGTTCAACAAATATTAGTTTTTTTACTTGAAATTAACCATAATGATATTCGACAAATAGATAATAATTGGTTCTAAAACACACACACACAAATAACAAAAATGATTTGGTTCAATTTCTGATAAGCTCAATGGATTAGCTCGTTAAAATGTTTGACAGCTTTCTAATTAGTGCAGGTATTTACGTACCCTAACATGACGTTTACATTCTTCGTACCCTGGTGCAAATATCGTTTTGTTGTAACTAAATATAACTCCCTAATTGTTTCAGCATTCAGCAGTTTAAAATCGTTAAAGCAACTTTCACTTACATAACATTAAATGAATAATTAAAAGTAAGACAAATAGAATCCAATACACCAACAACTGTGGAACGTGGAATAATAAACTGCAAAAAAACAAACCGTTTCAAAATGATATTATTTATATTATAAACATTAAGATGTAATGTAGTTACAACATGTACGCTAAGTACGTCTATTACACAAAGACATAATGTGAATTATCTTGCGAATATTATATTTCTATATATTTTTCTCAGATTATCTTGAAGTGACGTACATAAGTATGTTAACCAATGGAATTTTAAGGTTTTTCTTTGGTTTGCTCTAAAGTGAGCAGCATGGCCAAGCGCGTAAGGCGTGCGACTCGTAATCCGAGGGTCGCGGGTTCGCGCCCGCGTCGCGCTAAACATGCTCGCCCTCCCAGCCGTGGGGGCTATAATGTGACAGTCAATCCCACTATTTGTTGGTAAAAGAGTAGCCCAAGAGTTGGCGGTGGGTGGTGATGACTAGCTGTCTTCTCTCTAGTCTTACACTGCTAAATGAGGGACGGCTAGCACAGATAGCCCTCGAGTAGCTTTGTGCGAAATTCCCAAACAAACAAACAAAGTGAGCATGTCAACATTATTAAATTGTTGTTAGACGCCGAAAGCTTACGAGAAAGTAGAAGTCTAATCACAGTTAATGTTGAAGATGGCCAGTTTACCTTTGCAGAATTTTAGTTACTCAATAATGTGAAAGTTGTTGGTATTGCTTATAGATTTGTTTGTTTTTGAATTTCGTGCAAAGCTACTCCAGTTCTATCTGCGTTAGTTGTTCCTAATTTAGAAGTGACAGGCTAGAGAAAAGGAACCAACAAACATCACCAACATCTTGGGTTTCTTTTCTATTAATAAAAATCAGGATTTACTACCACAGTGAAAGGATAGTATGTTTGATGACAGGATTCGAACCTTTGACCATCAGATTGCTAGTCGAGCGCCATAAAAACCAAACCATTTACATATAAAAGAGAGAATTTCGATAATTTTGTACAAACGAATAAAGTATCTTTGTTATATTTATAACAGGCACTAAAAATAACGAATATTTACATATAAATGAGAGAATTTCGAGAATTTTGTACAAACGAATAAAGTATCTTTGTTATATTTCTAACAGACACTAAAAATAACGAATATACATGCAGTGATGAACATAGTAGCAAAGAGCAAATGAAACTAATTTACATATTACAGATAGACCACGACTTGTTAGAATTGAGATAAACCACGTTTCCTATTCTTTTTTTAAATAGTTTGAAAACAAGCAAGACACTCTTTGAGCTACACAATGGGTACTTAATCGGATCTCCAAACCAGTAAAAACATGTCCCAGTTAACACTCTCCAGATTGCAGGTTTTGAAGAACTTGGCTGTAGTCCACATGGTTTGTCTTTTCGACATTGGGTCGGTGTGTCGAAGGACTCGTAGCCAAGAGATGTTCAGTAAAAGGATGTTAAAAATCGGCGAACAACGCCGAGCTTAAACGTGAATAGTAACTCATGTAGCAGTTACTCTTTGATGGTTAAATATAAAAAAATAAAAGAAATAAAGCGCCTCCTAAAATATCTCGAAATACACGAGTGTATAACAATACTTCACTATTTCAGTGTAAACTCACTTATAAACAGAAGTTTATTTGTTTGTTGCAAAGCACAAAGCTGCACAGTAGGTTATCTGTGCTTTGCTCATCGCAGATATCGAAACCCGTGAGCCACAACAGGGTTAATTGAAACGAACATTAGGCTAATCAATACAGAAACTTATACAATCTCTTAAGTCCAGATACTAGGTAGTTGCTAATGTGTTTCTTTTTATTTCAGTCACTAACTGATGAATTTGAAAAACAGAAGCTACGTAAAATTATTTTAGTCACAATTAGAACAAATTAATCTATGAGACTATTCTCCCCCATTTTTATTAGTTATATTTTTGTGCACAAGTGATAAAAAGCGTGGGGCGTATCTACATCTAATTTAATGTCATATTCATCAATATCTTTATCAACTTACCCTGAAATTGAAATACTTTTAGGCAGGATTGGAGTAAATTAATTTATAAGACCTTGAGCGTCGCTAGGTTCATTAATCGAAAGGGTTTGACTTCCTTATTCCTGAGTCCAAAAGTGTAATTAGATCTATAAATGCCCTCCGCTAGTACAGCGGTATGTCTCCGGATTTACAACGCTAAAATCAGGGGTTCGATCCCCCTCGGTGGGCTGAGCAGATAGCCCGATGTGGCTTTGCTATAAGAAAAACACACACACAAACTTAACCAGTCTGAAATATTGAATTACTTCCAGTTTTAACACAGTGTTTCATTTGCACGAACAAATGTGATAATTATTTTTTGTCAGACTTGTCGTCTTAGATAAATTGAAAGAAATTCGTGATGACGAGAAACCCACTTGAAGTAAACATGTATTCTCAAGGCAACTGGTGTGGGTTTATAGCACTTTAATTAAAATAAAGTACAGAACAACGTTTCGACCTTCTTAGGTCATCTTCAGGTTACCAAAGATAGTTTGGAACTGACCGTTGCCAGGCACGTGTTTTATGACCATTTCTAAGAGAAAACCAGTAATTTAATAATCATTGGTCCTCTTTTTTTTTTTTTGGTCGTCTTGAGAGCGCTTTCCCCCTGTATCTAAATCACATCTATGGCACCAGGTACTAAGACTGTGTTAAAACACTGAATGTAACGTAATTCTCAGTTAATTAAGATGAAACCTCGTTCATCACAAAAACTAATCATTATTAATATTTTGTATTTTTGCCACGCCCTGAAAAAACCTGTATTAGTCTAAAGAAGACACGAGTTGGCGGAGATTTGGATTTCTGAGCTGTGTTTGAGCCAGTGCGACACCAGAGAATATTAAATACTATTAAAAAGCTATGGGTGTTTTATAATAGTCAACCCCTGGTGTGAATGGTGGGAGAGGGTAGCGTGTTGTAGACTTGCTGTCGTCTCTCTGGTCAATTGTTAATAATTATGAACACTCGCAAGTAATCTTAGTAGCTTTGATACACATACCAAAAAAAAATCGAAAAAAAAACTAAAATTAAAGGGTGCTAGTTTTGGTGTTAAGCATCTTTTGAAAGACATTTTTATTTACTTACCTATATTACCTTTTCTTTATAAGTTATTTATTTATTCAGATCACTATTTACAATAGAAAACTGTAACAACTTATATATGATACGTTCAAAGACAACCTACACCGCCGTAAACATTTTAGACCAATATTTCGTTAGGCCTAAAATTTAAAGCCATATTTATTAGACTATGAATCGGTTTGTTTTGAATTTCACGCAAAGCAACACGAGGGCTAGCGTAGATAGCCCTCCCTAATTTAGCAGTGTAAGGTAAGAGGGAAGGCAGTTAGTCATCACCACCCACCGTCAACTCTTTGACTACTCTCTTACCAATGCATAGTGGAATTGACCGTGACATCATAACGCCACCACGGTTGAAAGGTCAGGCATGTTTTATGCAACAGGAATTCGCGACCCTCAGATTACGAACCGAATGCCTTAACCACCAGGCCATGCCGGGCCTTTAACTACGGAGAATTAACTTCTGGAATGAAGTTCTTCAATGTATTTCTAATGCTTCTACTTTACCGTGATACATGTACTTGTGTACTATGACTCCATGTTTAAAAGTCCTAAAGTTGTATAAAAGATTTTGGTCTAAATACAACTACTTTTGAGAAAATATACTTAAAACTCTGGAATGTCATGACTTAATTCGTTTTTTATAGAAAGCACGTGATAGCCTATAATGAATTCGAATCTCCTTCACATCAAACATGCTCGCCTTTTCAGTCGTGATGTCGTTTTAATGTGACGATAAATCCCACTATTCGTTGGTAAAAGAGTAACCCAAGAGTTGGCGGTGGGTTGTGATGACTAGCAGCCTTTTTTCTAGTCCTACGTTGCTAAATTAGGGACGGCTAGCGCAGATAGCTCTTGTGAAGTGGCGCAGATAGCCTAGTTGCTTTGCACCATAAAACACCAAACCAACTAACCAACCCTTGTGAAGCTATGCGCGAAATTCAAAACAAACTGAAATCTAGAATGAAAAATATTATTTAAAGCGACAAAAAAAAAGAAAAAAGATTGTGTTACAGCCTAAATACTTGTTGGAACTGATAGTGTCCAGCAAGTCACTTGACTGTGCTTCTCAATACGCCTGAGTTTTCGTGGGCTAAAGCCAAAGATTATTATTGTAACCTCTTACAGTTTTAAAAATAGATCACTCAGACTTGTAAGACTGGCGACATTCAAGTAGGGTGACATTGAAGTACTGCAGAGAAGCCTACTACCAGTGAATATTACCAGCTGGAAATTTAAAAAAGATTTTAACAACAAGTCTGTGAAATATCTTAGTGTGTGCATGTGTTCGAAGTACACACCCTCTTTTTCTGTCTAAAATAGCCTTTAAACAACTAAAAATATATTGTTATGAAACATCTTTAAACAATTTTCGCTTCTGTATTTGTTTTAAATATTTATTATGCCTGATGTAGAATACTAAAAATATTCCAACACGTCTTCCTGTACTAGAAAACAAAAATACAGTCCATAGTGAGCCTAGAATAAAATTATCTTAAACAGTCTATAGTGAACGTAGAATAAAATTATCTTAAACAGTCCTCAGTGAACGTAGAATAAAATTATCATAAACAGTCCACAGTGAACGTGGAATAAAATTATTTTAAACAGCCCATAGTGAACGGAAAATAAAATTATCTTAAACTAAAATGACATACCGATTGATATACAATCCTAATTAGATACTCAGGAGTAACTGACGATACTCGGTAACCATTGCACATTAAACAGTGCCACAGCTGATACAAAACATTAGCTCTTTTTCGTCATTAATTTCTTTGACAAATATTATAATATATGCGTAACAGTTATTTCAGTGACCACATACACATAACTTTTGCTCCGTTCAATAAAACGTGTAGTTTGAAAACACTACGTTACATAACAACAGCGTGGTAAAAAAGGAAAATTATCTTTAACAGTCAGTGTTTTTCTATGTCCTTCACGTATAGACAACAAAAAAGAACTGTTAAAGCTTTTATGGTTTCTATTTTGATCTAAAGAATTATCAAGCACGTTTTCCTAAAAAACGATATTCAAATCATGAGTCGTTTGTGAATAGAGGTTTGAACATGTTACAAACTTCTTATTATGTCTTTCATCGATTTTATTATACAATTACTGGGGAAGACAGTCCATGGTCACTCTCACGTCAAAGCTCATGCGGAGAATGAGGTCTGTTCGTCATCAACTTTTATGAACTATAAAAATAATAATTATTATTTTATTACATTATAGATCCTACCTTTATTTAAGCAGTTACATATGGACAAATGCGGTCTGGTTGTTAGTATACGGAACTGTGAATTCCAGGGTTCATGTGTTTCTTTGCTTCAGAAAAAAAAATCTTACTCAGTAATTAGATGTCATGGGTTCGTTGTACGTGTGACGGTCAAGCCTCTATTTGAATACAGTAGTCCAAGAGTCGGTGGTGGGTACTGTTGACTAGCTACGTTCTTTCTAGTCTCTCTCTCTCGAGAGGCTGTTGACACAGATAGTTCTATAGGGCTATTTGCGGAATTAATGTTATGTTTGTCTGTTTTTAACCTTAAAACATTCATGTAAGAGAAGCATGCATATCTGGACAACAGTTACAACTGGATTATCGTTGGAAACTACGTGTTCTAACTAAACAACAACACCATAACAAGGTTATTAACATTAACTATTCCCTCCTCAAATCCACTTAGACTTTTACAAACATCTCTTGGGTCAGTCCCCCCTCACCCACTCAGTGAATCATTGATAAGTATGAAGGCTTATTTAAGCAAAAATTTAAGGTCTCAATACCCAGGCTAGATACAGCATTAATAAATTGTCGAGTATCTTTGTGCTTTAAAACAAACAGTGTTCTGTACAATGGATTTTTTTCAAATGTTTATGTACATTGGTTGTTTGAAGATCTTAAGTCCTGCGATTTATATAATTGTTCAAGTAACTTTACTCAAACAGAAGAGACTGGCCTAAAGTTTATTATGGGAAATCTTTAAAACTAGAAGTGATTAATGCTGCTAGTTGTAATGGAAGTTCCAAGTCATGTTCCAAGTAACATTTGCGTTCGAAACACCGATTATTAATATTTTTCCTCGGGATTCGAACCATGTTTTGAACCAGGCAGAGTAAGGGTTAGCGTTGACTTCTTCTTCCTTCTCAGTTATTGTTACTCTGTCTGCACTGTTACTGAATCGTAGGTAATAACCCTTGTTACTTTGTTACATTACTCACAGTATGAAAAATTTTGTCCCTTGTTTGCAGTTTTTAATTAAAAATCCCCTTTCGTGCCACGCCCAGATCATGGACTAATAATAACTAGTGTACTTTCTCTTGCTTCACCCATGCATGATTGCACTATTAGTACGTGTTCACAATACAATTCCACAGTTATATGCACATACAATCCTATTGTTACATACAAAACCTTTTGAAAATAGAGCTACTTTTGTGTCTGTGACTCAGTTAACACAGCACTGTTTGGCCTGTAAGTTTCTTATTTATGATGTTTAGAAGACAGCGATACTTAGGACTTCGTTCATCATGTATTCTGTGATTCTCTAATATGCTCATCGGTTCATTTATGTTAATATATATTTTTATAATATTGAAGCGAACAATCTAGGATTCTGTCCGACAGCGTTGCATTTTTCAATAGCTGTGTAGAAATTCTGAGTTTGTTAATGGTAGAAATATAGTTTTGTTTTTGTTGTAGTTTGTTGACGAGAGTTCTTGATACACTTATACATGTTATGTTCTACGTCTAGTTTTATGTATTTTCTGTAAATGTTTAATATGTTTTCCAGTGAAGCTCTTGGGTTTTTGGCAGTTTACTGATTTTGTTTGTTACTATCACATAGCTACACAAAGAGCTGTCTGTTCTCTGCCCACCACTGGTATCGAAACCTGGTTTTTAGCAGTAGAAGTCAGCGGTTGTTGGCAATCAAACTTCTAAGGTAATTTGCTTTTGTTTTCTTCCCAATTCAGGTTTTTATGTTATTCATGTGTGGTATCCAGTTTAATTTTGAGTCAAATGTAATACTGCAACATGTAATAAAATGTGATCTAAATGGTTTGTTTTGAACCATTATTTGAACAAAAATAAAAAATAATTCATCTCACGGAGTTAGGTAGGATGGCTCTTTTCGGTAAAACAGGCATCCAACTACTACTACACTGGCCAAAATCATAAGACCAATGAATATAAAGAAAAACATGCATTTTGCGTTGTTAGGCTCAACCACTTATTTGAGTAGAGCTTTGAAAGATGAAAATAAGAAAAGGGAAAATAAAAATAAAAAATTTCTGTAGCATTTTATAGGGATAATGTGAACACTGTAAAATTAGCCTAAATACTATCTGGTCAAATGTTTAAGACCATACTGAAACGAAGCGTTTATCGGTAAACATGTAACAAAATTTAGTCATTTGTGTTCAAGCATTAGCGTTGTCAACATTTCCCACTGACATCTCCTTCGTTACATTGGGTAAAAACATGGCAAAAACTAAAAAGTTGATAGAGTTTGAACGTGGCAGAATTGTCGAGCTGCAAAAGCAAGGTCTCTCTCAACGTGCCATCGCTGGTGAGATTGGGCGTAGTAAAACTGCTGTTGCAAATTTCTTAAAAGACCCTGAGGGATACGGAACAAAAATTTCAAGTGGTCGGCCCAAGAAAATAATTTTGCCGGCGTTGAGCAGGAGGATTCGACGGGTTGTCCGGCAAGACACCAGCCGATCGTCGTACCAGATTAAGGCCCTTACGGACGCAGAATGCAGCTCAAGAACAATAAGACGGCATCTACGAGAGAAAGGCTTTAAAAATCGTAAACGTATTCAAAGGCCACGCCTTCTTCCACACCACGAAACAGCTTGGTTAAACTTCGCTGAGAAGCACCAAAAATGGACGTAGAAAAGTGGACGAAGGTTTTATTCTCTGATGAGAAACAATTTGACATGGATGGTCCAGATTGCTTTCAACGTTACTAGCACGATAAGGATATTCCATCGGAGACATTTTCTACACGACATAGTGGAGGAATGTCCACCATGATGTGGGGTGCTTTCTTCTTCCATGGAACAATGGAGCTTTAGGTTATACAGGGGCGTCAAACAGCAGCTGGTTACATTGGCATGTTGGAGAGAACATCCTTATTGAATGAAGGTCCTCGCTTGTGTGGAAATGACTGGATCTTTCAGCAGGACAACGCTGCAATCTACAATGCCCGCAGGACAAAGGACTTTTTAATGACGAATAACGTGATTCTTTTGGACCATCCAGCGTGTTCGCCCGAACTGAACCCCACTGAAAATGTTTGGGGGTGAATGGCAAGGGACGTCTATAGAAATGAACGTTAATTCCAAACAGTGAATGATCTTCGTGAAGCCATCTTCACCACTTGCAATAACATTCCAGCTAGCCTTCTGCAAACGCTTATATCGACCATGCCAAAGTAAATTTTGAAGTTATCTGCAATGAGGGCCGTGAAACTCACTACTGAGACCTCTTATTGGGCATTTCCTACTCTGTTTACCCCTTCTTTTTGATATGGTCTTAAACTTTTGACCAACTAGTATTTAGGCTAATTTCATAGTGTTCACATTTTCCCTATTAAATGCTAAAAGTTTTTTATTTTTATTTTCCCTTTTCTTTTTGTCATCTTTCGAAGCTCGACTCAAATAAGTGGTTGAGTCTAACAAAGCAAAATGCACATTTTTTTATGCTCATTAGCCTTATGATTTTGGTCAGCAGTGTATATAGCCACTTATGATATGTTACCATCTGAAAATAATTATATGGAACTATTGTTTATGTGAACACGTGCAGAAACACACCAACAGACAGGCCTGAATGTCAATGATAAATGAGCTACTTCTATTTATTGGTTTTAAACGGCTTTGACGTAAAGGCAAACCCTTAGATTTTGGGTTATACTTACTATGTTGACTTGTTCCAATGCAGAATTATAGACAATGGACAAGAAAAACAGTGCACTTGCATTGATTTCTTTAACACGTGCAATTGTTTTACGATGGATGGCTTAGGGTGAAACGACCCAAGAAGGGGCTGTCTTACCTCCGACCAGTGACGTTAATTATAGGCCCCAGTGCATATTTTTACACTCACAGTGGGACCCATGTTCTTTTGGGCCATTGTCACATATAATGTCAAGATCGTTTAAATGACGATTTAGGAAAGTTGAGTGTGATTGGTTTATTCTGAGTTTTAGTTATATGATATGTGAGATCTGAAGACGAAAGACTTTCGAAACGTCCTTCTCTACGATTGGATTTATAATTATACAACAGGCAGTTGCTGTCTATTCCAGTACACTTATCATAAATACTCTGGTTAAACATTCTGTCATGATATACATAGGAGTTAACTTGTCCCATTTTGAAGGTCTGTCTTATCCAACATTATAGGTATCAAATACATGAAGTGCATGTTTTTACATCTAAGTAAGGTCTGTACCCAATCTTTGTTTTAACTAGAAATGACACTTGTAATAGAATATACTTACTTTTAAATCCTTCTGATTTTTATAACATCCATCTTATTTCATTAAAACCGCATTTAATGCAGTAACAAACTCTGTTGGTTAGCAACATGCCTTCATTAATGTTAATTATATCCATCTCTCATATTAACATTGAAATGGAAACCTATCTCAACTATACCCAGAGGACTGGGTACATTATATTGAAACATTTTTGGATATGCATAACAGCGAGTCAAAAGACAACCACAATGATATTACACGCTTCAAAACTACACTTTCACATTATTTGTTGTTTCGTAGAAATTATTGTTTCATCAAACAGTTATCGCTTTTGGACACAAAATATTCAGACTCTCAGATCAGAAAGATGTATTCAGATCGGTGATCTGTGATTCCCAGGTAGGAATAACCTTTGTACTCAATAGCATTAGAAAGTAAAAGAATATGGGTTAAGTTGGTACATCATAAACATCCAAAAAGAGACCTGCAATAATGGTAGAAACAAACGACCTTAAAACACGAAAAGGTTGTTTTAATATAATTGAACGCAAAACATTTTGCTTGAGAGCTTCTTCAGGACCTTTCCACTAAAACACAAACCGCAACTGACACTAAAATGTTTCAAATGGTCGTTTATTTCTTGTACTAAAATGCCTTTTATACACTAATGTGCATATAGAAATTAAATAATGAGATTGTTTGTTTGTTTGAAGTTAAGCCCAAAGCTACACAAGCAGTTATCTGTGCTCTGTCTACCACGGGTATCGAAACCCGGTTTCTTGCATTATAAGTCCGCACACATACCACTGTGTTACTGGGGGTAAATAATGAGACTGCAATGAACTGTATTTCAGCCGAGATAAGCAAAGTGCAGTGTATTGTAACAGGTGAAAATCCATGGAATTAAAATAATGGTAAAGTCCAGTCACGTGCTTCAGGCAGTATACACACACACACTCACAAAGAAAAAAAAAAAGATTTCCATCAGAAAAAGAAACATACGTCACGTGAACACAAGTTTCTTCCACGACATATCCGTCAAACTGTTGCATACTTCAATCAGCTGGAGAAAGAAATGGATAGTCATCGTATTCGAAACGAAGACACGCTTGTCAAACTTACGGATTTTTGTGGGAAAGGACTGACGAAACGGATACCAGGTAACTGTCGTCCCTCACACTTGATTAGTGGTGGAAAATTAGTAAGGAGGAGAGGTGTGTTTTCGACTGCAGCCTTACGACAGAACCTTTTTGCAATGAAAATTAATTGTAGAGCTATTGTCAAGATGCACGACTGTCAGACAGGATACGATCGAACTTCGCGATATGGACAGTAACGACGTGTTGCTGTTGGAAAATCATTTTAATGAACGTATCGAACCGCCTTTAATTTCCAGATTTAAACTTTTGTTTGACAATAATCGTCTTTACAATTCTTTATTTGTTTTCATTTCAGTGACTGAGGATGTTTATTCATTTCTGCTGGAACACGTTTTCTTTATGAAGAAGATTTGAGAGATTTATGACAGGCTTGTCAGTTAAATCAAAGTGGTGTATATGTTTTCAATATCCTTCCTCACACATCTGGCCCGAATATTGGCATAGAAACACTGATTCTTAGTTTCAACATAACGTTTTACATACTTAGAACCAGTGTAGCTATAAGCTTGTACAAAACAAATAAAGATTCGTACATAAAAGAAACCTTTAACTTGTCTTTCTCTCAGAAATATCGTTGCACAACAAAACTTCAGATATTTACATGATAGTAGTTACCATATGTAAAATAATTCAAAGAGAAACATGTATACATATATTTTAGTACCTTACTTTAGTTTACATAACACACCAAGTGTGTTTTATTATTACTTAACAAATCTATACAGTATACCAAATATAGAATCTTTTATATTTGACACATTTAGTTTTCTGTATATATGCCCCTCTCCCAGTGGCAGAGTGGCATATTTGCAGACATATGTTCATATACTTCTAAAAACAGGGTTTCGATACCCATGGTGGTCACAGCAAATAGCTCTTTATATAACTTTTTTGCATAATACCAAAACAAACAAATTTGGCCCGGCATGGCCAGCTATTTAAGGCGCTTTACTCGTAATCTGAAGGTCGCAGGTTCGAATCCCCATCGTACCAAACTGCTCGCCCTTTCAACCATGGTGGCGTTATACTGTGACGATCAATCCCACTATTCGTTGGTAAAAGAGTAGCCCAAGAGCTGGTGGGTAGTGATGACTAGTTGCCTTCTCTCTAGTCTACATTGCTAAATTATGGAAGGCTAGCGCAGATAGCCCTCGTGATGCTTTGCGCGAAATTCGAAAACAAAGAAACAAACAAACTGTATAAGCGCCACCTGCAATATTTTCACGAGAGAGGACCCATGCCTCGTATATTTTCTAACGCTAAACTGGATAAAAAATAATAGTTTGAACCTGTTCCAAGGTCTCGTGTGTTCAACAATTTGCCACCTATCAGACATGAATGGAAACACACGAATAATAATCTGAAGAAAAACATCAAATTACATTTTGTGAAATTCTATGACCGACTTTTAAATCCTATTTCTCAAGGACTTCAAAGTTCTTTTACCAATCGTTTAGGCCCAGCATGGCCAAATGGTTAAGGCACTGGACTCGTAATCTGAGGGTCGCCGGTTAGATTTCCCTTTCACATTAAACATGGTTGCCCTTTCAGCCGTGGGGGCGTTATAATGTAAGGGCCAATTCCACTATTCGGTGATAAAAGATAGCCCAAGAGTTGGCGGTGTGTGGTACTGACTACCTGCCTTTCCTCTAGCCTTACACTGCAAAATTAGGGACTGCTAGCGCAGATAGCCCTTATGTAGCTCTGCGTGAAATTCTAAACAAACCAAACGAATCGTTTATTTCTTGCACAGTTTTGCTTTTTTAGTTTCGGACTTTTGTGAAGGCTATATATAGACAGCCGTTTTTAATTTTGAGCTGATTGATTAGAAGGAAGGCAACTTGTCAACAGCACCCACCGTCAATCCTTGAGTTACTGATCAAAATTATTTATCTGCACTGAAATCACTGCATGGATCGCGCCCCGAATTTCAACACTCCAAATTCTCAAGCTTACTGTTGGGACACTAAGAGGAGGGGCAGTGTAATGTTTAGTCTTCCGAATCTGGGAACTAGACTATTGAAACAAAGGTTCAATCACACCAATGGAACTAATCTGATTAACACATAATAAAGGATAGATATGTTCCTGAAATCAAGCTTAAATAGAACCAAAAGTTACTGGTGGAGTTACAACAGAACATTACGTTTACTTGTATAACCTCCATTCCTTTTACAAGCCCAAAAGGAATATAAGATTCTAGTAGAGTAACAGTACAAAACTATGTGTCCTTGTTACAAGTTCTGTCTATTTTGTTCCCCGGATTTACAACGCTAAAATCAAGGGTTCGATTCCCCTTTGTGGACACAGCAGATAATCCGATGTGACTTTGTTCTAAGAAGATATACACAAACACATACACTCTATTTATTTTTTATCTTATAATAGCCAGGTATTGTGACTATGGAAATGGTAAAGATAATTTATAGGTTCTAATGATAAAATACAACAACAACAAAAATAATCTATTTGGTTTACCAGATTTTCCGGTTCCGTCTTTACCAAAGACCACAATGTGTGCAGTATGTACGTCCTCTTGGGAGTGACCGGTAGACTCAGTGACGTGAACAGGTACCCCATCATTGGATAGCTCGCTTTGGTTTGAGATCTCTTCGTTCTCCGGTGTTGCTGCTCCGGAAAGAGATTTGCTTTTCTCGGCAGCTTCCATTCACCAAGAGCAGTCTCGCACTCGGTTAAAACTGATGACACTGGCCGTGTCTCGCAATACTTCCTAATCTAAATCGTAGGTTGAGATATTAAGTAGCTTAGGTTTGGAAAGATTTCGGATAGACAAGGCGTTATTTTTCAGCAAAAACTATGATCAATCAAGAATGGACCTGATACTTAAGAAGTGTTTTGTTTAACTGAGGACGGTTAACAAGCGGCGGTAACCACAACAACGCAGGGGTCGTGCGGAAAAACTGAAGTGCTCCGTGGTGGCAAACCCTTCTTCGAGTTCGACAGTTACATAGATAAATGTGTTCGTTGATGAATGTGGTTGGCATTCGCTTACCAGCTATGTATAGTCTTGGTGGAGTTGGGAGTTTCGCATTTCTCCCCATTTTCCCTACCCACCCCACCAGGTCTTCCTTACACCAGCATTAAAAAAATGGTTGGATCCTACTTGTGATGATATAAAAGAACCTGTTGTTTGCTTTAATTAAAATCATGTTGGTTTCATTTCAGGAAGTCTGGTCAGAGGTTATGGTGACAATTGGGAACTATCTACGTGCACTACTAGAAAATTATAAAATATTTTCAACTATTATGTACAATATTATCTGGTGTATTGTTTTAACTACTGTATACAATATTATCTACAGTATAGTTTAAACTATTATGTACAATATTATCTGGTGTATAATTTCAATTATTATGCACAATGATATCTAGTGTATGGTTTCAACTATTATGTACAATGTTATTTCGAGTATGGTTTCAACTAATGTTATTTCGAGTATGGTTTCAACTATTATGTACATTGTTATCCAGTGAAATTTTATTTTTATTTTTATTTTAACCTCAGTTGTGTACAAATGTGTTAATCGTTAACGAGAACCTATAAAAGTCGTTTGTTTTTAAAGACTGACACACAAATAATAGAATTATTGTCAAGAGGTGTCTCACAGAAGAATATAAACCGTAACACTAAAATACTGACCTTTTAAGAACTGTTTATAATTTAGGACTAATAGTTAACGTCATATTGCTGTCTTATTAGTATAGTACTGCACCTCTAATTACAGATATTCATATTAAATATATCCGCTAGAGTGGTTAACGAATGTTTTATGATGTTAGTTTATGTTGTTAAATACGTTAGAGTACGGATGTAATTTAAACTGTCTGTGCTCTGTTATTTTCAGCAAGAACACATGTCAAAATAATGTTCATATGGTGTTCTGTATATTATAATGAAACGAAAGTGGTTATTTGTGATTCAACGAATAACTTCAAATATTAGTCGTGTAGTAAATGGATAATACAGCTGACAGTGTACGGAAAGACTAGTTCCAGAATATATTTTTAACCGATGAGACATACCATGTAGAGCAAATAAAAAACGGTCACCCAAAATCAAGTGACTGATAAACCTCTCAATAGTTTCATTTGAAATACAACCATAAAACTTCTCACCCTAAGAAATGCAGGTCTAGGTGTCAAACCATTCTCTTTTTTTCTAGATTTGTTCTCGAATTTAATTGTCTTTCAAAATCCCAGTTTGCTACCATTTTAACGGTAGTGGTTGAGCTTCAGTGTGACCTTGACCCTTGAACTCTATTTATCAAAATTTAATCAACTGATTTTTGGAGGAAAAATTAATTTTCTATATCAGATTTCAAGAATATCAAATAAAACATTTCGAATTATAGTGTTCGCATATATACCTAGAGAAGTGAACACAATACTCCAACTTTGGTGCGTGGATAAAACCCATGGGTTAGGAAAACAAACTTCATGTATCTCCACCTCTGCTGGTAAATTATAAACCGATCTCTATGTGGAGAAGATCGTATTAGGTCATGTAAAGAAATAATAACAAGAAACACACAGAAAAGTACAAGTTATGTCACTTGATATCCTCGTTTCACAATCTAGTATTTCAAAATATTAGATGTTACGAGTCTTTCTTGGAACGTACATACACAAATAATAAACATTACAGTGATTACTGAAAATACTGATAGCTGAAAAATAAAAAAATCTTTCCTTTCTGTGTTTAGTTTTTAGTTTATCTAATGTTTACGTAGTGTGGTTTTGATGTACCTCCAATCCAGTTTGTTTCATGTCTCTTCAGTACTGCCACCTGGTGTTTATACCTCATATCATTAATATTTAGTTACGTATTTCTAATGTGTTTTACTTTTGTTTAATTTCAATTTTACATATTTCATACTTTTGTTCGTTTTGAATTTCGCGCATAGCTACATGAGGGCTATCTGCACTACCCGTCCCTAATTTTGCAGTGTAAGACTAGTCATCACCACCCACCGCCAACTCTTGGGCTACTCTTTTACCAGCGAATAGGAGGATTGACCGTAACATTATAACGCCCCCAAGGCTAAACACGCGAGCATGTTTAGTGAGACGGTGACTCGAACCCTCGACCCTCAGATTAGAAGTCGAGTGCCTTAACCATCTGGCCATACCGGGCTGCATATTTTTGTTTCTTTAACTGACCCAGATAATTCATTTTAAATTAAAAAAAATATTTAAGAAAGTTTTGCAGAGAAGGAAACATGTATTAAGTAAATACCGAAATATGAAACAAATACAGAGATAACCATAGATTTTGATCATTTCTATAAATCGTTAAACAGTATCAGCTCCACGGTCACTTGTGTAGATCCAGTTAATAATACGGATTGAAACCAGAACAGTTACATTTGTCATTACTTAAATACGAAACTTAAATGAAACCAGAACAGTTACATGTGACGACAAACATTAAATTAATTTCTTATTGATTTTCTCTTTATGGTCTAACAATTGACTTAGAGATAAGTCTGAGTGTTTATAACACAGTGGGCACGACACAGAGATCTTATTGTGTAGCGTTGTGCTTGACACTAAACAAAACAAGTTAGTCTAGGGCTACCTGATGAACAGAACTAACTCTAGACACACACCCCACGTTTACCTTTTTTGTTATATTTGAGAACAATGATGTCCCGCAGATATAATTAAGAGTATCCGCGAAACGATGGCTCAGATCTGTTGAGTGGAGAATAAACTGAATACTGATAGAGGAAAACAAATAAAAACGATTACGTTTTAAAATGTATAAAAACAATCACAGGTTTCTGTGTCGTTTGGCTGTCGGGGTCAAAGATAACAATGAAGAAAAAATCATAAAGGAGAGAAATAATTATTAAAATAACCTGAGAGAAAAAAAAAACAAGTTCAGTATCTTAACACACGTTACATACTTCAAACAATAGTGTACATGTGGTTTTAAGTCAAGCAAGTTCTTCAGGTTTGCGTATTAACTTTTTCTGAACAGGTGTCTTCAGAGAAAAATTTAAAGAAACACACAGGCAAGAACAAGGGTTAGAGTAAATAGTTTTATCTCTGTAAAATTATTAACATGCGTTCATGACATTGTTAAAACTACGTATAGAAATTGTACTGAAATTTAGAGATAAACATCACGCGAACACAGAGGTTGAGGGATTACGTTAAAACGATTTTAGAATCTCGACACGTCTTTACAGTCCACGTCTCCACGTCTTCTCGTGATCTGTCTAGTTACCGTGCACCTTAAGAATAGCACTTTATTATAGTTTCTATTGTAAAGTTCTCTGCCGTAAAGCTGTCATGTCCAAGTCCAACTCTTCTTCCCTACGTCTGTCCATAATACATCTAATGTTAGAAGGCGACAATTTTTCATATCATGTTTTAACGGTCTGATCACACAGAAACTTATAAGCGCTGCAAACAGTGACTTAATCAGTGTATTTTAGTATGGAATAGTATCAGTATTCCTTTGATTTTCCAGCTGTTTAAGGTATGCAATGGTTGAAGTGACGTGTCGTAGAATAAACTTGTGTACACGTGACCTATGCTGCTTTTACAGATGGATATTTTTCTTGATAATATTGCATACTGTTGCTTGTGGCAAGTGGACAGCTTATGTAATTGACTTTTGTGTTCATATATTTTCACATGTTACAAGACGCATTGATGTAAGGTATTCAACCCTCTCTACATTTAAATAACAATATATCCTATGATCAAGGAAGTGTTAAATTCATGAATGTTTCTGTCAATATATTTTTCACAAGAAACTTTAATTATAAGTGTGATAGATGACAAACGTATTTCGATCCCCGTGATGGGCACAGCACATATAGTCTATTGTGTAGCTTTGTGATTAATCACTAACGAAGAAAAGTATATATAACACACAAAATGTACTCTCAGAAACTAAGTGTAGTCTATTTCACAATAATTTATTCTAGTTTCGTTTTTCAGTAAATTCGGTATTTTAAATCTCATCTGGTGTACACATTTACATTAAAAGATATATAACTTTATTAACACGATCTCATCTTGAAAATTTCAACCCTAAAATATGCGTTATTAATGTAATCGGACATAATACGATACTTCCTGCTTACAATTAATGGTGTATATTACACCACAAGTAATAATACATATTACTTCAACCATTGATTCCATTTCATGTAACTTCTATGTAAACCATACCCAGTTTTGGAGTTGTACAAAACATTGTTATACACTTTAATACTCTTAGATCGGAATTAGAGGAAAGTAGATTTGCTTGTTTTTTTTTCTCCACTATTTTTATGTGATATTTCACACTTTTCTTTTATAAAACTCATACAGAAAAACATAGTGAACAAACAAAAAGTGTGCAATGTACGTTCATATATATATATATGTGTGTGAACTTCACACAGTATCATGAACAATCTTGAGGTTCTTGCCGGCCCGGTATACAGTACGGCTCTTGAATATTTCCCGCGCTTTTAAGCTGCGGGTGCATTATAAGAGTGACAGTCCATACCTTAAGATAAATGGTGGCTAGTAGCTGTGTTATTACTAAATAGTTGATTTCTCTCGCGTAAGTAGTTCAAAATAAGAAACGACAGCCGATATCTTTAATAGAGCTTCTTTAAATACAAATATTAATCAGTTTTATTAAGCAGTGCTGTAATTATTCATAAACAAATATACCTTCAACATTTGTAGAAAAAAGACTCACACACCCTGAAACACAAACTTGAGAAAGATCGCGTCTAACAGCATATAAACTTAAGTTATTTAGAAATGTACAGTTGTTTAAAACGCTGTTGTCTTAACTGAAAGTGCTTTCGTCGTTTCATAATCAGTTAAGCCTATATATTTATTATGCATGTTCTTATATATATATAAACTTTCGTGCAGGAATTCTGCATGAAGTTACGCTATTAGCTAAATCTAGATTTTCTTCAGACCATTAAAATATATGTAAGTAGTTGGGATGTTCCCAGTTAACGTTATGTACGTTTCGTTTTTGTTGTTGTTTAGTGCAAATATACAACATGAACAATCTGTGCTGAGTCCACGATGATTACTGAAAATCTGATTTAATGTTAACATGGGAAAGACGTCGTGAAAACATATTTGTTTGTTTGCTTCAGATCAAAGCTCATTAGCTATCTGCTGTGTTCGCTGTGAGGAACAGCGCCTCGGGTCTTAGCGTAGTAAGTCCCTAAACTTACTGCTGTTTTAACGGCGAAATTCCAAACAAAACTACACGAGGGATACCTGCGCTAGCCGTCCCTAAATTAACAGTGTAAGACTAGAAGGAAGGTAGCTAGTCATCGCCACCCACCGCCAACTTTTGGATTACTATTTTACCAAATAATAGTGGAATTGACTGCCACATTATAACGCCCCCACGGCTGAAAGGGCGAGCATGTTTAGTGTGACGAGGACTCAAACCCCTGACCCTCTAATTACGAGTCGAGCGCCCTACTCACTTGGCCATGCCGGGTTCACTGTTGAAATGTAAATCACCTGATTTATTTGTGTTTTGTTTTCCCTTTACCAGGTGGTTAACGTTCTTAAAAATAAATTCTTTGTTAACAGGTTAGATGGAAATAACCTGATTAGCATGCTTTGATTTTTATTAGTGCCGAGTTTATTAGTCGACCATCTTTCAGGATGACCGTACAGCAAAAAACATTTGTGCGTATATACATTTATTGTTTTACTTTTTTCAATAAAATGGAGCGAATAAATTAAAATGCGAAGAAACATAAAGTGGCCATGAATAAGTGCTGTAATAAATGTTTTAAACAATCACGAAGTCAGTGTTACATCAATTTCGCGCATGCGTGTTCACCGTGGTATATCATAGATGGCTGAATAACCTGAAATTCTGAAATGAGGAGAACTCGCTTTATTTACTCGGGTTTTTCAGGTGGACAACGTGACGTATATGTACCGGTACTAGATCGTTTGAATGAGAAAAATCTAGAGTTTCTTGTAAACAGGTCCATTAAACTTAACAAGAAATACCCACGCTTCGCTGGAAGGTTCAAAGTCGCTGTCATGGTTCATAATGTCCCCATTCTACCGACTAAGCTCCTTCCAGTTGCTTTTGGCCCGGCATGGCCAGATAATTAAGGCACTCGACTCCCAATCTGAAAGTCGAGGGTTCGTATCCCCGTCATACCAAACATGTTACCCCTAAATTAGGGACAGCTAGCGCAGATAGCCCACGTGTAGCTTTGCGCGAAATTCAAAAACCAAACCAATTACTTTTATAGATAACACTAAGAGCGTTTTAACTGAAAACAAAACCCATAAGGACATCTACCTGTGATATTGGAGCACGCGTGCCATGTTTGGTCCAGTTTGCTTGTGAGAGAGAGTGTGGTAACAGCTTTAAATAGAGTTCAGATAGTTTATTAAAGGTAAATTTTACAAAAAAAAAACTTTGCAGTCAAAAGAACTACTCATACTGATTAATTTTGCAAGTTTACATTTTCTATAAAACATATGTGCTAATAAATGAAACATAGAACTTGGTGCAGAAAGAGCCCTTTCCGAGCGGCAATCCGAACGTTTTAGTTTTTACGTTTGCGGCTAGGAAAAGTACTGTGACGTAATAGTTGCCAAACAAACCGCCAACGCCAGCACGTTAAATGTAAATAAACATGGCCAGTGCATACGGAGAAACAGAGGCGGAGTCTGTTGTGACTTTGTGTTCTGCACAGTGTCGAGTAGCGCCATATCAATTCGAACCTACTCTGAACGAACGTAGAACAGTTACTTTTGACACAGATCTGACAAGTTCTAGTGATGAGGACAGTTCCACGAGCGAGAGTAGCGGAACTGTGAGTGATACTGAAGAAATAAGTTTATATATTAAAACAACATGCTTTATGAGGTTTATGAGATTTACATTTAATATGACAATATCAAAGTACTGTGTTAAGATTAATTTTATTATGATGAGTTATGGAAATATGTTATGGAGTTTATATTTGATTGTTTACAAGTTCACAATGTTTTTTAAAAAAATACATAACATGCACTTGATGACTTCAACATGTCCAAGACATAGTTTTATTTCAATTTATCTTGAAATGTTAAATTTGAAAAATGGTATTCTTCAAACTTTTCCAAATGTAAAAATGATATAAAAACATCTACAGAATGATCTACCAGCATTTAAACTTGGAATATATTATATTTGGGATAGATTTGTCCACTGTTTAGACTAGGAAATCAAGGTTTCACTGACTTTCAGGTGCCACAAATGCAAAACACGCTCATGAATGTCAAATGTGTGTGTCTAGTTACATTCTTCAAAAACTTGTACTTTTTAAATTATTATATTATACTAGTTATTGTTTATCGTTTTATACTGAACACATACCTTTAAGTTTGTTCTTTTCGTGATGGCAAGGGATGGCTTCAGAGGGGTGGAACCTGTACGCTGCAGGGTGAAATCAGTCCTTAACTCTACACGAGGAAAGATGGTGGGGACGAACCTGTCTACTGCCGATGGTTTTTTCAGTCTTAACCTGCTTGGCTTGAAACCCATGGAATCAAAACAGTGGGATCCGACACAAAACACGAGCGTTCAAAGTGACCTTGACAAAGCTTTGCATGGTGTGAAGAAGTCCAGTTCTTTCTATTGACCATCCGCATCCACTGTCGCCACCTTGCCAGTTTCTTCTCCTTGCACGGAAACGAAATGAAGCTTTTGCCCGATGCCGAACCCTTTTTACAAACATAAGCAACGCAGTAAACCATGTTATCATCAAACAAACATAAAGTAGCAATATTAAGACAAAAAAAATAGTCTCACAAAGTATGTAATCCGAAAAAAAGCACCGATAGATTTATAAAAACACCAGCACTGAAAGGAACAAAATGGTCGGCGCGCAACGAAGCGTGTTTGGCAACTATTACGTCATAATTGTAAAACAGCAAGGAAACAGCCGAACGACCAAGAGGAACTTGAGTTGGAGGACCCCCATATTTTGTTTCATTTTGTACTTAAAACTAAAGCGTTTAAAAATACGGCAACCACACAGGAATTATACCAAACCAAAGTACAGTTCATAAGGCAATTATTAAATTTGTTAAAAATTCACCTTTAAAAGTGGGGCTATAGTAACAGTTTCAAATAAGATTTAGCTAGCTTTGAGTTGGGATAACAGTTTGAAATATGGTTCAGCTAATTTTGAGTGGGTGTTACCAGATTCAAATATGGTTCAGCTAGCTTTGAGTGGAGGATAACAGTTTCAAATATGGTTTAGCTAGCTTTGAGATGGGGATAACAGTTTCAAATATGGTACTTCAGCGAGAAGCCTTGAACAAAAATTCAAAGTTATATCCAATTCAGTAGCATAGAAAGTCCACTCCTAAATCCCGTAATATCTGGTGATTCTTCCTGTTACGTTTTAGTCTTTCTTAGTAACCCCTCCTCAATCTATCTCGAGTTCTCCTGCAAAATTTGGTCTTACTAGCTCTTAAACTGTAAAAAGGGCTAACGGACAAACAGATTCACACCTTCAGACAAACACACACAGAGCATGAATTATTTTGTCGTTAAAAGTTGACAAGATAAAAACAGATAAAGCCATTTTGTTTAATTTAAAACAAGATTTGAGTGATAACTATCTACTTACCAAGTAGTTTAACTTAAAAACAAGATTTGAGTTATACCGACATATTTACCCAGTAGTTTAATTTAAAAAGAAGACCTGGGTAATTCTGATCTACTTACCCAGTGGTTGAACTTAAATATTTGTATTTATAGCTGATATATTAAAGATATCGGCCGTCGTTCCTTATTTTGAACTTCTTACGTCAAGGAAATCGACTATTTAGCAACAACACAGCCACTAGCCCTGATTTATGTTAAGGAATTGACTGTCACTTTTATAATGCATTCGCAGCTTACAAGCGCGGGAAATATTCAAGAGCCGTACTGTATACCGGGTCGACAAGAACCTCAAGATTGTTCATGATACTGTGTGAATTTTACACACACATATATATATGAACGTACATTGCACACTTTTTGTTTGTTCACTATGTTTCTCTGTATGAGTTTTATAAAAGAAAAGTGTGAAATATGACATAAAAAGGTGTGCAGTAAAAGAATATACACCAAATCTACTTTTCTCTAATTCGGATTTAAGAGTATTAAAGTGTATAAAATGTTTTGTACAACTCCAAAACTAAGTATGATTAACACAGAAGTTACATGAAATGGAATCAATGGTTGAAGTAATATGTACTATTACTTGTGGTGTAATATACACCATTAATTGTAAGCAGGAAGTATCGTATTATGTCCGATTACATTAATAACGCATATTTTAGGGTTGAAGTTTTCAAGATGAGATCGTGTTAATAAAGTTGTATATCTATCAATGTAAACGTGTACACCAGATGAGATTTAAAATACCGAATTTATTGAGGGAATATTTTGAGTGCTATATATACTTCTCTTCGTTTGTGATTAACTGCAAAGCTACACAATAGACTATCTGTACTGTGCCTATCACGGGGATCAAAATACGTTTATTATCCGTCACAGTTACCTCTGTACTACTGGGGGCGATTTGTATATAATCCTATTACCATGATATATTTAGTAACTTAAAATTCTACCTGTGCTTATGTTTCCTAACTTAAAAACAGTTCACAATCAACTATAAAAACTATTGGCAAACTGCTATTATGTGCAGTTTTAGTTTAAGCAGTATTGAAAACAGGTTTTATCAAATAAAAAATCTTAAGAAACAAAAGTGCAAACACTTATGTTAGCCAAAGAGTATGTTGACGTAACACTAATTGTATCATTGTTTTTCCTGATATTTCAAGAAAAAACATTTATATACATATATTTAGTAGCTACTGATGGTAAAGCAAGAAAGGGCCCGGGATGGCCAGGTGGTTAAGGCACTCGACTCGTAATCCGAAGGCCACGGGTTTGAATCCTCGTTCCACCAAACATGCTTGCTCTTTCAGCCGTGGCGGCGTTATAATGTTACAATCAATCCCATTTTCCATTGGTAAAAGAGTAGCCCAAGAGTTGACGATGGGTGGTGATGACTAGCTGCCTTTCCTCTAGTCTTACACTGCTAAATTAGGGACGGCTAGCGCAGATAGCCCTTGTGTAGCTTTGCGCGAAATTCAGAAACAAACAAACTGATATTTATGGATAGAATGAGTCTGAGAAACACTTTTCACATGGTATACAGTCTTCAAGTGTCTTTTATTTAATGTTCGTTAATTAGCTTTTGTGGTTCTTTTAAATAAAACCACTGAAATGTGTGTGTGTTTTTCTTTTAGCAAAGGCACATCAGGCTATCTGGTGAGCCCACCGAGGAGAATCGAACCCTGATTTTAACGTTGTAAATCCGTAGACTTACCAGTGTACCAATGGGGGACACACAGTCTTACTTAGGAATACGAAAAACAATGTCATAATCCTGTATGTAAAAAGGTGCCCCCCAGTGGCTCAACGGTATGTCTGTGGACTTATAACGCTTTAAACCGGGTTTCGATACCTGCGATGGCTAGAGCACAGATAGCCCATTGTGTAGCTTTGTGCTTAATTCAAAACAATAACAGTATGTCAAAACGGGAAACTGTTACGAGGGTGTTTCCCATGAAAAGGAAAAATGTCAGTCTTCTTTAAGAAAACGAAAATCAATGTCATAATCGTGAATGTCAAAAAGGGAAAATTGTTACGAGGGCGTTTTCCAAAAAGAATTAGAATGTCACGAAGGTGTTTTATAAAAAAAGGAAAAATGTCGCTGTCTTATTTAGGAATACAAAAAATAATGTCATAAGCGTGTATGTCAAAAGGGGAAAATCGGTACTAGGGCGTTTTTCAAAAAAACAAAAAAATATTTCAAGAGCGTTTTATAAAAAAGGAAAAATGTCATAGTCTTATTTAAGAATACGAAAAACAGTGTCATAATCGTGAATGTTAAAAAGGAAAAATTGTTACGAGGGCGTTTTCCGAAAAAAAGAGGAAATATATGACACGGGCGTTTTACAAAAAGGAAAAAAATCTCACAGTCTCATTGTGTGTATTTTTTTTACAGCAAAGCCACATCGGGATATCTTCTGAGTCCACCAAGGGGAATCGAACCGTGATTTTTGGGTTGTAAATCTGTATATTGACTGCTGTACCAGTGGGAGACACAGAGTCTTATTTAGGAATACGAAAAACAATGTCACAATCGTGTATGTCAAAAGGAGAAAATTGTTACGAGGGCGTTTTACAAAAAAAGGAAAATTGTCACAGTCTTATTTAGGAACACGATAAACAAGGTCGTCTTGAGCGTGTTTACTATAAAGAGTAACAATGTCACGAGTTTGTTTATCAAAATGAAAAACAGTTTCATAAATTGGAAATAAATTATAATTTTAACGAAAAGTAGGGACGTTGACTAATCGCAGAAATACTATAATAAGTATTTAAAACAAAATAAACGATTCAATAAAATGTACTAACGATCCCTACTTTTTTAAAGGTTTAATTTTTTCGTGTTTATTTATTCAGATTCTGTATATCCATGAAATAGATATAATATCCATAAACATTCAGTATTGCCATATCTCCGATGACTATAATTTTTAAAAGAATTAAAATCACAATATGAACCTTATAAAATGTAATCCTGACTTTGGCATAGAAATAAGTGTTTCAAGCTGCCAAAGTAATTTTTTCAAATTTTTGACTGTGGTTTTAATTCTTATTTCATTAATTTTGTAGTAGAATCCGCACTTTATTTTAATAATAATAATTATTTAATACACTTTACTTTTTATGATACCTGTATAAAGTATACTTTACCTTTAAAAACTGTCACGTATCGATTTGTCAATTAGAAGCGCCATCTGTTGGGTTAAATTGAATTAGAAAGATACTTATGTACTTTAATGATATATTTATAACTTATATTTTTCCTGTATATGTAAGAATATTTATCGGAAAATAAAAATCGGATACCCAGAGCCAAGTTAAGTAAGCTGGAGGAATCTTGTTGCGATAGTCAGATTCGTTTAGGCGCTAGCCCCGCTGACGTGATCAGGTGGATAAGTAGTAAACGAAAAAAGTTGCTATTTCAAAAATTAATTAATTGTTACACAGAAAGCATTAACGACCTTTTTATCGTATAATTAGTATGTATGCGCATAATATATCGTAACCAATATTTTAAATGGTCAATTTCTTGCTTAGAAATTCGATAGGGTGGTTTATCGGCACGTAAATTATTTGGAATACGTGTTAATCTCTACTCTTAAGTAATATCTTAAATAAATTTACTGCGTGTATCAAAATAAAGAACAATGTCATAATTGTATATTTCTCATAAACAATGTCAAAATCACTTTAATAAAATAAATAGAACCAAAAAACGTTGTCACAATTCTGTTCATCAAAAAGAGAAATAATATCAGGGCTGTATTTATCTGAACCAGTGACACAATCACTTTATGAAGAGAAGAATAATCACACACTCATGTTTAATTAAGGGTTCAGTTGTTTGTTTTAGAGCAAAGCCACATAGAGCAATCTACTGTGCCCATCATGGAGAATCGAACCACGAACTTGAGCGTTGTAAGACCGTAAACCAACCCCTGTCTCACAGGGGAACTTTGAAAAAAAAGAAACAATGTCATATTTGTTTTTTATAAAAAAGAGAAACAATATTATGTCTGTTTTTATCATAAACAGAAACAATGTTATGTCTGTTTTTTCCAAAAAGAAAAACAATGTTATGTCTGTTTTTATAAAAAAAAAATATAATGCCTGTTTTTATCAAAAAGAGAAACAATGTTATGCCCGTTTATATCAAAAAGAGAAACAATATCATGTTTGTTCTCATCAAAAAAAGAAACAATATTATGTCCGTTTTATCAAAAACAGAAAGAATATCATGTCTGTTTTTATCAAAAAGAGAAACAATATTATGTCTGTTTTTATCAAAAAGAGAAACAATATTATGTCTGTTTTTATCAAAAGGAAAAACAATATAATGTCTGTTTTAACCGAAAGGAAAAAACAGTGTTGTGTCCATATTTATCAAAAAGAGAAACAATATTATGTGTACTATTATCAAAAGGATAAACAATATTATGTCTGTTTTTATCGAAAAAAGAAACAATAATAAGTTCATTTTTATCAAAACGAAAAACAGTGTTATGTCCGTTTTTATCAAAAAGAGAAACAATATTATGTCCGTTTTTATCAAAAAGAGAAACAATATTATGTCTGTTTTTATCAAAAGGAGAAACAATATTATGTCCGTTTTTATCAAAAAGAGAAACAATATAATGCCTGTTTTTATCAAAAAGAGAAACAATGTTATGCCCGTTTATATCAAAAAGAGAAACAATATCATGTTTGTTCTCATCAAAAAAAGAAACAATATTATGTCCGTTTTATCAAAAACAGAAAGAATATCATGTCTGTTTTTATCAAAAAGAGAAACAATATTATGTCTGTTTTTATCAAAAAGAGAAACAATATTATGTCTGTTTTTATCAAAAGGAAAAACAATATAATGTCTGTTTTAACCGAAAGGAAAAAACAGTGTTGTGTCCATATTTATCAAAAAGAGAAACAATATTATGTGTACTATTATCAAAAGGATAAACAATATTATGTCTGTTTTTATCGAAAAAAGAAACAATAATAAGTTCATTTTTATCAAAACGAAAAACAGTGTTATGTCCGTTTTTATCAAAAAGAGAAACAATATTATGTCCGTTTTTATCAAAAAGAGAAACAATATTATGTCTGTTTTTATCAAAAGGAGAAACAATATTATGTCCGTTTTTATGAAAAGGAAAAATATTTTGTTTGTTTCTATCGAAAAAAAACAATAATAAGCTCATTTTTATCAAAAGGGAAAACAGTGTTATGTCTCTTTTTATTAAAAAAAATGTCTGTTTTTATTAAAAGGAAAAACAATATTATGTCCGTTTTTATCCAAAGGAGAAACAATAATAAGTTCTTTTTATTAAAAGGAGAAAGAGAGTTATGTCAGTTTTATCAAAAAAAGAAACAATATTATGTCCGTTTTTTATAAAAGGACAGTCAATTTTATGTCTGTTTTTATCGAAAGGAGAAACAATATTATGTTTGTTTTTATCAGAAAAAGAAACAATATAATGTCTGTTTTTATGAAAAGAAAAACAATATTATATCTGTTTTAATCGAAAAGAAAATGGATAACAATTTCATTTTTATCAAAAGGAAAAAACAGTGTTATGTCCGTTTTTATCAAAAAAAGAACAGTGTTATGTCCGGTTTTATTAAAAAGATAACCAATATTATGTCTCCTTTTATCAAAAGGAGAAGCAATATTATGTCTGTTCTTATCAAAAGGAGAAACATTAAGAAGTTCATTTTTATCAAACTGAGAAACAGTGTTATTTTTCGTTTTTAGGAAAAAGATAAACAATATAATGTCTGTATTTATCAAAAGGAAAAACAAAAGGAAGTTCATTTTTATCAAAACGAAAAACAGTGTTATGTCCGTTTTTATCAAAAAGAGAAACAATATTATGTCCGTTTTTATCAAAAAGAGAAACAATATTATGTCTGTTTTTATCAAAAGGAGAAACAATATTATGTCCGTTTTTATGAAAAGGAAAAATAATATTATGTTTGTTTCTATCGAAAAAAAACAATAATAAGCTCATTTTTATCAAAAGGGAAAACAGTGTTATGTCCCTTTTTATTAAAAAAAATGTCTGTTTTTATTAAAAGGAAAAACAATATTATGTCCGTTTTTATCCAAAGGAGAAACAATAATAAGTTCTTTTTATTAAAAGGAGAAAGAGAGTTATGTCAGTTTTATCAAAAAAAGAAACAATATTATGTCCGTTTTTTATAAAAGGACAGTCAATTTTATGTCTGTTTTTATCGAAAGGAGAAACAATATTATGTTTGTTTTTATCAGAAAAAGAAACAATATAATGTCTGTTTTTATGAAAAGGAAAAACAATATTATATCTGTTTTAATCGAAAAGAAAATGGATAACAATTTCATTTTTATCAAAAGGAAAAAACAGTGTTATGTCCGTTTTTATCAAAAAAAGAACAGTGTTATGTCCGGTTTTATTAAAAAGATAACCAATATTATGTCTCCTTTTATCAAAAGGAGAAGCAATATTATGTCTGTTCTTATCAAAAGGAGAAACATTAAGAAGTTCATTTTTATCAAACTGAGAAACAGTGTTATTTTTCGTTTTTAGGAAAAAGATAAACAATATAATGTCTGTATTTATCAAAAGGAAAAACAAAAGGAAGTTCATTTTTATCAAAACCAAAAACAGTGTTATGTCCGTTTTTATCAAAAAGAGAAACAATATTATGTCCGTTTTTATCAAAAAGAGAAACAATATTATGTCTGTTTTTATCAAAAGGAGAAACAATATTATGTCCGTTTTTATGAAAAGGAAAAATAATATTATGTTTGTTTCTATCGAAAAAAAACAATAATAAGCTCATTTTTATCAAAAGGGAAAACAGTGTTATGTCCCTTTTTATTAAAAAAAATGTCTGTTTTTATTAAAAGGAAAAACAATATTATGTCCGTTTTTATCCAAAGGAGAAACAATAATAAGTTCTTTTTATTAAAAGGAGAAAGAGAGTTATGTCAGTTTTATCAAAAAAAGAAACAATATTATGTCCGTTTTTTATAAAAGGACAGTCAATTTTATGTCTGTTTTTATCGAAAGGAGAAACAATATTATGTTTGTTTTTATCAGAAAAAGAAACAATATAATGTCTGTTTTTATGAAAAGGAAAAACAATATTATATCTGTTTTAATCGAAAAGAAAATGGATAACAATTTCATTTTTATCAAAAGGAAAAAACAGTGTTATGTCCGTTTTTATCAAAAAAAGAACAGTGTTATGTCCGGTTTTATTAAAAAGATAACCAATATTATGTCTCCTTTTATCAAAAGGAGAAGCAATATTATGTCTGTTCTTATCAAAAGGAGAAACATTAAGAAGTTCATTTTTATCAAACTGAGAAACAGTGTTATTTTTCGTTTTTAGGAAAAAGATAAACAATATAATGTCTGTATTTATCAAAAGGAAAAACAAAAGGAAGTTCATTTTTATCAAAAGGAAAAATACCGTTATGTACGTTTATATGAAAAAGAGAAACAAAATTATATCTGTTTTTATCAAAAGGAGAAACAATATTATGTTTGTTTTTATAAAAAGGAGAAACAATAACAAGTTCATTTTTATCAAAAGGAGAACCAGTGTTATTTTTGTTTTTATGAAAAAGATAAACAACATTATGTCTGCATTTATCAAAAGAAAAAACAATATCAAGTTCATTTTTATCAAAGGAGAAACAGTATTATGTCCGTTATAATCAAAAAATAAACTATACTATGTTTGTTTTTATCAAAAAGAGAAACAATATTGTCTGTTTTTATCAAAAGGAAAAGCAGTATTATGTCCGTTATAATAAAAAAATAAACAATACTGTGTTTGTTTTTATCAAAAAGAGAAACAATATTGTCTGTTTTTATCAAAAGGAAAAGCAATATTATGCCTATTTTTATCAAAAGAAACAATAACAAGTACACTTTTATCAAAAGGAGAAACAGTGTTATGTCGGTTTTTATAAAATAGAGAAACAATATTATATCTGTTTTTGTCGAAAGGAGAAACAATAACAAGCTCATTTTTATCAAAAGGTGAACCAGTGTTATTCCCATTGTTCTCAAAAAGAAAAAAATACTATGTCTGTTTTTATCAAAAGGAGAAACAATATTATGTTTCTTTTTATCAACAGAAGAAACAATAATAAGTTTATTTTTATAAAAATGAGAAACAGTCTTATGTCCGTTTCTATGAAAAAGAGAAACAATATTATATCTGTTTTTATCAAAAGAAGAAACAGTGTTATGTCCGTTTATATAAAAAAGAGAAACAATATTATGTCTGTTTTTATCGAAAAAAGAAACAATAACAAGTTCACTTTTATCAAAAGGAAAAACAGTGTTATGTCCGTTTTTATTAAAAAGATACTCAATATTATATCTGTTTTTATCGAAAGTAGAAACAAGTTCACTTTTATCAGAAGGAAAAACAGTGTTATGTCCGTTTTTATTAAAAAGATACTCAATATTATATCTGTTTTTATCAAAAGGAGAAGCAATATTATGTCTGTTCTTATCAAAAGGAGAAACATTAAGAAGTTCATTTTTATCAAACTGAAAAACAGTGTTATGTCGGTTATTATCAAAAAGAAAAAGAATATTGTGGGTGTTTTTATCAAAAAAGAAACAATATTATGTCTGATTTTACCGAAAGGAGGAACAATAACACGTTCCTTTTTTATCAAAGGAGAAACAGTGTTATTTCCGTTTTTATCAAAAAGACAAACAATATCATGTATGTTTTTATAAAAAAAACTATATTATGTCCGTTTTTATCAAAAAGAGAAACAATAATAAGTTCTTTTTTATCAGAAGGAAAAACAGTGTTATGTTCGTTTTTATCAAAAAAGAAACAATATTATTACTGTTTTTATTAAAAGGAGAAACAATATTATATTTGTTTTCATCGAAAAAAGAAACAGTGTTATGTCTGTTTTTATCGAAAGGAGAAACAATAACAAGTTCAATTTTATCAAAAATAGAAACAGTGTTATGTCCGTTTTCAAAAAATAAGTAACAATATTATGTCGGTTTTATCAAAAGGTGAAACAATATTATGTTTGTTTTTATCGAAAGGAGAAACAATATTATGTTTGTTTTTATCCAAAGGAGAAACAATAACAATTTGATTTTTATCAAAATGAGAAATAATATTATGTCTGTTTTTATAAAAAAACTATATTATGTCCGTTTTTATCAAAAAGAGAAACAATAATAAGTTCTTTTATATCAAAAGGAGAAACACTGTTATGTCCGTTTTTATCAACAAAGAAACAATATTATTACTGTTTTTATTAAAAGGAAAACAATATTATATTTGTTTTTATCGAAAAAAGAAATAATATTATGTCTGTTTTTATCGATAGGAGAAACAATAACAAGTTGATTTTTAACAAAAAGAGAAACATTGTTATGTCCGTTTTTATCAAAATAAAAAAGAATATTATTTCTCTTTTTATCAAAAAGAGAAACAATATTATGTCTGTTTTTATCGAAAGGAGAAACAATAACAAGTTGAATTTTATTAAAAAAAGAAACAGTGTTATATCCGTTTTTATCAAAAAAGAAACAATATTATGTCTGTTTCTATCGAAAGAAGAAACAATATTATGTTTGTTTTTATCAAAAGGAGAAACAATAACAAGTTGATTTTTATCAATATGAGAGACATATGTTTGTTTTTATCGAAAGAAGAAACAATATTATGTTTGTTTTTATCAAAAGGAGAAACAATAACAAATTTATATTTACCAAAAGGAGAAACAGTGTTATGTCCGTTTTTATCAAAAAGAGAAAGAATATTATGTCTGTTTTTATCGAAAGGAGAAACAATGTGATGTTTGTTTTTATGAAAAGGAGAAACAATGACAATTTCTTTTTTATAAAAATGAAAAACAGTGTTATGTCCTTTTTTATGAAAATGAGAAGGAATACTATTTCTGTTTTTATCAAAAAGAGAAACAATATTATGTCTGTTTTCATCGAAAGGAGACACAATAACAAGTTCCATTTTATCAATAAAAGAAACACTGTTAGGTCCGTTTTTAACAAAATGAGTAACAATATTATGTCTTTTTTATAAAAAAAACCAATATTATGTTTGTTTTTATGGAAAGGAGAAACAATATTGAATTTGTATAACAATTAAAATGAAAATGAAAAAAAACAACATTGAATTTGTATTTATAAAAAGAAAAAAGAATAACACGTTCATTTTTATGAAAGGAGAAACACTATTATGTCCTTTATTATCAAAAAGATAAACAATAAAGTCTGTTTTTAGCAAAAGGAAAATCAATATTATGTGTGTTTTAATCGAAAAAAAAGGATAACAATTTCATTTTTATCAAAAGGAAAAAACAGTATTACGTCAAAAAAAAGAACAGTGTTATGTCCGGTTTTATTAAAAATATAAAAAATATTATGTCTGGTTTTATCAAAATAAGAAACAGTGTTATGTCCGTTTTTATCAAAAAGAGAGACAATACTATGTCTGTTTTTATCAAAAGGAGAAGCAATATTATGGTTTTTTATGTAAAGGAGAAACAATAACAAGTTTATTTTTAACAAAATAAGAAACAGTGTTATGTCCGTTTTTATCAAAATGAGAAACAATATTATTTCTTTTTTTATCAAAAAGATAAACAATATTATGGTTGTTTTTATGAAAAGGAGAAACAATACCAAGTTGATTTTTATCAAAACGAGAAACAGTGTAATGTTCGTTTTTATCAAAAGAAGAAACAATAATATGTCTGTTTTTATCAAAAGGACAAACAATATTATATTTGTTTTTATCAAAACGAGAAACAATAACAAGTTCATTTTTATCAAAATGAGAAACTGTGTAATGTCTGTTTTTATGAAAAAGAGAAACAACATTCTATTTGTATTTATAAAAAGAAAAAAGAATAACAAGTTCATTTTTATCAAAGGAGAAACAGTATTATGTCCTTTATTATCAAAAAGATAAACAATATTATGTTTGTTTTTATCAAAAAGAGAAACAATAAAGTCTGTTTTTAGCAAAAGAAAATCAATATTATGTGTGTTTTAATCGAAAAAAAAGGATAACAATTTCATTTTTATCAAAAGGAAAAAACAGTATTACGTCCGTTTCTGTCAAAAAAAAAAGAACAGTGTTATGTCCGGTTTTATTAAAAATATAAACAATATTATGTCTGGTTTTATCAAAATAAGAAACAGTGTTATGTCCGTTTTTATCATAAAGAGAGACAATACTATGTCTGTTTTTATCAAAAGGAGAAGCAATATTATCGTTTTTTATCGAAAGGAGAGAGAATAACAAGTTAATTTTTATCAAAAGGAGAAATAATATCATGTCCGTTTTATCAAAAGGAAAAACAGAATTATATCTGTTTTTATCAAGAAAAGAAATAATATTATGTCTGTTTTTTATAAAAGGTAAATCAATATTATGTCTGTTTTTATCCAAAGGTGAAACATTAACAAGTTCATTTTTATCAAAAAAAGAAACAGTGTTATGTCCGTTTTTAAGAAAGTAAGTAACAATATTATATCTTTTTTATCAAAAAAAGAAACAATATTATGTTTGTTTTTATAGAAAGAAGAAACTATAACAAGTTCACTTTCATCAAAAAGATAAACCGTGTTATGTCCGTTTTTATCCAAAAGAGAAACAATATTATGTCTGTTTTTACAGAAAGGAGAAACAATATTATGTTTGTTTTTATCCAAAGGAGAAACAACAACAACTTTTATTTTTAACAAAATGAGAAACAGTGTTATGTCCCTTTTTATCAAAATGAGAAAGAATATTATTTCTGTTTTTATCAAAAAGAGAAACAATATTATGGTTGTTTTATGAAAAGGAGAAACAATAAAGAGTTGATTTTTATCAAAAGGAAAAACAGTGTTTTGTCCGTTTTCATCAAAAAGAGAAACAACATTTTGTCTGTTTTTATCGAAAGAAAAAACAATATTATGTTTGTTTTTATCAAAAGAACAAACAATAACACGTTGATTTTTATCAAATTGAGAAACAGTGTTATGTTCGTTTTTATCAAAAGAAGAAACAATATTATGTCTGTTTTTATCAAAAGGAGAAACAATATTATGTTTGTTTTATCAAAACGAGAAACAATAACAAGTTCATTTTTTTTCAAAAGGGAAAACAGTGTTATGTCCATTTTTATCAAAAAGAGAAACAATATTATTACTATTTTTATCAAAAGGAAAAACAATATTATATTTGTTTTTATCGAAAAAAGAAACAATAACATGTTTGTTTTAATCAAAAGAACAAACAATATTATGTCTTTTTTTATGAAAAGGAAAAACAATATTATGTCTGTTTTTATCGAAAAAAGAAACAATAACAAATTTATATTTACCAAAAGGAGAAACAGTGCTATGTCCGTTTTTATCAAAAAGAGAAACAATATTGTCTATTTTTATCAAAAGGAGAAACAATATTATGTTTGTTTTTATGAAAAGGAGAAACAATAACAAGTTAATTTTTATCAAAAGGAGAAACAATATTGTTTCTGTTTTTATCGAAAGGAGAAACAATATTGTTTCTTTTTTTATCAAAAGAACAAACAATAACAAGTTGATTTTTATAAAATTAAGAAACAGTGGTATGTCCGTTTTCATCAAAAAGAGAAACAATATTGTCTGTTTTTATCAAAAGGAGAATAAATATTGTCTGTTTTTATCGAAAGGAGAAACAATATTATGTTTGTTTTTATGAAAAGGAGAAACAATAAGAAGTTTATTTTTAACATAAGGAGAAACAGTGTTATTTCCGTTTTTATTAGAAAGATAAACAATTTTAGGTCTGTATTTATCAAAAGGTAAAACAAAAATAAGTTTATTTTTATCAAAAGAAAAACAGTATTATGTGCGTTATTATCAAAAAAATAATCAATATTATGTCTATTTTTATGAAAAGGAAAAAAAATATTATGTCTGTTTTTATCGAAAGGAGAAACAATAACAAATTTATATTTACCAAAAGGAGAAACAGTGTTTTGTCCGTTTTCATAAAAAGAGAAACAATATTGTCTGTTTTTATCAAAATGAGAAACAATATTATGTTTGTTATCATCAAAAAAGAAACAATAACAAGTTCTCTTTTATCAAAAGGAAAAACAGTGCTATGTTCGTTTTTATCAAAAAGAGAGACAATATTGTCTGTTTTTATCAGAAGGAGAAAAAATATTGTCTGTTTTTATCGAAAGGAGAAACAATAACAAGTTCAATTTCATCAAAAAAAGAAACATGTCATGTCCTTTTTAAACAAAATAAGTAGCAATATTATGTCGGTTTTAACAAAAGGAGAAACAATATTATGTTTGTTTTTATGAAAAGGAAAAACAATAACAGTTTTATTTTTATGAAAAAAGAAACAGTGTTATGTCCGTTTTTATCAAAAAAGAAACAATATTATGTTTGTTTTTATCAAAAGAACAAACAATAACAAGTTGATTTTTATAAAATTGAGAAACAGTGTTATGTCCGTTTTAATCAAAAAGAAAAACAATATTGTCTGTTTTTATCAAAAGGAGAAAAAATATTGACTGTTTTTATCGAAAGGAGAAACAATATTATATTTGTTTTTATGAAAAGGAGAAACAATAAGAAGTCCATTTTTAACATAAGGAGAAACAGTGTTATTTCCGTTTTTATCAAAAAGAGAAACAATTATAACTGTTTTTATTAAGAGGACAAACAATATTATGTCTTTTTTTATCGAAAGGAGAAACAATAATAAGTTCATTTTTATCACAAGAAGAAACAGAGTTATGTCTGTTTTTATGAAAAAAGAACAGTGTTATGTCCGTTTTTATTAAAAAGATAAACAATATTATGTCTGTTTTTATCAAATGGAGAAACAATATTATGTCTGTTTTTATCAAAAGGAGAAACAATATTTTGTCTGTTTTTATCGAAAGGAGAGACAATAATAATTTCATTTTTATCAGAAGATAAAACAGTGTTATGTCCGTTTTTATCAAAAAAAAGAATAGTGTTATGTCCGGTTTTATTAAAAAGATAAATAATATTATGTCTGTTTTTATCAAAAAATAAACAATATTATGTCTGTTTTTTTATATAAGGAGAGTCAATTTTATGTATGTTTTTATCGAAATGATAAACAACAACAAGTTCATTATCTGAAAAGGTGAAACAGTGTCATGTCCGTTGTTATCAAAAAGAGAGACAATACTATGTCTGTTTTTACCGAAAGGAGGAACAATAACACGTTCCTTTTTTATCAAAGGAGAAACAGTGTTCTTTCCGTTTTTATCAAATAGAGAAACAATATCATGTCTGTTTTTATAAAAAAAACTATATTATGTCCGTTTTTATCAAAAAGAGAAACAATAATAAGTTCTTTTTTATCAAAATGAGAAACAGTGCTATTTCCGTTTTTATCAGAAAAGGAACAATATTATGTTTGTTTTTATCGAAAGAAGAAACAATATTATGTTTGTTTTTATCAAAAGGAGAAACAATAACAAGTTGGTTTTTATGAAAATGAGAAACAGTGTTATTTCCGTTTTTATCAAAAAGATAAACAATTTTAGGTCTGCATTTATCAAAAAGAAAAACAATAACAAGTTTATCTTTATCAAAAGAGAAACATTATTATGTGCGTTATTATCAAAAAAATAAACAATATTATGTCCGTTTTTATGAAAAGGCAAAACAATATTATGTTTGCTTTTATCGAAAAGAGAAACAATAACAAATTTATATTTACCAAAAGGAGAAACAGTGTTATGTCCGTTTTTATCAAAAAGAGAAACAATATTGTCTCTTTGTATCACAAGGAGAAACAATATTATGTTTGTTTTCATCGAAAAATAAACAATAACAAGTTTACTTTTATCAAAAGAACAAACAGAGTTATGTCCGTTTTTATGAAAAAGAGAAATAATATCATGATTTTTTTATGAAATGGAGATAGAATAACAAGTTGATTTTTATCAAAAGGAGAAACAGTGTTATGTTCGTTTTTATCAATAAGAGAGATAATACTATGTCTGTTCTTATCAAAAGGAGAAACAATAACAAGTTAATGTTTATCAAAAGGAGAAATAATATGATGTCTGTTTTTATCAAAAGGACAAATAATATAACGTCTGTTTTTATCAAAAGGAGAAACAATGTTATGTCTGTTTTTAACAAACAATCTGCTGAAAATGTTTAGTAAAAAATAAGCTAAATATAATGATGTAAACATTGTTTAGTCTGAGTATTAATAAAGTTTCTGATTTTCCATTGTTTTATTTTTCATGACAATACATAATAACAGTTGAAAGATGTAATTGTTATATTCTCATTTGATATGTTTGTATGAACTTTTGTATTGATATATTCGGCTTGATTTATCGCTTTATTAAACAAAACCAAACACTCATTCAAATTTATCTTATGGTAGTGTAAAAAGATATGGGTATACTAATACATACGTTCAAGAATCTTACTCAATAAATCACATGCTACTTACCCACAACTTTCATTGATCCTGTCTCAAGAAACGTTATGACAACCTGTTGTCAAGTGCCCGCATCTTCTTCAATAACTGTTTTAAACGTTTGCAAGTTACCATTTCCCATACATATTTTAAGTAAATTGAGTTCTTTGTATCACACTGGTGACTTCTATTTTTTATTTTAGAACAAGTCCGTAATTTGTAACCTTGTGAACCTGCATAGATCTGCAGGAATGTTTAAATACTGAGTTTTGTTATCAAATAACTATAAGGGAATTTTTAATTAATAAAAGACAAGCAATTGGCTTTATTAATGGACTGTTCATCCAGTGATTAACTTACAGATTTAACATATTTGAGAAAAGTAATCGATATTCTGCAACATGAAAAAAATAACACAATAACATGACAACACTGTGAGATTCAATAAACTGTGGTTTGAATTTCAGTTATGTATTTCAGAAGAGAAATGTAGATAATGTTTTAACCAACATTTATATTTCTTGAAATATCTGGGAAAACCTACCTACATTCATTGGATGTTAAGTTAGGTGTTTCGTAGATTTGGTTATTTTCTCAATAAATGTTGTTCTTATGAACAAACAGGTCGCGACTCTATAGTAAACAACTATATAGAGTTAACGTAAAAATAGACTAATTTTAAAATCTCACACCTGCGCAGTTCTTTCGTGGATGTGTAACTGTGAAACAAACACGATCGTGCCTATCAACGTAAAATAAACAGTTAAAGCAACAACGATAAAAAACAAAAAGAACGGTCCTTCAATGAATCAGCAACAAGTTTACGGACTTACAATGCTAAAATCCGGGATTCAGAATGGCTTTGATCTGAAATAAAAACAGAAAAAAACAACAACAAAGAAACACTCGAGCTGGTTTGTAGAAAAAAACAGCGTATGGGTTAGCAGCAATTTTTCGGACTTATAACTCTAAAATCCGGTGTTCTATTTCCCGTAATGGATACAGCAGATAGCTCAAAGTGGCTTTGATCTAAAAACAAAAACATAAAAAGAAATCTACAAAAACGAAGGGACACCTGAATGATGAATAGCTGCTTTGTAGAGAAACACAGCATGAGATGAACACATACATGAACAGGATTTAAACATAGGAAACAAGGAAATGTGATAAGAGCTGCAAATAGTTAGTAAATATACATAAACAAATCAAACGTATTTGACAGTAAAGGGAACGAGTTCATATTACCATAAAGGTGTTTTTGGAAAGGAAACTGTTTATTTTTGAAAAAGAGTTATCAAGTCATGTTCTAGAATTAGTTCGTAGTTGTTTACTGCGGTGTTTTCTTAATAGTTTGGTTAAAATCTTTAAAGCCACTTCTGTGTATCTGCGGATTTGCAATGCTAGAAACCGTGGTGGGCAAAGCAAAGATAGCCCATTGTGTTGCTTCGAACTTAACGAAAAGCAATAAACTTCTCAGGTACTTTTGTTTCAACTATAAATCCATCAGATACAGGTAAAGGGTAATTAATAACTGAGGATGCAAGGTGGCTCCATGGAAGAGCTTTGGATTTCGGAGCGTATGACCTGGTGTCGAATCCACACCACAAAGCATTCCTTACATTTTAAACCTCGAGTGTATTATAACAGTGACAGCTAATCTAACGGCGCGTACAGAGGATAGTAGGGACGACAGAAGATAACCTTAATAGTTTTACCATAAATATGAAATACGAATATTGTTCCAATATAATCTATCAACAGAGAACTGATATGCAGGTGATAACTTCCGTACTTACCGATAAACGTTCAAGTTAGGGTGAGATTAAAGATTCGCCAGCATTCTGTCTTGTGAGAGCACAGACTATCTAACTGATATCTTGTCTCATAACTTTGTTGTGTGAACTTTCAGATAACTTGGTGTTTTGCTCAAAAGCGATTTTTACCGTTTCATGATTCCGTTTGAAGGATACAAAGACTTACAGTTGCACGGTGTTAGAAATTTTATCTTGGTAGCTGGTTTTACCTAGTTTACAGTATTGGGATAAGAGGCTTACATTTTATACAATTTTGGTGTTTTTCTAATAAGATGTCTTCTCAGTCATATAATAACTTTACGCACTAGAATTAAGTTAAGGATAAGGCAAGCCACACTGGTTATATTATAAAATTTACAGACGGTAGAAAAAACCAACAACATAGTTGGACACAAATCACACAGTCTTACTTTTCCAGAGGGCACTATTTATATTTTTTACTAAATATGCACACTTTCCACCCGTCTTTCTTCCTCTCTAACATTATATATTTATACATACTGCTGGCCAAAATCTTAAGACCAATGAACATAAGGACAGAATATGCATTTTGCGTTGTGAAACTCAACCATTTATTTGAGGAGAGCTTCGAAAGATGAAAATAAGAAAAGGGAAAATAAAAATAAACAACTTTTTAACATTTAATATGGAAAATGTGAACGCTGTGAAATTAGTTTAAATACTAGCTGGTCAAAAGTTTAAGACCATACCAAAAAGAAGTCCTAAACAGGGTAGGAAATGCCCAACAAGAGGTCTCAGTAGTACGTTGCACAGCCGTCATTGCAAAAACTTCAAACATTCACTTTGGCATGGTCAATATAAGCGTTCGCAGAAGGCTGGCTGGAATGTTATTCCAAGTGATGAAGATGGCTTCGCGAAGATAATGCACTCTTTGGAATTGACGTTCATTTTTATAGACTTCCCTTGCCATCTATTCCCAAACATTTTCAATGGGGTTCAGTTCGGATGAACACGCTACATGGTCCAAAAGAATCGCATTATTCGCCATGAAAAGGTCCTTTGTCCTGCGGGCATTGTGGATTGCAGCGTTGTCCTGTTGATAGATCCAGTCATTTCCACACAAGCGAGGACCTTCAGTCAATAAGGATGCTCTCTCCAACATGTCAATGTAGCTAGCCGCTGTTTGACGCCCCTGTATAACCTGAAGCTCCATTGTTCCATGGAAGGAGAAAGCACCCCAGATCATGATGGAACCTTTCCCACTGTGTCGTGTAGAAAACGTCTCAGGTGGGATATCCTTATCATGCCAGTAACATTGGAAGCCATCTGAACCATCCAGGTTAAAGTTTTTCTCATCATAGAACAAAACCTTCTTCCACTTTTCTACGTTCCATGTTTGGTGCTTCTCAGCAAAGTTTAACCGAGCTGTTCCATGGTGTGGAAGGAGGCGTGGCATTTGAATACGTTTACGGTTTTTAAAGCCTTTCTCTCGTAGATGCCGACTTATTGTTCTTGAGCTGTATTCTGCGTCCGTAAGGGCCTTAATCTGGTACGACGATTGGCTGGTGTCTTGCCGGACAATCCGTCGAATCTTCCTGCTCAACGCCGGCGAAATATTCTTGGGCCGACCGCTTGAAATCCTCGTTCCGTATCCATCAGGGTCCTTTAAGAAATTTGCAACAGCAATTTTACTACACCCATTTTCACCAGCGATGGCACGTTTAGAGACCCCTTGCTTTTGATGATGATGAAATTTCTCTGAAAAGCTCACCAGTGGCACAGCAGTATGCTTATGGACTTGCAACGCTGGAAAATGGGTTTCGATACCCGGGGTGGGCAGAGTACCGATAGCCCATTATGTAGCTTTGTGTTTAATTATAAACCAGCTCTCTAAAAAACCACTTTCGTTGACATTAGTATATATATATGAAAATATAGTTCTCTTTTCCTTTCAGTATATATTTATGTATATGTACGCTCTAACCAACTGCGCTAGTCCTTAATTTTGAATTGAGTTTTGTTAGACTTAATCATGATATTGAGAAGCAGGGACAAAAAAACCAACTGAAATCAATGACACACTTGTATTTTCCTAGGGTCTCTCTACTATGTATGACACTGTGTAATAAATAAAATGTAATTAATACGTAATTAACAAAGGTAATTCAAAAGTTAATAGGTCAATTTCTTTATCAATCAAATGAGGAAAAGTTTTTTCATAAAATTTAAATTTATAAATTTGTCGTTTTTTAGTGACTGATAAAATCACAAAAGACAGTTTATGATTTTAAAATGGAAAAGTATTAATTTTCCATGTTAAAATTGCGGTGTCGGTCACCATGTGTTATTAAAAAAATGTTTAAACTGTGTGTTAACACCGTCAGATGGCGATACTTAATTACAAGAAGTGACAGCATCTTTGAAACATTTTTTTTAATTAAATCAAACAGCATAAAATTAATATAGGTATATTTAATGATTGTTATGCATTTCTATCAGAATGAAATTATGAAATGTTTAATGATATAAAGTATACGTCTGAAAAGACGTAATACAACATTTATAGGTTAAAATAAAATAATAATTATCAGTGATATCGAGAAAACCCACTTGTAGAGAAATATATATGCAAAAACGGCTCGTTTGAGTTGAGAAAATAGTTGAATGTTGAACTTAGTCTTTTACGTGTTTTGAATTTTGTGCCTAATCTTTTACGTATTGTGGCATTTGGTACCTAGTCTTTTCATATTGATGGATTTTATACCAGTCTCTTAAGTATTGTGTGAATTTTATACCTTGTCTTTCATGTATTGTTGAATTTTGTTCCTAGTCTTTTGCATATTGTTCAATTTTGTACCTAGTCTTTTACATATTTTTGAATTTTGTACCTAACCTTTTACGTATTATTGAAGTTTTTACCTAGTCTTTTTCGTATTGTTCAATTTTGTACCTAATTTTTCATGTATTGTTGAATTTATTCCTAGTCTTTTACGTATTCTTGAATTTTGTACCCAGCGTTTTACGTATTCTAACATTTTGTAGAAATGTACCTAATTTTTCATGTATTGTTGAATTTATTCCTAGTCTTTTACGTATTCTTGAATTTTGTACCCAGCGTTTTACGTATTCTAACATTTTGTACCTAGCCTTTTACGTATTATTGAATTTTGTACCTAGTCCTTTTCGTATTGTTGCATTTTTCACCTAGTCTTTTACGTATTGTGTAAATTTTGTACCTTGTTTTCATATATTCTTAAAATTTGTACCTAGTCATTTAGTATTGTTAAATGTTGTACCTAGTGTTTTAATGTTATCGAATTTTGTACCTAGGCTTTGACGTATTGTGTGAATATTTTACTTAGTCTTTTAAGTATTGTCGTATTTTGTACTTAGTCTTTTATGTATTCTTGCATTTTGTACCTTGTCTTTTCATATTGTTGAATTTCGTACTAGTCTCTTACGTATTGTGTGAATTTTGTGCCTTGTCTTTCATCTTTCACGTATTGTTGAATTTTGTACCTTGTCTTTTACGGTTCGTTTCATTTTGTACTTAGTCTTTTACGTATTTTGAATTTTGTATTTAATCTATTATGTATCCACAGCTCAACGGTTGAGAAATATTTTGCGGTATCACAAAACTTTGGACCCGGCTATTCAGCTTTGTGATCCAAAGGCTTTAAATGGAACCAACCGTTTGTCCATATTATACAATATCCCGAACGTCAGTGAATATAATATAGTTTACAAATCTATCGAGAGATGGCAGTAGTTAACCACTACTCGCGGGTGTCATTCCTTATTCTGCAACTTTAATTTATTAATTTAGCTTTGTTACAATTTATAAGGCCTCCCAGTACCCACGCGGTTTTACAACCCTAGAAACCGGGTTTCGATATCTGTGGTAGACAATGCATAGATAGCCCACTGTATAGTTTTGTGCTTAACTACAAAAAACAACACCGTTTGGATTAATGGTAATAAAAAGTTATATTTCTCTGATCAAAATTATAATGTTCTTAACTCGGGACAGTGCAAGCATCTAAAGTACTTTAAACATGTTTCAGTAGCTAGAGTCTGGACCACTGGTTTGTTTGTTTTGAATTTCGCGCATAGCTATAAGAGGGCTATCAACGCTAGCCTTCCCTAATTTTGCAGTGTAAGACTAATGTGAGGGCAGCCATTCACCATCATTCACCGTCAACTCTTGGGCTACTTTTTCACCAACGAATAGTGGAAATAACCGTTACGTTATAACGCCTCCACGGCGGAAAGGGCGAGCATGTTTGGTGTCACGGGGATTCGAACCCGCGACCCTCAGATTGTTAGCCAATGTTCTTAAGCCCGGCATGGCCAGGTGTTTAAGGTACTCGACTCGTAATCTGAAGGACGCGGATTCAAATCTCCGTCACATTAAATATGCTTGACCCTTTCAGCTGTGTGGGCGTTATGATGTAACGGTCATTTCCACTTCGGGCGTATGATTCCATCTCTGTTTTGTATGAATAATAACAGGGCAAGTATTTAATCTATTTCAAGCAAGCTTTAGAACCAATTAAAATATAGTTTGGATTATTATCTCACTGGGTGTATATCCCAGAATTCCTTTCATGTCTTCTACAGATAAGCCACGGACATGAGCTTGGGTTGTTTTATCTTCATTTTTTGAACACTTGTGCTTGTAGCCCTATCTTCATTATCATATTAATATGGTTGTGTAGTTAAAGGTTATGTCCACATGTGTTCGTTTTGTTAAGATAAGTCCTAGTTTATCATGTTTGTTCAGTATATTGTTACATGTTTTTTTTAATAACTAATGTATGTTTTTTAAATTTATTAACTTACATTTCATGACGTAATTTTCTCTGAGAACAGTATATAAAATGTTTTCTCATCACACAAGTGCGTATTCTATACAGAGTGCCTAATTTAACCATTTTGTCTGAGCACTTTGTCAATATATAAATACACTGCTGGCCAAAATCTTAAGGCCAATAAACACAAAGATGAAATATGTATTTTGCGTTGTTAGACTCAACCACTTATTTGAGCAGAGCTTCGAAAGATGACAATAACAAAAGGGAAAATAAAAATAAACAAATTTTTAGCATTTAATAGGGAAAATGTGAACAGTATGAAATTAGCCTAAATACTAGTTGGTAAAAAGTTTAAGATCATATCAAAAAGAAGAGGTAAACAGAGTAGGAAATGCCCAATAAGAGTTCTCAGTAATCTCACGGCCCTCATTGCAAATAACTTCAAAAATTCACCTTGGCATGGTCGATATAAGCGTTTGCAGAAGGCTAGCTGGAATGTTATTCCAAGTGATGAAGATGGCTTCACGAAGATTATTCACTGTTTGGAATTAACGTCCATTTCTATTGGACTTCCCTTGCCATCCACCCCCAAACATTTTCAGTAGGGTTCAGTTCGGGCGAACACGCTGGATGGTTTAAAAGAATCGCGTTATTCGCCATTAAAAAGTCCTTTGTTCTGCGGGCATAGTGGATTGCAACATTGTCCTGCTGAAGGATCAAGTGATTTCCACACAAGTGAGGGCTTTCTTTCAATAAGGATGCTCTCTCCAACATGTCAATGCAGCCAGCTGCTGTTTAACGCCCCTGTACAACCTGAAGCTTCATTGTTCCATGGAAGAAGAAAGCACCCCAGATCATGGTGGAACCTCCTCCACTGTGTCGTGTAGAAAATGTCTCCGTTGACATATCCTTATCGTGCCAGTAACGTTGGAAGCCATCTGAACCATCCAGGTTAAGTGTTTTCTCATCAGAGAATAAAACTTTCGTCCACTTTTCTACGTCCCATGTTTGGTGCTTCTCAGCAAAATTTAACCGAGCTGTTTCGTGGTGTGGAAGGAGGCGTGGTCTTTAAAGACGTTTACGATTTTTAAAGCCTTTCTCTCGTAGATGCCGACTTATTGTTCTTGAGCTACATTCTGCGTCCGTAAGGTCCTTAATCTGGTTTGACGATCGGCTTGTGTCTTGCCGAACAACCCGTCGAATCCTCCTGCTCAACGTCGGCGAATTTTCTTGGGCCAACTACTTGAAATTCTCGTTCCGTATCTCTCAGGGTTTTAAAGAAATTTGCAACAGCAAGTTTACTACACCCAATCACACCAGCGATGGCACGTTGAGAGAGACCTTGCTTTTGCAGCTCGACAATTCTGCCACGTTCAAACTCTGTCAACTTTTTAGCTTTTGCCATGTTTTTACCCAATGTAACGAAGGAGATGTCAGTGGGAGATGTTGAAAACGCTAATGCTTGAACTCAAATTACTAAATTTCGTTACGTGTTTACTGATTAACGCTTTGTTTCAGTATGGTCTTAAACTTTTGACCAACTAGTATTTAGGCTAATTTCATAGTGTTCACATTTTCCCTATTAAACGCAATAAAAAAATTTTTTTTTATTTTTATTTTCCCTTTTCTTATTTTCATCTTTCAAAGCTCTACTCAAATAAGTGGTTGAGTCTAACAACGCAAAATGCATATTTCATCTTTGTGTTCATTGGCCTTAAGATTTTGGCCAGCAGTGTATATACCTGTATATTTAAAACAGCATGGATGAAGTCTAGAAAAGTGAGAATAAAAACTTTTACCACTCATTAAATTATTCTTCACGAGTAACACCTGTAGGAAAGAAGATAAAATGAGAACATTTGTGATTCCGTGTTCAAACGTGTTCGACATTTTACTTAAATACTTCATGCTTAACTGCTCCAGAAGAGAGCGCATGGATCACCACTTAACTCATTATACAACGCACAGTATTTTATTATGGGTCAACTTTTCGGTGACTTCTACTTAGACGTCGTATAATGTTTCTGTTACTTATTTTTAACAGTATGTATCTAAAGCTTGGACTTTACTGTTCTTGATTGAAGTTGTCGTTATACTGAGATTAATCTATACGGATGAAACATCTCGTGCTCTTGAAGATTTAGAAAAACCAAGTCCAAATGTTTTCTCGAATGGCAGTCAAGAATAAATATGTGCTAAGCCACTGAACCAATTACATCAGAAATTAAAGGAAACTAACTACCGGTATATTGCTAGAAGTACCTCCGCAGGCCCTCTTCCCCCGATAGGGTTTAGTTTAAAACCAAAATTTGAAGTAACAAATATTTTTATTTATTGCCTCTGATGTTCGTATGTCATGCTGTGTTGTAGCCTACAAAATGCACAATTCTTCTCATGATTCATAGCATGCGCTCGTTTTAACGATGCCGCGATTGTACAAATTGTATTGTTCAGCGTACTTTATGTGACGTCAATTTAGTGTTTACTGACATACTGACAGACAACACACTACTGTATTGTGATACAAATGATTAAAACAGTTGACCTCACCAAACGGCCTTCGGCCCCTTTTGGGGAAATAAAATTTGTAAATGTGATGAATACAAAGGGTTGCAGAAAATGTAATAGTTTTAAATCTTTCATTTGTAAAGTACATAGCTCGCTCTGATCTGAAGTTAAATATTATTACAAGGGTTGTGGTATAGAAAAGATATTCAGCGTGAGTTCTTTTGTTTTATAAAACCATCAACCATCACTTAGCTTATTAGATAAACAATAATAAATTTTTATCATACTACAACAATTGTACGCATAATTATATAAAACCAGCCCCTCCAGCGCACAGCGATATATCTATAGATTTACAACGCTAGAATCCGGGTTTCGATACCCGTGGTGGGCAGAGCAAAGAGAGCCTATTGTGTTGCTTTGTGCTTAAGTTTCAAACAAACTATAAAACTATAACTTTTGCTTGTCGATCTCAAACTAGATGTTGTGACAATTTCAACATGAAAATGTAAATAAACTTATTTCTTGAAATCCAAGTAAGGGGTAGTTTTGTTTTATAATTTTCGTTTCTGAACCATTAGAATATTTTAATCTGAATAATTCTAGTCTGATTATAATAAAAACACACGTGTAGAACGAAATGCAAAACGTATTGCAAATGTTCCCGCTTGAAAAATGATTTGTACATTTTTAACATGTGAATTAAGGAAATATCCAGGGATGTTAACAAATATGTTGTTTGTTTATTTGTTTGTTTTCTTCAAGTACATAGCTGCACATGGCTTACCTGTGTTCATTACAATGTAGCGATCGAATCCCAACTTTTAGCCTTGTGAGCTCTAAGTCTTATAGTTGACTCAACAGGAGACATTTCAGTTAGTTTGTTTGTTTTGATTTTCGCGGAAAGCTACACGAGGGCTATTTGCGTTAGCCGCCCCTTATTTAGTAGTGTGAGACTATAGGGAAGGCAGCTAGTCATCACCATCCACCGCCAACTCTTGGACTAATCTTTTACCAACGAATAGTGGGATTGACCGTCACTTTATAATGTCCCCACAGCTGAAAGGGCGAACATGTTTAGTGTGACAGGGAATCGACCCGCGATTCTCAGATTACGAGTCGAACGTCTTAACCCACCTGGCCATCTTGGGCCGTTGAGTTAGTACATTTATGAAAGTGATTTATTTGTGAAGTGCTAGACAGGATCATTCGAAACGGCTACCCTTTGAATTTCAGTTAGCAACATGTGAATTGGATTACGCATTCATGTGAAAACAAAACGTTACTTTAAAATTACTTTAAAAAATTTCGTCATTTGTAAGTAAAGATTCCCGTAAAGGCGACGAAAATAAACATACGTTTAATATTATGACTGTGAAAAAACAAAAACCTTTGAGAGCTTATTTTACTTGTAGTTGGAACGCTTTCATCGTTTTGTGTTTGTAGCTTTAGTTAGGCTAAATAATCTGATCCACTAGAGCTGTGAGATCCACGTCAGTAACTTAGTTACGGGCAATGACCAAAGGTAACTTAACGACCACTATCAAATGTAATTAACTTGAGATTGGTCCTCATTACGTAGATAAAGACGGTAGCTATTAAACAATGAATCCACGTATTCATATGTCATATGACAAAGAACAATAATCACAGATAAATAATTATCTTATAATCAATGCATATGAAGAGAAAAAAAAAATTCTACCTAACATTAAAAGATATTACTCCAAATAGATGTTTAACTCGTGTCATTTGGGAAACCAATTATTGCGTTGGTATTCAAAAACTGGAGTTTCACGCTGGGACAGCGGTAAGATTTGGTTTGTTTTGAATTTCGCGCAAAGCTACACGAGGGCTATCTGCGCTAGCCATCCCTAATTTTGCTATGTAAGACTAGAGGGAAGGCAGCTAATCATCACCACCCACCGCCAACTCTTTAGCTACTCTTTTACCAACGAATAGTGGGATTGATCGTATCATTATAACGCCCTCACGGTTGAAAGGACAAGTATGTTTGCTGCGACGGGGATTCGAGCCTGCGACCTTCAGATTACGAGTGGAGTAATTTAACCACCTGTCCATGTCGGTCCAAAAATTGTTAGTCTATGAAATTACAACTCTAAAATCAGCGATTCGATTCTCCTTTGTAAACATAACAAATAGCCCGCTGCGGGTTTGCTACAACAATAAAACACACACACAAAACCGAACGATGGGAGTTGAAAAATATAGACTCAAAACACTTTTAAAATATATTGTACAAAGTTGTAACTTACAGCTTGGGTAAATATACAATTATTAAATATTATTGTAATTATTACTTTCAATATTCAAGCTGTAATATCTATTAAATTTGGACAAAAAAGAATTAGAATGTTAACCACTTTTGGTTCGAAAGGCAGTGACCTTCTGTATAGATACAGACAATACAAGTTATTTTCATGGCAATAAAAATTCAACAACAATAAAAGCATTAGTAAAGTAAGTGAAACTTGGGACGTCGATTTTTTAACAGTGATTGAAAAAAACGAATTATCTACACAATTTTTGACGTTTTAATTTGGTGTGCTCCAGAGACTAGGTTTTCTTACATTCGTTTAATACTGATATTGTGTTTACGACAGATACCAAGTGTTCTGGTATTCTCAGTAATAAATTTGATAAGTTTACTTTAAAAAAAAAGGACTTGGTAGAGGTTTAACTTTGGAAACAAGACAGGCTGAATGTCATTGCTCTCTGATTCTCGTGTCAGGCTGTTGATCTGGGGTTCGAAACGTGACGTTGCTGAACATGTTTTAAGTTTTTAGCTTTAAGCATGTTATAAAAAGGACATTGAAGTCCATTATTCGGCTGTGCGTGCTGCTGGCTAATGTTTGTTCACTATTTCATAAACCGAATAAACCGAAGGGGATCTCTGACCTAACGCGCATGTCCATAAAGTATCATTCGGTTCAAATCCACAGAACTAAGAGAGAAGCAGCCAAGTGAGATTCTCGCATATAGTTAGTAATGTTGTCTTACTTTAGCAACAGGGTGACTGGAGTAGTAAGCAGAGTTTGAACATCGTACTATTTTTGGAACCAAGTGAGAGGCAGCCTAAGCATAAAAATGTTTTAACACAGACACCGAAACGCCATTTTTTTAGAACCAACTCAGTAGCAACACAGAAATAAAAGTGTTTTAACATAGACACCGAAACGTCATTCTATTCTAGAACCAACTTAGTAGCAACACAGAAATAAAAGTGTTTTAACATAGACACCGAAACGTCATTCTATTCTAGAACCAACTCAGTAGCAACACAGAAATATAAAGTGTTTTAACATAGACACCGAAACGTCATTCTATTCTAGAACCAACTCAGTAGCAGCAGATAGATCAAAGTGCTTTTAACAAAGACATCGAAACGTCATCCTATCATAGAACCAACTCAGTAGCAACAGATAAACAAAGTGTTTTAACAAAGACATTGAAACGTTATGCTTTTTGAAAATCATGTAAAACATACACATATGAAATGTTTCAACATGACAATAATCATGTCATCCTTCTTTAGAAAGAGTAGAAAGAGCCTGAACAGTTTATTTATTACAGTTCGTCTACTTTGAAAGCTCGAGATATGAGGACAGAAGGTTTTATGATAGTTTCAGGTGAAAACAGAAATAAAAGAGTATGATAGTTTCAGATAAATATAGAGATAAAAGAGTATGATAGTTTCAGATAAATATATAGATAAAAGGGTATGATAGTTTCAGGTAAATATAGGGATAAAAGGGTGTGATAGTTTCAGGTAAAAACAAAGATAAAAGGGTGTGATAGTTTCAGGTAAAAACAAAGATAAAAGGGTGTGATAGTTTCAGGTAAATATAGAGATAAAATGGTAAGAAAATAATCAGCACGCGAATTGAAAAGAAAAAAATTCAAACACCCACGCACAAAATAAAGTTGAATTATTATTTATCTTACTTAAGTCTTACTTATAAAGCTGCATCACCCTTTACTTGGGTATGTTTCACACCCTAGGAAAGAACAATACAGGAGCTTGACGGAGTGATAACAAGTTATCTTGCATAACCACAATGGTACAAGGCTTTAACCTGAACCAATCATTGAAGCATATTTAAGACCAGTCACATCCTCTTTACAGGAGTGTTAACTAAGAGCAGAACACTCACAAACATATACTAAAGAACATTTCTGAATATACTCGAATAATAAAATATTCTTTTCTAGTGCACAAGAGTAAAATGTAGCAGTTTTTAAGTGTGTTACTGTTGTAGAATATGATACATTGTCGTCGTCGTGTTTTGTAGCCAAGACAGCATTTACTTGGAGACTGTTTCAGGTCGTCTTCGTTTTCTGTTATCAAGACAAGTTACCAGGAGAATGTTTCAACCAATAGTTCGACACCCAATCTAACTCTAGAACCAGGACAAAATGAATCTTAATAAAGAGTTTCAACATAAACATTATTTATTTTAGAATTACAGCAAAAGATCCTAGAAGATGATTTTATCATAAAGCTCAAAATGTTTTTGTTTCCTTGAATCAACACAAAAGCAGCCCCAAGAAGTTCTTTTCACAAAGTGCGACACGTCCTCAGAACAAGTCTGTAAGAGCCTGAACAAAAAAAAAAATGAAGATAAAATTAAAAGATTTAAGAAAGTTAAATAAACTAAGAACTAAAATAGAGAAAGTTAGTGGGAGAAACCGGAAGAGAAAAAACAGAAACCGAAAGACTTAACAGAAAGAACTTGATAAAAAAGGACAAATAACAGAAGGAAAGTGAGAGGAAAAACGACAGAAAAGAAAAAAAAGTATATGATAAGCGCTAAACGACGGAAACGAAAAAATACATTAATTAAAAAGATAAAAATAAAAAATTAATTAAATAAGTTAATAAAAGGATAAAATAAAAAATTAATTAAATAAGTTAATAAAAGGATAAAAATAAAAAATTAATTAAATAAGTTAATAAAAAAGATAAAAAATAATTAAATTAACTTTATTAAATAAATTAATAAAAAGATAAAAAATAAAAAATAATTAAATTAAATAAATTAATAAAAAAATACAATGAAGAGAAAAAATTAGAAACTACACGAGCGTCAAGATAACAACAGAAACAACCAGCGAAGAGACAAGTATGGAACGGGAAACCACAAATAACAAATATATGTATGAGAAAACTAAATAAGGAAAGTATAACTGAAGAGACCGTAAACAGAAATGGAAAAACAATTCACGAACAAACATACTGGAAACAGAAACAAGAAAATATATGATTGAACGTGCAATTACAACAATATAGGAAAAATCTAGTATAATGAAAAACGATACTAAAAACACGAGAAAAACTTAATCAAAGAGTCTAATAACATACAGCTCAATATACGGTTTGTACAACTGTTGTAACACGATTAGTACAATTGTTATAATACGATTGGTACAGTTTGTATCATACAGTTTGTATAGGAAATATCAGACGGTTGACATTAAAGAAAATATTACAATGATAGCCAGTTTAACTGTTGCTTGTTTCAAAGCAAAACTTAAGAAACTCAACTGTAATCGTAATGAAACAGCTTTATAAGCAATTTTGCACCACCCAGTAGAGCACAAAAGTAAAAACAAAGAGAAAATATAATCAAACAAACCAATAAAACAATCGATTGAAAAAATTTTGTTTGCTTGTTTGTTTTGAATTTCGCTACATGAAAGCTACACGAGGGCTATCTGCGATAGCCATCCTTAATTTAGTAGTGTAAGATTGGAAGGAAGGAAGCTAGTCATCACCACCCACCGCCAACTCTTGTGCTATTCTTCTATCAACGAATACTGGGATTGACCGTCACGGCTGAAAGGGTGAGCATGTTTGGTGTGATGGGGATTCGAACTTGTGACCGTCGGATTATGAGTCGAGTGCCTTAACCACCTGGTTATGCCGAGCCTGATTGAAAAAAATAATAATTGGAAACGGTACCAACACATAAACAAACAAACAAACAAACAAAAAACAACAGAAAAGTACAAGTAAAGAGACTACAGAATAAAAAAGTATTCCGCTAGTACAATGGTAAGTCTACGGACTTACAACGCTGAAATTAGAGGTTTGATTCCCCTCTGACGAACTCAGTAGATAGCCCTATGTGGCTTTGCTATAAGAAAAACACAGAAAATAAGAAAGTTAAAATATGGAACGGACTAAAAACGGTAAATAAATGGATCAACGTACACTTTTTGTGTGCGTGTGTTGAAAAACTAGAAACTTCGTGTAAAGTTTTTAACAAGACGAACTTTTATTTAGATCTAATAATTTTCGCAATTTTTTAAACTGTAGAGAAGTTCTTGGAAATTTTTTTTTTAATGTCGCGCAAAGCTACACTAGGGTTATTTGCGTTGGCCGTCCATAATTTAACAGCGTAAAACCAAAGGAAAGGCAGTTAATCATCACCACCCACCGCCAACTTTTGGGTTACTTTTAACAAAAAGAATGGTGAGATTGACCGTCACATTATAACGCTCCCACGGGTGACAGGGCGAGCATATTTGGTATGACGCTGATTCGAACCCGCGACCCTCGGATTATAAGGCAAGTGCCTTAACCACCTGGCCATGCCAGGCCTCCTAGAAAAATAAAAACTTATAAACCACAGCATACAGAATTATAATACTTCGATGGTTTATTGTTCGTAGCATCCAAAAGAAATAATAAATAAGATATACACTTCATGTTGCTGTATTATTACAGTTATTTACATTAAGTAGCACTTACACAGAACATCTTTTATCAGTGACTTGTTCGAATAATTCGTCCCAACAATTGGCATGCCAGATTTCCACGGTTTTGATTGGTCTCCAAAGGGTGGTAACCTGTAGATTGCCCACGAGTAATTCTATTGTTTATACATCTCAAGAAAGTAAGTAATATTTTTTTTCAAATCTCTGGAGTTCAGGGGGTCGTCAAGCCAGGGTGAGTGAGAAGACAGGGAAGTCTGTCTTCTCCCCCTTTATTACTATGCATACACGATATAATTACGTTATATGGGTTTGTGCCTGTGTTTCTCACTTTGTGTTAGGTATTCCAGTACAACAAATATACGCAAAGCAATTCAAAATGAACACAATTGCTTTTCTTTTTTCTAAGAGAAAACTCACAGAAGCGTAAGAGTCATTACCTCTCTCTGCTGTCTTATTATAATCGAAATCTTGAAAAATGTGTGACAAGCGTGTTTTTCTATTAACTGTTTCGTTTGAGTGATAATTATAATTATTGCATATAATTTGGTGCACTCGTTAGATTCGGCGGCGTCACCAGGATAAGTAATGAAAGTATCAGCGTTACACGCATGCGTAGTTGAAGCTCCCCATTACACTTTTAATCCATTGTCCAAGCGCTGGATATGTTACGTCAGGATTACTAACATTGTACAGGTGAGAGTTTGTTTGTTTTGGAATTTTGCACAAAGCTACTCGAGGGCTATCTGTGCTAGCCGTCCCTAATTTAGCAGTGTAAGACTAGAGGGAAGGCAGCTAGTCATCACCACCCACCGCCAACTCTTGGGCTACTCTTTTACCAACGAATAGTTGGATTGACCGTCACAATATAACGCCCCCACGGCTGGGAGGGCGAGCATGTTTGGCGCGACTCGGGTGCGAACCCGCGACCCTCAGATTACGAAGCGCACGCCTTAACGCGCTAGGCCATGCCGGGTCCACAGATGAGAGAGAATTGCACGAGCCAGAAGTTATAAAACAAAACAAAAACATTGTGTTTCAAGCTGCACTTTTCACGATGGGTCTAGCTGGTCGAGAATTCGAGAAACAAGTTACAATGTAAAGTGCACGTGCTGGTTTGATTCGTATAGTTGCTTTTTTACTTCAAAAAATAAATTTTCAAACATCTTTTTTTTTTTTTACGTGCGGACGAGTAGAAATGCACAATGTACTCTATCGGGTGAATGTATGAAGATTTCTTAACAACGGGTTATTATTTTAGTGTACCATGCAGCCGGAGTCCGGTAATCCGTCTAATATTCGATTATTGCCGTAGGAGCTTTCAGAGACAGTCGTGACGCCAGTAGCTAGCTTCGTTAATGACGCTAGAAGACAAACGAGTGCATGCAGGTTGGATTGTACAAAGCAAGTTTTTATGCGTGTCGTAATAACGTCGGACTTACTAAACGCCGTCAGGGTATTACGAGCTCCACCTGTCTCCTACACAATGCACGCGGAGCGTGCACATGATGTAGTAAGTTGCGTGTTCTAGGAGGAACCGCTTTATTGTGTAGCTTGCCCCCCTTGTGTTCCAGTAATATAAAGAACTCATGAGCTTGCTGTCGGTCTGAATGGACGCCAGAATTGTCGTCTACGTGCCTCATGCGAGAGAACAGCCGAATTCTTTGTCGACGCTGTTGCGTGCTTTTCTAGCTCATTTATATTTGAGTGCAGTATTCGTTGCTCCGTGATATGACTGCATGGTTGCTAATATCGAACCTTCTAGACATTCCTTACATTCTTTCTGACTGACAATCCCTTTGTCGAGGGATTGAATATTCCAGGAATTTGGCGTCCAAGCAATAACCTTAATATTTTCTATGGCTTACTTTTACGTCCACTACGAGCCCGTGTGAAACATCTGGGCATGCAAGCTCATTAGAAAGTCCTTGGCTCTATTTCTCAACCCCGACCCTCCACTACACCCCACCCCCCTTGCTGACAAGTTTTTAGTTGAGGTCAGAAAGTTAGGTTGTGGAGTGAGTTTTTAGACCGAAAAGAAATGTAACATGCATACATGGTATTTCTTCATTTTCCGAACAATTTCTTTCTGGTGGAAGATTATTCATCTTAGAGCTATCTGATTGAGCTTCCAACAGTTTGAAGTGTAACATATGTCTAGTTATATTTTGTGCGTGTGCCAAACAAGCAGATTCAAAAGAAAATTCGCAATAAGAAGAGATTTACAGAATGTGCTCACAAAAAGAAGAACCCCATGGGACAGCAGTTTGACAAACAAAATACAATTTAATACAATTGGGATCAAATGAAAATAAAGCCAAGAAAAAGAAAACTAACATAAAAATGAAACACAACAGTCAAGTAGAAATAAGACTAAATATATTGAGAAATTTACATATAAATTTTGAGATGCAAGCCAGGAACAACTGAATAAACTGAAATCTTTGGTTCACCATACCACCAATAGCGCAACTGATCTTATTTGTCACGTTGTTAGCTGAGCCAATCATAATTAAAAAAGTCCGTTTGGAAACGGTTCTGTTTTGTATGATTGTAGGATCAGTAATGTCACAAGGTCGACATGGTGAGTATGAAAGCCTGATATACCAATGAGAAGACAGAGACAGCTCAGACTGGCAATAACAAGCGAGGTAACACATCTCAGGTCAGATTTATAGTAAGCTAAAATCAAAATTTTAGACACACGACATAATATACGAAAAACAGAATAATGTTGAAACTTTTTGCGACGTTGGTTACAGAAGGATATTTACAATAGTTCCAAAGTTAATCTTCTAAATATCTGTTTTCAAAGCTACGTTTTCATGAAGACAAGGAGGTGCCATTATGCTAGACATGTAATGGTGGAAATTCCAGAGAAATGTTTTATCCTGTTATATCTTCAAGTATGGAAATGAGAATTGAAAGTAATGGAGTCCTGGTTCTAAAGGTGCATCATGGATAAACCACACCTCAGATGAAGATGCTTTGTGAAGAGCAGGTTCCTGGAGGAAGCTGCTGACCAATGCCAGAAGAAGAAAGTTGGAGTTTTTGGACATCTTATGAGGAAGAAAGAAGCTGAAAGTTTAATGATCGTAACTGAGTAAATTGAAGAAAGGAAGAACCGTGTAAGACAGAGGTTTACAAGAGTCTGTTTAAATGGATGAATGTAATGGCATTGAAAATTATTTGTGCCTTAAGGAGAACAGAGTTGTGGAAGACCATGGTCACCAAAGTCCTGTTTGGACATGGTATATATAATATTGTGCAAAAGTGTGAGAACAAAGTCAAAAAGTACATTTTAGGCTACCTTAATCCATATCTTTTATAATTTTCTTATTTAGTACATTGTAAACTTAGTGAAAGTGACTGAGTTCAGCAAATAGTTAATACTTTCTGTGTTCCTCATTTACATTAAATTAAACTACAGACAGTATTTCAGGCATTGTTGGAACATATTGAATAAATGTGTCTCTTTCACCTTTCTTCCACCAGATGTACAATCTACCTTTAGAACCAAATATTTCAAAATTCGACTCATTCGTCAATAACACCCTTTTTCTAATCATCAACAGTCCAGTTTTGTACTTTTTAGGAAATTGCAGTCTTTTGATAATATTTTAAGATTGAAGTAATGGATTTTTAGCTGTTACACGACCATATATTTCATTCTTGCTGAGTCTTCATGATATTGTATATCAGAACACTTTTCTGTCAGTTGGTACATGGTTGTTTATCTCATACTTGAGATCAGTGGCAGTCTTTCTTCTGTCTTGAAAGTTTGTTTGTTTGTTTTCTAATTTCGTGCAAACCTACTCGAGGGCTATCTGCGCTAAACCAACTTTTACCAACGAATAGTGGGATTGATCGTAACATTATAACGCCCCCACGGCTGAAAGGGCGAGGATGTTTGGCGCGATCCTCGAATTACGAGTCACATGCCTTAACACACCTGGCCAGGTCTTGAAAGCTGCATAAACAAAGATATTTTGCATCAGTATAACTGAAGTTAGGTGTTCTGTCTCTTCCTTTTTCTATTTTAATATTTATCTGTCTCGGTCACACTATCTAAGGTGTACTTGACAACGTTTGGGGAGTATTTCAAGTTTGTAGTAATTTGTCAGAAAGTCCAACCAGCATCGCAAAGAGCTTTTATACGAACTCTCTGCTCTGCTGACAGTTCTCTAAGCTTTATGGGCTGTGACATGACAACAAAACTTAATATATAGTGTTAAACTTTTTTTTAAATTAAGGTTCATGTGTGAAGCGCTATTAAATTGATTTCTTATAGCATATATCAGTACCATATGTTAGAGTCTTCCCATATAGTTAAGACACTGCATGGGGTACCTCGACAGATATTTCAGGCTATAAATTTGATCAGTATGTTCATTCAAGCAAAACCATTATGACATATCCTTGGTACAAGTATATGGGAATTCCAAACAATGGTAAGTATTCTCACCCTAGCTCATTGGGTTGTCAACATGGATCAGTGAAGTATTACCATATGGTTGAAGTTTACATCTTGTAATAACATTTTAGAATTAGTCCTATAAAATGGAAAGAATGACAAAATATTCTCTTGTCCAAACAGTTTTGCATAGTACTGTATTTATATATATATATACAGATCTCTGAAAGACCGCGGTCACCAACGTCTTGTATGGATAAAGTGCACAGAAAAAATTTGGTATTATGTTGTTAACCCTCAGTTGTCACCAAATATAACCTTTTTTAAACTCTTTTCCGTTTTTTTAACTTTTAGTCCACTTATTTTATATTCATTTTGGCTAACCTGACGCCTCATAAAAATTCTGAGATATATAGGTTGAGATAAAAAAAAGAAAAGAAAGATAGCCATTGGTCATTAAATGCCAAATAATTTGATTAAAATTGATAGTTTTAAATGCTTACAGAAAATTTCGATATTGGTATTTTCTGGTGTTGTTCTGGTTTTTGTTATGAGTACATAGCATCATTTTCATGTTTAATAGCACAAAAAGGTATGTCGAACGAGCTTGCCAGAGTAAAAGACTCCCCGCCATTTCCTCAGTTTTATATGCAAATTTAACACTCCAATAGATTTTTTAAACTGATGCTTAAAATACAAACTTTTTCCTCACAAAATCAAAATGGAAAACGATAATATGGCAAGAGAACGAGAATGTCACTTTTAATTAATGTTCTTCAGTTAATAATCATGTTCATCTTGTGAGGAGGGTACTTGTGTTCAAAATTATGTTATGTGATTAAAAAATTGGTTTTGCGCATGCCTCAATTATGTTTCTAAGTGTCTGAATTCTGAATACCCAAAAATGAGATCCCCCAGTGGCTCAGCAGTATGTCTACGGACTTACAACGCTAAAAACCGAGTTTCGATACCAGTTGTGGACAGACCACAGATAACCCATTGTGTAGCTTCGTACTTAATTCAAAACAAACCCAAAGTGTGGCATTATTTATGAATTTTTGTTTGTGGTGCCATTCAGTAGACGTTACGGGAATTTTGGTTACGTGCATAGATACTGACATACACGCTACGTTCGTTATAGTACAATTACAACTAACTTTCAAGAAACATGAGGTCATTTTTCAGGGAACATCATCTATAGATACAAAAAGATGTTTGAATATATAAAAGGTGTACTGTAATTTACATTAAGTACGCGTTACATTTAACAAGTTCAGGGTTATTTGCACTAGTATTTGAATGTTTGAAGACAGTTATTTTAATGTTCGCGGGTTTTTCGCGAGCCGTACACCATATACAACACACTTGCATTCAGTATGGAGGACCCTACTCCATATGGAGAATCAGCAGTTAGTGAGGTAAAAGTCTAAACTTTTTGTATTACAGAGGCTAAGTATGTTACATTCAAACTGTTTTGGAGCCTCAACACGTTATTACATTTTATAGTGTCCCATTCTGTCATATTCTATCTTGACGAAATCCTTGCAGTGCATTGTCTGTTGAAAAGGCCCATCATAAGACTGTCATATCTAAAGCACACTTCTTTTCCCTGCAGACTTTCCATGACCCATTTGATGTATAAGCATAATGGTTTCCAAGTTCCCACTTCAACATTTCTTTCACAGAGAAATCCACGAGTACTGTATCTAGTGGCTTAACTGGCGTGTCTTTGTATCGAATAAAATGAATACCAATTTCATTTTACATCTGCTTCATACATGCAATAGTTGAACTTGTGTTGCTTGTCTAGTCAGATTATGTTGCTTATTGTTGCCTGGACCACATACACAGATTTTTACCATTGACCTTTGTTTGCGTGAATTCTTACCTTTTATAAAACGCCATATTTTACGTACCACAAATAGCGATATATTTATTACAAGTCTCTTTATGAATGCTTCTGGTTTCCTTAGATGAGTTAACAAGTTCTGAATCCTTAATCTAAACACACTTTCAATATTTGAGCATAGAGATGTATTGCAAAGGGAAGGGCTGTAACATACTCTTTCTGTTTGTTTTTGTTTTTCGAATTTTGCGCAAAGCTACTCGAAAGCTATTTGCGCTAACCGTTCCTAATTTAGCAGTGTAAGACTAAAGGGAAACCGGCGTGTCATTACCACTTACCGCCAATTCTTGGGCTACTCTTTTACCAACTAATAGTGGGATTGACCGTCACATTATAACGATTCCACGGCTGAAAAGGTGAGCATGTTTGTTGCGAAGGGGATTCGTACCCGCGACCTTCGGATTAAGAGCTGAATGTCTTAACCACCTGGCCATGCACTGTTTATACTAAAAGGTTTCAGTATAAACGTGAGACGTTTTAAAATTTAGAAACAGTAAAGATTATGAACGAAAAGATGGATGAATTAGGATTACATTTACTGGTGAAATTAGGAGACATTCTTTCTTTCTTACTTTCTCTTTCTTCTTACTATCTCCAATTTTTCTTTGTAACTTACATGGTACGCGCTTTTAAATCTGTGTGTGTGGTCTCGAATATATAAAAATTATACATGGGCTAACTACGTTAGCCGTCCATAGTTTTAAACTGATAGACTAGAGGAAAGGTAATTAGTACACAGTTCCTCCTCTTGGACTATTACAATTGAATAGCGGGATTTGTTTAACCTTCACTTTTATAACTCATTTAAGGCTCCAACCTACGGCGTCCAATTTTACAGTAAAAGAACTGGAAACTTGGACGTATAGTTTCACAATTTTTCACGCTATCTGCAAGACTACGTCTGACCTTACTTTAAAGTGATATTAGTAGAAGCTGGAGATTTAGACAGAAAATTAGACAAAGAGATATAAAAACATTGTACCTAAATTCCAAGTTCATATCCAAATTCGAGAAAAAAAAATTTAATACACAGTCGTTTGGTGACACATTTCCCCATTTTCCTTTCTTAGAAGTTGTTTAGTGTGTTCATAAATAAAATACAAACTGTACGACCTATAATACCTCCCTTTCATATATAAAATACACAAAATTAAGTTTATATTATTTTATTCACCAAAAACAAGCATTTTTCGTATTACACAACGAAAGTAATCAATTATCACATGTGCCATTTTGAAAGACTGAAGAATAGCAAAAAGATAAAATAATTCCCGAAGAAAATAGAAAAATAATAGAGTGCGTGACAGTCAATAACAAAACAATAATACAACACACACACGCGAAAAAAAAAAAAACACGAATAGAAAGGAAGGCTAGAATTGAAATGTATGTTCAGACTGGTCAATAATTCTTTATAACCAGGAGGTATCATAGATGTAACGGTTGCTTTCAACATTAAGAAGAATCGCCAGTTAATAATTATGTGATAATACATTGACAAGAATGCTCTTTCAGCCATGAGTGCGTTATAATGTGACGGTCAATCGCACTCTTCGTTGGCAAAATAGTAGCACAAGACCTGACGGTGGATGGTGATGACTAGCTGCCTTCCCTCTAGTCTTACACTACAAAATTAGGGACGGATAGCACAGATAGCCCTCGTGTAGCTTTGGGCGAAATTCAAAAAACATAATAAACAAACTGACAAAAATGGTGAAATGTATATCCATTATAAGCAACTTCTCTGATTTTCCTTCGAGCAACTTCTATCACGTGATTTATTTAATTTACGTAATTAACCAGTATGGTTTTTCTTTATTTTTACTGAAAGCTATGGTTGTTCTGGTTGATCATATTAACGTCCTGTGATACTCTCGTCCTCATGTTCTCTCTCTCTCTTCCCCCCCTTTTTTTTTTCCTCTTGACCATAGTGGCCTCGTTGTTGAGAGTACTTGAATAACGTTTGGAGCAGAATAACATTATGAGTAGTGATCGTAAACTGACACGTTTGGAGTACATAATTCATTTTTGGATGGTATTTATTTCTACATCTTGTGTCACGCCTGCGTGAGAGAGAACAAGTGAGTCATGAAAATTCCGGTTCATACATACAATCTATAAAGATATAGCTACAGGATACTGCCATTAGTTTTCCAACCGTTTTCAAATTCAAAGAATCTCTATCTTTGCTTAAAATGACTTTTCTTTCATGCAAACCTCTTCTGTCCCTCGAAGCGTGAACAATGTGATCATTTATAAGAACAGCATAGCAAAAACGAAAGAAATCTGAGATACATTATTCTTGCAGTAAACATTAGGGTTACAGTAACTTTCTTTTATCATACCGGTACTATGGTTAACTATTATAGTATGTAGCAGATGCTCTTTCATGACACTGATAACACACCAACAGACTATGACTGAAAAACTTATTCCTCTCATACTGATAAGTTAGCCTTACATTTGACCATTGTGTGATTTGCCGAACTGTCGTATTTTATGTCTGCTTATGCATAATTAGTTTACATTTATGTGAACACTAAACTCTTGATTCGTCTCAGAATTGAGCCTTGATTTCGCAACTTCAACTCTTCTAATAAACTGTGTAGTTGTCTGATCAATTCATCAGAATCAGATGAAGGCAATCTCAATCACTCCAGAGAACCTTCAGTAAAATAACTCTTATCTCTATCTTTGTGATGGCTATGAAACTTAATCTGATATGATTTTGTGTGTTATTTTGCCCCTTTATAGCAAGGTCAAGCGTGGCCCTGGAGCTAATGTTACAAACTGTGAATCTAAAAAACATAGTTCGCGTCCCTTGCCCTCCCACTACGAAACAAAAAAAATATACATATATTTGGGCGGCAGGCGTTTTATAATAGTGACGGTCAAATCACTTAATTCGGTCTCACAAGAGTAACTCCATAGTTGGCGGTGGGTGGTGATGACTAGCTGCCTTCCCTATAGTCTTACACTGCAAAATTAGGGACGACTAGCGCAGATAGCCCTCGAGTAGCTTTATAAAAATAAAAATCAAACAAACTTCTTTTCCGCTCGTGTTCATTTACAATAACATAAACCAGAATTCAGAATGTAAAGACCAGAACGAAAAAAAAATGAAAATGACGTATACAGATTTCGTCAAAGTTTTTTAATCTTTCTTTGTTTAGAATTAAGAACAAAGCTACAAAATGGGATTTCTGGGATTTTCTCACCACGGATATCGAAACCCGGTTTCTACCGTTATAAGTCCGCAGACATACCGCTGTGCTACTAGGAGGTTTCATCAAGAAGAAAAATTGATTGTTTTGAGTTTCGCGCAAAGCTACTCGCGGGCTATCTGCACTAGCCGTCTCTAATTTAGCAGTGTAAGACTAGAGATAAGGCAGCTAGTCATCACCACCCACCGCCAACTCTTAGGCTACTCTTTTACCAACGAATAGTGGGATTGACCGTCACATTTTAACGCCCCCACGACTGAAAGAGCGAGCATGTTTGGTGCGACCGAGATTCGAACCCGCGAACCTCAGATTACGAGTCGAGTGCCTGAACCCACCTGGCCATGGCGGGCGAAAAAAATTGAAAGTTTATTTGAAGAACAAGCGTTTGGTGATATACCCGTATTAACTACCCATCAGCTACACCATACTTATTAATTTAGAAAAAAAAGAACTATGCAAAGATGATGAAAAATAAAACCGCGGTAAGAATACAGTTGGGGAATGAAGATGATCTTTACTTATCATCTGATGAAATGGTTGCTGAAAGAAAACGTATATATAAATATAAAGTGTATTGAGGTAAATGTGTAATACTACCATGAATATTCTCTAAGCACTCAATAGTCCTAATAAGTAAACTAAATACCAAAACAAAACACTCAGTAACTTGAAATTACCACGGCAAAACATACAGCAAAGCCACATCGTGCTATCTGCTCCTTCCACCCATAAGAATCGAAACTCTGGTTCAAGCATTTTCAATTTGAAGACTTATTGCTGTCCCATATGGGGACTTAGTGCCGTCTATTGATATATTCACTTACAAAGGTTGTAAATGATTCTTTTAACAAACGCCACACCTTTCCGTAACGATCAGTTTCGATCCACGTGTTTCCTTCTCATCTGGTGATCTAATTAATAACAACATACTGTTTTTATTTTTTTACAACATAGACGACTGATTAGTTTTCCTCAAGCTGCCACATGCGAGCTCATAACTAAGCTTCGTGAATGATTAAAACGTAAACAGTCACTGAAAGCAACAAAGCACCGACCAATGTACTCTCTGGTGACTGAGCAGTGAGACTGAAGGCTTTTAACTATAAAAAACGGATTTCGATACCTGTAGCGCATATATTACAGATAATGCAACTTTGTTCTTAATAACAAACAAACAAATAAACTGACCAATGTACAAGTAATGTATCTGTATTGGCCCGATAAAGCATCACTGTAATATTAAAAGCAGTTCAATACTATAATTTGATGTTTTTCTCGAAAAGTTTCTTCGGTGCTGTTGTCACAGTCTGACAAACAATATTTGGTGCACAATCTTTCAGATAGGGGGTGAAACGATATTCCATATATCAAGCACAGCTATTGCTTTTCAATAATTACCGAAACTTTGATTCTGTGAGATTCTTTTATTGTTTAATAGATACTCGTAAAACCTTTTTATATTTACAATAAGAGCAGTTATATAACATATTGTACCACCAGTGGCACTGGCTTATAGTTACAATAAGAAATTTTCTTTTATACAGATATATACACTGTCAGTCTGGCAAGTTTCAGAAAACTGTGGGTAGGGGATGTATAAGGCTTAATTATTATATTTAAAATTATTATATATTTAAAAAAAAAACTGTTATGAAAAATAACAGGTTCAAATCAGCTTACAAAGTCATGGGCCGAGTGTGGCCTTTGAGCTAGTTCGCACTAACCGTGAATCTGAGGGTACATTAGTTTGTGCAAGTTACGTGCTGCACTTTGGGGTTGTGCTATACAAGTAACTGTCAAATACAACTGTTTTGTCAGTCAAGAATAGCCCATAAATTGGCAGTAAATGCTGTTGACTTCCTGCCAGGCCTGGCATGGCCAGGTTAGTGTGCACGACTTGCAACCAGGTGGTTAACGCATTCTATTCGTAATCCGAGGATCTCGAGTTCAAATCCTCGTCACACCAAACATGCTCGCCCTTTCAGCCGTGGTGGCGTTATATTGTACGGTCAATCCCACTATTCATTAGTAAAAGAGTAGCCCAAGACATGGCTGTAGATAGTGATGACTAGCTGTTTTTCCTCTAGTCTTACACTGATATATTAGGGACGGCTAGCGCAGATAGCTCTTGTGTAGCTTTGTCCGAAATTCAGAAAAAAGCAATCAAAGAAACCACCTGCTTTTCTTCTAACGTGTTACTTCAGAATGAAGGATGATTGTACATAGACACTCCCCTGTGTAGCCTTGAAGAAACAGAAAACAATCAATAGTCATTGAAGTATACAACCTGAATATTAAAACATTTACTTAGACTATCAGAAATAAGCCTATTTTTTATACCTAATCGTCTACGGTTGTCTACGAAGCTCTATAGAGGCGTGCATGTTTTGTCTACCGTCCCCAATTTGGAATTACAGATCAAAGGGAAGTCAGTCTGTTGGCAGAGCCAACTTTAAACAACCAATAGTGAGACTGAGTGCCACAACTGAAAGGGCGAGCATGTTCGGAGTTGAGTTTCGATCCCGCAAATCGAACATTGCGAGTCTAGCGCTCAACTTATCATGTTGTCCCTCACTAGTACAGTGGTAAGTCTCCGGATTTACAGCACTAAAATTAGGGGTTCGCTTCCCCTCGGCGGACTCAGCAGATAGCCCGATGTGGCTTTGCTATAAGAAAACGCACACACAACTCATCATGTTAAATGAATACCTATGCAGTTCTAAATCACGGTTCATAAGAACCACAACTAGTTCAAAACATTATCCGACATGATAGCTACCCCAATAAGTAAACTAACATTCACTACCAGATTCAAAAGGTAACCCGTTTAATAATGACTTATTTTCAACCAGTTTCACAGAAACCACATAAAATGATAACCTAATACATGTTTCTAGTTTCAAATGGAACGGAAGAAAAGACTAATAATTTCTCTCCTTAAGTGAAGGAGATGTCTCGTATATTTTGTTATGTTTTTCAAGATCGACTCATGTCTGTTACCTGCTTCATACATAAACTCATGAAAGAAGGTATTACATTTTAAGATTCTATATACATTTGTGAAGCACGCAGTACATACTGCTGGCTACTGTTTCGGACATAGCCCCGTGAAAGATCATCTGACTTTTGTCGATTCAATCTTCAAACGTAAAGCATGACTTATCTCATGTTTGTTGCTCGCTCCAGACGTAGTCCAGAAAAGAGTAACTGCCTTCATTGCTTTCTAGGAAAGCCTACCAATTATCTGCTTCATTCTTAAGAGGTCACCCATGATAAAAGCAGTCTAGAATTTGTTTTTAACGTCAATAAAGATGCCTTACGAAAGAAAAGACTGGTATGATAATAGTTTGACGCAGTTGAGCTCACTCTTAATTTAAAAAAAAATCTTACTCTGGTTTTAAGTGTATTTTTCCTTTGATTGGATCGGTAAAGTTATATTGCAGAAAACGTACTCGAGATGAAAGGGTTGACTTTTAGTTGAACGCCATCTGTGTAGACATAAATAACAAATTTATGACTCTACCTGTTGTGGGCTAATCATTAGCGTCTGGAAACCATTAACCTGTCTGTTATTTTGTAGTCTAGTTTTTTTTTCAGCCTGATAACACACAACCTGATGTACGAGTCTCCAATACAAAAGAATTATCTACGTCATCACTAAATAGAATTGTTGGCTGGTATACTGAAATAACCATAGCGATTTCTATAATGCTTAGAAGATCTTATTTAGCCCCCCGCTGGTACAGCGGTAAGTCTTCGGATTTACAACGCTAAAATCAGGGGTTCGATACTTCTCGGTGGACTCAGCAGATAACCCATTGTGGCTTTGCTATAAGAAACACACAGAGACCTTATTTACAGGGTATTTTATCTTGATGACTGATTACCCAGGAATGAATAAATGGAATTTTGTAATTGTTGATTTTACAGATTTCGAAATTTTTCGTGGTAACTAAACGAACATAAAGAGGAAAATCGGTTTTTGACGACATAAATTGTTAGTTTTACCTTGGAAAAGAATAAATGGCAAAGAAATTACTGCCAGAGTAAATGTCAATAGACCAGAGTTCAAGGAACTGTTAGTGGAAATCTTCATAGTTAAAAGACAAAAGTAAAATAATCATACTAAGAAAAACAAATTATTATTTATTTATTAAGTTTACAAAACAACAACAAGAAGGAATGTAAAAAAACTATCGCACTCAGTAAACAATAGGGTAAGATAAAGGTTATGTTATTCACAAACTCCAACAGGTCAGTGGTCAGTGTTAAAATACATTGAATTGTTGGAAATGGTTCAGAGGAGGGTTGTTAGAATGTTACCTGGGATGGAGGAGTTGTCATATGAGGAGATGTTAAGATTCGTAAAATGGTTTTTCCCTTAAAAAAAGAAGTGTTAGAGGAGATCTAACTGAAAATGAGTTGATAATGTTAATGTATCATCATTTCTCATACTTAACATCGAGAATTATAGAACTAAGAGAAACAAATATAGATTTGTGCAAGGCAGAAACCGTCTTTTATTTTTCAGCTTGGGTGGTTGACCTAGAGAATGGATTGCATTCAGATGTAGTTGAGACAATACATTTAAGTGAGTTTAAAACAAAGTTTGATACATGTATTGACGATAAGGTATAGCTTTATATTTCTTTTTAATAGTTTTAGTTTGGCTTAGGGAACAGGTCAGCCGAGATGGGCCAACAGGCCCCTTGTTGTCCCTAAACATTATATTATGTTATAACATAATGTAAATATTAACCTTGTATTAATTAAGTTAATTATATTATGTTATAACATAATGTTTTTTTCTTTCACGCCAGTTGGTACAGAGAGAATAAGTACTATACTGCTGTAATCTCAGATATTATGTTTGTGCACTGTAACCAAATTAATGATAAGAGAAAATTTTGTAATAACCTTGTCTCCCGATATTTCAAGATAAGAATCAACTTGCATGAACGCGTTGTGGTCGCGTATTAGAATATTGACTATCCAAATTAAACCAAGTCTCACACACATACATAATGTGTTAGTTACGATCAAGTTTAAGGTCAAAGATGTGTATATAGTTTATCATTAAACATTTTTATGACTCAGTCGACGATGTGGAGGAAGACTTGGAGTTTGTTTTTTGTTTTGTGGATTTCGCGCAAAGCTGCGCTAGCCGTCCCTAATTTAGCAGTGTACGACTAGAGGGAAGGCAGCTAATCATCACCACCCACCGCCAACTCTTGGGCTACTCTTTTATCAGTGAATGGTGGAATTGACCGTACCATTATAACGCCTCCACGGCTGAAAGGGCGAGCATGTTTGGTGCGACGGGATTTGAACCCGCGACCCTCAGATTAGGAGTCGATTGCCTTAACCACCTGGCCATGCCGGGCCGAAAAGTTGGAGGTGAGACATTATTTTCTGTTGAGCTGTCCACTGGCGTAGCTCGACTGATAATATCTTTACCGAAACCAGAATTTAATTTTCTTGTGTTCCGTGGGTGATGTAATGAAGATATTAAAAGTTAATTTTCTAGACTATCGATTCTTCCTCTTCTGCTAATTAGAATATCATCGTTTCATTATTTCAATAATAACGTATGTATACTGTTGAATAACGTATGTATACTAACTGTTGAATAACGTGTGTATACTGTTAAATAACGTGTGTATACTGTTGAATAACGTGTGTATACTGTTAAATAACGTGTGTATACTGTTGAATAACGTGTGTATACTGTTGAATAACGTGTGTATACTGTTAACTAACGTGTGTATACTGTTGAATAACGTGTGTATACTGACTGTTGAATAACGTATGTATATTGTTGAATAACGTATGTATACTGTTGAATAACATATGTATACTGTTTAATAACGTGTGTATACCGTTGAATAACGTGTGTATACTGACTGTTGAATAACGTATGTATACTGTTGAATAACGTGTGTATACTGTTGAATAACGTGTGTATACTGACTGTTGAATAACGTATGTATATTGTTGAATAACGTGTGTATACTGTTGAGTAACGTATGTATACTGTTGAATAACATATGTATACTGTTTAATAACGTGTGTATACTGTTGAATAACGTGTGTATACTGACTGTTGAATAACGTATGTATACTGTTAAATAACGTATGTATACTGTTGAATAACGTATGTATATTGTTGAATAACGTGTGTATACTGTTGAATAACATATGTATACTGTTTAATAACGTGTGTATACTGTTGAATAACGTGTGTATACTGACTGTTGAATAACGTATGTATACTGTTGAATAACGTATGTATACTGTTGAATAACATATGTATACTGTTTAATAACGTGTGTATACTGTTGAATAACGTGTGTATACTGTTGAATAACGTATGTATACTGTTGAATAACGTATGTATACTGTTAAATAACGTATGTATACTGTTGAATAACGTATGTATACTGTTGAATAACGTGTGTATATGTTGAACCTTTATTTTGAGTCATTGACAGTTTCTGAAGTTTTGTTTTTAAAGCTCATTTGTAAGTTAACGTTTGGTCTATTTGTTACTAGAATTAGCCCTAGCTTTTGTTCTTAGTGAGGGCAGCATCTACTCTACTATTTAAGATAAGCTGATGCTACCAACTGTGAAACAGAAGTTTCTCACTGACGTTCTATTCTTCGCTGGATATTTCAAGTCTAAAAAGAATTGATTTATTGAGTTACTTTATCCTTAAAAACCGCTGTTGATATTATACCGCCTGGTATCTCTGACCTATGTAGTCCTCACGAACTAAATTCACGCGTGTTTAGAGACTTAGTTGAAAGGGACTAGTTTTTATTTTGATATATATTTTATACAAATTACACACATTTATTTGTAATATGGAACAACCCTGTCAAACATTATAACAGGATTTGTTGGTGTCGGAGGCAATTACAACACGTCACGTTACTATTGTTATGTATTCTGAATGTTTTTGTATTTTTTTGTTATTGTAAGTCAATATTGCTTTAATTATTGGTTTCTGAAAATTTGCCTAAAACTACAAAAAAACTATTTGCTTTTGCCGTCCTTAATCTTCAAATAATAAATAAGAAGAAAATCACTCACCAGCTCTTGGGCTACTCTAATCGAATCGTTTGATTTTGACAGTATTCTTATAACGCACCTAAAGTTTTCTTTTGTCTGTTTGTTTAGAATTAAGCACAAAGCTACACAATACGCTATCTGTGCTCTTCCCGCCACTGGTATCGAAACCAGGTTTTTAGCGGTGTGAGTTTACGAACATCTCGCTGTGCCATTGGAGGACGCACATAAAGTGCTTGACGTCTTGTTTCTATGGCAACGGAACGAAAAAATGGTTCATATCCCGCCTCCTTAACTGTTAACCCACACTTAACCTTCGATATTGCTATTTTTCCAGAAATGTTATATATTAAAATATCTTACCTGTAATGAATTAAGAAATGTTATATGTTAAAATATCTTACCTGTTATGTATTTAGCAGTTTCTTTAAAACAAATATCATGATTTGACTGAAAAAAAGTCTGGTTCAGCCTGAATAACAATAAAAAACACCTGTATGTCCCTGATTTTGGTCTAAAGAGATAATTAGTTCAGCGTAGTAGCAAAATCCTGTTAAAACTAGTTTTCATAGACTTATTTTAAGAATTACTGTTTTTAGTATATTACAAACGCCTACAGTAAGGTATCACAGAAAATGGAAGGTGTGTGATTAGTAATGTGACCAAAGAGAGTTTTGTTTAAAAGGTATTATGACTAGGATTGAACTGAATAAGTTCATATGATAGTTAATATGTATTTATCTTATGCACCCTACTTTTCTAATATATGTGCTGTTACCATTGCAATCTTCAAGTATGATAAATAAAACAGTCGTGAATGATGAAACCTAAAACGTAATATTCTACATCACAACAGAATTTAACGACGCTTTTCTATATCTTTTACGTTACCATGCCTGCTGTTATAGTTCACTTATAAAGAAACATACTTTAAGATCATCAAACAGGCTAAGCTCTCGTAGTATAGGGTCAAAGGTCGAGAAAGTGCTTATTTATTCTGATAGAAATCAAGCAATACAGCTTCGATATTTTTGTATGAGACATTGTTCTAACAGACAGGGAAGAAGATTAATGATTTGTAATGTAATAAAGACAGAATAAATCTATGTTATACGATTTGTAATGTAATGAGGACAGAGTATATATTTATTATATATGTGAATTAGATTATAGTAATTATTGTAAAATGAGGTTTCCGGAAAAGAGAAAATGGCTAACATTAAATTATCATCTTTGAAACTGTCATGGTTGGCCACATAGCACTAGATATTCCAGTCATAGCCAGTGACTCAAACACTTAGCTATGTATTCTGTTTTAGTACCGAACCTAATGTATGAATTACCCGTTTTAGTGTAAAACATAGTCGAGCACATACTTTCAAGGGAACTAAATAGTAGTAAGAACTGCTAGAACCTTGACCTGTATTTAAATAGTAATTTGTTTAACTTGGGAGAACATTAGGTTGAAAGAAATCCTTGTTAGAGTGACCAAAGGAACGTGGTCGTTAGATCAGAACAAACAAGTGTCGCGGAGCTGTGTTTAGTGTGTTAAGGTTAACAATTAGCTTTAGAGTATACCGACGGTTAATGACTTATGACTCACTTCATTACTGCACAGGTTTGAGCTGTTGTACACAGACTACCTTTTGTTTTTTCCGTGTTAGCTTGTTTGAGCTGATTGCAATCAAATAGACCTAGAAAACCTCGACGCATTACGACATCAGAACAATTTCCTTCCTAGTCTTGTCGTTACCACTACGTTCTACTGCTTAATTGCTTTAACTTGAATCGAACAGTAACAAACGGAGCAGAAAACCTCACCGACCGACATGCTTGTAAACAATAGTGAAACTTACACAGTGGAGGTAAAACTTATGATGAATTTTACAAATTTTGCACCGTTTTCTTCTTAGGCATTTTAAAATGATAATAAGTTTAAATAGTAGAGTGGTATACCATACTGTATAAATAGTAGAGTGGTATACCATACTGTATAAATAGTAGAGTGGTATACCATACTGTATAAATAGTAGAGTGGTATACCATACTGTATAAATAGTAGAGTGGTATACCATACTGTATAAATAGTAGAGTGGTATACCATACTGTATAAATAGTAGAGTGGTATACCATACTGTATAAATAGTAGAGTGGTATACCATACTGTATAAATAGTAGAGTGGTATACCATACTGTATAAATAGTAGAGTGGTATACCATACCGTATAAATAGTAGAGTGGTATACCATACTGTATAAATAGTAGAGTGGTATACCATACCGTATAAATAGTAGAGTGGCATACCATACCGTAAAATAGTAGAGTGGCATACCACACCGTATAAATAGTAGAGTGGCATACCATACTGTATAAATAGTAGAGTGGTATACCATACTGTATAAATAGTAGAGTGGCATGGTATACACCATACCGTGTAAATAGTAGAGTGGCATACCATACTGTATATAAATAGTAGAGTGGTATACCATACTGTGTAAATAGTAGTGGTATACCATACTGCATAAATAGTAGAGTGGTATACCATACTGTGTAAATAGTAGAGTGGTATACCATACTGTATAAATAGTAGAGTGGTATACCATACTGTATAAATAGTAGAGTGGTATACCATACTGTATAAATAGTAGAGTGGTATACCATACTGTATAAACCAGAGTGGTATACCATACTGTATAAATAGTAGAGTGGTATACCATACTGTATAAATAGTAGAGTGGTATACCATACTGTATAAATAGTAGAGTGGTATACCATACTGTATAAATAGTAGAGTGGTATACCATACTGTATAAATAGTAGAGTGGTATACCATACTGTATAAATAGTAGAGTGGTATACCATACTGTATAAATAGTAGAGTGGTATACCATACTGTATAAATAGTAGAGTGGTATACCATATTGTATAAATCGAGAGTGGTATACCATACTGTGTAAATAGTAGAGTGGTATACCATACTGTATAAATAGTACAGTGGTATACCATACTGTATAAATAGTAGAGTGGTATACCATACTGTATAAATAGTAGAGTGGTATACCATACTGTATAAATCGAGAGTGGTATACCATACTGTGTAAATAGTAGAGTGGTATACCATACTGTATAAATAGTAGAGTGGTATACCATACTGTATAAATCGAGAGTGGTATACCATACTGTGTAAATAGTAGAGTGGTATACCATACTGTATAAATAGTAGAGTGGTATACCATATTGTATAAATCGAGAGTGGTATACCATACTGTATAAATAGTAGAGTGGTATACCATACTGTATAAATAGTAGAGTGGTATACCATACTGTATAAATGGTATACCATACTGTATAAATCGAGAGTGGTATACCATACTGTATAAATCGAGAGTGGTATACCATACTGTATAAATAGTACAGTGGTATACCATACTGTATAAATCGAGAGTGGTATACCATACTGTGTAAATAGTAGAGTGGTATACCATACTGTATAAATCGAGAGTGGTATACCATACTGTGTAAATAGTAGAGTGGTATACCATACTGTGTAAATAGTAGAGTGGTATACCATACTGTATAAATAGTAGAGTGGTATACCATATTGTGTAAATAGTAGAGTGGTATACCATACTGTATAAATAGTAGAGTGGTATACCATACTGTGTAAATAGTAGAGTGGTATACCATACTGTATAAATAGTAGAGTGGTATACCATACTGTATAAATCGAGAGTGGTATACCCTACTGTGTAAATAGTAGAGTGGTATACCATATTGTGTAAATAGTACAGTGGTGTACCATACTGTGGTGAAGAATGAATAAATATTCATAAATTGGTGACTTAGACATTTCTCACAAGTAACGAGGTCGAATACAGACGAAATTCTCAATGTAAGATTGATAAATTAGAAGCAAAATGAATTAAATGTTTACAGACTGTTAGAACATAGTGAGAAATATGATATTTTAAAAGCGTGGTTGGTTACCGACTAAACAGAATTATAGCCACCGTTATGATTTACATACTTCCCTAGAACATAAATTTCGTTTTCTGTTAAGAGACAATTAAATTAAAAAATAGGTATGTAGGAGAGAGGTATATATATATATAACACCTTGTTTGTTTTGTTATAGCAAAACTACACCGAGAGGACTCGAATCCCTGATTGTAGCGTTGCAAATCCGTTGCTGTCTCACTGGGGCACCTCGTCTCTCAGACCGTAATCAGTAGTGGGCACAGTAGCAAATTTATATAAACGGTATTTAATTAAATACAGATTTCGCAATTTAACTTCCTTGCATGTTATTATAAGGTTCAAGTAATTTTTTTATCCGAGGTGACACGTTAGTAAGTTTGCCTCAAGATCGACGCCTCAGAACACTTTAGTTTGTTTCTACCGAGTCAAAGCATTTCTTTTCTCAGGACAGAGATTTGAAAAAAAAATTAAGGGACAAACCGTGTTATTGCTTACACCTTCTGAAATGGATTAGGCCCGATATGGCCAGGTGTTTAAGGCACTCGACTCGTAATCCGAGGGTCGCAGGTTCAAATCCCCGTCACACCAAACATGCTTGCCCTTTCAGTCGTGGGGTCGTTATAACGTGACAATAAATTCCACTATTCGTTGGTAAAAGAGTAGCCCAAGAGTTGGCTGTGGGTGGCGATGACTTACTATCTTCCCTCTAGTATTACACTGCATAATTAGGGGCGACTAGCGCAGATAACCCTCGTGTAGCTTTGCGGAAATTCAAAACCAACCAAACTCATATCGATTAGAGAAAAAAATGAATTGTGTCAAAGTAAAATATATGGGCACTGACCCCCTTGGTAAGGTAAAATGAACTTTACTTCTGAAATTGAACTTTCTGGTTTTCAGTTATGGTGTGTCAATAACTAAAAACCAACTAGTGTTCGTACAGAAATATTTTGTGATGCCTCAGGATTAGTATGATGAAACGTATGAAGTGTTGTTTGATGTGGTTCGACAGGTCTGAGATTGATTGAAAACAAGTTGTTGGTTTTGGTATTTTTATATTGTTCCAAAAACGAATAATGGTGTAAGTCCATTTTAACTGGCTTCTTGTGTGTGATTGGTCTAGACTTGGAGGAAACGGAGTAGTACTCATGAAATTTCTGTGTACTTCAAATGATGAGAAATGGTTTGAATTAATTGCAACTGGTTTTATCTTGATGGATGAGTTTCGGTTTGATGGAAACCAAGAGATCCTTCTTACTATTCCTGAGTTTAACTTATTTGATCTTTAGTAACAGTTAAAGTGGCCAAGAACGACCTGTCGTATTATAAAAATCTGAATAATGTTGCACTGCCTTTATAGTTGGTATTTTATCTCACAGATTTTCAGTAAGATTAAACACTCTACTGTACTGTACACAATGTTAAAGAGTTATTCATTGTATCAAAAGAAACGCGTAAGTACAAGATATATTGATACAAAGTGATAAAACTGCTATAACCTGAGCGCTTTAGAAGGTTGGATGCTCAGGTTATGTAGTTATTATTACTATGGTATAGTTTTTTTTTTAATAATATAACAACCAGCAGTAAGCTGCCTTGGCCTGACTACAGTTTCACATTGAATCTAACTGAATTGTTCTAGGCCTTTTGGAGTTTAAGGGGCAAACCATGAAATCTAATTACTCTTAGAGATTCTCCTCAGATATTTTATCACTGATTGTTGGCAAGTCCATGTAAAGAAGATCGTATGATAATATATCCAACTCATTATATCTATTATATCCAGTACTGAAGAGGCCTTTCGTCCAATATCTTCAAACAGGCTGGAATACAACAGACAAAACAATAGTTGAGACGTTTTTATATTAGTAAATTGGGTTAAAGAGAATTATGAGATAGTTTGAACTTTTTATTTTTAAATAAAACGTTTTAAAATAAAAAATGACGATTAGACTGAAAATTCATAATCTTTGACAACCTTTATGAACAGTAGAAGAATGGCAGCAAGTCAATAAGAAAGTTAAACCAAGGTATATTTAAAACCTTAATGTTGAAGATGGATTAAACTGATTTAATTTAACCTAATGTAATGTATTATCGAACCAGGAAGCTATTGTTTCATCAATGGAGGACCTGCTTCTTGTAAAAATTAAGTTCATTTGTGAAGCCAAATATTTCCTTTTTGAAGATGAACCAGTTAAGTACCAAAAATGGTTTAATGTATTGTTTGTGAGCATTATTGGAAATAACAATGGAAATGGTGAGGAAAAAAATGTATTAAAGGCAAATACCATGTATGGAGTGCCATCATTTTATCATGTGAACCTGAACTATACCAGAATAAAATGAAGTAGTGACAGTTTTATATTGTGTATGTTTGATATATCCCACAGAATCAATCAAAAAATGATATTCATGTATAAATCCTATAAATTTAGAGACAGTCATACTTTGACCACTAATAGTAGTTTGATTTCAGTTATTCCAAGACAGAAATAACGAATTATAAACAGTATAAGTCAAAGTTTTAGTTCGTTAAGGATATACCCAACTGTGAAAAAATTACTGCATGACTCCACATTTCGGTAAGAACTGGAGGCAAGACACTAAATAGGTTACGCAAATATATCACGTGGCCAATGTATAAAAGTGAAATTCGACCAAAGTAATGTTGATTATCTCAGAGTACGCTCTTTACAAACACAATAATAGTTAAATACAGATCACACAAAGTACTTTGTTGTAAATAAAGGTACGAACCTTACCTCGATAACAGTAAGATTCACATTAACACAAAATTGTCTTAACTACTCCCAAAGTTATACTGAGAAGAATGACCAATTCAAAATGTTGATATTGCATTGAAACTACAAGCAATACAACGAACAAATCAGGAGGCGTGAAATCTTTAAAGACAAATCCAATTGCAAATTGATGGACAACTGCTAACGATAGTTTGTTTGACAACGAAGAGGAAAATTGTGTCATAGTTAATTTGAAACGTTTGCAGTGAAGTACAGCAAAGGTCGGTACTGTATCACAGCCAATGTTTTAGTGATCCTAATACGACTGATGAGATGAAAGTGCAGCCGTTCCCTCAGAAATACGACGCATCAGGTGAGAATATTTTTTCTAGATGTTTTTTTTCAACCTATTCGTTTTACTCGTGTGTTATTGTCTGTGATATTCTTCTGTATCATATATGTAGTCGCCATCTTGTCATTGACTCTTGTTTGAGAGTCTCTTATACATATGTATCGTTTTTAAGTTTCTAACGTTCATTACATCACAGTGTTTGTAAATAAAGTGTAAGAAATGATTTAAAACGTGAAATTTTATGATGAAACAGAATATTAGTTATTATTAAAGAGAAAATGATTAAATGCAGAGATTTTGTAGATTGTATTAAAATGACGTTGGAGCCTCACCACATAGTTAAAGTATATGTCACATGCTCTGTTTTACGACAGTGCTACTTTCTAACAGCCAAGTAAGTTGTGCAATTTCTATGGTAAAAGAATACATCGTAAGGTTTTGCTCCCCAAGTGGTATGTCTGCGGACTTACAACGTAGAAACCCGGTTTCGATAACCACGGTAGGCAGAACACAGATAGCCCATTGTACAGCTTTGTGCTTAACTTGAAACAAACATAAGGCTTTCACATCTAAAGCACACCACTCTTTGTTACTGGGTTTCCTTAAACCATCTTATGTCCATATATGCAGTTTCTCAGATCTCTTTTCAGCACTACAATCGAGATTGTCTTGCATTCAAGGTTGTCTGTTTCACAAAACCTTTTTCAACGCTGCAGTTAAGACGTTCTTGTATCCATGAATGACAGTTTCCCAAAACCATTTTCAACACTCCAATCGAGACCATCTTGGTTTATAGATGGCAGTTTCACAAAGCTATTTTTAACACTCCAATCGAAACCATCTTGGTTTATGGATGGCAGTTTCATAGAGCCCTTTCCAACTCTCCAATCCAACAAAAATCCACAGGAGTTGTGACTGGAGACCGGTATCTCTACGTGTAGAATAGCTTGAATGTCAGCTTTATTCTCCAGCTACTTGAGAAGTGTGACAGTTGAATAAATATATTCACATGACTTGCGTTGCTTTTACAGATAGAGAAACTTTTCGATTGGGTTGTGCACTGATGACTGAAACACATGCATGGTTTTAGCCATATGTCTTTGTGCTTGTAGATTCACATCGGTTACAGTTCATTTATTTTGCTTACCACGGCTGAGGTAGGAGTTGTTGCAGGTCTTTTTCTTGACGGTCTTTCTGTTGATCCATGTTTGCCACCTTTGCTTCCTAATGCAATTAACTACAAAACTTTGTTTGTTTGTAGTTAAGCACAAAGATACACAACGTGATACCTGTGCTCTGCCCACTACGGGTATCTGCAGAAATACTACTGGGTAGAAGACTACAAGAAATATCCTGATTTTGGAAATTCTAAATCCATCATTTGAACACATCTTTATTATCTGAGCGTACAAAGGTTTTACATTGGAAAAAGCTTTTAGATATTCCTTCCCAAGGCAAGACAGGTCTGATGATATCACACTACCTACGTAACGCTAAACAATGTTAAGATGTAATTCGTATGCATTCCTTTCTACTGAGACTTCATATCTAATGTTCTTATCATAATCATGATATGAATAAAGAATTGTCCATGTTTTATCTCAGGTAAGGATCTTATAATACATTCTAACAACTCCAATACGAATTGATTCATCTGTAATTAGAAATCACTAGAGGTTCCATCACATTTTGTAAGTAGGTGGTTTTGTGAACATCGTTCAAATGATTCACAAACACACTTTTATTTGTTAACCCTAAATTGAACTAATAAGCATTACCTACCGCCAACTCTGGGGCTCGTCTTTAACCAACAAATAGTATGATTGGAGGTGACTTTATAACGCCCCACAAATGAAAGTGTGAACATAGACGGTGCGCGAGAGATTCGAACCCGCGACCCTCAGATTACGAGGCGAGCTCTCTAACCACCTGGCCATGCCAAGTCAGGTCTATTGTGTGATTATACACTTATGACCAACCAAACAAACAACTTGATAATGCAATAAACGGTTTGGCAGGTACACATATATCAAGTTGTCCTCTATTTTATCTCCTTTTAGTTTTTCATTTATGTTATTGTCTCATATGCGTCTAAGCTATGTCATTGAGTCATACATGTCTCGAAGCTATGCCATTTTTTAACGTATTAATCACATATTGATTTTTGTTGTCTGCGATTGTCCATACACCTGATATGAAATATTTCTCTTCATAAGATTCCGAAATAAACACATTTTCTATAGTTTTAGAAATGTATACTTGTACCGAGCTTTTGTTTGTTAAAAGTTTTGAAGGAAGAATTTTACACATCGTTTAAGTTTTACTGGGTTTTTTTTTGAGGTATTCATAACAGAATTGAAGTTTAGAATTATGCCTAACTTTGGAAAGTGTAACTAAGTTCCTAACAGAATATCTTTGATGTTTTTCCTCAACCACACAGATTTCAAAAATATATTAATTGTATTCATAGGTTTATAAACTATATTTAAATAGAAGAATCTGAAATGAAACGTGCGTTAGATTATTAGATGAAAGTGTAGTTGGTAGGTAGTTTGTTTATATGTTTGTCCTAGTTTATAGCCAGCATCTAACAATGCTAATTTGTAGTGTTATTACACTGTGTACCATTTTCAACGTGTAAAGCTAACATACCAACCAGATTCTACGTCATACATTTTAAAGAGAATCATAATATAGTTTGAGCTTTTTATCTTTAAATGAAACGTTTTAAATAAAAAAAATGACGATTAAACTGAAAATTTATAATCTTTGACAACCTTTGTAAACAATAGAAGGATAACAGTAAGTCAGTGAGAAAGTTAAGCCAAGATATATTTAATCTTGGTACGTTCTGAAACAATTGTAATTCTTGAATTAAGAACCGTCTTTTGTCGACATTGACTATAGTAAACGACAGAACCAGTTAAAATATTAATTGTTTAATAATTTTGAAGGAAGCGTCATCTAATTGTTCGAGCGATCTAAAACGTCTGTTTTCGTTTTTATCAACGTTTGTGAATGAACAAGGTGAATAACAATCTAAACTTAGAACACTGTAGGTTTAAGAACGAAGGCTTTATCTCTTGTTCACTCAAATTAACATCTTGTTTACTCAAGTTTACCTCTTGTTCACTCAAGTTTACTTATTCACTCAACTTACCTTCTTATCACTCAAGTTTAACTTTTGTTCACTCAACTTAACCCCTCGTTCACTCAACTTAACCTCTTGTTCACTTAAGTTTACCCCTTGTCCACTCAATTGTACATCTTGTTCATTCAACTTTACAGGTCCGGCATGGTCAGGTGGTTAAGGTGCTTACCTCATAATCTGGCGGTCGTGGGTTCTAAACCCTGTCTCATCAGACATGCTTATCCATTCAGTCATGGATACAACGTGACAGTCAATCCCACTATTAATTGGTAAAGAGTAACCTAAGAGCTGTTGATGGGTGGTGATGACTATCTACCTTTCTTCTACTTCTACACTAGCGCAGAAAGTCCTTGGGCAGCTTAGCGCGGAATTCAAACAAATACTCAACTTTACACCTTGTTCAATAGTTTTCATTACTAGTTTTTCATTTGCGTTTCAAATATAACTGTAGAAAGAGGGATATCAAACTAGGTATCTTTCTGATACTATATTCTTTATAGTGTTCTAGGGATATCATAGTAAGTATCTTTCTGATACTATATTCTTTATAGTGTTCTAGGAATATCATAGTAAGTATCTTTCTGATACTATATTCTTTATAATGTTTTAGGGATATTATGGTAGGTATCTTTCTGATACTATGTTCTTTATAGGATTCTAGGGATTTCATAGTATGTATCTTTCTGATACTATATTCTTTATAGTGTTCTAGGGATATCATAGTAGGTATCTTTCTGATACTATATTCTTTATAGTGTTCTAGGGATATCATAGTAAGTATCTTTCTGATACTATATTCTTTATAATGTTTTAGGGATATTATGGTAGGTATCTTTCTGATACTATGTTCTTTATAGGATTCTAGGGATATCATAGTAGGTATCTTTCTGATACTATATTCTTTATAGTGTTCTAGGGATATCATAGTAAGTATCTTTCTGATACTATATTTTTATAGTGTTCTAGGGACATTATGGTAGGTATCTTTCTGATACTATGTTCTTTACAGGGTTCTAGGGATAGCATAGTAGGTATCTTTCTGATACTATATTCTTTATAGTGTTCTAGGGATATTATGGTAGGTATCTTTCTGATACTATGTTCTTTATAGGGTTCTAGGGATATCATAGTAAGTATCTTTCTGATACTATATTCTTTATAGTGTTCTGAAGTAGATAAAATTTGTCTTGCTTATGGTAAACTGTGTGAGTTTAGCAATATAATGAACACACGTATATCTGATTTTTTTTTACGTGCACAGAGTCATTCAATTAACATTCCAAAACTTTATGCTAACTAACAACTATAGCCACATAAAGCTCACATAATACAGTACATCTTTCTAATACCGCTGTTTCGAAACTGTATTCATTTAAATAGGTGTTCGAACTAAGTGTTTGTACTATCATATATGTATTAAAAATGTCAGAACAATTATGCCATAAATGTTATGCACGGAAATACAAACTTACTAGGGTTATAAATAATTAATTAAATAAACGGACTTACACTAACGATACAAAACCATGATTAATAAATACACCTAGGTTTAGTTAAATGAACAAATATTACTGTAGAGTTTTGAATAACCCGTTTTGAAACGTATTAAAATAACATTCTCTCTGGATGGTTCATCAACTGTAAAACATTGTAAAATAATATTATATCTTGAATCATCTAAAATGAAACATTTAACGCAACTTTGCTTTTGCATCATGTAATTTAAAACATTTTAAAATAATATTGTTTTTTGACTCATCTAGTATAAAACATTTTAAAACAACGTTTCAGAAGATAATTTACCACGGCATACGTTAAGATAATGTTCGAATGGCTTCAGTACGAGCTATTTCATTTCTTTGTGTTTTTAAGTAGTATTTCTTTGTTACAACACATCCATAAAAGGTATAGAATTTAGTGGTGGGTGGCCGTTTTCATGTCGGTAATAACTTATCCCAGTTCAGGGTCGTTTAGAGCATTGTATAATTCTTACATTCTTACCTGAAACATAGAATGACAAGTTAGCAACATGACAAGAAACTAAACTCTCACATCCACTCACTCTCTCGATATTTATAAAGAGAAACGTTTTCTCTTTGGTGCGTTTTTTAATGGGTGGAACGCATAAGTAAAATGAATGTCCGGATTAAATGTTTATGAGAATGCACACGTTCACGAAAGCGTTCAAGAAGGTTCTCCATTAAAATTATATTAGACATTACGTATCAGTCAGTTGCAGTTGAAACCAGTAATCTGTAATTTATGTAGGTTTGTAGTGATTAGCTTTGGCTTTATACTGCTCTGTAACAAATGAGCACGAAAATGAAACGATTCGAGTTCGTTAGAAAAATAAAAATAAAAGCTACGTTAAACTAACCACATAACTCTATTTACTGCTTGTATAACACTCATCACATGTTAATAGTCAGTGCTTCTCACAAAACTGACCGCAATGTTTTCGTTCCTTCTGATAACATTGACCATATAATATCATTGCATTTTTCTCATAACACTGAGCTCATAATTTCATTTAGTGTTTCTCATTACACTGACCAAATAATATCATTGCGTTTCTCATAACGCTGACCGCAAATTAGTATTCAGAGCTTCTTATAAAACTGACCATAATATTATTCCTTGCTTCTGATAACACAGACCGCATAATTTTAATCAAAGCTCTTCTTAGAAACGATCAGGTATTTGTTTTATTATGACCACACGAAGTTAATTAATGTCCTTCTTGGAACTGATTGGATATTTCATTATCACGATGTGTAAAACTCTAAGATTCTCTCCAACCCTTACGTTCAAACTTCTCCAGTTCAAATTTAAAACCACTTAGTAGATGGTATGTAACATGTTTCTTGTTTTATTTTATTAACTTTCTTTATTAATCGAACCACGATGTTTTGATTCTTCAAATACGTTTTAAATCCATTCATCAGCATTCCTTTAGTCACAGTTCTTGTTCATTATTTACCTTAGACAGGATTTTAAATCGTCCTCTACTTATAGTTTCATTACGTATATTTACTGTATGGTTTTTAATTCTTGTAAATGACACAAATCTGAAATTATCATGCTCTCCTATACAAACAATTAACCCTCAAGCAATAAAAGCTAAAGATAATTTAGAAGATTTATATTCATATACTGTAATAGAAGTTTGAAAGGTAGACATACGATCTTTATATCTGAAAAAAAAAAACACCTAATGTGTATGCAGGCTTAAAAATACATCTCAGTTCCGCCTTGAAGACAGGACCAGCATGGCCAGGTGATTAAGGCACTCGACTCATAGCATGATTTTCTGGGTTCGAATTTCCGTTGCACCAAACATGCTCGCCCTTTCAGGCGTGGGAACGTCATAATGTTAGGTCAATCCCAATATTCGTTGGTAAAAGAGTAGCCCAAGAATTGGCGGTGTGTGATGATGACTAGCTGCCTTCCCTCTAGTCTTACACTTCTAAATTAGGGAAAACTAGCGACAAACACTTGAATGCAAGCTCGCGGTTTGTTTTTTGTTTGTTTTGAATTTAGCTACTCGAGGATTATCCGCTCTAGCTGTCCCTAATTTAGCAGTGTAGACAAGAGGGAAGACAGGTAGTCATCACTACCAACCGCCAACTCTTGGGCTACTCTTTTACCAACAAAGAGTGGGATTGATCGTAACATTATAACGCCCCCACGGCTGAAAGGGCGAGCATGTTTGGTGTGACGAGGATTCGAACCCGTGACCCTCAGATTACGAGTTGAGTGCCTTAACCCCCCGGCCATGCCAGGCCGCGCGATTTGTTTAATGCTAAAAGTTTGGGAGTTAACGATATGTTAACTGGATGTACTCTATATCTTTCAATGTTTTTTATCATTGTACGTGAACATTTCTGCTTCATATATATATATATATACTTTGTGAATAGCTCTTAACTTTAAATTTTCGCTTGTAGCACTTTCATTTATTACGTGCTTAAAAATGTAAAACCTTGACAAGTCACAAAAATATAAAGGAATAAAGTTTATTTATCCAATACACATACATATGTATAGAAAGATAGTTTTGCCTTCGTGTCAGACACAGAAATCATACTAATGAATGACGAGTACAGGAATAAATAATCAGTTCAATTCATAAACAGAAAAGTACTAGTTATTGCGCCACCTTTGGGAATATTCAGGAAATTATATTTATAGTATTTTTATGAATTGTCTGTTTTAGTTGTGTGTATGTAAAGGGTTTGGATAGAATATATGTTATTTTCCTGATTCAGCTTTTGGTTCTGGATAAAGCTCTCCTTGTTTGGAAAATGATAGGTATCAGCTATGTCGCGTGTATTCTTTGTAGCGATTGTACTAAAAAATTGTTTCAACAAACAAGTCCGTGCACTCAAGTATTTACGTTACTCTGAATACAGTTGGAAGAATAATAAGACTTCTCTTATATACGTGTAGTTTAGTGAAACTTCTTTAGGTATGGAACAAAGACACCTCACGGTACCATTATTTCTGTTATTGTCATAGTAACTAGCTATTATACGTGTGTCTCGGAAAAAAAAAAAAAGCAACTCTGATTGACCTTTGTTGTTGCACAGAGGATAGTTTTGATGAATGTTGTATTTAAATTTTGGGGATTTTCCTTAAAATTTTTATCGCTGAAAATAAAGTGGACATTGAATTTTTTTAGAACACAATACTCTCGGTTTTGAGGGCAGTTCAACCGAAAAATAATTTGGAACCGCTTATGAGAAATATCTTGATGGACTCTCAAGCCATTTGGCTGTTATATCAACATATTCATGAACCCTCAAGTCGTTTGGTAATGACATCAATTGTTGTGTGAACATAATGATGGACTCTCAAGTCGTTATTGTGTGAACATAATGATGGACTATCAAGTCGTTATTGTGTCAACATAATGATGGACTATCAAGTCGTTATTGTGTCAACATAATGATTGACTCTCAAGCCGTTATTGTGTCAACATAATGGTGGACTCTTAAGTCATTATTGTGTGAACATAATGATGGACTCTCAAGTCGTTATCGTGTGAACATAATGATGGACTCTCAAGTCTTTATTGTGTGAACATAATGATGGACTCTCAAGTCGTTATTGTGTGAACATAATGATGGACTATCAAGTCGTTATTGTGTGAACATTATGATGGACTCTCAAATCGTTATTGTGTGAACATAATGATGGACTATCAAGTCGTTATTGTGTGAACATAATGATGGACTCTCAAGTCGTTATTGTGTGAACATAATGATGGACTATCAAGTCGTTATTGTGTCAACATAATGATGGACTATCAAGTCGTTATTGTGTCAACATAATGATTGACTCTCAAGCCGTTATTGTGTCAACATAATGGTGGACTCTTAAGTCGTTATTGTGTCAACATAATGATGGACTCTCAAGTCGTTATTGTGTGAACATTATGATGGACTCTCAAATCGTTATTGTGTGAACATAATGATGGACTATCAAGTCGTTATTGTGTGAACATTATGATGGACTCTCAAATCGTTATTGTGTGAACATAATGATGGACTATCAAGTCGTTATTGTGTGAACATAATGATGGACTCTCAAGTCGTTATTGTGTGAACATAATGATGGACTCTCAAGTCGTTATTGTGTGAATATAATGATGGACTCTCAAGTCGTTATTGTGTGAATATAATGATGGACTCTCAAATCGTTATTGTGTGAACATAATGATGGACTATCAAGTCGTTATTGTGTGAACATAATGATGGACTCTCAAGTCGTTATTGTGTGAACATAATGATGGACTATCAAGTCATTATTGTGTCAACATAATGATTGACTCTCAAGCCGTTATTGTGTCAACATAATGATGGACTATCAAGTCGTTATTGTGTGAACATAATGATGGACTCTCAAGTCGTTATTGTGTGAACATAATGATGGACTATCAAGTCATTATTGTGTCAACATAATGATTGACTCTCAAGCCGTTATTGTGTCAACATAATGATGGACTATCAAGTCGTTATTGTGTGAACATAATGATGGACTTTCAAGTCTTTATTGTGTGAACATAATGATGGACTCTCAAGTCATTATTGTGTCAACATAATGATTGTCTCTCAAGCCATTTGGTTATTTCATCAATATCTTTTCTTATATTTTTACGTACACAGAAACAAAGAAATCAAAACACTAAATAACGATGTATCAGAGAGTAAGTCCTAGAAATTTCTCACTTCTCGGCATAGATATTGTATTCTTCCTTGAAGTGAGACATAAAGATCAGGTTTGTATGTTATTATTTATTATTGAACGTTTCGCCAAGCTGTAACGAACACTAAATTAAAGTTCTTAAAACGAAACCTCACCAACTTGCTGTTCGTGTTTTGTTAAGAAATAAAGAATTTTAAGATACAAAAAAGTTTCAGAATAATCTAATCTAAAATAATCATAACAAAGTTGGACAATAACTTGCAGATATGATTACATTTGGTTACCTAAATCTCGTCTTCCAAAACTGTTGAAATATTGACCTTGAAAAAAGACAGGTGCATAATTTTACCGGTCTTTCTATAATTTACACGACATGGTCAGGTGGTTAAGGCACTCGACACGTTATATGAAAGTTGCGTGTTTGAATCTCCGTCACACCAAATATGCTAGCCCTTTCAGCCGAGGGGGTATTATAATATAACAGTCAATCCCACTATTCGTTGACAAAAGAATATCCCAAGAGTTGGCGCTGGGTAGTGATGACTAGCTACCTCCTTCTAGTCTTACACTGCTAAATTATGGATGGCTAGCGCAGATAGCCTTCGTGTAGCTTTTCGCGAAATTCAAAACAAACCAAAATTTTAATAATTATAAGAAATAACAGTTTTTTTTTAAGAATCAAGTGAAAAGTTATTTGCGTGTCGTCAAAAGCGTGGAGTTGCATCATGAGAGTGGGTAAGAGTCAAGTAAAAAACTTCTCTTAGTTTTATCATGGTGGTAGAGTTGCATCATAAGAGTGGGTAAGAGTCAAGTAAAAGTTTCTCTATGTGCTGTAAAGAACGCAGATAGTATTTGAATCTATCAAAGGGTATTCAAATAGCATTCAAATCAAACGTATTTTTATTCAACGCTGTATACAGATAACACTGTTTTTGTATCAGTTTATCAGACTCTACGATAATTTGGTAGAAACAATTTACATTATTCTCTCTAAACTTTATCATAGTTTCAGCTCACTCAGTATCTCTATTAACGAACGCCTTCCATTACTTTGGGTAAAATTGTATTTTATTACCCGTTAATCGCATTGTTAAAAACAACAACCCTCATTCTAAGCGTTATTAAAAAGAGGGAATTTAAACAATCATATATATTATTTGTAATAACTCATGTGAAATATTATGTACTGCTAAGTCTCTCTGGAAACAACAACTTAATAGTTAGTAGATTGGCAGTATCAATAGAGTTTAATATTAATTTATTTCATTCACTGTCTATGTTCATAATTATTTAGTTGTGTTAACATTTTAGACAGATCATTGACTTTTGCCCTGATATTTTGACAAATAAATATCGTAAATGTTTAGCTGTTCAAGTGATATACATAGTATTAAACTTTATCAGTGCAATGTTTCTAAAGATGGTTAAAGTTTATCAAAAAATAGTTCTATATATCGTTAAGATTTATTAGAACTATAGTTCTATATATCATTAAAGTTTTGTAGATCACTAGTTCTATATATCATTAAAGTTTTATAGATCACTAGTTCTATATATCATTAAAGTTTTATAGATCACTAGTTCGATATATCATTAAAGCTTTATAGATCACTAGTTCTATATGTCGTTAAAGTTTAACAATAGTTGTATGTTTTATTGTGCTTTTTAGTGTTTTGTCACTGTGATAAATTGTTATTTCTTTCAACAAGTAAGGTGTATGAATATTTTACAAACAACCTTGCCTAACCGCATCCATATAATAGGGAGTGTAGATAATTGATGAAACCGAAAGCAGTAGTAAGAACATTTCTATATAAGTATCTCACAGATTGTAAGTGTTGTGTTTATTTAAGAAGTTAGTTATATCTTTAGGCAGAGCAAGGATCCTGCAATAAACCCTGGGCCATTGAATCATAAATACCACGGTATTTCCAAACATTTCTAGTCTGTTGGAGCTATGGAGCTGAAACATTGTACCAAAGAGCCTTAGAATTTCGTGAAACATAGAGCAATATACTGTTTTGTTATAGCGTAACGAACCTTTAACTGGAAATAAAACAAACATTATTTAATTGTCGACCACGTGTTCTTATTCTGAAGGCTCAAAGCAATTAAAGAAAACAAATACTGAAGTTAAACAGTTTTCGTTCATTAGAAATATCGAATATTACAGTAAAACCTAGAACCATAGGTGATTGATAGCTACTATTAATTTCTGATACGTGACTTTGGCGTGTCAAAGCGTGAGAAGGAACAGTTAATCTTCCAGTAAACCCAAGCTTGTTTCGAATTACGAGGCAGCATGTGGAATACATTCTGTAAAATTTGTGGAAGTCCCTTGGTTCTGTATTTTTCCGACACTCTGTATAGTCACACAGTGTGGACATGGTAAATATATAATGAACTGAGACTCTTAATACCAGCATTCGATCAATACTTAAGTATAGTTTAACCACAAAAAGTGCAATGTGTAAACGTTTTGGTAATTTAAACTATAATATAATCCAACAGTAACAAAGGGCTGGTATAAAACTACTGATAGCATAATAACTTTACACTATATCTAAGTAAACTGAATGAACTGATTATTGGCTTATAAATTCCAATTTCTCGATGTATGTTTCTAAATCATAAAAGTACAAATTAAGCTGAAAGTAAAATCTGGCTATAAGAAGTTTAATCAACCTTCCACTCAGCATATCTTTAGTGAACGTATACTTATTCGCGGGTAAATGAACAGTCAGCTAACGTATATACGATCATTCTTTCATCACACACACTGACAACCAATAGTAGACAAGGATGTAGTCACTAACCACCAATAACTGACGAATATGCTATTATCTAATGTTATCATGTTGTGAATTGTTATCTAATGTTACCATTTTGTGTAATGTCGTCTAATGTTATCATGTTGTGTACTGTCATCTAATGTTACCATCTTGTGTAATGTTCTCTAATGTTATCATGACGTGTATTGTTATCTAATGTTATCATGTCGTGTAATGTTATCCAATGTTATCATTTCGTGTAATGTTATCTAATGTTATCATGTTTAGTAATGTTATCATTTCGTGTAATGTTATCTAATGTTATCATGTCGTGTAATGTTATCTAATGTTATCATATTGTGCAATGTTATCTAATGTTATCATGTTTGGTAATGTTATCTAATGTTATCTAATGTTATCATATTGTGTAATGTTATCTAATGTTATCTTATTGTGTAATGTTATCTAATGTTATCATGTCGTGTAATGTTATCTAATGTTATCATATTGTGTACTGTTATCTAATGTTATCATGCTGAGTAACATTATCTAATGTTGTCATATTGTATAATGTTATCTAATGTTATCATGTCGTGTAATGTTATCTAATGTTATCATGTAGAGTAATGTTATAATGTTGTGTAATGTTATCTAATGTTATCATGTCGTGTAATGTTATCTAATGTTATCATATTGTGCAATGTTATCTAATGTTATCATGTTGGGTAATGTTATCTAATGTTATCATGTCGTGTAATGTTATCTAATGTTATCATATTGTGTAATGTTATCTAATGTTATCTTATTGTGTAATGTTATCTAATGATATCATGTTGTGTAATGTTATCTAATGTTATCATGTCATGTAATGTTATCTAATGTTATCATGTCGTGTAATGTTATCTAATGTTATCATATTGTGTACTGTTATCTAATGTTATCATGCTGTGTAACATTATCTAATGTTGTCATATTGTATAATGTTATCTAATGTTATCATGTCGTGTAATGTTATCTAATGTTATCATGTAGAGTAATGTTATAATGTTGTGTAATGTTATCTAATGATATCATGTTGTGTAATGTTATCTAATGTTATCATGTTGTGTAATTTTATCTAGTGCATATTCATCTCGATGATTTTTTGTTGTTTTTTTTTCACAAAATTCAACACATGTCATGTATGGAAGGCAGTGCTCTTAACCTTCGTATTAACCTCTCAGATTATGCCAAACATCACCTCTAGGGTTAATTTCTAGTCTTGTGGAGGATCATTTCAGATTTTGATTTTTTTTTCTGAATGCAGTGTTCGATTCATAGTAATGGAAACAGCAGATAAACTCAATATGGTTTTGTTCTGAAACAAACAGCTTATCTCTCCTTAGACCACAGTAGCTAAGCAGTAACTCTGAATTTTATCCTTGATTTCAATACCCGTAAATTCTGTAACTCTGAATTTTATCCTTGATTTCAATACCCGTAGAAAGCACAGCATAGATAGCCCTTAACAGTGACTAACGAACCCGAAATCAGCCGTCTATTAAAACTAACTATTGACAAGAAGGTTTAGTTTGCTGGTTTTGTTTGTTGTTGATTACAAAGATAAACAATGGGTTATCTGTGTTTCTGCAACCATATTTGTCGAAACCCAGTTGTTATTATTGTCAGCTCATCACTGATTCACTAGAGAAATAATCTTGGTACAAACATTCCTTGATCAGATATCCAAAAGAAAATGAAAACTTTTGCTAATAAAACAATCTAATATAAAATATATCTATTTCTAATTGGACATTGAGATGTTTGAATGTTCCCTGACTAGTTTCGAGAACATATTATTCCACGGACATGCGACCGGTTATTAAGAAGTTAATTTTCATGGGTGGGCAGGCCCGGCGTAGCCAGGTGGTTAAGGCACTCGGCTCGTAATCCGAGGGTCACGGGTTCGAATCCCCGTCACACCAAACATGCTCGTCCTCTCAGCCGTGGGGGCGTTATTATGTGACTGTCAATCCCACTATTCCTTGGTAAAATAGTAGCCCAAGAGTTGGCGATGGGTGGTAATGACTAGCTGTCTTCTCTCTAGTCTCACAGTGCTAAATTAGGGACGACTACCGCAGATAGCCCTCGTGTAAGTTTGCGCGAAATTCAAACCAAATTAAACTCTGATGGGATTCGCTACTAAATGAATAGTAGCGAATATTGTGTAAAGTTTTCATATCTTATTCTTTCCAAAACACCTGATTCATAAAGGACATTTTCTTTTGACTGAGTCACAAATTCTGGGAATGTTTGTAAATATCATAGCGGAAAGTTTGATTTTGTTGTTCATTTTTTCTTCTGCGTCTTTGGTATTTTTACATGATAACTTAAAAACAAAACATTGTTGTCAACCAACTTTACTGAGGTGACAAAGTTTCAAACAGAATATCCCCTTTTTAAATTAAACGATGTCATTATTGCCCCTATATGTTAGCTTTCCTTCAGACATGATGTTGCTTAAAACGCTTAGGTACAGGGTGAAATGGGAACTGCCAATTAATAATAGATAAACAATAAATATTACAGTTGAAACCTCACAGTATTTAGAACTTGGTCATAATTACAATCTTCTCGTCTCTACCAAAATATTGTATTAACAAAACAAGCAAACAAGTAAAGAAAAACCTTGAAAAAAAGAAGTAAATGTATGGATGACTGATATCAGTCCTTCAAAAACAATGTAAATAATATGGTAAGGATGACATCTACAAATGGAATCAATCCTTCAAAAACAGTTTAAATAATATGGTAAGGATGGCATCTACAAATAGTATCAATCCTTCAAAAACAGTTTAAATAATATGGTAAGGATGACATCTACAAATAGTATCAATCCTTCAAAAACAGTGTAAATAATATAGTAAGGATGGCATCTACAAATGATATCAATCCTTCAAAAACAGTGTAAATGCCATCTTTACTATTATATTTACACTGTTTTTGAAGGATTTATGTTAGTTAACCCTACATTTACTTTCTTTTTTAACATTTTTTACTCTTTTATTGTGGAATAAAAAGATTATTAAATACGTCTGAGGGTTTAATTACTTTACATTTCATCCATTAATTTAAAATGCTATCAATGCGCTGTGTCGCCAGGTGCCCACCAATAATTTACTTCGGTTAGCAAAAATAAACATTAGCTGCTTTACAACTTCAGATGTTTAAATTAGCTACTTTTTGATCTAGCTTTACTAGCTAACAGTGTGATGATTGGAGTTGAGGTATTACGAATATATATATATACTACAACTGTTTGAGATAATCTAATTTAAGAGATTTTTCCATCATTTATTTTTTACAACATTTCTAATGTCGACCAATAACGGTTCCAAGAAGTGCATCCATAACATCCAATTACAAACTCAGGAGCGTACTGGTGAGTCATGAGGGCTTGGCAACCTGCCAGAAAACGTGTAGAGGGAGGTTAAAGGTCTGTAACCAGGACTTCTGTATTTCAGGTTTTGTCTGTCATGCTACGCTTGTGACGTTGACTGCTTCAATAAGAGCGTGAATCGCTAATGTCCAACATTGAACAATCGGTGGGTACGAGGTTATAATGTATTTGTTTTTGTTTTGAAGCTTGTTTGGTAATTTCATGGGTACAATAGTACGAACTAGGCTGTAAATCATTGAAGATAATTTGACATACACACATGTATACATATACATATATTTAAAAATAAAGCTTCCTTTCTTCTGTTCGTTTTCGTTTAAGCGTCTGAAAGAGAGATTTATTTGGTACGATAAAGACAAATGAAAACGGCACGTATTGTGAACACTGGCATGGGGTAACGAAGCAATATGTAAACTGTTGACTCCTTCAGGACAATGTCCTGTCACTAGTCCAACTGTACTTGAAAGTTGTATCAGTTCACTTGAGTCCTAAATGTCCTTTTTGTCACTGTTTTTACTGAAATAAATGCATTAAATGCTGTAAAAAATGGGACTTTTTTATAGTTTTATGATCGGTGAACATAATAATATTGTATAACAATTTTGATAATGCACGAAACCTGTTACTACATGCATGTATTTATAAAAACTCGTATCAAGTAAGCCCACAGGTAATTAATTATCTAGAGATTCGTTACTCCTTATAATTACAAAACACACGTTTCAACTCAAACGTCATGTTATATGACCCTTGCCTAAGCCGACAGTTTAGAGGCTCTAAAGGTTTAGGGATGGACGCCTTGAATTTAAAACCGCTGACCATAAGAATACATGTGTAATGTAATATGCTGTTAAAATATCTCTTCTTACGTTTTTGACAAACGAAAATAAAAACACTCTACATAATCATAGACGAACCAGAATAAAGAAGGGTTAAAATGGTCAAAAGCAATATTTTTAATGCATGTATGTTTAACACCCAAACATGTGCATGCATTACTTACTGAAAATTGATTTCTAATATCGATAAACACGTGTTACTGTCCCGTACTACCGAAAAGTTCAAAGATCAAAACTCTAACTTATTATAGCAACACGTGGTTACTTATCCATCAGTTTCAGCGGCCAAGAAGTTGTTATTCGAGCAAACGTTTTGTTCTGTCTTATCTACAACGAACGTTATTTTGTGACATGTTAAAGGTATAAAAAAAAAACCAGTTCAAAATTAAACTTGATACAAAAGCCGACTACACGTACCTTCTAAATCCTATTTGATATTAAACAAGGGCAAAATGACAGTACGAACTGAAGTTTTGTTTGACAGGATAAAGATACCAGAAATAAGTAAGCGTAACCTTTTTTTTGTATAACTAATAATTAGGGCATAAAAAGTAGGCACACACAGTAATTAAAGGTGTTTATTAGGGTTGATACGTCAAACAACCCCGAAATAAAACACGTAAACACCTATCTGATTATTTCTCACGAGATATGAGAACGAGATTGTGAGAATAGTAGGACAAGGGGGCACGACTATAAATTTTGACAGAACAAGAGTCGTCTTCAGATAAGACAGTTTTATTTTTTAACAGGGTGGTTGGCCTTTGGAATGGGTTACCTTCGAATGTTGTGAAATTTAGGTGAGTTTAAGAGAAAGCTTGATAAGGATATGAATGATAAAAGGTGGCTTTAAGGTTTAAATATATATATGTACATATATATATTAATAGTTTTAGTTAAATTTAGAAGATGGAACAGTTGGATCTGCAATCGAACTTATTCAGAACTTACACGTGTAAATGAATATTTTTTTTTATTTCAAGTGGGTAAATTCATTATCAATAGCCCTCATGTAGCTTCGCACGAAATTCAAAAATCAAACTAACTAACTAATGTAAGGACGTTGTTTGTGATCGTCAAACAGATAGAAACCCAGAAAGTGAACACTTTAACCGAGAAATTTATTTCTCTAAAATCAACCTTAAGCAATCCAAATAAAACTGGTGTGGTGAAACGTGACATCCCTGGTAGAAGAACACCGAAAAGAGGTGTGAAAGTCATGTTCAGAATGCATAGTTTGTTAGAGGTCAGTAACTAAGTTGTTGTATTCATTACCAAAATATTGTTGCTGTCTCTTTTTACTCACAACAACAGATTGTACAATGTATCAGGTCATCTCTTAAGTAATGTCCGATTTTAGGTTCATAAAAAAAGAAAGGATTTCAAACGCTTTTTATGTTATTTAATTAATAATGGTTTGTTTTGAATTTCGCGCAAAGTTACTCGAGGGCTATCTCTAGCTGTCCCTAATTTAGCAGTGTAAGACTAGACGGAAGGCAGCTAGTCATCAATACCCACCGCCAACTTTTTGACTACGCTTTTTAACAACAAATAGTGGGATTGAACGTAACATTATAACGCCTCCACGGCCGAAAGGACGAACATGTTTGGTGTGACAGGGATTCAAACCCGCGACCCTCGGATTCCGAGTTGAATGTCTTAACCATCTGGCCATGCCGGGCTGATCAATAATGTATGTTCTATTATTATAAATTACTCCCTGCCAACGATTCACAAGCTTCTGAATGCCACTTCTATAGAATTCTTGAGATTTGATATAAAAGAATGTAAACAGGGTAGTTTTGACATCTTCATGTGTTCCAAGCTCTTTTCCATCAAGACAGTTCTCCAAACTTCAGAATAGATAATAATCAGATGGAGTAATGTCTGGAGAATAAGGAAAATGTGGAAGTTTTTCCCAGTCTTGCTCTTCAATCTTTACAGATGTGATTCTTGCTGTATGGGGCCGTGCATTATCCTGGTGTAACATAACACCTTTACGATTGATCAAAGCAGACCTCTTTTCTTTCAGTGCAACATTCAAGCGCATTAACTGTTGACAATAGAAGTCTGATGTAATCGTTACATTCAGTGGCAGCAACTCAAAATGGATTACACCAACAATATCCTACCAAACGCTTAACAAGACTTTTCTAGGGTGGAGGTCCATTTTGGGTTGCGCTTTACCAGTTTACCTGCATTGAGCCATTGTCTGCAGCACTTGACATTTTTATTAAATATCCATTTTTTCATCTCCATTCATTAACCTGTCCAAAAAAGTTGAGTTATGTTCACGAGAGTGTAGAAAAATGCAAGTGTCCACTCTTGCTCTAAGGTTGGCTTCTGTTAAATCATTGGAGACCCATTTTTCAAGTGTTAACACCTTTCCAAGCTGTTGCAGATGACGGTGAACTGTTGAATTGGTTGAATTAAGCTTCTGTGTTAGTTCTTCAACTGTCACAGCACAATCTTCATCAAGTGTAGCCAGCAGCAAGTCATCATTAAACTCAACAGGACAACCTGAACATGGTGCATCACTTAAGCTATAGTTGCCTGATCTGAACTTCTGAAACCACCTTCGATATTTTCTATCATTGAGAGACTCCGCACTATAAACACCTTGAATGTTTTGTGTAGTTTCTGCTGCACTATTGCCTTTTTTAAACTCATAAAGCATTATATGTTTAATGTGCTTCTCAGACACATCCGTCTTCATAATGATCTGAAAAAGTGGGGTTGGGTTAGTTTCTTTTACTTGTCTGAATATTTTTATACACGTCCTACTACATATTTTAGTCATTAAAGCCTTTTACAAAGACAAATATGATGATGCACCTTCTGTATTCAATTTTCAAATATTACTTATGGGATTGTTTGTTTATTTGTTTTTGAATTTCACGCAAAGTTACACGAGGACTATCTGCGCTAGCCATCTTTAATTTAGTAGTGTAAGACTAGAGGGAAGACAACTAGTCATCACCACTCACCGCCAACTCTTGGGCTACTCTTTTACCAACGAATAGTGAGATTGACCGTAGCATTATAACGTCCCCACGGCTGAAAGAGCAAACTTGTTTGGTGTAACGGAGATTCGAATCCGCGATCCTTAGATTAAGAGTCGGACGCCTTAACCCACCTGGCCATGCCGGGCCTGCTTATGGGATGACCAGATATATAAATAAGAGACGACTGATTTCGACGTGATGTGATCAATAATTATAGGTGTATGATTATAGGGGACGTTGTAAATATTTAACCTTTTATATGGTGGTAAATATTAAGGAATAATTAGCACAGACATAAAAGCGTTCCTTGGTTCTGGTTCAATGTGGGTTTAAGTTCTTATATTAGAACATCTACTATAATTTTGAGTTTGTTTACTTTAGTTTCTATGCTTATTATATTAGTGTTTTCCATGTTAATACTGTGGTTGTTTGCGACACAATATCAACAACATGAAAGTGTGATTTTTGTGTTCATTAAATCTAGTTTACATTTTCCGGCTTGATTCTCCTATACAGAAATCATGACAGTTGTTACATATATATTTTCTATACGGCGTTAGAATTATGATTGTCAGGGTACATATTTACATAGAATATATTTTAGTTTTGTATCTGGTTTTGAAAGAATTTAGAGTTTACTGGAATGTACGATATACAGTAGTGTAGTGTTTAGTTGTTTCACTATATCTCTGATTGTGTTGTTGGTTGTGATTTCTGTGAATAATTATTTACTCACGCTGATAAAGTCCTGTTTTAGTTGGTTGGCTCCTTAGATAAGATTTTCAGGTGTAAAAAGTCTTGTGGTTTTGTTTATTAAGTGTTCTAGTACGTTAAGTTTCGTGTGTCAAGTTCCTGGAACTCTACAATCCAGTATGAATTATTTTTGTTTTAAACTGTGTATATTTTACAGAAAGCATATAAACTTAAGTATTTATATCCCACATGATATAGTACATAAATAAGACGTTAATTGGATGCGTAAAAGTCAAATAAATATTGTTTATAAAGTAAACTGATTCGTACCCACGTGACCTCCTGGCCTTTCTTCTGGTGCCTAATTGGTAACTGTTGACAACACAAGTAATGTGTCGTACATTTTATTTATATGATGTCATATCGTTGAAGGTAGTGTTCGTTTGTTGGTCATTTAGTATTCGTTGAATATTCATGTATTCAATATATTCATTTATTGTGTATACATTCAATGCTTTTCTTTTGTTTCAGTGTCAGTAGTATCCAAACAGAGGTTATTTGAAATGAATGTGTCAAATCTTGTTGAAGGTTTGTGATATGTTTGGAGTTTTCAAGCTGTAGGTCTCGCATATACGTAAGCTATGAAAAAGATGACATCCTTCAATTAAATTATATGTGTGAACATCGTACAAATTAAACGCAGACCGTGTATTTGAAGAGACTGTAAAGTGAATTATTTGAGTCTCTCTATACATATATTACAGACAAAGACACAAATGGAAGTTTCGTAAAGACTGTCATGGTTTCGTTGATTTATAAAAGGCATTAAGACTTAGTAAGTGATAATTTGATATATTCAGATGATAAAGAAGTTGGATTACATAGCTGGTCCAAGTCATGCTGAACAGAGATAGTACAGGCTGAGAAAAATAAAAGAGAGAGAGAAGAAATCAGGGGTTAAATAGAATATTACAATAAATGTGTGTATAGAGTACGTGTGTATAGGGTACGTGTGTATATAGTACGTGAAATGTTGTCTGTTCAGGTTATTTGTCAACTAATAGTATTTATTTGTTATTTAAGAATGTACTATTATTTAGTGTAGACATACCTTATTTAACTGTAGTTATCATGGTATATGAAGGTAATTCTTGAAATTCGAATATTTTTCCCACTCACTTTACCTATTTAATAACGAAATCTCTTTTTTTTTAAGATTATTTAAAGATAAGCCTCATCTTTTACATAACACATTATCTTTTTATCGTGTGGAAACGTTGTGTGATTAGAATTTGCTTTTACCCTAACAAATAACAATCTGACCGAGAGACTAAATTACCTCTTCCAAAGTGTTTTAACGCTTTTTTTGTGAGTAATAGTTTCACTATGATCAAGAATTTAAAAGCTATGTTTGGTCAGTGATTAACTTTAATAATGGCACACGCTAAGGAAGAAATTATCTCTTTTGTACAGTACTGTGCAAAGGTTTTAGGACAAAAATATTTTGTCATTCTCTCCATTTTATGGGGCTAATTCCTCCATGGTAATACATCACTGAACCCTGGTAACAACTGAATAAGTCATGATGAGAAAGAATATTGATCATTACCATTCTTTGGAGTTTCCATATACTTGTAACAAGTATATGTCATAAGGATTCTGCTTGAATGAACATATTGATCAAACTTAAGATATCAGATAACTGTCATGGCACCTTATGCAGTGTCTCAATTATATAGGAAGACGATAGCAAGGAGCTAGCATATGGTACTGGTACATGCTAGAATGAATCAATCTAATAGCACTCCGCAAATAATACTTGATAAAAACAGTGTTTAACACTATACACATTAAGTTTCGTTGTCATGTCATGGCCCAAAAAAGCGTAGAGAATTGTCAGTAGAACGGCGAGTTGGCATTAAAGTTTTTCATGAGTGTGATTGAACTCATCGACAAATTGCTGTAGACTCGAAAGATTCCTCCTAAACTGTCAAGTTTAAATCACGAGACCGAGACAAGTAAATTTGAAAATAGGAAGGAAGAGGCCTTACACCTAAGCACAATGATACTGATGTTAAGTATCTTTGTTTATGTAGCCTACTGGACAGAAAAAAAGACTGCCACTTATCTCAAGCATGAAGTAAATAACCATGTATCAAATGACAGAAACGTTTTTGATATACAGTATCACAAAGACTCAACAAGAATAGAATATTTGGTCGTGTAGCAGTTCAAAAACCTTTACTTTGATCTTGAAATGTTGTCAAGAGACTGAAAATTGGTTAAAAGAACAAAACTGGACTGTTGATGATTGGAAAAAGGGTTTTATGGATGGACGAGACCATGTTTGAAATATTTGATTCAAAGTGAAGGTTCTTCGTCCGGTGGAAGAAAAGTGAAAGATTCTTACCTCAGTACATAGCACCAACCATGAAGTACTGGAGAGACAGTGTGATGGTTTGGGGTGTTTTTCTGCTGAGATGACAGAAGATATTTGCAAAAGAGATAAAATAATAGGCTAACGTAAGTAACATCAGATACTGATCTGTCATGATATAACCAGTGATTTGTATATTATTAGTAAAGGATTCTACTACCATGAAGATAACGATCCTAAACATTCATCGAACCTGTGCAAAAATTATTTAACTAAGAAAGAAGCTGCTGGATTAATTCAAATGATGTAATGGTTCCCACAGAGCCCTGATCTTAACCTAATGAACAGATCTGGGACTTTATAGATCAAAAACTTGAAAAATCAAAAGTTACTTTCAGAGAAACTTTATGAGAGTGTATTAGAGACTTTTGGAGTAAAATCCCAAAGGACACTTTGGTTAAATATTTGCAACAATGCCTGAAAGACTGTCTGTAGTTATTAAAGCAAAAGGAGGACACAAAATATTAATTGTTTGTTGGACTCAATCACTTCCACTGAGTCTCTGTTGTACTAAATATGAAGATTAATTAAAAAGTTTGATGTTTCATCTCTGATTTACCTTATATTGTTCTTTAAAAGCAGCCTGAAATCCAGTTTTTGACTTTGTTCTTTTGTACAGTATCGTATGTTTTTCTTCTCCCGTATTAGAAAGTCAATTAACAAGGACGAACATTTCTTGTCCCAACATGTTAGAATGATGACTGATGGACTGAGTACTTGTGTGTGTGTGTTTTCTTATATCAAAGCTAAATCGGGCTATCTGTTGTGTCCACCGACGGGAATCGAAACCCTGATTTTAGCGTTTTAACTCCCTAGACTTACCGTTGTTCCAGCAGGAAACGACTGATAGCCTGAATGAGTACACAACGACAATTTTCAGTTTAGGAAATGCACTTTGTTCTCAGGAACTGATGTCAACGTCTATTCTTTCTGACCAAAGATTAAGGTCAGAATTTAATAACTGTTTTTGCTTGATGAAACGAGAACGAATCCTCAATAGCCGCGGCTTAATTAGATTTCAAATCGATCAAGAGGTTTAGCTATGAAGCCAAAAGGTTGTACTTAAGAAAAAACAAAACCAATCTCGGAGCCATTCTAGTAACTGCTATGTCAAGGCTAAAAAGAGATTAGTTGAATCCGCTGGTTATTAGCATATTTATACACGTCCAATAATAGCAGTTTTATATGTGTAAGAATGAAGTTTTGAGTCTGTATGATGAATAGACTGAACTGATGTTTCATAATATTATTTCAGAAACTCTTGAAGTGTGCTCCAAATCAAGATGGTATATTCTTCTTTGTTCTTATATCTATATGTAAATTTTTTCAATTGTAAGGAGTTACTTTAGAGTATCTTAAATTGGCGTATTGGTGTTCGTTCGTCCTAAAGCATGTGTATTAAATATGTAACATTATAGAAGTAACTGATCTCTGTAAAAACGCTTCCATTTATAGCACCTTCTGTTACCTCTTCCCCATGGCTTAGCGATAGGTCTATGGACATAGAACACTAAGAATGGGATTTAGATGCAAGTTAGATTATCCATTGTGCAGCTTCGTGCATAAGAACAAACCAAAATTCAATAATTTAGTGAATAATAATAACCTTTAAGATTTGTCAAGTTGTAGCATGTGGTCATAAAGTAAATTCCACTTTATTTTGTCGTGTTAAGCACTTTAAACTTACATCCTGAGAGAAGCACAAGTTAGATTAATAATGGTACAAGACTACAAATGCATCCGTACAAGATAAAGGGGTGACTCAGAACGTTCCTTAGTTGGTTCTTAATTGATTAAATTTTGTTTCGCTGATGTAACGAAACTTATTAAGTTACATTTGCGATGTTACATTTAAGGCAATACATAATTGAGCCGCGTTTTAACTTTTATTATGTGGTGCTTCGAACAGTCAGTTTGAAAATAAATCGTGTGCTTGGAAATCTTGGTGTTGATAGTTTTATCTCAGGTTTATTGGATGGTCATCTCTATAGAAGAGTCACAGGACAGTCACATTGTGGAAGAGTGACAAGATGCTCACACTGTGGTCAGTTTACTGGGTAGCCAGTCTACCATGCATTCGCACTATGGAAGATTTACTGAGTGGCAACATTGTGAACTGTTTACTGTGTGGTCACACTGTGGACAGTTTGCTAGGTGACCACACTGTCAATTATTCAAAAGTTAGTTCACAGTGGTGGGTCAAAGGATGGATATCGTGTGCTATATTGTGATTTATTTGTACTTTTAGACACACTATTAACACACAGCGAACGTTCCAAGTTATCGTGTGTTTCACATTGTATAAAAATGTGGTAATAATAAATTTCACAATATATTTGTCCTGTGTGAGCTCCGTACGGAAATTTCGTAAAGGTAGAGGAATTACCAGATCTACGTTTAGCTAATTAAAGCAAGTAGGATATGATAATCTGTTTCAAGAGGGTTAGGACTATCAGTTGAGTAATTCGTTTCAAGAACACGGTCGTTAAATTCCAACACTTCCTCTCCAAATCTCTGATTGACACCAGGTGTTGCAACACCCAAAGTAGCATATGTTGAGAAACAAATGACTGATTAGATAATATCGAAAACATACAATATGTCATCAGTCTTGTTTCGAAAGATAGCTGTGTAGTACTTGAATTAATACTGACTGTTTTAGTTCGACTTCTACAACACAAATTAAAAGCTCCAGTTTTATAAAACATCACAAATTATTATAAGATTAATCAACTGATAATACTGACAATTGCAAAAGTTATGAGCGTTTGACCTTTAACTTAATTGGTATTAGTAAAAGTTGTGAGTTTGACAAGTAACTTAACTGACAATATTAAAAGTGAAAGTTTAACGGGTAACTTCACTGACAATAGCGAAAATCTGGAAGTGTTTGATGTTCACAAGTGTCTGGATCATTTTCAGTCAAAAATACGACCTTGATAATTTATATTCATCATTCAGGAAAACAATCACTCCGTCATTACAATGAATACTTTCAACGTATTAGAGTTAAGTATAATTATTAGTTTCAAAGTCATGAAGTTTTGTTAGCAGTAATGATAGAACTGTGAACTCTTAATGTCTCAACAACTCTCATAATGCTACTGATCCTTCTAGTTGTATCAAATAGTAAATAAAACTGACATCAGGTAGTAATTATAGGTTACTCATACATTGTATTTGAGTAAAGGAACCATGTAAAATGTGTCAAGTGTACTTGATACTTGAATAAAGGAACCATGTAAAATTAATCGAGGGTGCAAAGAAATATTTCACAGATAGTATAAGTTTACAGCAGAAAAATTGTTATAGAATTTCTAACAGTGACTAATTATTGGGTATAAAGCACACTCTTGTTACACACGTTATAACTTCTTATGTCATAAAACAATAACCTTTAAATTATATTGCAAGAAACAAATACAATAATAAATGTTTAATCGTGTTTTTTTATTTACTACTACAAGAAAACGTGATATCAGGACCTTTTATTTCTCATAATTGTTTAAAAACTGTCGCATTTTTTTGTTTTTAGTTGTTCCGAGAAGCGAAACGCATTTAAAGCTACACTTCAACAGATAACATCTGAGGGTAATATCTCAGGATAATAACACTCTTGTAAGGGTAAAAAACAAATCAAACTTATGTCCTCATTACGAAGCTTGTTTGTCCACTGCTGTAAAAATCCAGCAAGTGTTACACACTCGAGTAGACAAGAACTCCTTCAGAGTGTGACACTTCGTGGTACAGCGTGAGATAACAGCAAGCTTTACACGAGATGCTCGTAGTTTGAATGTTGCACTGAGTCCTTCCTCAAGAACTGTACTATTGTTTCGGTGTGCATAGAAAGACTGATAGCTCACATTTGTCCATAAACTGAAACTTTCGCGATGAGAAGTGATATGCGTCCTTATATTTTTCCTCATGGTTATCAAGCACCCTCAGGTAAGTTTACTCCTCGTGTTAGAACAAAACTACAAGCTTTGAAATATCTATGTGTAAATAATAAGCTAGATGAAAAACAAAATAACCGTGGTGATACAGTGGTATGAATTTTAAGTCTAAAACAAAATAACCGTGGTGATACAGTGGTATGAATTTTAAGTCTAAAACAAAACAAAAATAATATTTGTCTGATTATATAGTAGCTCATATTACTAACCGTGTAACGGGCAGAACTGTATTTAACATTAGGTTTCGTATTATGAGAACTAGCCTGCATTTCATTTAGGTTTACTTAGGTCTACTGATGTTCTGAATCTGTGTTCTGGATCCACTGATTTTATAATTGTGAAAATATAAATGGCAAATGTTAAGTCCTCAGACGAACTTGTAATTTCAACTAATTTATTTTCTGTACTCAAGGTATGTGTAAACTGTACTGTGTAGATAATTAAAATAATATCTTCTCACAAATTAGGCCCAGTAGAAAGTAGGGAAGATTGCTTGAAATATCCTTGCGGTGTATATCAACGAAGTTGATTGTAAAGTATTTATTAAGAAAATGATATTCCATTATTACTACAATCTGATAGTGTTTCTATTTTCAATGGTACTCTTGTCATTTTTGTAGAAACTGTCAGATTTTTTATTGTGAAACGTCTAAAATTACACTTAATACCGAAAATATAACATTATGACGAGGAGAATAAATGTTGAAAAGTGTTTTGTTTGTTTATTGTCGAACGTATACTACACTATGGGCTCTTTGTGCTGTGTTTTAAAGTTATAAACCATCACACTTCTTACGGCCCGGCATGGCCAGGTGGTTGACGCACTTCACTCGTAATCTGAGGGTCACGGATTCAAATCCCTGTCACACCAAACATGCTCACCCTTTCAGCCGTGGGGGCGTTAATGTGACGGTCAATCCCATTATTCGTCGGTAAAAGAGTAGCCCAAGAGTTAGCGATGGATGGCGACGACTAGCTGCCTCCCATATAGTCTTACACTTCTAAATCAGGGATGACTAGCGTAGAAACCTTCGTGTAACTTTGCGCGAAATTTAAACCCCAGTTCTTACTCTGAACCACCAAAGTGAACGCGATATTTAAGAAAGCAAAATTAGAAGTTTTCTCGATTTTTACACATATATAAAGGAATTCTGTTTTGAGCTAGTTTTATCTTATTATGTGAGTGCATTTTCGGCAAATCAAGCTATAAACTAATATAATTATAACCTGACGAGAAACTATCAATAGAACTGAACAGGTTAACTGATAAGACAAAATTTAGGATATCTGATAACATTTTCGCTTCAGTTCTCTTATATGGTTCTGAAATTTAAGAATGCTGTGGTAACTGAACTGTGAAATTGGTTAAGACATTTTGGAAAACCTGCTTGGCTGTTACTTAGAGCTGGAGTGAAACCCGTCACAAACAGAGGGAAACAAAGGCTACCAATTTGAATTCTCCAATATATATTTGAAACTTTATACGCCCCTGAACAAAAATATAAAAAGTCTTCTAGCTTTGGAGAACCAAAGTCTATCATAACAATATCTCCTTTACTTAGTGTCTCTTCCCAGCATCCATTGATCACAGTTATTTTATATTCACATCAATTACATTATTGTGATAATTCTCGTAAAACCACATTTCTTATAAAATACTGGACCATTGTTTAAAAACTTTACTTCATAACAAACAACAAATTAATTCCGCTAAATAAATCCTAGTATTAAAACTCTCTCCTTGACAAACTTTTCCACAGGAGTAAAAGTGACGAAAGTTAGGAGCTATTTACTTCTACGTTAGCGATTGAATTAAACTAAAATGGGAACAGGTGATGAAAAGAGGAAGTATTATAGGATAAAAAGAAGAACTGGTCTCATGTAGCTCATGAAATTCTGAGAAGTCGAATGTGATCGAGCAACACGTGGCTTTTATGATTATGATGCTATAATTTGGGTACGTGATCAGCAATCATTAAGGGTTGTATATAAAATATATATTGTGTTTGTCTTCTTAGTTCAGAATCACACAATTAGCTAGCTGCACTGTGTCAACCGGAATTGAAGCCCGGATTTTAGCGGGTGAACTAAATTATATGTCTTGACTACTGGGTGAAGATGATTCATCTTCCTCGAAATAGACATCCTAGGATGTGAGATGATGTAATTAAGTTGTAAACATATACGAGTATTTAAAGTTGAACAAATACTGGATAGCTACAGTTTGATATTATGTGGTTATAATATCAGAGAGAGCAAGAAACAGTATTTCTAGTAGAATTTAAGCTGATATTTGATATGCACAGACTTGGTATTACAATTTGCATTGTTATAAGGAATTAGCTACACATACGAATTTTACGGTATGTTTGGAATCTGAAAAACGATCATGTTTGTGTTGGATATTCAAGCAGAACAATATAAGAGCTACCTGCTAAAACTGTCATTAACATTAAACTAACAGGCTAGAGGTAGGGCAACCCACTTACCCAAAATACGGAGTAACACATGTTTTTTCAAGCACCAAACCATGCATCCTCCGGTTCACCACTTGGCACTGGAAACCACTATGTCATGATAAGTGTAATAAATGTATAAAAATAATGAAAATGTTACCCTCTTTATTATGAATAGCCAAAACTTAATTCGATACAGGTTTTAATTTTCATATTTCATAATTTAATTTGTTTAATATTATGAACTGTCTGGAGCACCTGTCCGTTGAACGGATGAAGTAATAATTCCTTTGTAACAAAGAATAGGAAATTGTTTTTCTATTAGTTTTTCTTAACATAATAACTGGCATAGCCAAGTGGGTTAAGGCGTTTGAGTCGTAATCTGTGGGTCGCGGGTTTGAATCTCCGTCGCACCAAACATGCTCGCCCTTTCAGCCGTGGGAGCGTTATAATGTTACGGTCAATCCCACTATTCATTGGTAAAAGAGTAGCCCAAGAGTTGGCGGTGTGTGACGATGACTAGATGCCTTTCCTCTAGTCTTAAACTGCTAAATTAGAGACGACTAGCACAGATAGTCCTCGAGTAGCTTTGCGCGAAATTAGAAAACAAACGTAATAAGTACTAAAAGTGCAATAAACATAAAGACATCAGTACTGTAAAGAAAGATATATATTTTTTCAAGAATTCTATCAATATGTCCTCAAATCATTCTATATTAATGTCAAGTTTGGTACTGGTTGGTCAAGAAATGTGGAGACGTGTAAGGAACAGATAAACACACACACATTGACATTTACAGAGATTACTTATATACATTCAAAATACGTAAGAAGACACAATATGTTCTGACAACGTCATAATAATTTTTGATTATTACGTAAGCATCCACAACTGTGATAGTATTTTTGTTAACATAAATTACCTATCTGTGTTCTGGACACCAGAAGGCATTGAAACCTGGTTTTTAGTGGTGCTGGTCCACATGCATGCTGCTGTGCCATTAAGGGGCATAACTGTGCGAGAAGTCACGGGTAAGTGACTAACAGTCATATTATAAGAAAGAAGAATTTAATTCTGAGTTCTTACGTTAGAGGTTCTTTAAGACCAAATACGGTTATTATTTAACACCAAATGATTCTGAGAAGTTGAACACGTCTCCTCTCTAGTTGTTTGTCATTCTATAGATAAAATACAAACTTTAAAAAAAAAAAGCATCTATCATATCCATTCTTGCTAACATCACATATAACATTCGTAACTTATAATTTCTCACTATATATTATATTTCGTGACTCAGAAGCCAGTCTGATGGCTTATAATGCTAAACATTGAATTTTGTTTCCCACAGTAAGTAGAGCCCTACATTTAAGTCTGATGAGTCGCTTTGTACTTAACAAAGACAAAACATTTAATAGACATGTGATTAGTTCGTTTGTTTTGTTCCATTAAATATTAGATAGCTGCCATTTGAAACTTTAATTCATCATGCATAATTTGACGTGTTCTCACAAGACGGACGACGCACTGGTTCTGTATGTCTTCTGCGACACATCGGTTCTGTATGTCTGCTATTCATTCTAAGTTATTAATTTTTTTATTGACTGTGTATCGGAAACTGAGAGGTGGAATGTAAGCTCGCCTGGTAGATTATTGCGGAACAAGTCATTGTGAAAATGAAATTTTCTTTTCAGGACTTAAGTACCGGAGAGTATTTTCTATTCGAAGTGTTTTGCTTTTGTTAAATAAAATAAGTCACAATAATACAACCAATTATTTTTCCACCGAGGTGTAAAATTACACTATATTTATTATAGCTATATAATTATATATACATTAACTAATTACCCTATATTTCACTGTATTCAATATAGCTAAGGATAACAACAACATTTGAGTTCGGATGATCAATTTTCTTTACTATTTTACTTTCATATTTTTGTGTACCTACGCTTGTAAGGAAACTACAACACGTGTAGGATCTATTGAGTAGTTTTATGGACTATTTATAAGTGAAAGTTTATTCAAAGTGATAAACATGGTAAACAAAAAAATGCCGAAAGGGTGATTTTAAGTTCCGAGAAAAATTTCTGTTCTAAGAAAAGGCTTAAGGAAACGCTTATTCGCGTTTAAAGAAAAATTTAGTTAACTCATATGTTCATAGGTTGTGGTTATATCTAAGTGAACGTCCTACTATGAGTATTCATACAGTTAGCAGTGGTCATAAGTAATGGCAGGATGCATCAAACGTTTCAAGAGATAAACAGAAGTGTAAAATTACACTATAATTAACTATAATTATAATTATATATATATTAACTAATTACTCTATATTCAAAATATAGACTTTTTTGCTAATATGGCGTTATGTAAGTTCGCTTCCTTGCTTCTTCTAGGTGGGTATTTGGGTATGTTAATTTTTGAATACGCAAGAGGGTGAGGTGCACGAGACCTCTTCCTCCAACGACAAATGTTGTAAAAGTGTACGTATCTGTGACGTTAAGCTTAAGATTTATTTTGGTAAAGTAAATGTCGTTGCCGTGACCAGGATTCCAACCTGGGTTATTGCGGCCACAACGCAATGTCCTAACCACTAGTCGCTCACGGCACGTGTTGTATGAGTGTACACTTTGTTGTTGTTGTTTTTAAATTAACCACAAAGCTACGCCCCTCCTCCTCGTACAGTGGTAAACTTTACACATTTACATCGGTGGACTCGGCGGATATCCAGATGTGGCTTTACTATAAGAAAACAAATAAACAAACACAAAGCTACACAGTAGGCTCTCTGTGCTCTTCCCACCACAGGTGTCGAAACCCAAATTCTAGCGTTGTAAGTCTACAGGTTAGTTGGTTGGCGTTTTATGGCGCAAATCAACTAGGCTATCTGCTTCATGAGTCTACAGACATACCGCTCTGCCACTGGGGAGCATGTACAGTTTATGGACTGATAAATTGGGTAAACACTCCCCTTGGTGTCATTTAGCAAACCAGTAAAACACTTCTTTTTAATATCGATAAGCAAACCAAATAATCGCCTCATTTCTTAAAAGAATGTTACTTAGCAACTTTTTACCATTGACAACTGCTGACTTTGGTAGAAAATATCACGAACTGATAAATCAACTAATTTTTATCATTAAAGTAAGAACACAGTACATAGTGTTACGTTAGCTATATTGATTCCTGGGTTCATGTTTTACTCAAACTGATAAACATTTATCTATTAAAAGGTGATTTCGCTTCTTCTTTGTGGGTATTTGGGTATGTTGAATTTTTAAATACCCAGGAGGGTCAAGTGCACAAGACCTCTTCCTCCATCCCTAGGTTTCATGTCGGCTACTACTACTATGTTATTGTTGTAGTGCTTTTGGGCCAGAGTAACCATTAGTACTCCGACCTTTTCAGGGCATTTACACACTCATAAATTAACCAGTTGAATTTAATCTCAAATGATGACTAGTTATCCGGTTTACAATTAATTTTAATGAATGCACATTAACCAGTTATCTGTTACCTTTCATGATAATTTTGTTTCGCGTAAAGATACACAGAGATATATCTAAGTAAGTTGTACCTCATTTTAAACTAACACATTTAATGAAAAACAGCTAGTCAACAGCTCACTGAGAGTTATTGTTCAACTTTTGCCTGGGCGTGGCTTAGTGGTTAGTGTGCTCACGCTGTGAATTCTGATGGTTAGGAGACTCGACTCGTAATTTTCGGGTCGCATGATCGAATCTCTTCACCAAACATGTTGGACTTTTTATCTGTGAAGACATTATAATGTTATAGTGAATACCATTCTTCGTTAGTAGAAGAATAACCCAACAGTTGGCAGCAGGTGGTTGACTAAGCTGTCTTCCCTAGCCTTCGCGAAATTCAACACACAAAACATTGTTGCAATACGTTAACCCGAATAAGAATTACACTTAATAAACCAATCTTAGCCCTTACACGAAACCAAATTTAACCCAGGTATTTTGTATGACCACAAAACAGAAAACAAAATTAAGAAATATGACGAAATATCAAAAACTTTAGATTTAATTGAAGAACAAACGACATACATCCTGTTTCATTATGACAAAAAAAAGCCTTCTCAAAGTAGACCAATAAGATCCCTGGAAATAGAAATGTTGGCCTTACATAGTATGCCCTTATGATGAGAATCGAACTAACGTGTAGCTTTGTGATACAAAAAAAAAGATGACTGATTCTCTACTGTTATTTAATTAGAAAGTATAATTTACATAAAGTTATTCTTTTAAACCCACGTTTTGAAATAGGGCAAGCTTTTTTTGGGAGGGGTGTAAAAAACTTACGGTGTTGACTTATATTTTGAATGAGTATTAGTCACATTGTTTTCATTACTAAACAAAACATAACAAACGTAAAACATGATTAATTTTCTATTTATTAAGTTATTTTCATACAGCCAACGAAATCCCATCACTGAATATTAACACTCGTTAAAGACAATTTAATTGACATGTCGTTCAGCTATTCGTTGAAATCTCGCATAATGCTAACTAAATTATAACAGTTTGTATTAAAATGCGCAGAAAAGCCATTACATGTGTTAGAACAGTCCGAACATGTGTGTAAAAGCTTAATAGAATTATTAAATAATATAGAACTTTAACGCAAGACACGTACAAATTAGAATAGAAATAGATCAGTACATGACCGGAATAACACGAGAATAGTTAATTTGATGTATAGTATCTACTCTGAGTATGGTGGTTTCAACCTGAACAACATATTGTGGTCTTTTCCACTTGTGTATTGCTGTTCACAGGGACCGGCATGGCCAAGCGTGTTAAGGCGTGCGACTCGTAATCTGAGGGTCGCGGGTTCGCATCCCCGTCGCGCCAAACATGCTCGCCCTTTCAGCTGTAGGAGCGTTATAAAGTTACGGTCAATCCCACTATTCGTTGGTAAAAGAGTGTCCCAAGGGTTGGCGGTGGGTGGTGATGACTAGCTGCCTTCCCTCTAGTCTTACACTGCTAAATTAGGGACGGCTAGCACAGATAGCCCTCGAGTAGCTTTGTGCAAAATTCAAAAACAAACAAACAAACAAACTGTTCACAGAAAGAGTAACTATTAGCAACACCCACCGTCTACGTGACTACTTTTAACTGAATAGAGTGAATAGCTGTCGCTTTTATAGCAAACCTACATCTGAAAGCGTGAAGCGAGTTCATCGACACATTACGGGCTTGAACCTAGAACCTTCCGCTCCATAACTCACATGTTAACCACTTGGCCCAATCATGTATTCAGTATATGAGTCAGACAAGTGGAACCCATAACGTTAGTAAGAATAAAGAGTTTTTCTTCTCATTAATATTATAGTGGCACGAGTTTTTAACAGTGCTGGCCCCTCAGCGGCACAGTGGTGTGGACTCTAGCCGCTAAAAACCGGGTTTCGATACCCGTGGTGGACAGTCCATTGTGTTAGCTTTGTGCTCAATTCTAAAGAAACAACCAGTTCAATGGTACTAGAGAGACAGGAGTTTTCGATGGCACTGGCAACTTGATCTGGCTACTTGTAAAACATTGTTCAGTTTTGGAACTGATCATACGAACTAATTAGTTATTCCTTACAAGCCACCACCCAACAACGTCTAGGGACGATCAATTAAAGTTTCTCTGGATAGTAAAAGTTTAATTCTGCAATATATTAATTAGATGAATAAAAGAACACCAAAAAAAAACTGTGCTTGGAAAGTACTTCAACGTCGTCTCTTGATCCACTAATACATTTTACTTCGCTCGTTCAACGTTGTCTCTTGATCCACTAATACATTTTACTTCGCACGTTCAACGTTGTCTCTTGATCCACTAATACATTTTACTTCGCACGTTCAACGTTGGCTCTTTATCCACTAATACATTTTACTTCTCATGTTCAACGTTGGCTCTTTATCCACTAATACAGTTTACGTCTCACGTTCAACGTTGGCTCTTTATCCACTAATACATTTTACGTCTCACGTTCAACGTTGACTCTTTATTCACTAATACATTTTACTTCGCACCTTCAACGTTGACCCTTTATCCACTAATACATTTTACTTCGCACCTTCAACGTTGACCCTTTATCCACTAATACATTTTACTTCTCACGTTCAACGTTGACTCTTTATCCACTAATACATTTTACGTCTCACGTTCAACATTGACTCTTTATCCACTAATACATTTTACGTCTCACGTTCAACGTTGACTCTTTATCTACTAATACATTTTACGTCTCACGTTCAACGTTGACTCTTTATCCACTAATACATTTTACTTCTCACGTTCAACGTTGGCTCTTTATCCACTAATACAGTTTACGTCTCACGTTCAACGTTGGCTCTTTATCCACTAATACATGTTACTTCTCATGTTCAACGTTGGCTCTTTATCCACTAATACATTTTACTTCTCACGCTCAACGTTGGCTCTTTATCCACTAATACAGTTTACGTCTCACGTTCAACGTTGGCTCTTTATCCACTAATACAGTTCACGTCTCACGTTCAACGTTGGCTCTTTATCCACTAATACATTTTACTTCTCATGTTCAACGCTGGCTCTTTATCCACTAATACATTTTACTTCGCATGTTCAACGTTGGGTCTTTATCCATTCATACATTTTATTCGCATGTTCAACGTTGGGTCTTTATCCATTCATACATTTTACTTCTCACGTTCAACGTTGGTTCTTTATCCACTAATACATTTTACTTCTCACGTTCAACGTTGGCTCTTTATCCATTAATACATTTTACGTCTCACGTTTAACGTTGACTCTTTATCCACTAATACATTTTACTTTTCACGTTCAACGTTAACTCTTTATCCACTAATACATTTTACTTCGCACCTTCAACGTTGACTCTTTATCCACTAATACATTTACTTCTCATGTTCAACGTTGGTCTTTATCCATTAATACATTTTATTCGCATGTTCAACGTTGACTCTTTATCCACTAATACATTTTACTTTTCACGTTCAACGTTGACTCTTTATCCACTAATACATTTTACTTCGCACCTTCAACGTTGACTCTTTATCCACTAATACATTTTACTTTTCACGTTCAACGTTGACTCTTTATCCACTAATACATTTTACTTCGCACCTTCAACGTTGACTCTTTATCCACTAATACATTTTACTTTGCACGTTCAACGTTGACTCTTTATCAATTAATAAATTTTACTTCTCACGCATGTACGTAAATCTTCAGCGTTAATCACAGAGAGAGACGTCTAAAAATACGTCGCCCCACTTTTAGGTTTATCATCTGACTTTTATTTACTGAGTTTAATCTTACCAGTAAGTGAAACGTGTCAAGAGAAAGGATATGCGTCACGACATTTCGTGTCTGTAAAAGTATCACAAATAAGGGCAATAAATACGTTTTCTTCTAATAGACTTCAAAAAGTCTGTCGCTTGAAAAATCCACGCTAAAGAACGTACTGTCATATAGAACACCTTCAACAAAATATCGTGATTACTGAAATAGATTATTGTTTCATTAAAAATTAGAACTCGAAATTCTCTGTTGCATAATAAACCACTGTAATATGCATGTTAAATAGATGTGATAAAACATTGTGAATACCAACAAAGTCGTTTGTTTGCTTTTGAATATCACGCAAAGCTACTCGAAGGCTATCTGCGCTAGCACTCCCTAACTTAGCAGTGTAAGTCTAGAGGGAAGGCAGCAAGTCATCACCACCCACCGCCAACTCTTGGGCTGCTCTTTTACCAACAAATACTGGGATTGACCATTACATTATAACGCTCCCACGGCTGAAATGGCGAGCATGTTTGGTGTGACGGGGGTTCAAACCCGCGACCCTCAAATTACGAGTCGAAAGCCTTAACCCACCTGGCCATGCCTTAACAAGTCGTAATTTATCATTAATTTATTAAATTTATCATAAAAAATAATGTTATGTTTTATTCTTTCTATTGAAAAACCAAAGAGATTGGATAGAGAATGCAGTGTCGAAAATATGACTATTGTAAATACTTACGACCGTACTTTACCAGTTTATAAAAGGCGTTCATGCCATAACAACTGCTGTACCGTTAACCCTTTCACTGATACATTTATAGATAAACAATTGTATTAATGTCGCGTTTAATTACAGATACATAAAGAAGAAGAAACATGGTTTAAGGTTTCAATATTTAAAAAAATTTGAAACTAGCAATCTCTGGAAAAGTTTGAGATGGATATCTTTTCTTCTAAGTGACAACAAAATCCAAACTCTCATAACAGAAGTACGAGGGCACATACATGGTATCGAAAGAGCTTACATATTCTTAAAGTACATATTATTGAATAGAACCTCATGAAATGTACTTGTAAAACATATAATTCAAGAAGTACTGTTGATATTAATATCATTTGAAGATGTACAGCAAATACAGAGCTTTCTATTTAAACCAGGATTATTTTTAAATCAGTCACACCTCAATTATTTCCAATTTAAATACTGGTAAACTCATGATTTATTCTTTAATTGTGTCCAATTTCAATTCTGTTAAAGTCACGATCCACTTCTTTAATTGTGTCCAATTTCAATACCGCTCAAGTCATGATCAGTGATGACGTTCAAGTCATGATTCAATTCTTTAGTTTTGTCCAATTTCAATGTTGTTAAGGTAATTATTCACTTCTTTAATTGTGTCCAATTTCTATACTGTTAAATTCATGATTCACTTCTTCAATTTTGTCCAATTTCAATGTTGTTAAAGTAATTATTCACTTCTTTAATTGTGTCCAATTTCAATACTATTCTTAGTCATGATTCTTACATAGGTTTTTACAGAACTCTTTTGAAACAAAGTTTGAGCTAAAATATGTATTTATGTACTTAAAATGCTGTTTCTATATTTATAACGATACAACTAAAAAGTGCTACACAGAATACCTCGAGCCTGTTTGTTACATTCTGGTTCAGGTATGATACCTCTGAAAGTTAATTGTACGTTATAAAAACAAGTGGTCAGATCCCGTGCTACCCTAAGAACTCTCACCATTCTCGATTGTGGTTATTTTGATGTCAGTGGTAACGTAACAGTAATTTGCAAAACAAATGCGAACCAATCTCAAACCACATATCTTGATATATTTTTCACAAATCTTCTACAGCAGGGAGACATTGTTTTTCAAAGTCACATTTAAGTAGACCGAAAGTATAAAATCCATTGGAATTGTATTAAAAGTCTTGATAGGTATATCTTCGAATGGAATGACCATGTCTTCAAAACAGTCGTTGATTTTGAGGTGTAGATGGAAGTCTGTGAACATTTGGCTTTTTAAGTTTCAAATACTTGTTTATTACCTTATTAATGGTGCCAAGAGATATGCTCAGTTTTTGGTGTAATAATCTTTTGGGTCAGAAGACTCTTTAGTAAACATCGTTTTCAGTTTGTGAGTGACAGAAATAGTTTCAGATTGGTTTGGGGCGTAGTTTTGGAGGCTATTGTTGTCCTAAGTGTATATGTATGAAAGATAAACAATAAAGAGTTCCTCCTCCAGAATCTCGTCCTTTTCTGATCTTTACTATCTTTAATATCTTTAGACAAATACCATTCCACTTAAAAATTTAGAGAAAATTTATTCAGACAAAAGACTATTTGTGATAGAATTACTCTGTAGAATGGTTTAGTGTTCATTGTGGTTTTTATTTTAGATATTTTTACAATTCTGCACAAGGTCTTTCTGCAATATGTATCCTGAATTTTGAAGTAACAGACTTCAAGGAAGGCGTCTTTCAACAGTACTAACGGTCAATATTTTGACTACTCAAGTCGAAGAGCTGGCTTTATCAGTCTTTTTTATAACACACTTACGGTTTTAAAGTACACAGGGCGACTTTACCGCAACGGGACTCGAGTCGTAGACATTTGGATTCACGTTTCTGCATGTTAACAATTAAATTGTTTAGCTCGAATTTACCACGAATCAAAAACATATAGGTACTAAATATCAAGTATTTGGCGCAAATGCTCACTTGTACAGCAACGCACCACTGCACTAGCATATAAAACTTGTTTTTATAAAGTGTATTAACCTCTTTTATTATAGATAATCTTTTACAATCATAAATGGTGGCTATCAGATAAGCTATCGTTTTCTTCATTTCGTGTAGCTCCGTACATGTCAACTGATACAATTTGCATTTTATCAGTTAAAATTATCTCCCTATATAAGGCTTAGTCATGAAATTATGTCCTATTTTTCTCTTCAGCTCTTCCTGGAGTTCCAATTAAAATGCTAACAATTATGGATAATTTAAACTGAACTGTAATTATCAGAACTCATGAGTGAGAGCAAAAGAGAATATTTTACAATAAGTAAACCACATTACATCTACTACATCCAGTGATGAACAAGCCTTCGTTCAAATATCAAGTCTCATCAGGCCAGCTGGGATACGACAGACATCGTAATAGTTTTGGAGTTATATATACAGAGAATGGACAGAAAAAATGGCCTACTCGAAAATGCTGTTACTTTGTTATATAGCATATTAGATAACAGAAAGATAAGTAAAACAATGTGTTTAGAACACATTCGACAGGATCTGTTTAAATATCATCTCAAATACTAATTTTAACATGGGACTTCATAAATATCTGAACGTTTCGTTGTTTTAGTTACATATTATCATAACAAGTGTTGTGTGCCTGCTGTAGTTTCTTAGATCTTTCTATTCCAATTAGTCTACAAAACGATCAAACAAGTATCTTTAAAATAATCGAACGTGAAAATGAAACTCAAAATAACACACACCAGTTTCACAAGTTAATATTTAGTCGGTATTTCTTTAGATTTCAGTACTGCCTCACATCAATGTTACATGATTTCATTAAGTTCGTACAGATGTTCCTGAGTAATTGACGGCCATCCTTCTTTAAGTACTTCAAAAAATTCATCTTCTCTGTCTGATTTGTGATCTTTCGTTAATCGGTTCAACTCAGCCAATAAATTTTCAATTAGATTGATATCAGGTGATTGGCCTGGCTGTTCTATAACATCAAACCTCTTATTTCTAAGATATCTTTTAACGACTATACAGATGTAGAGAAACTTGTTTAATCATTTTGTAGGTTAATTGGGATAGGAAGATACAAGAACCTACAACAGGTACCCGACACCTGTTATGAGAAAATGTAACTAAAGTTATGAAAAGTTCGGGTATTTACTAAATCCACTGTTAAAGTTAGGATTTGAGATCATGCTTGAACAAATCCTGTCGAGTGTGTTATAAACACGTATTGCTTTACATATCTATCTGTTATCTAATAAAAGATATAACACATTAACAACATTTTCAAAGAGGCCATTTCATTATCCACCTCCTGTATGTACTAACCTTTCATAAACATGTATTGCGGTATGAGCCAGATTAAGCAAGTGAAGGGCAAGTGTTCAGTTTTATTAAAGTAATAAATAAACCAGTTTTAGGGAGAAAAGAATTAATAACACAACTTTATCTATTCTTAATATTAACACCAGTTGTTTTTAAGTTAGTATTGTTTATAAATATTTACATTACAAAGAGAAGCTAATAAAATTATCTTTTTAATGTACTGTTTGTTACTGAGCATAAAGATACACAGGGGAATATCTGTGTTCTGCTTACCACGAGTGTCGAAAGTCGGATTTTAGAGGTGTGAACCTTCAGACTCAACGCTGAACTTATGTGGAGTGTTTGAATCGTAACAAAATTAAAGTGTTTTCATAACACCTCATTGACATTAAACACACGTTAGGTTCCAGTATAAACCAGGAGTCGTAATAGTCATGCGACTTGTAAAATTCGTACTCTAATAATTATTCACAGAAAGTACTACACACGTATTTTGTCGCTTATCTTCATACTCTTGGCTGACTTAGTTAGTCAGGTGTGTACATTTATAAATATTTTATTCTTACATACGATAAAGGAATAGTTGATATTTGTTATATGGGATAAAGAGCAGTGTTCTAGATAGTTTTAAATGTCTTCGATGTTACAGTTGTTGTAACTTGTACGGAAGGAAGTGCAGAGTTTATAAGTGATATTTGGAAACATATTTGAACATGTTTGAACACAGCACGTAATTTTTAATTAAGTTATTCTAACTTACAATGATAAATTATAGATGCTTTTTTAAAAATATTCTTGGTTTGTTTTGAATTTCGTGCAAAGCTACTCGAGGGCTATCTGCGCTAGTCATCCCTAATTTAGCAGTTTAAGACTAGAGGGAAGGCAGCTAGTCATCACCACCCACTGCCAACTCTTGGACTACTCTTTTACCAACGATTAGTGGGATTGACCGTCACAGTAGAACATTCCTACGGTTGAAAAGGCGAGCATGTTTGGTGTGACGGGGATTCGAACCTGTGCAGGGCCAAATTCCTGGTTATGATTGAGGAAAGTGTAATACCCTAAATAATCTTAAAGGTGACGGAGAATAAAAATGTAATGTTTTAAATCATATTAAGCGTGACTGAAGACACAGTAAAGTTAAACTGTATGTAAGGAGATGTAGTGTTTTAAAATGATTTTTACTCGTTAATAAATATACTACAATTCTGATTCATATAGGTTTCATAACTTGTTCTAGTTTAAATGGCAGTTGTGTTACCTAATTTAGAGGGCAATGTAGCTATCATCACAAACACTTCTACATACGAAATAGAGAAACTGGTCTAGGTCACGTGGCAAGTGCCTTGTTTGTGGTTGAAACCCTCGTCATTCTACTGTGGACAACTTCACATATCATACGTACCTTAATCACCAGTTCAATACACAATTGAAAACATTAGAATCAAGGGTAATAATTGAAATGGTATAATGCCCGTAACTATGACTTTAATTTCTAGGTTTTGCCACATACAAACGACAGTGAAAGCTCCTTAAAAACACATCAGTAAAGATAACTAACATGGTAAAATGTATCACGACTGCTAGATAAATATTCGCTTGAAACTAACCTACTGAAGAACTTAAAACTAACCAACTGAAGAATTTAAAACTAACCAACTGAAGAACTTATAACTAACCTACTGAAGAACTTAAAACTAACCTACTGAAGAACTTAAAACTACCCTACTGAAGAACTTAAAACTAACCTACTGAATAACTTAAAACTAACCTACTGAAAAACCTAAAACTAACCAACTGAGGAACTTAAAACTAACCTACTGAAGAACTTAAAACTACCCTACTGAAGAACTTAATACTAACCTACTGAAAAACTTAAAACTAACCAACTGAAGAACTTAAAACTAACCTACTGAATAACTTAAAACTAATCTGCTGAAAAACCTTAAAACTAACCAACTGAAGAACTTAAAACTAACCTACTGAAGAACTTAAAACTACCCTACTGAAGAACTTAAAATTACCCTACTGAAAAACTTAAAAAACTAACCTAGTGAAGAGCTTAAAACTAATCAACTGAAGAACTTAAAAAACTAACCTACTGAAGAGCTTAAAACTACTCTACTGAAGAACTTAAAACTAACCTACTGAATAACTTAAAACTAACCAACTGAAGAACTTAAAACTGACCAACTGAAGAACTTAAAACTAACCTACTGAAGAACTTAAAACTAACCAACTGAAGAACTTAAAACTAACCTAATGAAGAACTTAAAACTAACCTAATGAAGAACTTAAAACTACCCTACTGAAGAACTTAAAACTAACCTACTGAAGAACTTAAAACTAACCAACTGAAGAACTTAAAACTAACCTACTGAAGAACTTAAAACTACCCTACTGAAGAACTTAAAACTAACCTACGGAAGAACTTAAAACTACCCTACTGAAAAACTTAAAACTAACCAACTGAAGAACCTAAAACTAACCTACTGAAGAACTTAAAACTAACCTACTAAAGAACTTAAAACTAACCAACTGAAGAACTTAAAACTAACCTACTGAAGAACTTAAAACTACCTTACTGAAGAACTTAAAACTAACCAACTGAGGAACTTAAAACTACCCTACTGAAAAACTTAAAACTAACCAACTGAAGAACTTATAACTAACCTACTAAAGAGCTTAAAACTACTCTACTGAAGAACTTAAAACTAACCAACGGAAGAACTTAAAACTAACCTACTGAAGAACTTAAAACTACCCTACTGAAGAACTTAAAACTAACCAACTGAAGAACCTAAAACTAACCTACTAAAGAACTTAAAACTAACCTACTAAAGAACTTAAATCTAACCAACTGACGAACTTAAAACTAACCTACTGAGGAACTTAAAACCAACCCACTGAAGAACTTACAACTACCCCACTGAAGAACTTAAAACTAACCTACTGAATAACTTAAAACTAACCAACTGAAGAACTTAAAACTACCCCACTGAAGAACTTAAAACTAACCTACTGAATAACTTAAAACTAACCAACTGAAGAACTTAAAACTGACCAACTGAAGAACTTAAAACTAACCTACTAAAAAACTTAAAACTAACCAACTGAAGAACTTAAAACTAACCTACTGAAGAACTTAAAACTAACCTACTGAAGAAGTTAAAACTAACCTACTGAAGAACTTAAAACTAACCAACTGAAGAACTTAAAACTAACCCACTGAAGAAGTTAAAACTACCTTACTGAAGAACTTAAAACTACCATACTGAAGAACTTAAAACTAACCAACTGAACAACTTATAACTAACCTACTAAAGAGCTTAAAACTACTCTACTGAAGAACTTAAAACTAACCTACTGAAGAACTTAAAACTAACCTACTGAAGAACTTAAAACTACCCTACTGAAGAACTTAAAACTAACCAACTGAAGAACCTAAAACTAACCTACTAAAGAACTTAAAACTAACCTACTAAAGAACTTAAATCTAACAAACTGACGAACTTAAAACTAACCTACTGAGGAACTTAAAACCAACCCACTGAAGAACTTACAACTACCCCACTGAAGAACTTAAAACTAACCTACTGAATAACTTAAAACTAACCAACTGAAAAACTTAAAACTACCCCACTGAAGAACTTAAAACTAACCTACTGAATAACTTAAAACTAACCAACTGAAGAACTTAAAACTGACCAACTGAAGAACTTAAAACTAACCTACTAAAAAACTTAAAACTAACCAACTGAAGAACTTAAAACTAACCTACTGAAGAACTTAAAACTAACCTACTGAAGAACTTACAAACTACCCCACTGAAGAACTTAAAACTAACCTACTGAATAACTTAAAACTAACCAACTGAAGAACTTAAAACTGTCCAACTAAAGAACTTAAAACTAACCTACTGAAGAACTTAAAACTAACCTACTGAATAACTTAAAACTAACCTACTGAAAAACCTAAAACTAACCAACTGAGGAACTTAAAACTAACCAACTGAGGAACTTAAAACTAACCTACTGAAGAACTTAAAACTAACCTACTGAATAACTTAAAACTAACCAACTGAAGAACTTAAAACTGTCCAACTAAAGAACTTAAAACTAACCTACTGAAGAACTTAAAACTAACCTACTGAATAACTTAAAACTAACCTACTGAAAAACCTAAAACTAACCAACTGAGGAACTTAAAACTAACCTACTGAAGAACTTAAAACTAACTACTGAAGAACTTAAAACTAACCTACTGAAGAACTTAAAACTACCCTACTGAAGAACTTAAAACTAACCTACTGAATAACTTAAAACTAACCTACTGAAAACCTAAAACTAACCAACTGAGGAACTTAAAACTAACCTACTGAAGAACTTAAAACTACCCTAGTGAAGAACTTAAAACTAACCAACTGAAGAACTTAAAACTGACCAACTGAAGAACTTAAAACTAACCTACTAAAAAACTTAAAACTAACCAACTGAAGAACTTAAAACTAACCTACTGAAGAACTTAAAACTAACCCACTGAAGAACTTACAACTACCCCACTGAAGAACTTAAAATTAACCTACTGAATAACTTAAAACTAACCAACTGAAGAACTTAAAACTGTCCAACTAAAGAACTTAAAACTAACCTACTGAAGAACTTAAAACTAACCTACTGAATAACTTAAAACTAACCTACTGAAAAACCTAAAACTAACCAACTGAGGAACTTAAAATTAACCAACTGAGGAACTTAAAACTAACCTACTGAAGAACTTAAAACTAACCTACTGAATAACTTAAAACTAACCAACTGAAGAACTTAAAACTGTCCAACTAAAGAACTTAAACTAACCTCCTGAAGAGCTTAAAACTAACCTACTGAAGAAGTTAAAACTACCCTATTGAAGAACTTAAACTAACCTACTGAAGAACTTAAAACTAACCAACTTAAGAACTTAAACTAACCTACTGAATAACTTAATACTAACCTACTGAAAACCTAAAACTAACCAACTGAGGAACTTAAAACTAACCTACTGGAAGAACTTAAAACTACCCTACTGAAGAACTTAAAACTAACCTACTGTAGAACTTAAAACTAACCTACTGAAGAAGTTAAAACTACCCTATTGAAGAACTTAAACTAACCTACTGAAGAACTTAAAACTAACCAACTGAGGAACTTAAAACTAACCTACTGGATAACTTAAAACTAACCTACTGAAGAACTTAAAATTAACATACTGAAGAACTTAAAACTAACCTACTGAAGAACTTAAAACTAACCAACTGAATAACTTAAAACTAACCTACTGAAAAACCTTAAAACTAACCAACTGAAGAACTTAAAACTAACCTACTGAAGAACTTAAAACTAACCTACTGAAGAAGTTAAAACTACCCTATATAAGAACCTAAACTAATCAACTAAAGAACTTAAAACTGACCAACTGAAGAACTTAAACCTAACCTACTGAAGGACTTAAAACTAACCTACTGAAGAACCTAAAACTAACCTACTAAAGAACTTAAAACTAACCTACTAAAGAACTTAAATCTAACAAACTGACGAACTTAAAACTAACCTACTGAAGAACTTAAAACCAACCCACTGAAGAACTTACAACTACCCCACTGAAGAACTTAAAACTAACCTACTGAATAACTTAAAACTAACCAACTGAAGAACTTAAAACTACCCCACTGAAGAACTTAAAACTAACCTACTGAATAACTTAAAACTAACCAACTGAAGAACTTAAAACTGACCAACTGAAGAACTTAAAACTAACCTACTAAAAAACTTAAAACTAACCAACTGAAGAACTTAAAACTAACCTACTGAAGAACTTAAAACTAACCTACTGAAGAAGTTAAAACTAACCTACTGAAGAACTTAAAACTAACCAACTGAAGAACTTAAAACTAACCCACTGAAGAAGTTAAAACTACCTTACTGAAGAACTTAAAACTACCATACTGAAGAACTTAAAACTAACCAACTGAACAACTTATAACTAACCTACTAAAGAGCTTAAAACTACTCTACTGAAGAACTTAAAACTAACCTACTGAAGAACTTAAAACTATCCTACTGAAGAACTTAAAACTACCCTACTGAAGAACTTAAAACTAACCAACTGAAGAACCTAAAACTAACCTACTAAAGAACTTAAAACTAACCTACTAAAGAACTTAAATCTAACAAACTGACGAACTTAAAACTAACCTACTGAGGAACTTAAAACCAACCCACTGAAGAACTTACAACTACCCCACTGAAGAACTTAAAACTAACCTACTGAATAACTTAAAACTAACCAACTGAAGAACTTAAAACTACCCCACTGAAGAACTTAAAACTAACCTACTGAATAACTTAAAACTAACCAACTGAAGAACTTAAAACTGACCAACTGAAGAACTTAAAACTAACCTACTAAAAAACTTAAAACTAACCAACTGAAGAACTTAAAACTAACCTACTGAAGAACTTAAAACTAACCCACTGAAGAACTTACAACTACCCCACTGAAGAACTTAAAATTAACCTACTGAATAACTTAAAACTAACCAACTGAAGAACTTAAAACTGTCCAACTAAAGAACTTAAAACTAACCTACTGAAGAACTTAAAACTAACCTACTGAATAACTTAAAACTAACCTACTGAAAAACCTAAAACTAACCAACTGAGGAACTTAAAACTAACCAACTGAGGAACTTAAAACTAACCTACTGAAGAACTTAAAACTAACCTACTGAATAACTTAAAACTAACCAACTGAAGAACTTAAAACTGTCCAACTAAAGAACTTAAAACTAACCTACTGAAGAGCTTAAAACTAACCTACTGAATAACTTAAAACTAACCTACTGAAAAACCTAAAACTAACCAACTGAGGAACTTAAAACTAACCTACTGAAGAACTTAAAACTAACTACTGAAGAACTTAAAACTAACCTACTGAAGAACTTAAAACTACCCTACTGAAGAACTTAAAACTAACCTACTGAATAACTTAAAACTAACCTACTGAAAACCTAAAACTAACCAACTGAGGAACTTAAAACTAACCTACTGAAGAACTTAAAACTACCCTAGTGAAGAACTTAAAACTAACCAACTGAAGAACTTAAAACTGACCAACTGGAAGAACTTAAAACTAACCTACTAAAAAACTTAAAACTAACCAACTGAAGAACTTAAAACTAACCTACTGAAGAACTTAAAACTAACCCACTGAAGAACTTACAACTACCCCACTGAAGAACTTAAAATTAACCTACTGAATAACTTAAAACTAACCAACTGAAGAACTTAAAACTGTCCAACTAAAGAACTTAAAACTAACCTACTGAAGAACTTAAAACTAACCTACTGAATAACTTAAAACTAACCTACTGAAAAACCTAAAACTAACCAACTGAGGAACTTAAAATTAACCAACTGAGGAACTTAAAACTAACCTACTGAAGAACTTAAAACTAACCTACTGAATAACTTAAAACTAACCAACTGAAGAACTTAAAACTGTCCAACTAAAGAACTTAAACTAACCTCCTGAAGAGCTTAAAACTAACCTACTGAAGAAGTTAAAACTACCCTATTGAAGAACTTAAACTAACCTACTGAAGAACTTAAAACTAACCAACTTAAGAACTTAAAACTAACCTACTGAATAATTTAATACTAACCTACTGAAAAACCTAAAACTAACCAACTGAGGAACTTAAAACTAACCTACTGAAGAACTTAAAACTACCCTACTGAAGAACTTAAAACTAACCTACTGTAGAACTTAAAACTAACCTACTGAAGAAGTTAAAACTACCCTATTGAAGAACTTAAACTAACCTACTGAAGAACTTAATACTAACCAACTGAGGAACTTAAAACTAACCTACTTAATAACTTAAAACTAACCTACTGAAGAACTTAAAATTAACATACTGAAGAACTTAAAACTAACCTACTGAAGAACTTAAAACTAACCAACTGAATAACTTAAAACTAACCTACTGAAAAACCTTAAAACTAACCAACTGAAGAACTTAAAACTAACCTACTGAAGAACTTAAAACTAACCTACTGAAGAAGTTAAAACTACCCTATATAAGAACCTAAACTAATCAACTAAAGAACTTAAAACTGACCAACTGAAGAACTTAAACCTAACCTACTGAAGGACTTAAAACTAACCTACTGAAGAACTTAAAACTACCTTACTGAAGAATTTAAAACTAACCTACTGAAAAACCTAAAACTAACCAACTGAAGAACTTAAAACTACCCTACTGATCCAATACAATCTAATCTTCACATTACCTGTTTTTCACTATCGCCACTCGCTATTAAGGAGGCCACACCTTGCACCTTATTAAGTATTTCTTATCACAGTTTTTCTTTCTAATACCACTGACTATTGATGAGGCCATAAGTTTCATCCTATTAAGTATTTTTATTCATGTTTTTTTACAGTACCATTGACTATTGATGAGGTCACACATTGCATCCTTGCGGGTAGTTTTATTTACTTTGTCTCTCACAACATTCAGTGTAAAGAACAAAACAAAGTAATGATGTGAATCCAGTTATTTTCTATATACGATACATACAGTATCCCTACATACGATACAGATGGTATTCCTTCTGTAATTAGTGGAATCAATTGAAATACTAATGATACTTGTTGTTCATTTTTTGTGGCTCCTACGTTACTAGGGGCACTGCGAATAATAGCAGTGATTCCAATATCAGTACGATTCTGTAAACAATGGTCACGAACCCAGTAGCAAATTACTCATATACTACTAGGGGCCCTGTAAACAACAGTCAAGAACCCAATAGCCATATAACTCCTATATTATTAGAGACCCTGTAAGTAACAGCTACGAACCCAATAGCAGTGTAACTCCTATGTTATTAGAGACCCTGTAAAGAGTAGTCATGAACCCAGTAGCAATATCACTCCTATGTTATTAGAAACATTGTAAACAATAATCACAAATACACTGGCAATATAATATTAGAAACCTGTGTTTATCAAAAGGTCTTTAACAGTAATTCTATAGTTAATTATAAATTAATAATTATAAATCAAAATATTTTTAAGAGTTCATTAACTCATAAGCTCATCTATAGTCCAGACGAAATAGAAACTCGGGTTACAAGTAAACATGTTCCATCGAACTCTCACTTTGACCGAATTAAAGGATTTCAGATATTCACATTTCCAAGTATTAATGTTTTCTATTATTTTTACTTCGTGTTATTTTAGTACTTACGGTCGAATATTAATGTGATTAGTTTTTCTAACGTCTCTGTATACGTTAGATAAACATAGACTATTCTTCAAGTAACGTTACTCGTGGAGCTCCATATTGATAACAGCTGCTGTGCAGTTGAAGGTATGCTGGGTGTAAATTCTATAGCATTTTACGAGTTTCACTCTGTTAGTTTCGAACACAATATCTGACAAGTTTGTTTTTTTCAAGAACTGTGTTTGTCAGATATATATAATTACAAAGCTGCAGGTTGGATTAAGATATATAATTATATAGCTACATCTTAGGTTAAGATATCTAATTATATAGCTGCAGGTTAGGGTAAGATATATAATTATATAGCTACAGATTAGGTTAAGATATCTAATTATATAGCTGCAGGTTAGGGTAAGATATATAATTATAAAGCTACAGATTAGGTTAATATATCTAATTATATAGCTGCAGGTTAGGGTAAGATATATAATTAAAAAGCTACAGATTAGGTTATTTCACTCGGTCTGTTAAAGTCTTATTCCATATATATATATAGAACATTAGATATAACTCCTTTATGATTCTATATTTACCTCTTCATTATGACAACACAATTTCTCTAAAAATTGTAGGTTTCAGCACAACCGACTTCGAAACTTCTTGAATAAACATGAAGAATTTTCGTATAAATGAGGACACCAGTAGAGCCATTTGTACGCTAAGCAGTCGTGAATATATTCTACATAATATATGTCAAGGTCAAGCAGTACTAACTTCACTACACAAAACATGTAAACAACTGTGATGTCGAGAAGTCGAAAATAAACAAGGAATACGTGAAATGAATCACAACTTTTGTTAACGCATTATTACTAGACCGAGTATACCATTCTCGTCTTCAGATAAGCTACTTTTGTCTCTGTTAATTTGGATTTTATCATATTCTTATTGTCATAGGTAATAGCTTTGTTTGTTAATTCGTCTTGGGGCGTTTTGTGGAGAAAAGCGCTTATCCTGCCTTACTTTCTACCCATATAATCCAATGTCGTGGTACGTAAAATCTGTAATTTAAAACATCACGAGGTCAAGTAAAGACTTACATGGTTTGGTGGTCGGTACACTGAACTCGTAATTTGTGGGTCGAAAGTTCGAGTTCCGTCATCATACAAGTGCGCTCTTTCACCCGTGGGGATTTTATAAGGTGACGGCCACAAAGTAAGTAGCTCTAGTTATTGGTTGATGGTGTTGACTATCCGCTTTCCTTCCAGTCTATCACCTTTAAATTAGGGACAGCTGGCACAGATAGCTCTCGAGTTACTTTGGGCGAAATTCAACAGATAAATAAATGCGATAAACCAGGTTTATGCGATATCTAGAAATATCCACATAATTATTTGTTGAGGGGAAAGGGAAACACAGGTCAGATGACTCCCACTCTCTGTTCATACAGAATATTAAATTCATTTTATTAAGTTGAACTGGAAAGGAAAGCTTAACACAGAAATTGATATTGTTGCTCAAAACATTACTTTGATTCAGCTAATTTTAAGGTAAAGACATTTAAACTGGTTTTCAGACAAACTCATATTTATAGGACTAGAATAAAGAGAATTGTAAATAAATACCATAGTTTTGTTTTTCAAAAAATTACCCTTACTTAAGTTAAAGGTAGTTTGTTTGTTTGTTTTTGAATTTCGCGCAAAGCTACACGAGGGCTATCTGCGCTAGCCGTCCCTAATTTTACAGTGTAAGACTAGACGGAAAGCAGCTAATCATCACCACCGTCAACTCTTGGGCTACTCTTTTACCAACAAATAGTTGGATTGACTGTTATATTATAATGACACCACGGTTGAAAGGGCAATCGTGTTTGGTGTGACGGGGATTCAAACCCGCGACCCTCAGATTAGGAGTCAATAAAACTGACGGACGTTTAACAACAGAAGTATAGATACTAACTCCTTAAGTATACGTATAAACATTCAGGAGATACTGAAATGAGATAACTATCGTTTATTATAAATAATGATCACTAGCTGATGTAACCTTTCAACGCACGGGAAGGATAAAGGAAACCTCGAGGGGTTATATGGGAAGAGGAACAAGTCCGAACGCAAATCCCCCATATCCTTCCCCAGGGGGCTTGAATGATACATGTTTGGTGAGAAGAGGTGAAATAGTTTGGCAGTTACAAGTAGACACAATGCACATAGGAAGATATAGATAAGAAGTGGGATAAGATCCGAACACGACCCCATGTGTCACTCCTCGGGGGGATGAGATCGGAACGACGACCCCATGCGTCACTCCTCGGGAGATGAAATCCGAATGACGACCCCATGCGTCACTCCTCGGGAGATGAAATCCGAACGACGACCCCATGTATCACTCCTCGGGGTACTTTCCAGGTTTAGTGGAAATGAGTGTAACATTTTACGAATTGTAAGCACACACAGAGACTTTTATATCAAATAACGTTTAGGACAAGGGAAAAGGTGTTCCGTTCTTGATAAGCTATATATTTCAGTGAAATAGATTTATGTTGAATTCTGTGATGGATATTTCAGCCAAAAATATCGTCAACAGCGAGGGGGTATCCAACTGACGGAACAATGCATTTTTAATCTCTATAAGTAAAAATTTCAGAAAACTATATTTGATTAGATATACCGATTACTGAGTTGAATATTTAGTTACACTCTAAGTATACAGCTTGCTATAATCGAAAATTAATATTAATTATTTAGGTAACAGACGTGGCTAAGTACTTAGCGTGCCCACATCTTGAATCCAGTATTTGATGACTCGTTTCCTGCTGCCATATGAACGATTCTGCAATTTGGAACCGTGTGTGCGAGCGCGCATAAGTGTGACAAAGTCGTTGATGGTTGATTTGCAGCGTACAGTTACACAATCGTACATTCGCGTTCTCTACCGCGGGAAATCGAACCTCGGAAAGGAAGAAGAGGTCCGAGTGAGCCTGACCCTCCCTGGTCCGAAAAATTCACCAGTCACGCACAGGGAAAGTGATAAGTTCATCAAATTCAACTATTCGGTCACATAAGAATAGCCCAAACGTTGGCGGTGGGTGTTTTAATCACCATCCTAGTCTCCACCAGCTTAAAATAAGAGACAACAATGAACAGACAGCCCTACAAAACGAACATTATTTTTATATTCAGAAGATTTATTAATACGATATAAATCGAATTTCAATTAATTAAAGCCCAGACCAGGATGTAAAATATTGCCCTTCAATGAACAGGAAATAGGCTACTAATAAAAGAAAATATTCTCTGTGTAACTAAGCCACAAAGCAACGTGTTACACTATTTTAAAACAATGGGTGTAATAAATTACTCTTTATTAGAACCGGAATGATAGCTTAAAACACCCCAAATTACTTAGCAAGATAATAAACTCAATAGAAAGAAATTAATAAAAAGCATTCGCCTGAAACGTTGTAGTTTTTTTAGCTGTTGTTTTTTTTTTCAATTTGATGATATCTGTTCCCCCACTCAATTATTTTCTAGCTTTAATCACCTTATCGTTTCTTTGAAATGCTAGAGTTTGAAATTAATTTTCGAGATGATTATACATGATGAGTGCAAAAAAACCTGACAGTAAATTATGGTTAAATTCTGCTTATATTATTAAACTACTAGAAACGTGGATAAACTTGTAAAACTGAAGTTTAATTAATCAGCATTTGGAATACGGTTAAACTCGCCGAGTTGATTACCAAGCGTTTTTCTACACAACATATTATAGAAAATAAAAGTAGAATGTGCTTTTAAAATGGGCCTTAGCATGGCCAGATGGTTAGGACGTTCGACTCTTATTCTGAGGGTCGCTGATTCGAATCCTCGTCACACCAGACATGCTCACCCTTTCAGCCTTGGGGGCGTTATAGTGTTACGGTCAATACCACTTTTCGTTGGTAAAAGGAGTAGCTCAAGAGTTGGCGGTGGGTGGTGATAACTATTTACCTTCCAGTTTACGCTGTTAAATTAGGGACGGCTAGCGCAGATCACTCTCTTGTAGTTTTATGCTAAATTCATAAACAAACAAATCAGTTTTTGAGATAATAATGGCTGTAAGCAATTTCCTACTTCCGGTGGATTAATGCTCTTCGGAAGGTCGTTGAATATTTACTTAAAAGACTTCTAAAGTACTGAAGAAAGACAAAATTAAATGGATATTTCTATTTTAAACCTGTTTTTAGGATCTGCAAGTGGTTGTGAAAGTACTGGCACGGATTCGTAAGGCTTAGCACAAGCACAATTAACACTTACTTCAGTTGTGATTTGTAAACGAATTGATAAAAATTATACTTTACCAACTTAGGTTAGTTCATGTCGTAAATGTTTTTATATATGTAAGATGATAATATAAATACAGTCACAACCACTAACTAATGTATCTCCACGCACGTACGCAGAGGGGTTAGTTATGGTTATATAGTTATAGCTCAGCTGCTTATGGTATTTAAAGTTTTCTACACAGTCCACATTATTCTGATAAAGTATTAGCATTTTGTGGCTTGAAACAGTCACATACAATGAATTGTGTTTATACTTTATATTTAGAAGTCCAAACCCGTGTTGCTTCTGCTAGGCTTTATAGGCCAGATTCTTTACAATAAAAGTCCATAACTTGCTGGTGACAAATTTCAACGATAAACAAACATAAAAAAAAAGAGTCCACTTGCTTTAAAATAGTATATTAAAACTAGTCAAACTTATATACAAATGCTCGTTACACTATTGGTTATCATAGTTGTATCGAGAGCTTTAAATACTTGTCTCTTTTTCGTCAAATTGTTTGTTTTTTAATTTCGCGCAAAGCTACACGAAGGCTATCTGCGTTAGCCATCCCTAATTTAGCAGTATAAAACTAGAGACAAGGCAGTTAGTCATCACTACCCACCGCCAACTCTTGGGCTACGCTTTTACCAATGAATAGTTGGATTGACCGTCTCATTATAACGTCCCCACAGCTGAAAGGGTGAGCATGTTTCGTGAGACGGGGATTTTTCCCCAAAGTTCGTACAGTATAGTCCAATTACTTTAGAACACAACAATTAACAAGACGAATTATTCTTCTCTGCTCTGTTATTACAATATAGTTTGTGATAATGGCAGTTTAAAAATCGCCACTATATGCTCTCTATCGCTAAGCTCATAGACACACAGTTTAGATCTAAATAATAATCTTTTGAGTCATATTTATACCCCGACAGAAGTCTAGGATATTGCATACAACACCAAATATTTGTTTCAGTAGTGCATACATACATGTATGTATATAGATGACAGTTGATGTTTAAAATAGCTAATATACTATTGTCACACAGGGCTGTTTAAATTAGTTACTTAACAATTACTATTTAGTCTGTATGTAGATAGTACAGTACTTTACTGGAATAAATCTTACATAGTTATGTTAATTTAAATCCAGTTCCCCAGTGTTACAACAGAATGATGATTTGTTAAGTTTTCATTGAATGTTTACGATTTTTTGTTGTGAACAGCCATGAAATTATTAAAGGTATATTTCGTGTAAAATTTCTGCTAGTTTTAATCTGATAGCACGTTTTTTTTTTTGTCGTTTTATTAAAATGTTCTGGGAGAACACGTACAAAACATAACCTCGTAGCATTTGATGCTTTGTATAGTGACTGTAAATTGGGCAATATATCTTGGCTTTCGAGTTCACAAGCGTTCTGGATACGAGCCTAGTCGGTCTGTCGTATCCTAGTCGGCCTAAAAAGTCTTGGTGTTGATTGAAACACCTTGTGGGTTAACATATTATTACATATACATATTTTACCTTTAGTCATAAGTTCTTAGATATCTCAGCATATTGGAAAGCATTTACGTGAGATAAAGCACGTGTCGCATGACTAATGATAAGAACAGAACCTAGACTTAGGCCTGAAACGTCGACTTCGACAAGAAGAGTGTATTTCAATCAGTTTCGTGTTTTTTTCCATGTTTTTATACTACATCGTGTTAACAATTCAGTACACTGAATAACCAATAAAGAACTTGAAATTAAACATACGTAAAATGAAAGTTCCCGCTGCCAGTTTCAAACCAGTGCTATGTGCAGTAATGTTATTTTTATTCTTTTGTATGTTTCTCTTAATTTTACCCAGCAACTGCTTTATAAAACTGCTTTTACATATATTTTTTCCTTGTTCAACCTGCACTTGCTGTTTGGAAATAGTTTACATTATATTTAAAAACATTCATATCAAATGTTATTGAAGTTGGTTAAACGCGAACAGTTCATCTTTAATTAGGCGGATAATTATAATTCTGCTCACTGTTGTATCTTGGCAACTCGTTCTAATCCACGTGCACGTTGTTGTTTGTATTATCATAAACGCTGCTGTTGCAACAAGAAATATGTCAAAATACGAACATTACCGTATCGTTTCTGAAGGATCATTCACTCGTTTCATGCACAGTACTCACCAAGTAAAGGAATGTTGTCATAGAAAACATGTTTGCACTTATTCTGATATAAAACTTTTAAAAATGCATATGAATAAAGTTTACTTAAATAAAGTAAACCACATTTAAGGGTGGTTAGTCCTATTCTCTTCATCATGTATGTGAATAATATGCCACTTAAAGACCCAAACCATGGATGCGTGTCACAGTTTGCTGATGATGTAGCAATTTGGAAAAGTGCCCCTACACCAGAAATAGCAGCCACTAACTTACAACCACAACTGAATACATTAAGTGAATACTGCCAAAAATATAGAATTAAAATAAACACAGCGAAGACACAATTAGTGATATTTTCAAAATCAACGAAACATCAAAAAGTACAACCCCAGATCCACATAAACGGAGAGCTTCTCCAAATTGCAAAATTTTTAGGATTAACATATGATTTGATATTTACATGGATAAAACATGTAAATAACATAAAAACTAAAATTTGGCGAAGAATAAACTATGCTAGGAGTCAAACTGGTAAAAACTACGGAACAACACCAGAAAACATCATTAAAATATGCAAATCATACATTAGATCAGTAATAGACTATGCAGATCCTGCATGGATCAGTGTAAGTGTAAAACAAATACAAACCAAACTCCAAACATTACAGAATACACTAATTACATCAGCATACAGAGTACCTAAAACCACTTCATCAAAGTTCATGCATAATTACTCAAACACACAAACAACACCAGGTATACTTCTACAGAGTACAATAAAATATTTTGATAAAAATTGGCGAAAAAATGAGTTGTTATGCGAACTAGACAGGTATTGCATATATGATGAAGAGAGACCTAAACACCTCTCCCCGTTAAAGTTGTACATCAGATCTTTAAGATAAAATCAAATTTAAAATAATAATAATAAAATAAGGCTAAAATAAAACAGGCCACCTGCGTTCTAGACTTATTAAAAAATAAATTTTAAAAAATGAAAGAACAATATAAATGGACATTCTCCTGAAAAGGACCAGATTAAAGTTATGATATTACTTCAGCCATTCAGTAGTATTTACTCGAAATATATTAATCAGGCCATTCCAACTAAGTAATGGAAGGAGGAAGAGGTCTAGTGTACCTGACCCTTTAGGGTATACAAATATATATACCCAAACACCTAGAGAGAGAGAAACATTACAGCCGCAGCAAGCCTCAGACGGAATATCTAAACCAAGAATTAATAACAATGGCGTACGTTAAACTTTTTAGTATTCCTCAATATATAAGTTTGGAGTTAAAACAATATGCCCAAATTCCTCCTGGTTGTATAAATGTGCCACTATTACATTATACAAACAGTTCATTATTCGATTTGATAAACGAGATATTATCTTACTGTAACACCTGGTGGTAGACGTTACAACTATACGTGATAAATTTTCTCATGTTAGAGTGGCCCATATGTTTTATTTTGTAACAGATAAAAGCCTGCTTAACTTTTCTTCGTTTTTTAAAATCAGTTTACTGTTATTAACTCTACACATTGATGAGCTAAGGGTGTGGAGTATTTATACAGGTTAACGTAAAGCGTTTTAAAGTTACTTTAATTAGAATTTCTCATTGCTTTCGTTATTGAGCTTGAATCTTTCATTTCCGATTGCTGTATAAAGTCAAGAATGCTTTCTCGATATCGAGGAAGCAGGCGACAGTGCACTTTTTTATTAAAGCTGTTTATTATTGTTTCAGTTAATCTGATTAAATGATCTGTTGTTTGTCTATATTTTCTGAATCCGTTTTGTTCTTCTGGTAATTTTGAATTAATCTCCAAAAATGTGGAGAATCTATTGCTTATTATTCTTTCAAGAATTTTACCTACACAGCTGGTCAGGCTGATCGGTCGATAACTGTTTGGTTTATTGGCTGGTTTTCCTTCTTTGTGAAACATTAAAATATTAGCTTGCTTCCAAGAAACTGGGATGTATCCAGAGTATAGAGATCAATTAAACATGGCTAATAGGTGGTCAAATAATTTTGGAGTGCCTTTTTTGAAAAGAATTGTTTGTATTCCATCATTACCCGTTGCTTTGTTTTTTTAATTCTTGATTGCTTGTTCGAGTTATTTAGTTTGATTTTTTTGATGAGTAGTTGTGTATTGTAGTCATATGTATTATTAGTGTTACTGTTTATAATGTTGACTGGAAAATGTGGTTTATATAATTCTATGTTATTTGTTACGTGGTTGTTTATTTTATTGTAGTAATAGTTGTTCATGTCCGAGTCATTGTGTGTTTTAAATGTGTTTTGTGCTTGATGTTTGAAGGCTTCTGCTTTTTCTTTGTTGGTTTGTGCTAAGGTGTTGTTATATTCCAGTGTTTGGTATTTTCTTGTCGTGGGTTCATTTGTGAATCTTTTTAAGTGTAGCCAGAACTTTCTAGGGTCGGTTTGTTCGTTTAGTTGAGAGCAGAAGTTATCCCATTTTTCTTGTTTTAGCTGTTTAATTTCTGCTCCAATATTATTTCTAATGTTGTTAATTTGTGTTTTTATTTCTTGTTCTCTTGTTGCCATGAATAGTCTTCTTAATTGTCTTCCTTGTTTTATCATTGTTAACAGTTGTTTGGTTGGTTTCCATGCATTGTTTGTGGTTGTATATTGTGGTTTTGGTACTGTGTCTGTAGCTGCTTTTAGAAGGCACTCCATGATTATGTGACTGTAACAATCAATTTCTGATTCATTATTCGCTGTATGTTTAATTTTGTTTGGTAGTATGTTGTCTAATACTTTTGGAAATTCTTACCAATTTGCTTTTTTGTAATCAAATTTGTCTTGCCAACTTATTTTATCTTTATGAGGGGTGAGATCGAAGACACACCATATTGGGAGATGGTCGCTGTCAACATCTTTTCCCACATTAAAATTTATTAACTTTTGTCTCACATTAAAAGAGATAAGATAGATGTCTAGGATATCATTTGAATTTGTTGCATAGGTAGTATGGGTAGGTGTATTATCATTAATAAGGGATATGCTATGGTTATCTATGAATTGTAATAGGTGTCTGCCATTTGAGTTAGTGGATTAACATCCAAAGTTCTTATGTTTGCTATTCAGATCACTTATTACAAGAGAAAAGATGTTGTAGATGAGATTTATGTCCATACACTTTGTTGGAGAACAGTATAATCCTGCTATTGCTGTTATCGAGAGATTTTCTAAGAGGATATCAACCACTATACTCTCATTGCTGCTGTTCATTTGGATTTCAGTAACTGAAAGATGGTTTTTTATATAGTAATATAATTCCTCTGTTGGTGTCTTGATCAGTTGTTCTATCTTTTTTTATTGACATATAATTACATATTTTAAATCTATTCTTGGGATAAATTAGTGTTTAACATATAATAAGAATATCAGAGTTAATATCTGTTATTATGTCTTCGATCTCGTGTTTCTTGGAAGCAAGTGCACCTTGGACGTTGATGCTTAGAACTATGAATTTTAAGATTCTAGCACGTATCCTGTGATTGTTGTTAATAGTTGCGGTATGTGTGGTGGTGTATTTTTTAGCTATGTTTATGAAAAGGTCTATGCTATTTTTCGATTTGTTTGTTTTTGTAAATTCTGTAATGAACTATGTTAGAATGTTTTTAATTAAGTTTACTATTAGACTTGTTTCATCGTTTGTGTTTTACTGTAAGATTGTTGTTTGCTTGGTTGCTTGTTGCATCTGTTATTTTGTTAGGTTCTTGTAAAGTGGTTACTGTTTTCGTTGAATTTTGTTGTTCTTTTGTTAGTGGTTTTGGTTGTGTAGTGTTTTCTTTCAACTTTTGTGCATATGTAATTGGTCCTGTAGTTGTGTGTGTCTGTTGTGTTATTGTGTGTGGTGTGTTATCTTGTGTTAGTTTTATTGTTTTTATTTCATGGATGCGTTGTTTTATCTTTTTATATTTGCCGCATCCTTTATAATTTGCTGTGTTTCTCCACAGTTACAGCATTTTGGTGTAGCTTGTTCTTTTTTTACTTGCATATATGTGGTGTTCACCGCCACATCTGCAACACCTCGGTATTACTAGACATGTCGCTGAAACGTGTCCGTATCGTTGGCAATTAAAATACTGTGTAATTACAACTGCTGGTGTTTTTAGTTGTTCCACTTGGTATTTTTGGTACCACAAAATGATACCATTGTTTATCAGTTCCAAGATATTGTAATGTTGTTCCTGTAATGTCTCCGTTGTTACTAATAACTTTTCTCTACGCGCCAAATACGCAACGACGGTGTTTACTGGCCGTCTTTAAACGTTTTCCTTTAATATCATTCGCGTGGGCCATATGCCAGGTGACGAGCGCGTCGAATTCCTCGTTCTGGCGGATGTTACGTAGTCAATTTCTCCACCCTTGCGCGATATAGATGCGCGTTCGCGAGATGCGTAGTACAGATTCTTTGTGCCATTCTTCGCATACCAAGTAGACGCTCGGTCCTGTGACAACAAGAGTTCAAGCCGTCCAAACCAAATCAATTTTGTTTGCTGTAGCTTGAATCTTTCACCGGTAAGTAAACTATTTACCTTTTTCTTTGTGCGTATCTGAATTTGCTGGATTTTCTAAAAACAAATTAAAATAATTATCATTTTCTGTAACTTGTGGTACAAATCTTTCACATATTTCAAGCGTTCCACTCCAAAACCACGCAAGACGCAGCCAAAACAAACAAAAAACGAAACTGTAATGGAACTTTATGTAATTTTTCTTTTTCTGGTCCGTCGTATTTTTGCCTTGTTATGCTGCCTGGTATGCATTTTGAGGGATTCTGAGATCAGACGTTTATGTAATCTCAATAGAAGTCATTTCTCAACGCTTGGCGTCACTTTATCTACTGCTATGTGTTAGCCTGCATGTGTATGATTTCGCGCTGAGCGCACGCGGAGACGCTTGGTTGCCCTGTTTAGTAACGGCCTCAAAATTTGACTCATTGGACCAGCTGCCCTGGGCGTTTTGGCTGCTGTGCCATTTTGGGACGCTTAGAATTTTCTGCAAAACTTAAAAAAAAAGAAAAAATATCTTTGTTTTACTCTCTGAGTTTGTTTTAGTCTCTTTCAGATATAAATTATAGAAAAGATTCGTGACATCGTGAAAATTATATCAATGGTCACGTTGCTGTTGGTCCTGAACAATTATCTAAAAAACGTAATTTCTTTGTTCCTAACAAATATATCACACTGCTACTAGGATCCCGTACTATTCATGAGACACAATTGAATTCGAATGTTGTTGTTTTTTTATTGAGTGCAAAAAGTTGATACTAACCTAATTGTTGGAATCTCAAACTATACTAACAACACCACCCTAGATGTGTATTTATACACATGCGCACTATTCCAAATTTTCAGTTAATATCTCATGAGTTTCCTTTTTCGTTGCTAAGATCTACAACATGTTCGTGTGGTGTTTATATCCATTATTAACTAAACTCACAGTAGCTAAGTGCAGATATTTCATTAACTAACATTACATATACAGAAAATCAAACACACTAAAAGTACAAATGTATTCTAAAGACGGCTGGTATGGATATTAAAACTTTAATTAAAATAAAATACAGAACAACGTTAACCTGAAAATGACCTAGGAAGGTCAAAACGTCGTTCTGTACTTTATTTTAAATAAAGTTTCAATACCCACACCAGCCGTCTTCAGAATACATTTGTACTTCAAGTAGGTTTCTCGTCACCGTGAATTACTTCAACGTCTTGAAAGTACGTTTTGTTTGTAGACTTTATAAGATTTTATGCATCCATTTAAGACAAGACTTGTGTATATGTGTGTGTTGATTTTTTTATCAAATCATCGTGACTATATCTGACCATCTTCGATACGATCACGAGATCAAATAGCAAATAGAGACCAGTTGTTTTTTACGCTTTACTTTTATATGTCATTGTGGCTCGTCCATTCAAAAGAGGCTGGTTGTTCCATGTATTTATTTCGACTTTGATTATTTATAAGTAATCTGCTTTGATGGGAAGTTAATGTTAAAAGATAACTTTAAAATATCACAGCAGACGAGCGAAAAACCAACGGTACAGAGAAAGGTACAAATGTAGATGTCTTTAACTTAGCTGGTTGGTGGAAGTAACACATATGTCGAGAACATCTCAAAATAGGACAAAGAACAGTATTAAACGTACGAGCTTCGTGAAATGTTGGCTTCTGACAGCGACCCGCACTGAGCGTGCTATATGTGATAACCAAAATATATTCAAACCATTAAAATATGACAGATAACGATCTGGTAATGATAGCGGTAGTGAATCCAAGTATATTATTTCACTTCCTACGCCACACATACCCGGAATGCGTATGATAAAGCTGAAACGTACGCCGCATACTGCGGCATAGTAAAATATTAAAAACTCGTCTCCAATATGGTCGTCGTATTTGAAGTAAGGAAATCGTGAGATTCGATCTGTTGGAAATGTTCTTAATCAGTTAGCACAAAATTAACCACAATTTCGATCAAATTTTATATATCCATTCTACTTGCAAATCTCGTCTAGTGACAACAATATGAAAACTCTCTGGCAGAACGTTCGGAGTTTATAAGAACAGCCAATAGATAGATTTGTTGGTTTGTTTGTTTTTTCTGACGAATAAGAATCATGAAATATCACATGGAATTATTTTAATTGTATCTAGTGGTGACATAAACATCTCTGTAATTTTAATTGTATCTAGTGGCGACATGAACATCTCTGTAATTTTAATTGTATCTAGTGGCGACATGAACATCTCTGTAATTTTAATTGTATCTTGTGGCGACATGAACATCTCCGTAAGTTTAATTGTATCTAGTGGCGACATAAACATCTCTGAAGTTAATTCCCGTAAGACCCAGCATGGCCAGGTGTGTTAAGGCGTTCGACTGGTAATCTGAGGGTCGCGGGTTCGAATCCCGTCACACCAAACATGCTCGCCCTTTCAGCCGTGGGGACGTTATAATGTGATGATCAACCCCGCTATTCTTTGGTAAAAGAGTAGCCCAAGTGTTGGCGGTGGGTGGTGATGACTAGCTGCCTTCCCTCTAGTCTTAGACTGCTAAATTAGGGACGGCTAGCCTAGATAGCCCTCGTTTAGCTTTGCGCGAAATTCAAACCAAACCAGATTTTTAAAATCGCAAAGCTACGTTCGTATAAGTGGCAAAGATAATATTATACACAGATACTTCAGAAACCTTAAGACTCGCGTGTTGTTATATCATCAAATTATTTTTTACCGAGGTGATGTATTCCTCTAACAAGTAACTGTATAAAATCCAACGCCCTACCATAGTAAGTTTTCTATTAAGAAGATTATAAGTGCGCAAAATGTTGAATACCGAAACATCACTTTGCCATAAGTATTTTTTTCATTTAGAAGAAAAGTAGTTTTTCACAAAAGACGTTTTTTTTCACAGTATATTATCATTTTTGACGAGCATAAATGTGATAAAGTCGTACTTAAATGTAAAAAAATAAAAAATAAAAACACTCTCCGAGCTCTACAGTGTCGCATACTTCACAGAGGCTTTGTTTTAAACTAGTGAGCCTCTTGGATACCTGGTATGAAATTTTGATCAGTATGTCGTAAAAGTTATTAAAAGAGATTATACGTTAGACTGCCTAAAATTATGTGTTAATCTCCGAGTTTGTTTTTAAATTTCGCTGAAAGCTAAACGAGGGCTATCTGTGCTAGCTGTCCCTAATTTTGCAGTGTAAAACTAGAGGGAAGGCAGCCAGTCATCACCACCCACCGCCAACTCTTGGGCTACTTTTTTACCAACGAATAGTGGGATTGAGCATAACATTATAACGCAACCACGGCTGAAAGGGCGAGCATGTTTGGTGTGACGGGGATTCGAACCTCTACTTCGTAATCTGAGGATAATAATAAAATTCGACTCTGAAAATCAAGAAACTCCAAGGGCAGTAGCAGTTTTGTGTCGTTAATTTGACTGTACAGAGAACTATGGAAGTTTATTGTTTAAAAAAAAGGTTTCGGTTGTTAAAGCTACCCAAAAAACCAAAATGACAGAATTATATTCGAATACTTAATTAACTCTTGTTTTAAAATGGTTTATGAAACCGTTTTTTTAAACGGATGTTCAGCAGGAATAACTTCTGTAAATTGATTTAAGGTAATTTACTCGTGGGAAAGAATACTGATTACATGTAATCACCTGTTATATCTATATGACATTATACAAGATAAAAAAAAACTTTCGCTTTGAGCCGGAGTGTCCAAACTGTAGAAGCGAATGGAAAATTAGATTTTAATCTTCGGTTATATGAATCTTATAGGGACCAGTTGTGAAATCCTTCATCCATTGTTGTTTGTTTTTTTTTATTTATCGTGACCTGTGTTACAAATAGATTCCGACATTCACGTGGATTACGTCAGCGGAAGTAACGTCACAGCCCTCCATACTTTTCACACACAATTCGAACAATTCTCTCAACTTTGACAGTCTTTCCTGCAGTCTAGTGTCTGCTCTTTTCGATGCCCCTATTCTCGGTTGTCAACTTGCCAAAGCCTATATCCATATGCTGTCTCAGCAGGAGGAAAAACACGAGGGATGCTAGCCCCTGAGACGTCTCCAAGGCCACCTCAGGTCAGGGCGGTGACTCGATTTCAGGTGCTGTTATGTTTAGAGTGGAGGGATAACATCGCTGGCTCACTCGTTCACAGCTTGTTTATAAATATATATATATATATATACAACTCAGTTTCACATGTCTTCGCGCGTGTTAAGTGTTAACTTCGTTTCTCTTACTTGAAGGTTAAATATTAGTGAAGATCGTTAGTATGAGAGCCATAGCTTATACTGAATATCAAATAACGTACGTATATTTAAATATATTTTTATACCTTCACCTTGCAAACTACTCACATATGTATATACATGGGGATTTTAGAGAAAACTTTGCGATTAAGATAAATTATCTTAAATTTATTTTTCTTGGAACAATTAGTTTTCTCCAGTGGCACAACGAAGTCTTTTCTCAAAGAAAATCTGGGCATGATGTAGTGTTTTCAAACGGTTGTCATAGAAGGTGTTCGATATGGTTAACATCACTTTCAATCAGCACCATACTATAATGGAACTCTTGCTTATATGATACTGGAAAAACCTTTTTATTACGCGATGTGCAATCCCCAACTTAGCTAAGTTTTTATCCTGTTGCATGTAGATTTTCAATATAGGCCATGATTTTCCCGTTTCGCTGCCATTTCCTGTCATAAAGAACTTTATTTTTATCCATTCTCTCTGTGTAACTATGACGTCATGAATACGTCACTCGCGGATCTAATGCACTGGCGCCACGGGAAATTGACTAGCGTTTCTAAATGATGCTAATAGAAGCATAATTGGTTTCGCAAGGTGTTTGTGGTTCTTATTAATACCTTGCACAGTCTATCAAAACACCAGTCTCGTACTGTTGAATGAAGTAAAAGATAGATAAAAGATAATAGATAAAAGATAGATAGAGAGAAAATGAATGGCAGTTTGGGAGAAAAGTGATTCGAATGTACAGTATGCCCTGCTTTAAGAACACCTTGTGTCACGTCGCTTCTTTCCAGAATAAAACCTAAGATTCTCAGTGTATCTCTGGTGAAATCTGGCTTTCCTAAGATAAGCTGTTTTTAAGATATAATCACTTTATACGAGGGGTTTTATTTAGAATAGATGAAATTAATGATAAAAATCATTTTCACACCTTACTTCATATTATGTGTACTTTGGTCTGTGTCGTTGCTTTTAGTAGCATGTCGATACATTTAAAAGCAAATGTGAGATGTTAAAAGATGTTATTCATATTATTGACTTAATACGCGGCAAGCTAACTTGACAAATGTCACGAAATAATCATAAAAAAGTGTTCACAATTGGTAACTCACACGTCTGTAAAAGAGAAAACAACAAAAATACGTTTAATTTCAACGTTCCGGGCATAATCCCTTCGTCAGGGTCAGAGTATAAATCGATTCTAAAGTACGTACGCACTGCGTGGAACATGTTGATAAAAATATAGTTAGAAAAAGCATTGTTGCCCGTAACGTTGCAAATTAATATACAGGTTTATCATAGACGTGTAGTTTATCAATTTTTAACACTTTTATTCGTTATTTCTTTAATTTTCCGCGTCTTGCGGTTTTTTCCTACTTTGTGTTTTTCTCAAAAAATGTTATTTTCGTCTTATACAATTGTTTTTTTTATACATAAAAAAAATATTTCCATTGAAATTTATGCAAAAGTTCAATTCGTTCTGTATTTTATCTGACAGGAGACATTTCAATGAGTTCGTTGTTCTGTATTTTATGGTTAATGGCTATAGGTTTCGCTGAAAATAAAATTGTTTACTGGGTGCTAAACAAGGTGTTATCAAACAGAACTAATATGTGGCACGAGGTGGATAGTAAGACAGAAACAGTAAATCAACAAGAGACGTCTAGATGCAGCTGTTAACATTGTTGCATCAGATTTCTGTGAGGCCCGTTTTAGAAAGAGTGTAGAGTGAATTCCAGTTGGCAACCGCTGAGTAGAAACACAGTTATGACTTTGTAAACACAGCAGAAAACAACGATAGAAGTGTTTTTCTCTGTCTAGAAAAATTGTTTATGTCTGTTTTAATTTTAAATTTTTAGTTTACATACCTTCTGCCGGAACTGGCTGGCCTCATATTCAAGTAGATTGGAGGGTTGATACTTCTTTGACATAAACTCTTGAAAACAACCTGTAGAAATTACCAGGAGGCAGCCCAGTTTAGCTTCAAAATCATTCTATGGTTCTCATCTCTGTGGCCTGGTATGGCCAAGCGTGTTAATGCGTGCGACTCATAATCCGAGGGTCGCGGGTTTGCATCCTGGTCGCACCAAACATGCTCGCCCTTTCAGCCGTGGGGGCGTTATAATGTGACGGTCAATCCCACTATTCGTTGGTAAAAGAGTAGCCCAACAGTTGACGGTGGGTGGTGGTGACTAGCTGCCTTCCCTCTAGTCTTACACTGCTAAATTAGGGACGGCTAGCGCAGATAGCCCTCTAGTAGCTTTGCGCGAAATTAAAAAAAACAAACCAAACCTCATCTCTGTACAAAAATATTTACCTCCTTTCATGGCACTTGCTTTCGGCAAAATTTACCCAAAGTTTGGAATTTTCCGCTTACTTCAACCCAAGAAACTGTGAAAAACCATAAAAATTATAGATGAAAAATATGTGAAATTGTACGATATCTTATAGTCCATATATCAACGTGGTGTTCTCTTTTCAAAAGCATTATGAATGTTTTAGTATTATTTTATTTTGCATATTACAAATTTTATATAGTATATATTAATACATAGAAAATTAATATGATAATATAACTTTCAGCTGCTGTACAAGACAGATAATTAAACGTGAGGATGCAACAGCACTCCTGGTTCCGACACCTCTAATATATATTGCTTTGAATGGTGTATCGCATATAAATATTACTTGGGGAGAGACAAAGGACAATAAAGTTCTCATAAAGTTATATTTGGGTATCGGAGAAATACAAACAGAAGAATTATTATAATCGTTTATAATCAACTGAAAGGCGAAATTTAAAGACTCGTGGTTAATTCTAGGACATTTTGTGTCAGTTTCAAAAATAACATCGACCTACAGGTAGATTTTCTTGGTGTTAATATATAATTACATCCCTAAAACGTATTGTCTTCGCCAGATGTGTGCGCGTGAAACTCCGTTTTCGAAGAAAATACGATTTTCTAGTGTGGTGCTTGTTTCCATGAGAGAACGTGCTTTATACAATACAAGGTAGCGTTTCCAATCTGTTGAGCACGTAAATAGATTATTGACATAAGAATTCATCATTAAATGTTCATACAAATTACACATTTTGGGCACCAAATAAAAACTTTACTTCTTTCTTTCTTCGTTGTTTTTTTTTTTCCATCTGTTTTGGCTAAAAGATGGCGCTTTGAAAATGACGAGTCGGGAACAACAAAATAATTATTTTGACCAAGAAGAAGGGCAAAAGAAAAAGAGAAAAGCTTAGTTTTTCCACACAACGGGAATACTGTTATCTGATGAATGTTGTTTCCCTTGGATATGTTTTGGTTTTTTCTTCAACAAGTTTTATTGGTCTGGCGGTTAGGGCGCTCTGCTTGCAATCCACGGTTCGAGAGTTTCAATTTCTGTCACACCTAACATGCTCACCCTTTCAGCCGTGAGAGCGTTATAAGCAATGGCCAATCCTATTATTTGTTGGTAAAAGAGCAATCCAAGAGTTTAAGGTATGAGATGTTGATTGCTGCCTCTCCTCTAGTCTTTCACTGCTAAGTTAGAGACAGCTGGCTCAGATAACCATGTGTAGCTTTACACGAAATTCAAACCAAACCAAGGACTTGTTTGTTTACTGTTAAGCATAAAAATATACATTGGGCTATCTGTGCTGTGCCCACCACGGGTATGAAAAACCAGGATTTAGTGTTATAACTCTTCATTCACATTTACCGCTGAGAGGGTGGGTTTTAATTAGAACGTTGAATTGTTGTTTTGTTTTGGAAGGGGTGACTAAGCGATAAGAACGAGGATAATTTTGCCCAAAGTACGCGAAAACACCTATTTTTAAATTACAACTTGAAAAAAGTAGGAGACTGTTCTTAAGGTTATTCTCGAAATGTATCGCAGTAAGTCTGGGCCATTTTACAACAATTGAAAAGGCAGTTATGAAGGAGACGCAACAGAACGAAATTGTTTTTTTTTTTAAATTTCGCGCAAAGCTACTAAAGGGCTATCTGCGCTAGCCGCCCCTACTTTTACAGCATAAGACCAGAGGAAAGGCAGCTATTCATCATCACCCACCGCCAACTCTTGGGCTACTCTTTTACAAACGAATAGTGGGATTAACCGTAACATCATAACGCTCTCACGGCTGAAAGGGCAAGCATGTTTGACGTGACGGGATTCGAACCCGCGACCATCAGTTTACGAGTCGTGTGCCATAACCACCTAGACATGTCGAATCTCATAAATATGTGATGGCTATGCTCTACAGAGGTGCAAGTAAATTAGCACTATTGTAATTTTAACTAAACTAAAATAGTCAGTTGTTTTGTGAATTATGTGTATTTTGATGCAACGAAATAATTAGATGTTTTTCAATGAAAACAAAATGGGATATTTTTCAAACACACGAAAATAGTGGCGATGTTATTCTTTAGCTATATACAGTTGTTAATAATACAGTTAAGCCGTTAAGCCGCGGTATTTAGGGGGTCAACCTGCTTAACCGCGGCTTAAACCTTTGAGACCTTTCTTTGGTACTCATGGGGTAGGAATTTGTCAATATGATATGCTCACTATTAATTCAGAAACTGAAGAGATTTCTATTGGGTTTGTGGCCAATATTTATACAATTCCATAAAAATATCGGATTATCGAATGAAAAATAATACTTTAATTATTGATCACTTTTTTCACGGATTTACCGCGGATTAACTTTAATGTATGGAGAGGTGTGATTCGGTAACAATGGCGGCCTCCATAAAGCTGACATAGAGAGCGGATAAGGTAGATTAACGGTCGATTTCTATTGTAATATATTTTATTTATTTCCCAAATTAAATTAAATCCTTTTTAAATATCCCCTTGAAGTTATAAAGCCAGGATTAAATTCGTAAGCCGCGTTTTTACACGTTCTTAAATTAGCGGTGAGCCGCGATAATCCTCGCTCACATCGCTCACAAGACTTACTACAGCGGCTTAAGCGATTTCGCGGTCTACTGGTCCGCGGCTTAATGGCGCTCCACTGTACATGTTTTTACAAGAAAAGGTCGTAGATTATTTTCTGCTTAGATAACAAAACAGTGAAAACAACCATGTTATGAGTTACTTTGAAGTTAGCAAGAGCTGCTTTGAATCAGATGAAAAGATGAAAATATTCGCTTTTTTTATCTCTCTCTTCAACATATGTTTCAGCTAAACTATGCCAAATGATAGAAATCTTCCAAAGAAGTGAAAACTGAAACCATCTAGCATTTGAACCTGTGATTCCATTTTCAGACAGCTACTTTAACCAATTAGATGCCTGAAGAGTTGAAACTCGTCCAGGAACTGAAGACATATTATTAAGGAATGGTAACCGATACACCAGAAAACTTGAATTCCTACTTAACTTTTGTCTGTTACTGCTTGAAGGATGGCACTTGCAATCGTTGTCAAGTTTTGAAGTCGAGTGGCTTACACAAATATCGTGCCAAATTACGTCTTTGCTAACCTGTAAAGTGAAAACTGAGAAAAATGGCATTTAGTGAATCTTGTAAGCTTGTCAGTTAAAGTATTTGGTATTTCTAGAAGGTAACGGGTTCGAACTTTCGTGAAACGTTTAAGGCTACACAATGAACTAAGTGACATGTCTTGAATGTCGCGAATTTTCACATAGGTTTATTTGTTGTAAAGCTCACAACCTCACAATGGAATATATATCTGTGCTCTGTCCCTTATGGGTATCTAAACTCAATTTTAAGTGTCGTAAACCAACAGATTAACTCTGAGTCAGCCACTAGTGGGAAGGGGGGATTCACGTTGGACAACACATAAGGCTTGAGTGTTGTTCTAACAATCACCTTTTAAACTACCCAAAGCACGCGATACGTTTTCTTTAAATTCAGCGGTTGTAAAAACTAGCCTGTTTGTTGTTTTTTTAAATAAAGAAGCAAACAGATCATACATTACATGACAAGAAAAACATATATATATATATATATATATTCCTTAAAATTAAACAGTAACCTTTTTTTTAACTTACACATAAAAAATGACTGTTGTATTTCTTGAAACTAGACGCCAGGGTGCTTTCCGATATAGAGAGTTTTTTTAACATTCTGTAATTTTGGACACGGGCTGTATTAGAATCGCCATTATAAAAATAATAGGACTTCAATATGTACACCACAGTAGTTAGAATTATCACAAACAACAAGCGATGAGGATTATTTATTATTTGAACTAACTTTACCAACATACTTTAAGTATTCACGGAGTAACAGGTTACTTACGAAACGTGCTACTTTTCACATTCACCTGATCTCTTAACAGCACTCGTACACAGACAAGAAACTGTTTTTTTAAGACGAGTAACCTTAATGTACACTGACGTAAATTTTCCTCTTGTGTGTTTGTGGGGGGGCGGGGCTTTTTATTTTAGAGTTCAGAGATTGAAGGCGTTTCAGTTTTCGGGATGAAGGCTTTAACACAGAGAACGAAACGTCATCCATCTCCAGATACGGTTCATACAAGTTCAACATCAGTATAACTTATTTCGTACTGCTATTTGTTACGAGATATTTCTCTTCCGAATGTAGATTTTTCCACTAGCCCGCGTCGCGCTAAACATGCTCGCCCTCCCAGCCGTGGGGGCGTATAATGTGACGGTCAATCCCACTATTCGTTGGTAAAAGAGTAGCCCAAGAGTTGGCGGTGGGTGGTGATGACTAGCTGCCTTCCCTCTAGTCTTACACTGCTAAATTAGGGACGGCTAGCACAGATAGCCCTCGAGGAGTAGCTTTGTGCGAAATTCCAAAAAAAACAAACAAACAAACATTTTTTTACTGATGGAGAGAAGCTTTCAAGGTTTCATATATTTAAAGACATTATTAACCAGAGAGGAAAATAATATAGAGATGAAGCACCTATGTGGTTACTTCTTCTTAAGTCTGTGTATAAGTCTAACTACGTTTGTCGCTCAGAATATTCAAGGTAGCATGACGTTTGGTCACTGTATACTGTGAAGTACTGTGGGCCAGCCGTGTTTGCTAGGCAAGAAAAAAAACAAAACAACTACCAGCTGCTCAAGGCTTAAACAGCTTAGAGCAGGCGTTGCTACAGTGGATGAGAAATCTATTGTATTCGTCCACCGGTTGGATGTTTACATTGCTGTTTGCTGCTCACGGAAAAAAGAATCGTAATGATGAAAGAACACAGCAGAAAAAAAAGAAACTTCATCCACAGAAAGCAGATCACGTGATGTCCAGAAAGGGAAAAATTTTCAAGTCCGAGGCTTTCTTTGAAAATGTGTGCTTCCTTACAATATTGTCAGAACTTTTTCTCAAGGAAATTTTACAAACTGTGACCGGCTCACAGAACCGGAAATCCTGGAATACGCCGGTGATTTTGTCTTGCTCTAGTGGGCTTCGAACTAGCTGTTCCGTTGTTATATTGATTAATAGTAAAAGATTCATGCAAATACCACGATATGAAATAGAACATTATTTGATATATATAGTGGTAATAGTTGTATTTAGAAACATTATCTATTAGTACCTGACTTGTGGAAATAATTTGGTTTATCATTCACTTACATTTGATGAGTTGAAGAGTTTATTCAATAGGATAAGTCCGTAGAAGTGACTTATTTATTGGCGATAGTTGTAGTCAATATCCCTGGATGTAAAGATACAACTTTCTGATAACAGTTTACATCTAAATTGTTTGTTTCTTTGTCTTTCAGACGTTCTCTGATGGTACAAAACATTCTATTTTTCACAAAAAAGAGAAAAGCCGGTGTAACTCGAGGTGTGGTAATGCGCGTATGCCACTAAGTTTCTTAAAAAATTATGTCTTAAGTAGGGTCATAGTTCACACTACTAGTTAGTGGTTCTCGTATTACTAATTAGTACTACACACTACCACTTAATGTTATTTACACGGCTAGTTAGTGCTGTTCACATTGTTACTTAATGTTATTTAGACGGCTAGTTAGTGCTGTTCACATTGCTACTTAATGTTATTTAGACGGCTAGTTAGTGGTGTTCACATTGCTACTTAATGTTATTGAAACGACTATTTAGTGGTGTTCACATTGCTACTTAATGTTATTGACACGGCTAGTTAGTGCTGTTCACATTGCTACTTAATGTTATTGACACGGCTAGTTAGTGCTGTTCACATTGCTACTTAATGTTATTGACACGGCTAGTTAGTGCTGTTCACATTGCTACTTAATGTTATTGACACGGCTAGTTAGTGATGTTCACATTGCTACTTAATGTTATTGACACGGCTAGTTAGTGCTGTTCACATTGTTACTTAATGTTATTGACACGGCTAGTAGGTGCTGTTCACATTGCTACTTAATGTTATTGACACGGCTAGTTAGTGCTGTTCACATTGCTACTTAATGTTATTTAGACGGCTAGTTAGTGCTGTTCACATTGCTACTTAATGTTATTGACACGGCTAGTTAGTGCTGTTCACATTGCTACTTAATGTTATTGACACATACTTAATACCGTTCACAGTGTTATTTAATAATATTGACAGGGCTGCTTGCTTAGTAATATTCGCAGGTTATCCTGTGTTTTTTGAAGCTATTATAAAGTTCTTATTAGTTTAAATCAAACACGTGCTCTAAGAAATGAACGGTCTTTTACTAAGTGAGCACGAGTAAATACTTGGTGATGTACACATTGTTACGTAGAGTACGTGGAACACGTGTTATTAGTCATCCTATTCTCTAGTCATACTAAACTTGAGAAGATATGTAGAAAATTGTTCAGTACCTGAAGAGGTTGCAAGGTTTCATTGACACTTAACAAACATGTACTAAAAGATGGATTCAACTACTTACAGACGGTTTCATGTTGATCTAAACTTTACAATATTAAGAAATCAAAATTTACAAACGCTTAGCGACAGTGCTGAGAACATCCTTACTGGCAATTTTACCATTTTAAAATATCTACATGGGGATATCATTGAAAAGCGTAATTCCAGAGAGATCACGACAGCGGACACCTTAACATTGTTCCGAATAAAGATACCACGTTTGTTTTGTTTTTGAAATACTGAAACTGGAGCTCTAGATGTCATGTGGCTCCGACCGTGAGAATGAGGGATCACTTAGCCATCAGTAATTGATACGCACGGAAATAGGGATCACTTTAAAAGTTAATATTTAATACACGTGGAAATAGGGATCAGTTAAGAGGTTAATATTTAATACACGTGGAAAGTGTGTGTGTGTTTTTCTTATAGCAAAGTCATAAATGACTATCTGCTGAGCCCACCGAGAGGAATCGAACCCCTGATTTTAGCGTTGTAAATCCGTAGACATACCGTTGTACTAGCGGGGGGCACACGTGGAAATAGGGATCACTTCAGAGGTTAATATTTAACACACGTGGAAATAGGGATCACTTCAGAGGTTAATATCTAATACTCGTGGACATAGAGATCACTTCAGAGGTTAATATTTAATACACGTGGAAATAGGGATCACTTGAGAGATTAATATTTAATACACGTGGAAATAGGGATCATTTGAGAGGTTAATATTTAATACACGTGGAAATAGGGATCACTTGAGAGGTTAATATTTAATATACGTGGAAATATGGATCACTTCAAAGGTTAATATTTAATCATTTCACTCAGTTTTCTATGCATAAGGAAAATGAAGCATCTTTATATCATTCGTACAGCAGACGAATTTCATTTTTTGTACAGTAAACACACATTGTCGTCAATACAGTCGACCTGAAAAAGATTTTTCGTCTTGAAATATTTCTGAAGTAAGAAACACAAAATGTGTTTATTATGGACAACACACGCTGTTTATATGCTAATTACTCCACTCATTTACTGAACTGTGTAATTCGACCACGCATGTAGAACACGTTTCCCTTTAATTTAACCGGTTTGAACAAATCTGATTGGATCAGTGTTTTTCTACGCAGTCGTTTCATCTCGTCTTAACGCCTACACCTTTTCGACGTGAATGACCTTTAAGAAGTCCAGATCACTGGCGATTTTGGAAAGAAAGAGAGATAGAGAGAAAAAAGAAGAATGACACAGTGATGTATCAGATAGTGTGTCATGGCACTTGTTCTCATCTTTAAGTATTTTCAAGGAAGATGTGACTGAAATAACAAACGCTGTTGAAATTGTCGTCAACTACGTGACCTTGAGAAGTCAGTGATAGAGGGTAGGTGTTAGAATTTGACGTCACGTTTCCCTCAGTCCAACTTCTAGAATTGTGGACCTTTGCCCCTCCCCTCTTATCCGCTTTAGCCCTCCCATATGATTTTTTCTCAGCTAATTTTTATTATGCGATTTCAGTAACGGAAGACTAGGCTATAATACATTAAGAACAGGTCGTTGGGACCGGTTTTTATGGCCAGACAGGTTATATCGCCCATACAGACAGAGATGCTATAAATTTATACACAGCATAAAGGCTTATTACCGTTGTCTGTTAATCTTTTATAAGGTCGAAAATCAAGTATTTTCTCGGGTTAAAAGGACAATACACAATTTTTGATTCAACAGAATACTGTATTTTGAATTGTTTCGCCGTTTTTATCCACACCGTTTTTCAAGTCCAGCTGCTCAACATTTAATGACAATTAAATAGAGGCAACAATACTGTTAATTTTCTCCATGTAACCAGTGTTGTTCATACTAGCGTATAGTCGTCGTGCCTTATTTCAGTGGTGTCTTGACTTTTGATTCTGTTCAGTATTGTTTCAGACTTTGAAACATTAATTTAACTATAATTAATATTTCCCTATAAATTCTTTGTTTGCTTTTTATTAAACGTAAAGCTACAAAAATGGCAGTCAGTTCTTTGTTCACCGCGGGTATCGATACCCGATTTTTAGCGTTATTAAAAAGTAACAGTGCTTTAACCATCGATGTGCAATCGACAGAGCTAATAGTGTTTGTGTGTGTGTATTATAAGTGTTTGTGTGTATGTGTATTATACGTGTTTGTATGTGTGTATTATAAGTGTTTGTGTGTGTGTATTATACGTGTTTGTATGTGTGTATTATAAGTGTTTGTGTGTGTGTGTGTATTATACGTGTTTGTATGTGTGTATTATAAGTGTTTGTGTGTGTGTATTGTAAGTGTTTGTGTGTGTGTATTATAAGTGTTTGTGTGTGTGTATTATACGTGTTTGTATGTGTGTATTATAAGTGTTTGTGTGTGTGTGTATTATACGTGTTTGTATGTTTGTATTATAAGTGTTTGTGTGTGTGTATTATAAGTGTTTGTGTGTGTGTATTGTAAGTGTTTGTGTGTGTGTATTATAAGTGTTTGTCGAAAGCGTTACTTTACAGACGTCTATTTTCTGAAATTAAGTTCTGTGTGTATCGGATACACGTGGATTAAAAGGTACGAGTCGATCCTAGAACACGTATTTCCATGCTGGGAAGAGCATAGTTTGGAGCTTTTCTTAAAAACGTTTTTGTCGGACAAAGAAATGATCACTCCGTTGTTATACGTTTTGGTTAAATACTCCACAACTGGCTGAGTTCTGAACAGAATGTGCTTTCTATTCAACAGGTGGTCTAAACGAAACCACAGATAGCTTATTATTCCCTACGTAAAGCCTACAGTTTATGTTGCATGAGTAAAATTATATATGCTTTTGGATATGAGCTGTATGAGATATAGTATCTCGTATAAAAGTAATTTAGTTAGTGTACGAAACACAACAGTTTTAATGTGTCACAGCTGTTAGTTACGTAATTAACAAATCAAGTATTTTTGTTCTTCGGTATTGTTTGTTTGAATTTTTTTTTTTTTTAGTAAATAAAAACCTAAAAGCAACAGAGTGTGTGATGTTCAAAGTCTGAAGACAGTTTAGTCGAATTTTACAACTAGTATCTTTGAAGTAATTTATCTTTGTTTGAAAAGTGTGGTTTGGTTTTATGTTGTTGTTTTTTTTAATTTCGCGCAAAGCTGCACGAGGGCTATCTGCGCTAGCCGTCCCTAATTTAGCAGTGTAAGACTAGAGGGAAGGCAGCTAGTCATCACTACCCACCGCCAACACATGGGCTACTCTTTTACCAACGAATAGTGGGATTGACCAGCACATTATAACGTCCCCACGGCTGAAAGGGCGAGTATGTTTGGTGTGACGAGGATTCGAACCCGTGACTCTCAGATTACGAGTCGAACGCCTTAACCCACCTGGCCATGCCGGGCCTTGAAAAGTGTGATTCTGGAATGGTGATGAAGACATTATTATGACATTCAGTTTCTGTCAATCTCTAGGCCGAATTATTAATACTGAAACGTTTTTTGCATGAAACATAATCCATATTACTGCGTTAACTCTAATAGTTTTATGTGGAAAACATCACCCCAATTATTTTGTTAACCCTAATAGTTTTTGTATGTTAAGCATAGTTCAGAATACTTTGTTAAGCCTAACATATTTTGAGTGAAACAAACAAGTAAGCTTTTGCAAGGCAAAGTTTTTAGAATAATCAAAATCTCAGATACACATGACTGTTCAATTTCAGTTTAATGCAAATTTTATTAGGTTTTATATTTAGTTATTTTTAGAAGCGAGAGTTTATGTTTGTTTGTTTTTGGAATTTCGCGCAAAGCTACACGAGGGCTATTTGCACTAGCCGTCCTTAATTTAACAGTGTAAAACTGGAGAGAAGGCAGCTAGTCATCACCACTCACAACCAACTCTGAGGTTGCTCTTTTACCAAGAAATAGTGGGATTGGCTGTCACATTAGTTTATGATAGTTTATGACAAGTTTGTTTAAATAATGTTTTACGAATCACACGTTATGTGGCATGTACGTTCAGCTGTTATGAATTAGTGATTGTGATATGGTTGCGCCATATTGCTGAAAGTTTCTGATTTCTCCTTTGTTTTAATTTAGTATTTATTGCAACAGAATATCTAATATTTCAGGGTATAAATACGAGTCAAAAGATTATTATTTAGATTTAAGCTTTGTGATTGATTGTAAACGATAAATAGCGTATAGTAGCGATTTTTAAAGTGCAATTATCACAAATTATATTGTAATAACAGAGCAGAGAAGAATAATTCGTCTTGCCAGTTGTGCCATAAAGTAATTGAAACAGACTGTATCGACTTTGACGAAATAAGACAGTTATTAAAAGCTGTCGATACAGTTATGATAACCAATAGTGTAACGAACATTTATATATAAGTTTAACTGGTTTTAATATATTATTTTTTAAAACAGACTATTTTCTGTTTGTTTATTGTTGAATTTGTCGCCAACGGATGTTTACTCTAATGAATGTGGATTAAAAACTTTACAGTAGCAATACGGTTTCGGAATTCCAAATACAAAGTGTGAGCAAATGTCATTGCATGTGACTGTTTCAAGCCGCAAAATGTTAATCCTACATCAGAATAATATAGACTATGTAGAAAGTTTTAAGTACTATTATATAAACGCAGTTTCTTACATCACAAAAATACGGGATACGGTCAAACTTCTCCTCCCCCTCGTATACGTGCTTGCGTGCACTGAAACTCAACAAAATGAACAAATAATTTCGTAGAACGCTTGACTAAATAACTAGTAGCCTAGATGGTCACGTAGCACAAATAATCACTCATTCACTTTACGTGGTTGACGTCATACTTGGCTTACACCATGTTAGGTCCATAACCCAGAAAAGACACTCCGTGGCTGATTTTTATTTACTCATGGTTGTACTTGTCTGTACAAACATATTTTTGATACTTTAAATTTTATCGTATCATATTTAGATATTTTATATTACACAACAATTAGAAAAAATGTATTTAAGGTAACTCGAAGGATTTGAAGACGAGCCCTTGTTCTCCAGGTTCGAAATTTATTAAAAATCTTATCCCTGGATCAATGGTTTAATTATATTGCTTAATTATTTACCAATGCAAGATTTTCATCGTTACGAATTGTGATATTTCGTTTGGAGACAGCTTGAATGGCTAACGAAGAAAATTTTATGACAAGTTTAACACGAGTAACTAACTCCAAACCATCAAGGCAACAAGGAATGAAGAAAACATTAATGATTTATTAGTGTTTTCTAGTCTCAGTAGGAAAACGCTGTTGGCGACATGTGTTGTAGTTTGTACAATTATAGTAGTCTATTATTTTAATTAAATGAGTAACCAAGAGTTGATGATTTTCGTGGAATGTTCTTTTCCATTTATGGTGCTGTTTCAGCGCTCCCGTTTCACCATGCATAGCTCGTGGATTATGACATTTGAGACATGGAATATGTGATGATATATTTTTGTTGAGTGTGTGTAATTAGGTTTAGCACAAAAATATACAATGGCCTGGCTATCCGCGTTCTTTCTGCCACGGGTATCAAAACTTGGATTCTAGTGTAGTAACTCCAGGAATACACCGCTGGGCCACTAGGGGGCTCTTTTTAAAGTACTGTCGCAGAGAATAATTTTGAAACACATCACATAAACCAACGGAAACTCTATTTTTAAACCTATCTAGGCAGCAGTTCCAACTATGGGAAGATGTACACTGGATGAAAATTTTAAAAACTATTTATTTTCTTGAAGGAAGTGTTTTATTTTCTCTTCTAATGCACTGACATAACTTTTGTCAGGTTTACAGCCATCCTGGCAGAAAAGGAGACAGAATCTACAAACTCTTGTAAATGTCAATTACGTTTGTCAGCATCTACAAACGGGTTTAAAAATACGTTCTCTTTATCCCATTTTTAGTCGCTTATTTGTTGATTTAATGCGTTTCTACGTTCTGTATTACGTATTTCACTCTTAATGCTTTATTGTCGGTATTCAATATCAAGTTAAAATAACGTTGAAAGTTTCTTTGTTTGTTTTATTTATTATTAAGCACAAAGCTACACAAAGGGCTATTTGTGTTCTGCCCACCACGGGTATCGAAACCCGGTTTCTAGCAACACAAGTCTACTGGGGGCGGGACAGTGTTGAAAGTAGCGGTCTGAAATGTTTTTGGTTAAAATATGGTAACAATTATCTGTTCTGTTTTTGTTAAATATTTCTAAGGTTTAGAAGAACAAACCTATACGTCATTTCTTTTTTATTTTCAGTGCGCAGGGTGCCATTTCCAGCCGCCACGATTTCCTCTCACTGGAATTCAGCTCCGCCCCTTTCGGGCCCAAACTCAACGCCATCTAGTGATGGTACCGCAGCGCCCCCACCGCTCGATCTTCATGGTTCGGATGATAGCAATAGCAAAGACAGTTCCTCAATGGGAAAGGGAGAAATTGGTGCTAATGATTCAGAGGGCGTATGGAGTCCAGATATCGAACAGAGCTTCCAAGAGGCTTTAGCCATTTATCCACCCTGTGGACGAAGAAAAATCATACTTTCTGACGAAGGAAAAATGTATGGTAAGTTACAGGATGTTGAAAACAAAGAAAGAGGAAGCTTTGTTTTTGTTTGTTGTTGTTTTTTTTAAATTTCGCGCAAAGCTACACGAGGGCTATCTGCGATAGCAGTCTGTAATTTAGCAGTTTAAGACTAGAGAGAAGGCAACTAGCCACCACCACCCACCGTCAACTGTTGGGCTACTCTTTTACTAACGAATAGTTGAATTGACCGAAACGTTATAACGCCCCAACGTTTGAAAGGGCGAGCATGTTTGGTGTGACGGGGATTCGAGCCCGCGACCCTCAGAATACGAGTCGAACACCCTAACCAACTGGTCATGCCGGGCCGAAAGAGGAAGCAAACACACGTTAGACAAGTACCCATGCTAACCTACACAGCTTTTGTTTTTTTACACAGGTCAGTTCTTCTAACACTGATTTGCGCAAGTACAAAAGAAATCTCAGTAGTTTGTATTCGATGGTGAGACTAATATGTAAATCTACTTTGGGCGCCAATTCTCCTTGAGAAGGAGTAAAACAAATGCAAATGAACTTAATTTTAGCCAGAAAAAAGGGAGGGCAACTATTGTTGACCCCTGTAGAAAGGAGGACCGCTTTCTGAAAGTGATAGCGTTTGCCTTTTATATTTTATTCTAATATTTAATCAAGTGATAGATCGTATGCCAGTAATCAGTTAGACGACCGTGTTAAAAAATTCATTGCATATACGTTCTCTTTTTAGGACATCTTTCATTAATGAAAGACAGTTCCTTACCAGAATGACCATGTAAATTCATTATGAAGTAATAAATAGTGCAAATTTTATTACACAAACGTCATCACAGGTAGTGATTTCTATTGAACAATCACTGAATTCTGAGCAGAGCAAGATGACTATCAAACCGTTGTGACGTCAAAATTGCGATAGTGCTGCCATCTTTAACGAACGTCGTTTTTTGGCGACCAAACCGCTGGTTGATGAAGATTACAAAATCTGCAGCATAGTTGTATATACACATACATACACACATTCATACATATACTTACATACAAACATATACATACATACATACATACATACATATATCCATACATACATGTACATACATACATACAAACATACATACACATACATACACACACACATACACATACTTACATACAAACATACATACACACATACATACACACATACATACATATACTTACATACAAACATACATACATACATATACACACATACATACATATACTTACATACAAACATACATACATACATATACACACATACATACATATACTTACATACAAACATACACACACACACATACATACACACACATACATACATATACTTACATACAAACATACACACACACACATACATACACACATACACACATATACTTACATACAAACATACACACACACACATACATACACACATACACACATATACTTACATACAAACATACATACACACACACACATACATACCTATACTTACTTAATGGTGCAGATAGAGTCCTTGGTGTTTTGGCTCTCCGCTTATTATAACGATTCCACCGCAACTTACCAGAGGCAGTTGAAAAAATTGTTATTTACTGGAGGCCATGTATACGTAAATCAGTATTTAAGTGAGGCACGTGTTGTTGTTAAAAAGCCTAATTGAAGGCTAAATCGAAAATGTCGACTTTTTAAGTATTCGTTTGTTACTGTGTGAATTAGTAATTTATTGGTGTTTTCAACAACAACAATAATAAAATAGTTAATCCACACCGATAAAAAGCAAGAGTAAAACGTATTTATTTTAAATAAATGTGGAAGTTTTTATCGCTTGTACGTTCAAAATTAATTCTACTATTTAATTTATTTGAATACCTAATTAAATAGGTCAGGGACACCATTGAAGGGCATCTACAGTTACAGCTAGTACCGGTTTTAGAACAGAGCGTGCTAGCACTGTCGATGACTGTTCCACCTGTCAGTTTTTCAGGACAAAAATAACAAGGTACCAGACTGAGTCATATTTAAACACGCCGCCCACTCTCATTTGATGGAGAATTAAAAGTTACACTCTCGCAAAATATGGAATGCTTCGTAAGTCTTTACCAGTGATGGTTACGTCAGAATTCTCCTCGTTGAAGTGTGAATGGCGGACATATTATATATCGTTTTTCTGTATATTATTTGTAAAGCATTAGCTGAGATCTGACTGCAGGTGTAAGTAATTAACCTACGTGTAATCTAATAGCTTTCTAATTAAGTCAAGTAATTAAAGATATGTTGTTTCAGTGTAAGACACGCTGGTATACATGAGATGGTTATAATTAAGTAGAAAGAAGGAGGATTTTCGCTTTCGTATAAAGAACCTAATCGCTAATCCACACTTAAACCTACTACGTCACACGTTACGGGGAGGTTGCCAAAGTGTGAAACGAAATCTGCTATATGTACATGACTTACCAGTTTTGTGGACTTGTCGGTTTTACCTCACGGAAATAAAAAAGACATTAAAAACAAGAAAAATGTTATAGTAGGTGCAAGCAGATGTGCCCAACAACTTCTTCGAGTGACGTAGAGCCTAAAGCATCACTGTTAAAGCTAATTTCAGCTGAGCTCCTTTCTTGGTAAACGCATATAGCGATACATTGAAGCGAAAAAAAAACAAACCCAGCCCATCTCTAATGTAAGCACTTACGCGTGCAGAGAGGTGTATAAAGAACCCGGGTCAAGGTTTACTTTCATCATTCGTGCCGATGAAATAAGCAATATTTGATGACGTACAGAACTTTATGGACGTTAAATCCAGCAAAATGACCCCAGAGCCTGACCCAGCTGTTCGCGGGAGCTCGAGGTAAGGAAAACAAAATGTTGTTCTGTTATAACTATCATGTAGTGACACCTGCACCCAATACGAATTGTGACGTTTTACCAAACAGGTTTTTACGCCACCTGTCATTATTCTTCCATGTACATATAACGTGGTCAGGTCTTTGTAGCGTAGTAAAATAATTCAATATGGAAAGTACATAATGTTGGCTTGTCGTTTCATAAACTTTCAGCCATTTCGATAAAGTTTTAAGTTTTAACGTATTTTGTGTCATAACGTATACTCGAACCTGCTCTAAGGTATCACATGCTTTAATTACAAACCACACACTACTACACTAAATATGCTAAGCAATTCTTTAAAGAAGACAAACCAATATTCTAATAAAACGTGTAGTAATTTTCATTATGTTTATATTTTATTGTTTGTCACTTTGCTATTGTATCAAAACAATGTTCTAATACAATTAAGACATGGCTCTCGCTCAAGAGTAGAGAATATAGAATAACTCAAGTGAACAATAAAATTTTGTTCATTGTTCGGACGATCCGGAAGTAACCGTTCAGTTGTTCTTGTAATTATAACATTAGTTAAACTGGAAATCACAGCCAAAGATCTGTATTCTTACAAAAGTTCTGATTAAACAAAGGTTTGTAGATACGTTGTTAATATATCTCAAGTTTAGTAGTCACAGAAGTACTTAATTTCATGTTATATGAGACAAATTTTGTCCACATCAATGTAGATGTTTCCTGTCAAGTATTATGTTACCCAACTTAGCTTTGCCAGGTGTTGCAGAGCGCTGTTTAGTGAGCTATTGCCTAACTTAGCCAAGCCAAATGTTGCACAGATGATCTAAGACAGGTATTGCTCAGTGTAATTTAGTTAGCTGTTACACAGCATAGTCACGAGAGATATTGCCCAGCTTGACCTAGTCAAATGTTGCTCTGCTTAGCCTAATCAGCTGTTGCTTCAGCTAAGATGGGCAACATTGGACCAATGTGAGAAAGCTAAGTTGGGCAACATCGGGTCAATCTAAGCTGAAGCAACAGCTGATTAGGCTAAGCAGAGCAACATTTGACTAGGTCAAGCTGGGCAATATCTCTCGTGACTATGCTGTGTAACAGCTAACTAAATTAAACTGAGCAACACCTGTCTTAGATCATCTGTGCAACATTTGGCTTGGCTAAATATGGTAGTGCAAATAATGATAAAGATATTCAGCATGTGTTGCTAACTGCTCTTTTAACCATATTTTAACATGACAATCATAGAAATAGTATAAAGATCCTTAAATTTTGTGTTGACATCTGTTAACTTTCTTTTCTCATTCTTCTAAAAATGCACATACACATGTATTATCTTCTCTTCCATCTCGTTTGTTTCTACATGTATGTATACAAGCATATCTTATTATCCATCTTCTGCTTTATGTTTATCTGCCTGCATCAGACACTAGAAACGCCAAATTTATCTCTTGAAACTTTCATATATCACATAGTGTGGGGGAGTAGGAACACACTGACCTCTTAGAGCGTGGTTTAAGCCCTTACATAGTGTCTTCTTCCTAATAATCCCCAGCGCCAGGAGAGTTTATCATATATCACATAGTGTGGGGGAGTAGGAACACACTGACCTCTTAGAGCGTGGTTTAAGCCCTTACATAGTGTCTTCTTCCTAATAATCCCCAGCGCCAGGAGAGTTTATCATATATCACATAGTGTGGGGGAGTAGGAACACACTGACCTCTTAGAGCGTGGTTTAAGCCCTTACATAGTGTCTTCTTCCTAATAATCCCCAGCGCCAGGAGAGTTTATCATATATCACATAGTGTGGGGGAGTAGGAACACACTGACCTCTTAGAGCGTGGTTTAAGCCCTTACATAGTGTCTTCTTCCTAATAATCCACAGCGCCAGGAGAGTTTACCAAAAGTTGGGTAACTTAGTCCACGACTTTTGGATTTAACTGTGAGTAATTTTAACAATCAAATGGATGGTGAATGAGAGAAGACATCTGTATGAATTATACCTAGGGATTCCAGTGTAGATTCCATTTAAAATGTTATGTAACTTCCATCTCGCTCCACCTTGTTGCCGAATTATGTATATTAGTTTATACTGAACTTTCTGAATATCATGTGTACAATGACATTGTAGCGGCTTTTATCTTAGGTGTATTAGGGGGAAATTATTCAATTATACAAACTTTAAATATTATAGTGACTTTGAACGTTGTTTATACATACAGGTTATTCAAAGTTTGTGGGATCTCTTTTGTTTGAACAACATTTGATTTACAGCACCTAAACTGATCAGTTGTCAATCTGTGGGTCATGCATATCCGATGTTCACACGTGAGCACTCATATATTAACCTGAAATGAATGAAAGTGAGGAGCTCTGTATTAAATTATGGGCCACCCAGTGGAGCTGTAATGACAATGACGATAGAGACAAGCATTCTTTATCCCAAACCATTTCGGATGGATTCTACTTTGTTATTCATTCAGCTCCGTTTTCGAACAAGTGACAAAGTGCTTTTGGTCCTGTTATTAATGTTATATCCTGTAAAAGTGCAAGAAAACTTACACATCATTTAATACGTGTGCATCATCGAGTTACTGTAAGTCCTGTAGACTACAGGTTTAATGTATAGTCTAACTACAAACCCTCTAGACTATTGGTTTAATGTATAGTTTACCTAGAAGTCCTCTAGACTACAGGTTTAATGTATAATTTAACTACAAGCCCTCTAGACTATAAGTTTAATGTATAGTTACCTTTAATGTGATAGAATAGTTTTTGAATAGTAGTATCTCATCACAGGTCGAAGACGTTACCTGTAGTGGAGAACAGGTACTGTTCCTCTGTTTCAAGTTTCAAACACAGCGTTAGTTGATATAATTAGAACTTGTGATGACGACATAATAAACAATTAGTACAAACCATCAACATTTTTGTCAGTTTTTCAAAGCTATCCGTTGATTTTAAACATAACGTTTAAAATTTATCCAGTCTGCGTATGTTATATAAGGCAAAACCAATAACAAATCGCAGTCTAAAATATAAATACACGGTTTTGATTTTAAGTAAATACTGGTATTCAAAAGCTGGATATCTGGGAGAGCGTTACACGTTAGGCTCAGCTAAATTCTCGCACATGTTATGTAGAAACCTTGATATGCTAACTAGGTTTCTTTTGCCCAAATAAGCATCGCTTATCAGGCTCTTATCAGATTCTCATCATCAGAAGAAGAACAAAGACCTTCAGGCCACTACGTATGTTTCCTGTCACGTGGCTTGTTAGGTCACTCCAGGTCGTAACTTGAGCCGTGCATAAGGTTAAGTTATGGTACACCTGCTCTAAACTCTACCATATTAGAAAAAAAAACAAAAAAAAACGTAGAATTGCCTCCCTCATCTTCACTTTCTCCCACCTATCATTCTGAGAGAGAGAAAAAAAAATGCGTTGACTGTCAGGAATCTGATGCGTGCGCGTCTTTCTCAGTGATCCGATTTGATTCACTCTTGAATAAAAACGCAATGTGGGGAAGTGCCAGTTCACCCCTGGTGTTTGGTATTTGCTTTGAGAAACCTTCAAAAGGTTTTATCCACTCGAGACAAACACACTACATTCCATTTCCTTTTAGTTTAGAAATATCACTTAAATATATTACATCTTCATTACTTATATCCGTCATTAATTCTTAGTAAGTGTTTTGTTCTGTTTAATCTCAACTAATATCAAGTACAACACTATAATATATTTAGATGTAGAATGTAAGACCAGGTTAACATCTATCAAAATGTCCGGTGTTAACCGAGTTTTAAAGTACAAACATGTGTTATAAAAGTAAAAGGACCGGGTGTGGCCAAGTGAGTAGGTGCCCAGACTGTGATCCTCCGGGTTTATTGCTCTTGTTCTGTTACCACGAAGATGCACTTAAGTGTCGTTTACACACCATAGGAATAACGGTCAAATCGGTGAAAGGAGACTAGACTAGCCCAAGAGTTGGCAGTGGGTGTGTTGACAAAGTGCTTTCTGTCTTGTCTGTCAAACCAAGAGTAAGAAACGGTTACGTGTAGGTAGCTCTTGTTTAGGTTTGCGCAAAAATTCTAAAAGAAAATCATGTCGGTGCTAGTGAATATCTATACAAGGTTATCCATAAAGAAAATCATGTTGGTGCTAGTGAATATCTATACAAGGTTATCCATTTATTTACGACCCACGTTTGAATTATTCAAAACATTTCTGGTATTAAGCCCTCAGACTTTCATGTTTAATAAAATAACACACACGCACACAAAATATTCACATAAACAGAAGCCATTAGATACTCGTATTTGTGATTTGCTCAGTCGAGTTACTGTCGATTAACAAATTACAACGATATTAAACGAGAGACCCCATCAGTGGCTCAGCGGTATGTCTGCGGACTTACAACGCTAAAATCCGGGTTTTGATATCCGTGGCGGGCAGAGCACAGATAGCCCATTGTGTAGCTTTGTGCTTAATTCAAAACAACAACAGCATTAAACGAGAGTTGATGCTAGTCCCCCATAGCATAAAAACTTCTATTTTTCAGGCTTAGCTAAATACCCAGACAGAAGCTATAAGTAACAATTACAACTAGTTCTACCGTTATAATGTTCTTTGTTTCGCACCCAGGATGTACTACAGCAAATCTAATCTGAATTTCTTATAACAGAAGTTTTTTCAGACGATTTGTTTAGTTGTTTTCATGTTCATATAAAGAATCGTTTTTCCGTTCAAAGGTACGCAGTGGGTTACGTGCTTGTTGTTCATCACGAGGAATAGAACTCTGGATTTTAGCCTAACAAGTCCCCAAGCTTTTCGCTAACCCCCCAAGGAACCAAATAAGTCGAAGAACATACACATCTTAAAAGATACGTGAATATTCCTGTAGCTCCGTGTTTTTAGGTTTTTGTGGTTGTTTTCTTTTTTTAGGTTTTTCTGATCACTTGAACTCAGTGAGCTAGCATAATTAAGCTTATTTGGTAAAATTGCGTGTGGGAGATAGAGGGATGTAAGTGCTTTTGCCATTCTAGCTTCACATGCATGCCTGTTCTATGATATTGTAGAGATTTAATTTTTCTAGCTACTGAAAGAGACATTCCAAAACTAATAGACTGTGTGATTTATGTTAATTAGCACTGACCAACTTTTGAAATTGGTTTTCAGACTTCATTCAACGTTCAGTGCCTCTTTTTGTGTGACAACTGATGCGACACCTGTCTTTCACTATGTGCTGTCACTGTCATTTATTCTTAGGCTAGGCACACCGAAATCGAACACCATTGAAGTAAACATTTTAATTGTTACATTACGTAGTCAATGTTACAATGCTGTAGGTAAAGGATGGTAAATGCTGCTTACAACGAATAGAGACAAATGCTGTATTCTCCAATTAGATATTTTTGTTTCTTTTATCGATCAGATTTTAACGTTTTGTATAAAACTCGTAAGCATCAATATTTTAGTATTTTTGAGTAGTTGTTAACCTGGATAGTGACCAGTGACGAGTAACTTGAAATATTAAGATTCCAGACATGGTTTTGATACGACAGAATACCAGACAAACTAGACAAATATTCTGTGTGCACATCTAACGTCACACGACGTTTGAAATTCTCCATTGATGTACATTCCGAAAATACTTTTGATAAACTCTCCTGGCGCTGGGGATTATTAGGAAGAAGACACTATGTAAGGGCTTAAACCACGCTCTAAGAGGTCAGTGTGTTCCTACTCCCCCACACTATGTGATATATGATAAACTCTCCTGGCGCTGGGGATTATTAGGAAGAAGACACTATGTAAGGGCTTAAACCACGCTCTAAGAGGTCAGTGTGTTCCTACTCCCCCACACTATGTGATATATGAAAGTTTCAAGAGATAAATTTGGCGTTTCTAGTGTCTGATGCAGGCAGATAAACATAAAGCAGAAGATGGATAATAACATATGCTTGTATACATACATCTAGAAACAAACGAGATGGAAGAGAAAAACTAAGATAATACATGTGTATGTGGATTTTTAGAAGAATGAGAAAAGAAAGTTAACAGATGTCAACACAAAATTTAAGGATCTTTATACTATTTCTGTGATTGTCATGTTAAAATATGGTTAAAAGAGCAGTTAGCAACACATGCTGAATATCTTTATCATTATTTGCACTACCATATTAAAATGTAGATATAGGAGTGATAGACAAGTGTTACAAATATCTTTATCATTATTTGTACTACCATATTAAAATGTAGATGTAAGAGTGATAGACAAGTGTTACAAATATCATTATCATTATTTGTACTACCATATTAAAATGTAGATGTAAGAGTGATAGACAAGTGTTACAAATATCTTTATCATTATTTGCACTACCATATTAAAATGTAGATATAAGAGTGATAGACAAGTGTTACAAATATCTTTATCATTATTTGCACTACCATATTAAAATGTAGATATAAGAGTGATAGACAAGTGTTACAAATATCTTTATCATTATTTGTACTACCATATTAAAATGTAGATATAAGAGTGATAGACAAGTGTTACAAATATCTTTATCATTATTTGTACTACCATATTAAAATGTAGATATAAGAGTGATAGACAAGTGTTACAAATATCTTTATCATTATTTGTACTACCATATTAAAATGTAGATGTAAGAGTGATAGACAAGTGTTACAAATATCTTTATCATTTTCTTTTCTGTAATATTTTGTTTCAGAAATTGTTTAACCAAGTGTTGAATTTTCATTTCCTATTAACCGAGGTTTGAACTTTCACATTTTGTTAGCCGAGAATTCAACTTTTACACCTGTTAGCCAATGGCTTAACTTTCACGACTTGTTGGCAAAGGATTGAACTTTCCCGTCTTGCACCTTCATGCACTTAAGGAACCATGGATGCGGTGGTGTTGGCCAAATTCCAAAAGTAGCCCAAGGATTGTGTGGGTTTTATTGACTAATGATTAGCTGTCCTTCCATTTTGTTTAACAGCCCAAAGTGAGGGTCTGCTACCCATGTATAATCCTTTTGTATCTTTTCACAAACATTCAAAATAAGTGGGTAATAGCAATGCTTTCTTTATATGGTTATGAAGTGTTAGGGGAGATCATGGACATGTTTGACTTCACACGGATAATCGTAATACAGTTCTCAACACCCAATGGCTGTTTATCACAGAATCAGTAGCCAGGGTTCCAAAATTAGAATAAGAATCAATTTTTTTACAAATTGCTCATCTGTGTCAAACGACAAAAGTTAAAACACTTTATTCATTCATGCCAGTACATAATATTATCCGAACGTCCTGGTGTGGATATTCAGTTATGATTAAAAATGTTGTACTCAGAAACGGTATTGGATGAAGCAGCAATAACATAAAGAAACACTGTCATCGTACTGCATAACAGCCGTTCGATAAACTGTCGTTGTCATGTGTTTACTGTGCATTTTACTCTGAACAGTAGGTCACAGGAAATCTGCGCTAAATATTTAAGTCAGTAATATCCAGTTTTTAGTTGTGAACATTTTGAAATAGTGATTAGAGGGAAAGCAGCTAACAGGATACGCCACCAGAAAGATTTTGGCAGGTTTAAAACGTAATAGCAGTATTGACTGTTGCTGTTATAACTCACATAGCTGAAAATGCAGAGTCTGTTTCGTGGCACCGCAGCGCGATCCACGGAATTTCCCATCCGCAGTTCAACACCCTATCTATAACTTAGCATAAAACTATTTTACGCCATTTTGTGAGAATTAAAAGGCCTAACTCTGTACACTTTTTTTTTTTTTTTTTTTAGTTATCGAGCTGAGCCACATAATATCTGTCTATTCATATGATTCAAAGAATATTTTTCTATGAAAAATGTTTACTCGCGTCATCCCAGGCTTGGCATGGCCAGGTGGTTAAGGCATTCTACTCGCAGTCTGAAATCGCGGGTTAAAATTCTGGTCACATCAAATATGCTCGCTCTTTCAGTGGGCGGGGAGGAGGGTTCGTATAATTTGACAGTTAATCCCACTATTCGTTGGTTTGTGTTTTTCTTATAGCAAAGCCACATTGGGCTATCTGTTAAGTCCACCGAGGGGAATCGAACACCTCATTTTAGCGTTGTAAATCCGTAGACTTGCCGCTGTACCAGCGGGGGCAGGAGTATAATATTCAACTTACAGACTGCAAGGCCTGGCATAGCCAGATGGTTACGGCACTCAACTCGTAATCCGAGAGTCATGAGTTCGAATCCCCCTCACATCAAACACATGGGGCGCTAAAATGTAACGGTCAATCCCACTATTCGTTGGTAAAAGAGTAGCGCAAGAGCTGGTGGTGGGTGGTGATGACTAGTTGTCTTCCCTCTAGTCTTACACTGCTAAATTAGGGACGGCTAGCGCAGATAACCCTCGTGTAGCTTTACACGAAATTCAAAAACAAACAAACACTATTACTATGAGCTATATATACACCAGTTTCATAAAATTCTAGTAAATTTACCAGGTGCTATTTAAGAAAAGTATACGTCTCATTTCATTCGAGGGCAAGTTTCATGAATTACAGTGATGATATATTTCTTTCATCATACTTATTTCTGATCTGTCAGTGAACAAAACGCATTCAGATTGTGAGAAAACTGGTGTAAAGCTATAAAGTTATTTATGAAAGCAACTTCGACTGAAAGGAAATATTTATGATTCGACGTCTTTAAAAAACAAACAAGCTGTTCCACTAATTCATTCGTTGGGGTATTTAAAAACACCACTTCTTCAAACATCATTCCAAAGAAGTTTAATTTACGAAACCAAAAAGGATTCTGGAAAAAAAAAAATCATAAACTATATCGTGGCCCGGCATGGCCAAGCGCGTAAGGCGTGCGACTCGTAATCCGAGGGTCGCGGGTTCGCGCCCGCGTCGCGCTAAACATGCTCGCCCTCCCAGCCGTGGGGGCGTATAATGTGACGGTCAATCCCACTTTTCGTTGGTAAAAGAGTAGCCCAAGAGTTGGCGGTGGGTGGTGATGACTAGCTGCCTTCCCTCTAGTCTTACACTGCTAAATTAGGGACGGCTAGCACAGATAGCCCTCGAGTAGCTTTGTGCGAAATTCCAAACAAACAAACATCAACTATTCCTCTGATGTAATTCATAAAACTACCGCTAGGATTTCTTTAGTGAATTTGTAAGCTGTTTTTGTTGTATTTTATATGGTTGCCGCAAAAAACATGAGGGCTGTCTGCGAGCAAGTTTGGTGTAACGGGGATTCGAACCCGCGACCGTCAGATTACGAGTCGAGTGCCTTAACTACCTGGCCATATTGGGCCTAGACAATATGATCACTTTTGGAGCGATGCAACGTTTAGTTCGGAACTGGCAAAGATTTCTTGTATTGTAATCCAGTTATTACTAAACAAAGATAGTGCTGTTTTAGAACCAATTTTAGTACAGGTTACTATTTCAATTATCGGAAACTAATCACCAAAATTTGGATACAATAGTTTCTTTATAAAAATCGTCAATGTTCCAAAATTAGTATGTTGTTCATTCAGAAAAGTAAAAATCAAAAGAAAAGTTTATATACGTAATTATAAAAATATAACTCATAAATATGATATTACAACAATAAAAGGTTATTATCTTATCACGTGCCACAACTTAAAGAAGTTAAACAGTCGATTTATTTATGAAATAAAATAGTTTATTAAATGACAAAAAAATTACCATCCGTTGATTTGATTTCCTTAAAATAATGAGTTTCAATAGAGAGAGATTCGTTAGTAGACTAGATATAACTGGTACTACACCCCATTTTTATAATGATATTTTTTATTGTATATGTAGGCTTAACATTCTTCTTTTATTTCTTATGATCGCAGGGAGAAATGAACTTATTGCTAGGTATATTAAACTCCGCACGGGGAAAACAAGAACTCGAAAACAAGTGTCTAGTCACATGCAGGTATTGGCACGGCGCAAGTCTCGTGAGATACAGACCAAACTAAAGGTAAGTGGTCTATTTCCACCTATTGTTGAAACTAGTAATTTAAATTACACCTTATATTATTATAAGGAATATTTATGTTATATTTATTTATTTATACATACTTTATAACTATGGGCTTGCATAAATCTCTTTGCTGCACCAAAAGAAAAGTGGAAGACATTCCAATAATTGAAATTCTCCAGTTAACAAGCACAGTATTTATATTAACCAATAGACAGCATATCCGGATTTAAAAAAAACAAACACACTACTGATACTGTTACACACGTGCTCAGCTTCTGAATTATCCTTCTAATGCTTGCTTTTTGTCTCTTTCGCAAGCACTTTGGCATTTTGGATCAAATATGTCTACTTCAATTGCTTGCCAATTGCTTTACGGTCTAAGATGGTCTAAAATTTTGTGCGAAATTTGATAAATAGCAACAAGCAGTTCTCCATAAATTTAACTGTGGTGCTCGCTGTATACATCTTGAAATTTTATACAATTCAATACCACACTTTTAGTGTAGGCTTGAAATAATGAGATGTAGGGTGGTTCTGGATTTGTTTGGGTGGATCGAAGGTGGATGAACCTTTTGTGAGGATTGATTAATAAAATATTAATTAAAATATGTAACTACTAGGATATTTTCTTCCTATTTTTGAAGGATCATGGTCTGGAAAAAGGTCGTAGAATACCGTCATTTGGGGCTGCACTCCCAAGCTTAAAAGGGGGGCCAAAATGAGTTTTTGCGTGACATTTCTAGTTAGCAAAAGTGAACACATATTTGTAAATTACGCTAGAGTGAAAGGCCCCCAGCAATGTCACGCTCGGCATGGCCGGGTAGTTAAGGCACTCGACTCGTAATCCGAGGGTCGCTGGTTCGAATCCCCTTCACACCAAACATGCTCGCCCTTTCAGCCGTGAGGGCGTTATAATGTGTCGGCCAATCCCATTATTTGTTGGTAAAAAAGTAACCCAAGAGTTGGCTGTGAGTGTTCATGACTAACTGCCTTCCCTCTAGTCTTACACTGCTAAGTTAGGGACGGCTAGCGCAGATAGCCCTCGTGTAACTCTGCGCGAAATTCATACCAAACTAAATCCATCAATGCCAGTTTTCATTGCTCCCGAGAACCTTTTTATGAAATGGTACCTCGATTGAACTTCTTACTTTTGTGATGTAAAAAGTTATGCCTATATAATGCTAGCACAGCTGCTTATTAATCCTTTCATTCACAGTTTACATTATTCTGATGAAGCATTAGCGTTTTCAGGCTTAAAATTGTCGCATGCAGTGACTTCTGATCAATTTTTGTAAATGGAATCCAAAACCGTATTGCTATTATCAGGTTTTGTAGGGCTGATCCTATACATTAGGTTTCTATGACTTGTTGATGATAAATGTCAATAACAAACAAACAGCAACATGGTCCACTTGTTTTAAGTAATATATTAAAACAAACCAAACTTATATACAAATGCTCGTTACACTGTTAGTTACCGAAGTTATATCTTGAGCTTTTCAATAATTGTCTCATTTTCGTCAAAGTCCACACTTTAGAACAAAACTCACAAGACTAACTATTTTTCTATCCTTTGTTATTACAATATAGTCTGTTCTAATTGCACTTCAAAAATCGCCGCTGTACATTCTTTATCGCTAGACTCACAATGACGCAGCCTAGATCGAAATAATAATCTTTCGACGCGTGTTTATATTCCATCAGAGATTTGAACATTCTACACAATACAGAATATTTGTTTCAGTAGTGCATCATACATGTGTGTAGATGATAGCCAATGGCTGAAATAGCTAATATACTATTGTCATACAGGGTTGTTTAAATTAGTAATATAAGTTAACAATTAATACCTAGTATGTATGTAGATAACACAGTACTTTACTGTAATAAATTTTATATAGTTATGTTAATTTAAAACCAGTTCCACATGTAGTGTTACAACACTATATTTCATGCAAAATTGTTTTCAAATTTAATATGATGACAACAACATTTTTTTCTCGCAAATTCTCAAAAGTGCATCTCCTGGATCCCCGTATCATTAGCATGTTTAGCATATTAATTGTATTTCGCACAATATATTTTGTATCCTAATGTCTCAACGGTATGTCTGCGGACTTACAACGCTATAAACCAGGTTTTTTGATACCCATGGTAGGCAGAACACAGACAGCCAATGGTGTGGTTTTGTGCTTGACTTTTAACAAACAAATAATGTATTGGCTTTTAATCTTACAAATTAGATCCCACTAATTTAAAAAATAAATCAGGTTCAGACTTCATTCTGTGATAGCATTCAATTTTGTGTAACCGAGAAAAGCGACTCTAAGTTCAGAAATTTGGAAGACACCCAAATGTTTTAAATGAGTAATTTTCTCTGAGTTTTTGAGTTTTTGTTACATAATGCTCAACCGAGAGAGACACGGGTTGCAGACACAGCTTCAGATATTGTACGTTGTTGATTGGTCGGATTTTAGATCACTGTGTAAATATGTTATTAATTTTGTTTTTGTCATTTTCGGTGTAATTCTTGTTCACCAATATTTTCCTGTAACCACAAAACATCTGTTATTATTTGAATGTTTAATTGTACTACTCACTATTTGTGCTAAAAAGTGATGAAAAAAACTCATGCTCACTCACTTCAGATATTTTATTTTTTAAATCGTCTTTTAGTTTGTGAGTCATATCAAATTAAACAAGATCTTACTTATTTAATATATACTACAAAGTAATATCTTAATATTATTTCTATACATGTGATACTTTATTTATTTGTCATATTTCTATTAGTGAAAACTATCTGAAATTCCCGTTTGTATCACATCCAAACGACAGCAGGCAGTACAATATGGTTAGATAACAATAGTACTCAATAGATGGCGATAGTAGAATAAACTTAAAAGCCTTCCTCCTATTCCTTTCGACCAATATGTTTATTGTTCGTTAATTCGATCCACTTCTAGGAAGATACGACAAAAGAGGCAGCTCTTCAGTCGATGTCTTCGATGTCTTCTGCTCAGATCGTTTCTTTATTCTACAGCCAAGAACACGCTGTTAAGGAGAAGGCTTTACAGTCACTGAATACCCTGTCTTCAGCCCAGATTGTGTCTTCCACTGCCATACCAAACAAAGCTCTCTCATTGGTCACAACTCCTTTAAACTACACTGGCACACCTGTAAGTTCCTTGCTAGGTTATGTACATACCTTTTAGCTCTAGGTTTATGTTCTTTTATCATACTCTAACCGACAAAAGAAAAACACAGGACAAATGTTCATAGGCCATCACTCGGTTTTGTTTAAAAAAAAAAACAAAGCAAAATGATTTTAATATTACTTGTTACGCTTTTCTACTTGTTCAAACGAAACAAGTCAGTCAGTCAGGGTTGAACACAGCCAAGGAGTATCTGAACACATGCAGCATTCTATATGGTTCATCTTGATCAGTCAGGGTTGAATACAGTCAGGAAGTAGTTGAACCCGTACAACATTCTATATGGTACATCTTGGTCAGTCAGGGTTGAACACAGTCAGGAAGTAACTGAACCCGTACAACATTTTATGTGGTACATCTTGGCCAGTCAGGGTTGAAACCAGCTAAGGAGTATCTGAACACATGCAGCATTCTATATGGTTCATCTTGATCAGTCAGGGTTGAAATCAGCTAAGGAGTATCTGAACACATACAACATTATACACACAGCCCATCTGATTTACAAAAGCTTAAATGAAAACAAAAAAAATGAACCTAGAAGTTGAAAAGGTGTTGTGAATAATGCAAGGTTTAAAAACACTCTCAGTACAAAAAATGTGTTCTCAACTCATTAGGAATAAATTTAACGAAACATTCTAAATGCTTTTATTAAGTAACGAGTTTTAGGTTGAAATATTCAGCCCTCCAGCGGCACAGTGGTGTGTTTGCAGACTAACAACGCTAAAACTGGGTTTGATGCCCGTGGTGGGCAGAGCACAGATAGCCTATTGTGTAGTTTTATGCTTAATTCAAAACAACAACAAAACATGTAATGTCTACTTTACACATGACCTTACTGCTGAGATGTTTAAGCAATAATTAATTTGTAGCCTAACCCAGTTTATTTGTTTGTGTGGGTGTGTTTTGTGATAGTAAAGACACAACTGGCTGTCTTCTGTGTACACCAAGAGGAACAGAGCTTCTGCTTTTAGTGTTGTAAATCCAAAGACTTACCACAGTCTAACCTAGAAGACAAATGGAGTTGAAGAAGCAACTTCAAAGTAAAATAATAATATTAATAGGTTATGAAACTACATAAATCAGAACATAGACATTCTATTAAATATTATTTTATTTCATAAATTACAAATATATTTACGAAGTTTCTCAGGCGTTCGAAATAATTTTACAGCTTAAATATAAAAGCATTTACATCTTGTGGCGCTATCTCTTGAGTAGCAGTGAAATTAGAACAGGATATGCATCTCTTTCCACAGATACGTTGTTTGTAAAACTGCACGAAATAAACAATTTAAAATTAATATTTTTATTTCGAGACCTTTTAACAACGTTATAATTCGTATATTTCATTAAGTGAAATATAAAATAATTACATAAGTTTTATATATGCAGTGTTTAATATTTCTGACACATAAACAAACAATCTTTGTTTTATTTTAGAGAAAAGCCACATTGGGCTATCTGTTATGTCGACCACGGGAAATCAAACCTTGGATTTTAGCGTTGTAATTTAGTAAGCGCAGCGCTGTTTTGTGGGGCACAAGTAAGGCACACTCGCCTTTTTGTCAGTTATTAATGTCTTGAAGCACTTCAGATACTTTTGTACAAAATATTATCTACAACATAAAAACTGTTGACTTATTTTAGTTATATCAATTTAATGTTTTATTACTTGGATTTCTAGTTCTGGCAGACAAACCTCGGTCAGCCCGTTTCTACAGAAGAGTAAGTGATGTTAATATTTTTTTAAATTTTCAGTATCGCAAAAAAGTAGTTTTTGAACTAAGTACATTTTGAAATAAATTTTATATTCAATTTTATTTACCTGTCAAGTTTCCTGAGTTATGTATGTTTATCAGTATAAGTTTCCTGAGTTATGTATGTTTATCAGTATAACTTTTGTGAGTTATGTCATTTATCAGCTCAAGAATCTTGATTTATGTAATTAATCAATGCAAGTTCCCTCATTTATCAAAGTTCATCAGTGTAAGTTTCTTAATTTATATATATATATATTCATTAGTGCAAGTGCCATAATGCATGTACATTCATCGGTATATGTTTCTCGATTTCTTCTTTTGAAAGAAATAATTTTACGTTGATCATGTACACTATGGGATTAAATCAACAGATAAATTTATATAATATTTCATGAAGATCCTAAGCATCTCAGTATAATTTTTTTTATTACAAATACTGAGATTAAAGCAGCGTATGTAAACCCGGAGAATCACGTTCACCAATATTTATGTACTTAGCTAATTCTAAGAACAATTTGCAGTTATGTCAAGAGCCGTTAAGTCTGTAATATCCAGTTTTATTAATATTCCCATGTTTATTTAGTGTCAAACCTTTTGTCAGCCAACCTTATGGAATGGCCCTGAAACCGCCTACTTCCGCTACAATTGGTGGCGTGAACATTTTGTCACCAATTGCATCGCCCTCTTGGGAGGGACGTTCCATTGCTACACATAAACTTAGGCTAGTAGAGTTCTCGGCATTTATGGAGCAGCAACAGGATAATGACACAGTAAGTTCTGGGAAGGAAATAAGAAAACCATAAATATCTAATTTAAACATGCATGCAAAAGACAAAACTATTTTGTTACAAAATGGAGCTAGAAATTATATTTTCAGAGCTTCGAATAAAGCTCCTAGGTCTGCTCATTCATCCATCTTTTCTTTAGGTTAGATATTCTTATTATAATATTAAATATTTGTCAAGCGATTTTAGAAAAGAAATGTAGTAATTACTTTATTAAGGCTGTAAAATTGTTATTTAAATGAATAACTGATTTTTAGTTGGCGAAATAGTCATATAAATAATGGGACGTATATATATACTCTGTTTTAAATATTAAATCGGGACACGATGTATTAAACGAATGTCTGACTTTCCGATTGTTCCTGAGTGTTTTCTCTTATTCTTTAGTATGAAAGGCACCTATTCGTTGACATAAGAGGACTCCCAAGCTATTCAGACCCAGTACTGGAGGTAAGTTGAATTGAAGGGAAGGCAATAATTCATTAGTAATTATTTTTTTATACACTTGTGCCGTTTGTTTTGCATTTTAGAAGAGGAACTATGAAAGGATGTGGTAAACTGAGACATTGCTATTATTTCTTATGTCAGCTTTCAAATTTAAAAACTTGGACCTATGATAGAAGTACGGTAATAAAATAACTATTTTTTATTTTATTTTCAACTACATTTCACTTGAAAATATAAGTTATGTCAAGTATGATTTTTTTTTCTCATCTATGCACTTAAGGCCGTGGATATTAGACAAATTTACGACAAGTTTCCAGAAAAAAAAGGAGGCTTAAAGGAATTATATGACAAAGGCCCACAGAACGCTTTCTTTTTGGTAAAATTTTGGGTAGGTATTTGAATTATGTTTAATATATTATCTTCGAAGAATACAATGAAAATTAGCAATCCTTTATTTACCGATTTTAATTGGTCTAACATATTCGTTTGATAAGTAATACAAAGTTTAATAACTAATTTAGTATTCTTTTAGTGAACATATGCGTAACGCCATCTAATGATTAAAAGCTGAAATGTACTGTATAATTTGTTTTAAATTTTATGGCTGTTAAATGAATGCAGATGAAACATTCTATAAATATAAGCTGTTATTACTTATGATGCTAATAACACTGCCGTTCACTGAATTACAAAAGAAAATATGTCAAATTTACTTCATTTTAGAAAGCAGAATTATACTTTTATAAACAAAAATTATGCCCTTATTAGCTGGAATTATATCGCTTTTCAGAGACGTTTTGCCAAATAACTAATTGACGTTAAATGAACATTTTTGAAATAAAATTTAAAATCCAACACTAATAGTAGTTTAACTTACAATTAATAAGAATATATTAGTCTTCGATCTCTTGGTAAATGTTTTATTTTGGTAAGCCCAATTAACATAAAACTTAATACTTTGTTAAGTAATTTTTTAACCTCTAAGGTTTTATCATTTTTTAAAATTACTTTTTCTTCAGGCTGACTTAAACACAAATATTCAAGATGAAGCTGGTTCATTTTATGGAGTTACAAGCCAGTAAGTTTCACACTGTTGTAATATTTACATTTTAACAATCGAATTAGTTTAAAACTTTTATAATGTTTAATTAACCAGTTAGTTAATTTATAATATTTTTATGAAATTAGTGTAGTTAGTAAGTTACACACTTTTTATAATGCTTCCATTTCAACAAGTAGATAAGGAATTTATGCAATTTTATAATGTTTAATTTAAACAAATAGCAAATTTCAGCAGATTAATAATGTTTATGTATGAAATAATTTTGTGAAAATGAAAGTGGTTGAATAATAATTAAAGAAAGTTTACAAGAACATTTTAAATTATTAATACTGTTGAAAACCTAGTTTATATGTTGTTACTTTTAGTTTGTTTGGTGATGAAAATATTAGTTTGTGTGACCTTGCTTTTTGTTTGTTTGGTGATGAAAATCTAGTTTGCGTGGTGTTGCTTTTTGTTTGTTTAGTGATGAAAATCTAGTTTGTGTTATGTTGCTTTTTGTTGATATGTTTCTTTCTTTTGTGTGTCTGTTATTGAAAATCCAATTTTGTGTTACTTTTTGTATATTTGATGTAACATAAAAATTCACTATACTGAACATTTGAGATGGGGTTAAAAGAAAGATACATATACCAATTCTTTGTTAAAATGTATTAAGTATTAAACATTATTAAAAGTATTTGTGGGTTACCCTTAAATATTCATGGAAGAGATCTAACTTTTGTTAACAGTATTTCATCTCTTATAAATTCTAACATTACTCATCTTGACTGTTTTGTGTTTCTTTGGCAAAGCATTTTACGTGTGGAAACACACACAGCCATTTAGTTTATAGTGGTTTATTTTTAATTTCCAGATTTGAAAGCACTGAAAACATGACCATAACTTCTTCTACAAAAGTTTGCTCCTTTGGTAAACAAGTAGTAGAGAAAATGGAGGTAACTGTTTTTTATCATTTGATATATTTATTTGCTGGTAACTTCTGGTTCTGTGGGAATCAATCAGTATTTTTAATGAAGCAAAGGTCATAATTAAAGTTTTTTTTTAACTCAAACAAGATGTATAGATGACCCATATAGACTGAATGCTAATATTCTCAATGAAAGCCAAGTAAACATTGTGGTTGGTACCACTGTTATAGGAACCGGTCTTGTAGCAACAGTAAGGAAACACATTACGCGAGTATAATAACAGGCAGGCAAACAATGATCATACCTGAAGACAACAGACCAATGTTCTGTTAAAACATGTAGTATGTTCTATCATTAATAAGATTTTTTGTTTTGCTTATAAATCCTTGTCTGCCTTCCTGTTATTAAAAATAAGTGATTATAATAGTGGTACTGACTACAGATATAATTTATTAAATAGAATACAACTTTTGAGATACTTGCAAGGGTGATAAATTGAAAAATAAGTGTAAAAGCTAGAAGGAAGGTTTCTGTGGGTGTTTGTCCCTCCATTATAAAGTTTATGGACTTGTATCAGCAAAATGAGAGACTCTCTTGGTGTGTTAACTTAATGTTTGTATAGTGATAGTAACAAAGTATTAGAAAACGTTGAAATTGAGATCAAATAACTCCTAGTGGTTCAGCTGTAAGTCTGAAGGCGTATAATGCTAAAAACCAAGTTTCACTGCCCATAGTGGTGGGTAAAGTATGGATAGCCCAATGTGCAACTTTTCACTTAGCAACAAAACAAGTATAAACATGTTTTATGATAAATTAAAACCGCAGTGTCTACATTACTTACCCTTATGTTACCACTGTAATTTGGTAAAAAATAATGTTCTGAATATGATAAAATTATTTAAAACTCATTCTTGTTCTGATTGAAGCTAGTACATAATTAACTTTTTGTTTTAATCATATTAATATATTAATTGTATTATGTCTTTATGTTATTCTAAATTCTAAATCTTAAGAGCTAAATATTTCATTACAATATATTTAATTTTGTAAATCACTGGTTTGAGAACAGATTTTTTTTTCTTCTACAAAATCTATACATTAGAAAAGTGACTGTTTCAAGATATAATAAACAGTTTTTTTTATGTAGGTTGTTGTACAGAATAATTATGGTTGTTAATGCAAAGATTATAACAGAGAGTGTATGTGATGTCTATAGGAATGTGCATCATGAAGATAGGCTTTCATGGAAGACAAAGGAGATAAACAATTTACAAGAACATCATACTAAATTTTACAATGATAGCTATGAAACTAAAGATTTCATGTATTAGACATGAAGTATTCATGTTACCTACCAACCTAACAAAGCAATCTTTTTGAAGTGTTAAATTACTTCTTTTAACAGTTGCAATGAAGTTTCTTTTGCTGTTTTTGTTGTTAAACACAAAACTACACAATATGCTATCTGTAGTGTGCCCACTACAGGTATTGAAATCAAATTTTTTGCATTATAAGCCTACAAACTTACACCTGAGTCACTGAAGGAATTATTTTGTATTTCATAATTTAGTTGTGTTTGACATGACCAGGTGGTTAGGGCACTTGACTCGCAATCTTAGAGTTGAGGTTTCAAATCCCTGTCATACCAAATATGCTCACCCTTTAAACTGTGGGGATATTATAATCTGATGATCAATCCCACTGTTTATTGGTAAAAGAATAGCCTTAGATTTTGCAGGGGGTGGTGATAACTAGCATTCTTCCCTCTAGTCTTACACTGCTAAATTAGAGACAACTGGAATAGATAGCCCTCGTGTAGCTTTGCACAAAATTCAAAATAAAACATAATTTAGTCAGAGAAGTATTTGACTTTTGCCAACTATTAATATAAATGAAAATGAAATGAATGTTTTTGTGATGGATTTCAAAAATGATCACTTAATGAACTTAATTAATAATTATACTTATTTATTTGATGAACTATAAAAACTTATGTTTAGTGATGTTTAGGAAGTTCATTGTTTATCTTTGAATATTGTGTGCTTTAAAACAGTATTTGTTACTTTTATCAAAATCGAGTCACTAAAACTAAATTATAAAAATGGTTTGTTTGTTTGTTTGTTTTTGAAATTTGCACAAAGCTACTCAAGGACTATCTGTGCTAGCCCTCCCTAATTTAATAGTGTAAGACTAGAAGGAAGGCAGCTAGTCATCACCACCCACTGCCAACTCTTGGGCTACTCTTTTACCAACGAATAGTGGGATTGACCATCACATTATAATGTCCCCACGGCTGAAAGGGCGAGCGTGTTTGGTGCGACGGGGATGCGAACCCGCAATCCTCAGATTATGAGTCACACGCCTTAACACGTTTGGCCATGCTGTGCCTATAAAAATGGTATTTTTTTTGGTACAATAATGAAAGGAAAGGAGCATTAGATGACAAACCCAAACTTCACATCCAAAACACTGTAGTTTTGAAATTTTCACTTTGACAGGGAGTTTGGAAACTAGGTTATTTAATCTCAACACAAATACCTTTGATAACACTTTTAAATAACACAATGTCTGTGTTAGTGTCTGAGTAATTTTGTAAAGACCACTTAAAAGGTTTTTCTTGTTGCTAGTGGTGTTTCAGTCTTCAATGTAGCAAAACTGCCTGTCATTTGTTTTAAATATTGAATGTTTAGTTGTGATCACACTTGAACATTCTTTTTAAAACGTATTTTGACTTGCGATCTTACCGAGTTGCTAATGTTTTTTAATCTTTGGAACAAGAACTGCTTGACTGGTCTTTTTAAAATACTGTATGTTCTATTGGTATCACACTAAATGGCAGGAATATATTATTTTCAATAAGGTGACATGCTTATTATCATAACAGTTTCCATGACTTATTCTGAAAGTGAAACATATATTTTACTTGAAACAAACAAACCAGAAGTTATATATAAAGAAAGCAATGTGTTAACTTTCTGTTCTATATGTCGTGAACATTATTAATGAAAACTATTTTAAGTTACAAGTCTATTTTTAGAACAAAAACAAACAATCTTGCTCATTTAAAGCATTGCTCATGAACCAACTTGGATATAACCTGTAGGTAATATATTAGATTATTGTTAGTTCATCACTGTGTATAACTTTATGTCATACAATATAATAACTTATGTGGAAGAAGAAATGCATTGTATGCATGTCTTTGTTTCTATTGTTAAATCTTGTTCTAAAAGTCACATTTCAGTATATCATACATGTTTAATGAACAAGGGAAAAATTGGAACAGTAATTAATATACATCTGAATGTCAGAGAGGGTAGTTATAATAAAAACATTTCATTTTCTTAAAAAAGAAAACTAATAAAACTTTTAACATGGATACAAAAACTAACCAGAAAAAACAATAGCACATAACAGACTGTGATAGCTTTTATCTTACTAGTTTTAATACAATATGTTAGATTGTTTTAATGAAAATATGCTGTTTAAAAAGGTTTCATAAAATGTATTTTCTCACATCATTTTTGTCCTGTTCTGGGTACATCTGCAATCTGAAGTGTTCATAAAATTATACATATATATAAAAATACTTCCCTTGGTAGCTGAAACTTTTTTTTTAACATAATCAGTTCCAGATGAGAGAATGGTAAGCATTAATAATGTAATAGAATATACTGATATTTTTTTGTATAAAAACCTCATTAATTAACTCTTGAAACATTTTTGAAAGATAGTCCATTTTTTGTATAGGTTAAGAGCTCACAAAATATGACCTATGTTCTAAGGGGAAGTGGTTTACCTGATTGTAGCTAACATGATTAGTCCTTTGTACATGTGAAATTTTACCTCATTGGATATCTGTGGATTACTCCTTAAAATTTTGTATTTTCTGAAATCTGCAGACAGAATATGCCAGATTTGAGAATGGTCGATTTGTGTTTAGGATTCATCGATCACCCATGTGTGAATACATGATCAACTTTATACATAAACTAAAGAATCTTCCAGAAAAGTACATGATGAACAGTGTCCTGGAGAACTTTACAATCTTACAGGTAAAGTCATGGTTAGAGTTCTAAAGAATTTCACCATTTTATAAGATAAGTCATGAACAATGTTCTGGAAGAGTACTTCATTTTAAATAAGGTCATGAATAGTGTCTCAGAAGACTTCACCATTTTGAAGATAAAGCCATGAATAATTTTAGAGAATTTCAGTTCTCTACAGATATGGTTATTAAAAGAATTTTTATAGAGGTTCACAGGTAAGGTCATGAAAAATGTCCTATATATTTTGACCATTATACAGATAAGGTTATGTATGAACAGTACCCCACGGAGGTTTATCTTTTTACAGGTAAATTATAGATTAATAACTAAAATAACTGAAATTTTCAACAAATTATTATATCTTGGTTATTAGAGCTAACAAACACCTTGAATACATACTGTAACATTTTGATACTATAACCTGCATTAAGAGTATATAGGCAAAAAATTAATAATATATAATAGTGATGAAAAAATTGACAGTGAAACTTTAAAAACAATCACTTTAGCCTATTACGCCCCAGAAGATGTGCCAACAAATAAAAAACTTTATCTCTGTGTTTATTATTGTAAAATGTTTAACGATATTATGTTTATTCGTATATCAAACGATGAACTAAACTTAAAAAGGTTAAAGCAATAAATTAATATAATAAAATCATATTTTGTTTAAAGTCAGCAATTTTTGTTGTTGACGAGAGTGCAGAGTTTTGACCTTAAAATAGACTATACATGGCCTAAATTGTAAATCAGTTATATAAGTGATGGTTAAATTACACAATTTGATCTCACAAGGGCATTCCGAGAATTGGCTGTGGACGTCACTGACTAGATGTATGGTATTTTCAGTTGTTAAATGTGCCTTATCAGCTACATGTAGTGTGTTAACTTGTTATTTTAGCTGATAGAGTCGCTCGACTTATGTGCGAGAATTCTAGTGTTCGAATCCTAGCTGTAAAAATAATAAAATTTCAATTACCGCAGCTGCGTTCTCTCTCTATATTTGTTGAAAATAAGAGATAGCGATGCACGAAAAGGCCTTGTGAATCTTTCTAAAATAATTAGTGAAATATCGTATGTACGGTGCATTTTTCTCCGCACAGATGGCTTCTCTTACTTAATTCATCAACATGTAGGAATATTTTCTTACAATTTACAGATTTTAGAACAAGTGAGATTTGATTTATTTTTAGAACAGGTAGGACGTTTCGGTTACAACTTTTGATGCAGAGTTCTTTAGCTTGTTTTTGTAAGATACGTGATACGTAAATTAAACTATGACTTTGATTTTAAAATGTTAAAAAATATTTTCTCCATACGGAATTTAGGGGAGTTTCTCTTGTACTTGTAGCGATATATTTGAAGCTTGCTTGTTAGGTACTGCGTAGTCAGCTTAGGCCTATATCTGTAATGACGTAAGACAAGATGATAGAAAAGTTGGACGTTAGGCTCAAAAAATTAATAGAACTGTACCAACCAAACGTAACTGCTGCTATAGTTTGAACTTATACTTTCATTACCAGTTTATTTACTGATAAAGTGTATTTTATTACAATATACAGCTTTTACAATAAGTAAGATTAGATTTTAGAACAGGTACGACGTTTCGACCTCTGGTGCGGTCATTATCAAGTGCGCATGGTAGGAATATTGAGTCATTTAATATAAAAAGGTTTTTAAATACTTAAAAATGTAAAACAATGGTTGCATAACACAGTTTTAATTTGATGTAGTTTTGTAACAAGAGTAAGTTACTTATTAGATATATCAATTCGATTTTTTTCCCCAAAAAGATATAAATGTATTGAAATCACTTCATCTTAAGTTGAACTTTCTTTTTGTTTGTTTTTTCTCACAAACTTCGTATGTATAAAACCGCATTAACTGGTTGGTGGATTATTTTCATTGTTGTTTTTTCACAGGTTGTAACGAACAGAGAAACCCAAGAGACGTTGTTGTGTATTGCCTATGTTTTTGAAGTGTCCACTAGTGATCATGGCGCTCAACACCATATCTACAGATTAGTCAAGGACTAACATATCGACATCAGTTCCTCATTTATTCATTCAGTCCATTTAACATCTCTCTCTAGTGCCTATAATCCCATTTTAATGTGGCCTAAACATGTACATAAGTTATTATGTGGATGTAGTGAACAAGCTCTCTTAATATTAAGAGAGCTGGAAGACAACTTTTCAGATATTCATGTTTATTTTTTACATACAGCGTGTGAATTTTGACACTTTGTTGCTGTATTAACACATTTTAGAATACTTTCAAACATAAGATGTTGTAACATAATAAAAAAATATATATATATATATATAGGAGAAGCTTCCTTGTTTACAAGTGTACCCGACTAGATTGTGACAACAGCCGTTAACAGATTTTCCATGTGCGTCAATCGTCAGCAGAAGCCACTGTACAAAAGAATAAAAGGAAATAATAATTTTTGTTAAAGTTTCACTTTGTTTCATTTGATATTGTTTGTTTAACTTTGTAAATTCTTAACTTTGAATTTAACATTTTAAAGTCACTGGATCAAACTTTACCCTAAGCTTAAAAGAATGAACGATATATATATTTTTTCCAGTGCATGGTAAATTGTGATTTGTATATTTTTATATCCCAAAACAAAATAGTAAAACAAAAATAATTAAACATCAAAATTTAATTGCACGAGGTTTGTACCAATACCTTCATGTTCATAATAAAACATGTTCACCGTTGCATTAGTTTAGAATTTTAGATTTATAAATATTTCTACATGTATGGTTTCGATTTCTTTTTTTCCCGTGACGATTCGTGGTTTGCGATGTGCTGTCTTGAAAACGCGCTGCACATTTTGAAGCCATGTGTTGTTATTAATGACAGATAAGTTCCACTACTCAGTCAGACAAGGAGTGTGTGTGTTTTTCCTGTAGCAAAGCCACGTTGGACCATCTGCTGAGTCCACCTAGGGGAATCGAGCGCCTGATTTTAGCGTTGTAAATCCGTGGACTTACCGCTGTACCACCGGGGGACAGTCAGATAATAACAACCCAAGAGTGGATTTTTTGACTAGATGCTTTCCTTCTGGTGTATTACTTCAAAATTATGGACGTCTTTGAAGAGATAACCTTTACGCGAACCTAGAAAATCAAACTGATAACCCACAGGGCAGATATCATTCGAGTGCCCTCGAGTTTGCATGCGTTTGAGTAAGAGGACGAATTACTGTAAAAAGAACATATTGTTCATTTCTCTTCATTCAGCAGGTCACCGAACAGTTAAATAATAATAAAAAAAAAAACAGCTTGGCCATACTGATAAGGAATTTTAAATAGATTATTACTAACAAAGTTATGTTTTTAAATATAAGGTGTTTTCCATACATTTAGAACCGTTTGATCGAACAGGTAAAAAAAAAATCGCCCTTATAATTTGGTACGATGTTTCTGTTTTATGTGTTTTTTCTTATAGTGAAGTCACATCGGGCTATCCGCCGAGTTCTGTTAAGATTTGTTTAATTAAGTCCTTGAAAAATTTGTTGATGTTAATTAAACCAACATAACAGCTTCCCACACCGTCTAATGTCATTCCGAATATACTATTTTATATGAATTACCTAGTTAGTGGCAAAAGAATTGCGGGCTACACCTCACGATAATTAGTAGCATTAGGGAATTCTTGTTCTGTTTGGTTTGTTTTGAATTTCACGCAAAGCTTCACGAGGGCTATCTGTGCTAGCCGTCCCTAATTTAGCAGTGTAAGACTAGAGGGAAGGCAGCTAGTCATCACCACCCACCGCTAACTTTTGTGCTACTCTTTTACCAACAAATAGTGGGATTGACTGTCACATTATAACATACCCACGGCTGAAAGGGCGGGCATGTTTAGCGCGACCGAGATTCGAACCCGCGACCCTCGGATTACGAGTCGAATGCCTTAATACGCTTGACCATGCCGGGTCTTAGAGGGTTCATACTTTACCATTTTGCATACAAACAGCCTACAGTTTTTATGACTTTATACCAGTTGAAAGAAAATTAAGTTGGTAAACACTATGGTAATTTTTTAATGAGATAAATATTAGAATATATCTAAAGAAAAAAAAGTTTCCAAAAGCTTCATGATAAACAAAATCTGTAGTTGAAGATACGCTGTTTTAGAAATAACCTGTCGTCCACATAATATAAGAACGTTTATCGTGGAATCGTTAAAATAGTGTGAGTTGGTTTGGTATCCATATATCTATGTAATAGGTAGAAACAAAAACTGGAGATTATAAACCTCAACATTAACGACAAAAATCATCTAAACAACAGATTTTTGTTCCACATTTTTCTTAATTTGTCCGTTTTGGATTCAAAATTATAGGTGTGCGTTTGTGTGTTTTTTTTTTTGCAAAGCCACATCGGGCTATTTGATGAGCCCACCGAGGGGAATCGATTTTAGCGTTGTAAAAGATACTAAAAGCTATTGCTCTGTGTTCTGTTAACAAAGACCATCCAGTTGGTTTTAGTAAGTAATACTTCGTTCTGTGCATTTTATAGATATAACAGAGCTTGCTTCTCTGTATAGTATTCATATTTATTTAATGGTTTAGAACTTTTAGAAAACTTGAAGAAAATTTAAAGTTTAACAATACGTGTTTCTACAACTAAGTTATATTTTGAGAATTACTTGTGTAATAAGCCAATTAAATCGAATGTACAGCATTTCCACAACAGCATCATTTGTTCGTGTGATAAAGATCTGAGAGAAGGCCTACCAGACAGAAAGTTCGGTCCAATTTATCAATTTTCAACGAAATCACCATGTAAATGATAAGTCAACGTGCACCGGTTCTAAAAATACACCTACCACGTAATATGCCAGTTTACTACAATGTACCCCTATTGCTAGTAACACGTCTATGTAGTGATATGCCAGTTCACACTAATGTGCTACACTTACAACAATATATATACATACCATGTAATATCTCATTTCACACCTGTGTATTCCAGTTATAAGAAAAAATCACTTGCTAAGAAGTGTGTAAGTTCAGTCCATTACTAGGAAGCACCTGGCGAGTCCTATTTCACAGGAACTATGATTTTTGATAACCATTAATTTCCCTAATGTTTAACACCTAGAATTTCCTAGAACCCACTAGCGGCCCGGCATGGTCTGGTGGATAAGGCACTCGACTCGTAATCCGAGGGTTGCGGGTTCGAATTCCCATCATACCAAACATGGTCGCCCTTTCAGCAGTGGGAGCGTTATTATGTAACGGTGAATCCCAATATTCGTTGGTAAAAAATGAGCCTAAGAGTTGGTTGTGGGTGGTGATGACTAACTGCCTTCCTTCTAGTCTCATACTGCTAAATCAGGGACGGGTAGCGCAGATAGCCCTCGTGTAGCTTGGCGCGAAATTAAAAAAAAAAGCTCTCGATATCTATTCATAAACAAGGCCCGGCATGGCCAGGTGCGTTAAGGCGTTCGACTTGTAATCTGAGGGTCGCGAGTTCGAATCCCCATCGTACCAAACATGCTCGCCCTTTCAGCCATGGGGGCGTTATAATGTGACGTTCAATCCCACTATTCCTTAGTAAAAGAGTAGCCCAAGAGTTGGCGGTGGGTGGTGATGACTATTTGCCTTCCCTCTAGTCTTACACTGCTAAATTAGGGACGGCTAGCGCAGATAGCCCTCGTGTAGCTTTACGCGAAATTCAAAACAAACTATTCATAAACAAAATATTTAATTGCGATAAAATCAGAGAACAGAAAATTTTCTCGTAAAAAAAACAAGTTCTTTTACCTGAAAACATTCTCAACCAACAAACCGTCCTAAAGCACCTTCTCTCCATTGAAAATAGCTTTATAGCCCGAAGTGTTATATAAAAATCCTCGCTCGGAACTTTCTGTTCGTACACCTATATTGGCGATATTCGTAGCAGATGTACAATACAAAGTGTTGTCTAAAAATTCTTTTTTGGTTCTTCCTATTGTTACAGACTAGCTTCAGACATTTTTAACATTCATATGATTCAATAAAATAATAACCGGCTGTCGTTTTACACCATATTTTAACAAATTGTTGTAGATTATTTTCGACATATTAATCGAAATAATTATGTTTAATTTATTATTATTATTTTTGTAATACTGAGCAATTATTACTGGTATAAATATATATTTAATAACAATTTTCCTAAATAGCATTACCTATAGAATAAATGTTAAATCTTATTTGTTAACATGAATTTTTTTCTTTCAGACTGTTCTGATATTTTACAAAAATGACCTATTCTAGTTGTTGCTAAATTCTCAATGTCACAGAAACTAGATTTCTAATGATCGTGGTCAGTCAGTAGCTATGTAATTTTCTTCAAAAATACTCTTCAAATTACTTCGCTTTCTTCATTTAGGCTACTTTTAAAACAAATTTCATAACTACTAAATATTTGTTTACTTTGCGTTAATTAATGATATAACTTTAACTTTAAAGCCTCTAGATATTATCTTTTATATTTTACCGAAATATCTATGTATGTATATATATATGTACATATTCAATGTGTTTTAAGAAACTACTATTTATATAAAAATATGAAAAATGTTTCATGATACACCTGGGGAAAAGCGCTACGCCCTCTATTAATGACATTTTAACCATAAAATACAATTTTAAATACAATAAAGGTTTTTTTTTTGTTTTTGGATTTCGCGCAAAGCTACTCGAGGGCTATCTGCGCCAGCCGTCCCTAATTTAGTAGTGTAAGAATAGAGGGAAGGCAGCTAGTCATCACCACCCACAACCAACTCTTAGGCTCTTCTTTTACCAACGAATATTGGGATTTACCGTTACATTATAACGCTCCCACTGCTGAAAGGGCGAGCATGTTTGGTATGATGGGAATTCGAACCCGCGACCCTCAGATTACGAGTTGAGTGCCTTAACCATCTTACCATACTGGGCCTGCTTTTTTGTACAATTAATAAAAATTAATTTGAAATTAAATTCTGCTTTCTTTATCCACGATATAAGTAAAATGATTTGATTTGTAACATCTACACATACTTATATTTAAACATATATGATTCATAAACAAATTTATTTTGTATGAGAAGCGAACGTGGTCTAGTTGATAGCTTGCCGAACTGTGGTTTGGAGAGTTCATGGTTCGGTTCCCTTTCTGCTATAATAAAGCTTAAAGTAGTATGGAGCTATGAGTGTGTTATATAAGTGATAGTCAAATCATACTAATGTGGATGTTTTGACTGGATGCCTTTCAGTTTTGTCTATCAGTTCAAAGGTAAGAAGAACTAATACAGGTAGCCTTTCGTAATTTTGAACGAATGTTCAGAAAATCAAATAACTTGAATTCCGAACTAATTTTTTTTTATTTTTTCAATGGACACTGCCATTAAAATTTTGGTTACATCTTGTCTTATTTTCTTTATCGGATGTAGTCACAATGAATGAGTAAACGAGGCCAAACCAAGACTATCTGTGGGTGACAGGAGGAAGTACGTAGTTACACAAAGACTTTTTCTAAAATACATTAGAACAATCTTTCAATGGGTTATAATGTAATGTAGGTAGATTAATATAATATTCCATGGTAAATCCAAGCTAGAACAGACTCCACTAAACTCCCAAACACTTTCCGTAATTCCACATCAGTGGGTTACAATGTTGTCTAGTTAAGTTAAGACAATGCCACACATTCTGTAGTTGGACATGTCATTGTGGTATCTCCTACTGTAAGAGGCTTGCTTACAAAGAGGAACAGTCTCAGGGGTTTGGTGGTATTGTCTGCAATAATACATATTTCTTGTGTGTGGTCTTTGTAATCTTCTGGTTTATTTTATTTTTTGTTTCTTATCCCGAATTTTTATGTTATTGCTAAACGATTCAGAGGACTTCTTAAATTTCTGTAACACTTTTCAATTTTGTAGTAAATGTGTGAATCTAAACTCTATAATTGTTTGCACATTTAGTACGAGATAAACCTGTGATGAGGCCTTTTACTCCACTGTAATTGTTTCCCTCTCAAAAAAAGTAAATAATACACAATATAACTGAAATACTAAATAAAAATTATTTGCTTCTTTGAACTAACTGAAATACTAAATAAAAACTATTTGCTTCTTTGTTGTACGGATTTACAACGCTAAAATCAGGGGTTCGATTCCCCTCGGTGGGCTGAGCAGATAGCCTTTGTGGCTTTGCTAAAAGAAAAACAAACAAACAAAATCATTGTTGTAAAGCACCATCTATGCTCCATCAACTTTGCTATCGAAGCTCAATTTTTAGTGTTTTAAGCTCACTGACTCACCGCTGAGCAGCCTGGTAGCAAAATAAGTCGTAATAAACATTCTCCTTTTATATAATTAATGCAAATTAATGAAATGCAATTAATAATACCAGCGGAAATTCGCCCTCTCAACAGTGAGGGCGTTATAATGTAACGGTCAATCCCATTATTCGTTGGTAAAAGAGTAGCTCAATAGTTGGCGGTGGGTGGTGATGATTAGCTGCCTTTCCTAATTTAGCAGTGTAAGACTAACCCTCGTGTAGTTTTGCGCGAAATTAAAAAAAAACAAAAAACAGTTGGAATATGCGGATTGAAAGACAAATGGACCTGGGACTTTTTCTGGACTTTTCTGATAGTTCTACAACAATGTACATATACTTGACATTCAGTAATGTTCACCATCCCCGTTTTTATTTGTAGATGCAGATATGAAAAAAGTGTTTGTTTGTTTGTTTTGAATTTTGCACAAAGCTACTCGAGGGCTATCTGCGCTAGCCGTCCCTAATTTAGCAGTGTAAGACTAGAGGGAAGGCAACTAGTCATCACCACCCACCGTCATCTCTTGGGATACTCTTTTACCAACTAATAGTGGGATTGACCGTCACTTATAACGCCTCCACTGCTGAAAGGGCAAGCATGTTGGTGCGACCGGGATTCGAACCCGCGACCCTCGGATTACGAGTCGAACGCCTTATAAAAAAAGTGCCTCGCTTTCCTGTACCAACACTCATGAGATTTTAACTATGGAAAAGCAAATAATTTCTAACTTTCCTTTTTGAATGTTTCATATTTGAAACTGACTCCTTTATTTTAATTTTTATTGGTTGAATCAGAAACATTATTTCTCTGAAAATGTCAACTGTTTTATTCGTTACTCAGCTATAACAATATTACCTAGCTATGATTGGTGGTGATCGGTGTGGTATTTTCCAAGATACGAGTTTTGTATGTATACGTCGCAAGTTCCATTGAAATAAGATTTTCACTTCAAAATAAATGATCCGTGTTGTGACTTTTACCAATTAGTGGATTAAACTACAGTTCTTTATCTTGATTTTTTTGTAAATATTTAATTAGCGACTGAAAATACTGTACACAACCTTAGAACAAACACTCTTATTTTCACGCACTATTGCTGTGTTGGAGAGGGGGACTATTTTTCTGAGAGTAGAAACTTGAAAAGTCCTTAATTATTTCACTGAAGTCCGCCTTTCTCGCGAAGTTGTCGTCGGCGGAGTTACGGTGAGCATGTTTATTCTGGCTTTTCCCTTTGTTGAGCTGTCAATGTTTTTAACCGTCTTCATTTTGGTTTGTTTGTAATTATACACAAAGCTACACGGATATCGAAATTTAGATTCTTGAGTTATAAGCTCGTAGACTGTCACGGGAAGACCTTCATTTTGGAAAATCAGACTTCGGTTTCCATATTTGTTTATTAATTTCGCATAAAGCTGCAAGAGGGTTATCCGTAATAGCTGTCCCTAATTTAGCAGTGTAAGACTAGAGGGAAAGCAACTAGTCATCACCACCCACCGCCATCTATTGGACTACTCTCTTTTACAACGTCACATTATAATAAACATGTTTGATGTGACGGGGATTCGAAACCGCCGGGCTTTCTGTATTTTGTAACTGAAAAGGTGAAGTTATAATGACGAATGATGTCCTCGTTGGCTAACCTTAGTTACTTTAACAGGTTAGTTGGAAACTTGTTCTAAATTTTTTGTTTGACGAGAAAATTGTCGAAACTTGTCTAAAAAGTTTCATCTGCGGAACGTGTGACGTATGTTGTTAAAGTTCTACACTATTCTAGATTATTTCATACAGATTCTTTTAGCTTGGTAATGATGAAGTTAAACGTTTAGAATACGCATTTTGATGAGCCTCGCAGATCTCCATTCAATGTGTTGGTTTCACATGTCTACCGCTCATTTGTTTGTTTTGAATTTCGCGCATAGCTACACGAGGGCTATCTGCGCTAGCTGTCCCTAATTTTGTAGTGTAAGACTAGATGGAAGGCAGTTAGTCATCACCACCCACCGCCAACTCTTGGGATTGACGGTCACATTATAACGCCCCCACAGCTGAAAGGGCGAATATGTTTGGTGTGACAGGGATTCGAACGCGCGACCCTCAGATTACGAGTCGAGCGCTCTAACCACTTGGGCATGCCGGGCCACATTGTGTTATCATATTACCAAATTGATCCTTTAGGTTTGATAAAAACACACGAGAAGCTGGACAAGGAAAACACGTTTGTTCCAGACTTTCTGACGTGTGACACTTGTTGATTGAAGTCACTGAAGTATACGACTCCACAGTTCTGCCATGAATGCAGTTTCAGCAAGGTCCATTTTGTCTCTCAAGAAATGAGCTTTTGTTTATGTCGTCGCACCGACCAGTAGTGTCTTCACCGACTTTATCCAGATTCTCTCGTAAATTTTTGTAATTGCAATTGACAGCTTTCGTGGATTCTACGCCGTAAGATCAATAAGTGATAGGAAGGGATTTAGCGCCAGATTTCATAATTTTTATTTTCTTTAAGTCCAAAGAGGTATGTATATTCCAGCGGTGCGTGAAGCACCGGAGAAATCCTAGAGTCGTTGGAAAATCCCACAATCTGCTAAAGAATTAACCTCTTTAATACGTACTTGAAATTTGCCATACGTTTCTGACATTTTGGTCATATTGTCCTAGGTCTGACTACAGCAGTCCAAAATATTAATATTTAGTCCGTTTAGAGCAGCACTGACACTTTCAACAAGATTTTCGTCGTTTCGCTGAAAACGGGCATAGATTTCAAAAAGTATTCAACTGGTTTTCTTCTTTCATTAACGAAACGGAGACAGAATGTGAGTTGATCAACATGAGACACATCATGGCTGATGTCAACTGATGGATAGTAATATTTTGTAGTATGCATTTCATTCTGGCCTACGGACTGAATTTTCACGTTCATCAACCGCACGCTCACTTCGTACAGTGGAGAAAGTATGATGGCTTACCACGATCCTCATTATAAAAATCCTCAATATCACTTGCGAAAAAGTTATTAAATTAGGAAATCAGCTCTAACATCCCACCCGCAACCTAAAATAATTCTGTTATGAAAACATTGTGCCCTCTTTCGGCATGAAATTGAAATACTTTCGCAACTCGCTTTGAAACTTCTCAGCAGTACCGCTTCTTACTTTTAAATTGAAGGGAAAGTTTAGTGTCAATACACTGTATGATTTATTATTTAGTTTCTATAGTGTGTATTAGTGTATATAAGACATATTAATGCTAGAAATAAACGACCTTATAACACTTACGTGTTATTTTCATTGAATTAAACATTCAACGTTTCGCTTTACAACTTGTTTTGAAGCATTCTCTAAAACATCCACCGAAGCTGACAGTACAAAGTTTGAAATCGTTTAAATAATAACTTCTATTCAAAACTGTGGAGGTAGTAAAGCGAAACGCTGAGGGTTTACTTGAATAAAAACAACATTTTGGTGTTATAATGTCGTTTATTTCTAATATTGACACTGGATGACTTGACGTCATCATGGTAGGTCTATGGTGAATGCGATTCGCGTGTTCTGTATCTTAAGAATTAAAACTGGCCCAATCAATGAATTCATCGTAGTAGAATAGGACCAATCACCGAATCTATCGTGAAAACCATGCCCTTCGTCTCAAAAGAAAATGTGCACACGAAACAGATGTGAGATATAATGGTCTTTAGCAAGACAGACCGAGTATTCATTTGCACTGTGGTTGAGATGCTCGTAAATCTGAGTCGTGTTTTTAGCAGAGGGAAGGATCCCCATAAATCCATCACTTGCGGACATTTTCATGAGCTTCCAGTTGGGTACGCCGACCGAGCATCGGGTTTATTAGAGTCATCTGTCCTCGTTTTAGCCGCAGACATTTTCAGGTGGGATCTCTAGTTGAGACTGTACTAAACCATGCTATTAAACACAGTCTTAACTTGACATTCTGTCAGGTGAAAGGTCATTGTTTGCTGCTATTTGACTAAAATAATAGCTGAATTTAGGGATTTTGCTAACAGATCTTTTCCCCACCGAATTTTGCTAACAGATCTTTTCCCCACCGAATTTTACTAAAAGATCTTTTCCCCACCGAATTTTACTAACAGATCTTTTCCCCACCGAATTTTACTAAAAGATCTTTTCCCCACCGAATTTTACTAACAGATCTTTTCCCCACCGAATTTTACTAACAGATCTTTTCCCCGCCGAATTTTACTAACAGATCTTTTCCCCACCGAATTTTACTAAAAGATCTTTTCCCCACCGAATTTTACTAACAGATCTTTTCCCCACCGAATTTTACTAAAAGATCTTTTCCCCACCGAATTTTACTAACAGATCTTTTCCCCACCGAATTTTACTAACATATCTTTTCCCCACCGAATTTTACTAACAGATCTTTTCTCCACCGAATTTTGCTAACAGATCTTTTCCCCACCGAATTTTACTAACAGATCTTTTCCCCGCCGAATTTTACTAACAGATCTTTTCCCCGCCAAATTTTACTAACAGATCTTTTCCCCACCGAATTTTGCTAACAGATCTTTTCCCCACCGAATTTTACTAACATATCTTTTCCCCACCGAATTTTACTAACAGATCTTTTCCCCACCGAATTTTGCTAACAGATCTTTTCCCCGCCGAATTTTGCTAACAGATCTTTTCCCCACCGAATTTTGCTCACAGGTCTTTTCCCCACCGAATTTTGCTAACAGATCTTTTCCCCACCGAATTTTACTAACAGATCTTTTCCCCGCCGAATTTTACTAACAGATCTTTTCCCCGCCGAATTTTGCTAACAGATCTTTTCCCCACCGAATTTTACTAACAGATCTTTTCCCCACCGAATTTTACTAACAGATCTTTTCCCCGCCGAATTTTACTAACAGATCTTTTCCCCGCCGAATTTTGCTAACAGATCTTTTCCCCACCGAATTTTACTAACAGATCTTTTCCCCACCGAATTTTGCTAACAGATCTTTTCCCCGCCGAATTTTGCTAACAGATCTTTTCCCCACCGAATTTTGCTAACAGATCTTTTCCCCGCCGAATTTTGCTAACAGATCTTTTCCCCACCGAATTTTGCTAACAGATATTTTCCCCACCGTTCCATATCTTTAATTAATTCTCTTTCGGAGGAATCGATATCCAGTTTTGATTAAATATTTTATAATAGAATTGTAACTATGTACCAGTACCTTTCTTTTGAGTGTATGTGTATGGTGCTTTCTTGTTTTTGTAAACCAATGCAAACTCGGAAGAACAAATGGAAAGGTACTGCTATGTGTTATTGATTTGTTGTTTTTTTTTAATTAGTGCCTTCCGGTAACAGTAATCAAGTACCTTTTTGGGATGAAGGCCCTATGCAAATGCGCCTAGTGTATCTTGTTAACACTTGTCTGGCTATAATGTTACTTTCTGGGAGCATCACAGACTGTTTGTTGGTAGTCTGATAGGTGATCTAACAACAACAAACCGGAACAAATAATTCAATTGTGGTAATACGTTTGTGGTGAAATAAAGTATTAAAACAATCCGTCCTGGTGACAGTCGTTAGTCGTAACTTTTAAAATCGGTTGTTTACTCTCAGAATTGTTCCAGTTTCATTCGTATAGCAGTGTCTGTTTATTCACGTACAACACAAAGTGTTTTATTCCTTAACACATCCATGTAATCACTAAAAATGGTACACATAAACTCAGTAACTAATAAATACCCTGAAGTACAAGCGAAACAAACGTGTGCTTATTAATTCTGCTCATTCGGGTAGTTAGCAAATCCACAGATACTTTTATCATTTATTTTTTGAGGTTTTCGAGCTGTCTTTCTCTGAGGTGTTGACATAAAAGAACCGCCTGTAATTTCCAACTTGAGAAATGTGTTGTATGACACAACACATAAGTGAATTAAAAATATATTTTAAGCTTTTCCTGGTGTTATACCTTTTTTTCTATGACTTTTTCCCCTTCTCTGCAAAGCCACATCTGCTGAGTTTATCGATAGAAATCGAACCCCTGATTTCAGCGTTGTAAATCCGCAGGCTTACCGCTGTACCAGCGGGGGACAATTAGGAAAGTCAGCAATAGTATGTCTTTTTATAGTTTGTCTGCCCAAACGAAATCATGTGATAATTAGCAATAAAACACGGAAATATTCCAGTGATTAGCAGTGAAATGATTACAAAATCTTTTACAATTAAATCACACAAACACAGTAAGCTTGGGGACTTATAGCTCGAAAATTCGGGTTTTGATCCCTGCGATTGGCACAGCACAAAGTATTCATGTGTAAATTTTTTTGCTGAGCCACGAAAGGACAACCATAATTAGTATTAAAAGACAAACGATAGAGCTTGATGCTTTGCTATAAAAGGAGAGAAAAATGGTTTTACAAATTCCAAGCAAAATTCAAGTAAAGGTTTTTGACGAATAGGAAATAAAAAACAAGTACGATCAACCTTTAAGTTACTAACTATACAAAACAAAAGATTCTGGTGATTAGCAGTGAAATGAAAGTATATCTTTGATTATTAGCTGAAGAAAAAAACAAATAAAACTGCACATTAATTAACAATAAAATAATGTTCAGCCCTAACTCATGAACTATCAACGTGGTCCATCCTCACCGGAATTTTAGACAGCTTTCTAAACTGTTTATACACTAAACTGTTTGTGGTTCCACGATATAGTCAAAGGATTTTTATAGACAGTTTTCTAAACTGTTTGTGGTTCCACAACGTAGTCAAAGGAATTTTATAGACAGTTTTTTAAACTGTTTATGGTTTCACGACATAGTCAAAGGTTTTTATGGACAGTTTTCTAAATTATTTTTACGTCAAAATGTTTGTGGTTTCACGACTTTGTTAGGCCTGGCATGTCCCAGTGATTACGTTTTGATGGTTACAGGACCTCTAATAAGAAGCGTCACATTAAAACCATGTTTGTTTGTTTGTTTTGGAATTTCGCACAAAGCTACTCGAGGGCTATCTGTGCTAGCCGTCCCTAATTTAGCAGTGTAAGACTAGAGGGAAGGCAGCTAGTCATCACCACCCACCGCCAACTCTTGGGCTACTCTTTTACTAACGAAAAGTGGGATTGACCGTCACATTATAACGCCCCCACGGCTGGGAGGGCGAGCATGTTTGGCGCGACTCGGGCGCGAACCGGCGACCCTCAGATTACGAAGCGCACGCCTTAACGCGCTAGGCCATGCCAGGCCTCCACATTCAAACCATAAGCACCACTACCATCAATACTACAACTAATTTTACTAAGCTACTGTATATTACTATTTATTAGCCGCAACACAGCAACTGATAGAATGTCTTTGAGTTTGTTTCAGGGTTTTTTTAGCACGAAGTTTTAGCTCATAACTTTATCTAGTTGCCTTCCATCTAGTCTTATACTGCTAAATTACGGACGGCTAGCGCAAATAGTCCTCATGTAGTTTTGCCCGAAATTCAAAACAAGCCAAACCAAATAAGTTGATTTTGATTAAGAGATTTAGTCCTAAAAACCATAAGATGATAAAAATTATACTTAGAGCCTCGAAACTAGTCTTCTAAAGGCTTTGTTGTTTTAAAAAATACGTTTTTAACGAATTACTCACTTTACATTTCTCATCCTACTACTATACAAACACGAAACATAAGACACTATCGAGTTTCAGTGCTAGTGGTTGTTTATTTGTTGGCCCGGCATGGCCAAGCGCGTAAGGCGCGCGACTTATAATCCGAGGGTCGCGGGTTCGCGCCCGCCCGCGTCACGCCAAACATGCTCGCCCTCCCAGCCGTGGGGGTGTTATAATGTGACGGTCAATCCCACTTTTCGTTAGTAAAAGAGTAGCCCAAGAGTGGGCGGTGGGTGGTGATGACTAGCTGCCTTCCCTCTAGTCTTACACTGTTAAATTAGGGACGGCTAGCACAGATAGCCCTCGAGTAGCTTTGTGCGAAATTCCAAAACAAACAAATGTTTATTTGTTTGTTTCTCTTCTAAATACAAACCTAAACGATGCGCTATATTTGCTCTGCTAACCGTGAGATCAAAACCCGATTTTTGGCGTTATAAGCCCTCAGACTTTTCGCCGACTGACTTTGGGGCACGAAAGAGTACAACAAGTCTTCCGGTTACTTTTGGTCGCTAAAATGTGCTAATTGATATGAAAAAAGAACATTATTAACTTATACAAAAATGCGTTTTTTTATCTTCTATCAGAGCTTAGCTCAATAGACACAGGAACATAAAAATAGCACTTGAAACAGGAAGGTAAAACGTTCCAAAAATATTTATCAGGAAATTGTAAAAAAATTAAGAAACTGACTAGGGCACTATTGTTTCCCGCGCAGTCATTATTCTGTCTAGCCAATCAGAGTCGTTCTACATTTAAGTGAGGTTATTTAACAGAATTCGCAATATTAACTGTTTTCCTATTACATTCATTATACTTCTTACTGTTATTAACCTAAACACTTCTTTAGGAACGATATTACTCTATGCCTGAAAACAGAGTCTGGAAACAAGCCTCTACAAGTAACTGAAAACAAAAAAACAAAAACAATTTGAAGAGAATGTTTTTTGTTGGCTTTTTTTTACTCTCCAACCACTTGATAAGGATGATTTCTCTTATTTTACTGTCAAACCATATAATGAATGGCATTTCTTATTGTAATCTCAAACCATTTGATGAATGGCATCTCTAGGTTAATCTCAAACAATTTAATAAATGGCATTTCTTATTTTGATCTCCAACCATTTGATGAATGGCATCTCTTATGTTAATCTCCAAACATTTGATGAATGGCATCTCTTATTTTACTTTCCAAAAGGAAGAATTATTATAGTATGTATTTTAACAGCTGATTGGCATCTACATTAATTTGATCAGCAGCCATAAAGGTACTTATTTCCCCAGCCAGATGGAGTTATATGGTTTTGGATAATTACTTATTTTCTGTCACTGCGTTTACTGAAATGTCAGTGAAGAGTTATAATGATTTAAGGGGCTTTCAAAAGGAGCTGCGAAACATTCTTAACTACAAGTTTCGCTATAGGGGGCAGTAGCATCGCACATATAAATGGCTGTTTTTTATGTACGTGCTTGTAACCCACAGGCTGAAGTGACAGGTGGGCCACTTCAGTTACTCTGGTTTATATTTGAACCTGAAGGAGGTCAAGGACAGTGAAGTGTGTAAACAACCGGCTTTTTCGAAACAGCAAACTTATAATCATTGGCTATTTCTCACTCTTCTGTTTCATGTGGCAATGTGTATTTTCTGTTATGTAAATTTCATATATTCCGAGGTTATCTCAAGCAATATTTTACTTCAGGTAGCCACTACTACCTATGTTTTTCACTGTATTCACATAAGTTAATGAGCTAGTTTGTTTACTTTTAAATTTCGCGCAAAGCTACACGAGGGCTATCTGCGCTATTCGTCCCTCATTTAGCAGTATAAGACTAGAGGGAAGGCAACTAGTCATCATCACTCACCGCCAACTCTTGGGCTACTCTTTTACCAACGGAATGACCGTTAGATTATAACTCTCTCACGGCTGAAAGAACGAGCGTGTTTGGTGTGACGGGGATTTGAACCTGCGATCCTCACATTTCGAGTCGAGTGCCTTACCCACCTGCCCATGCTAGGCCTAAATGAGCTAACAATTCTGAATTTTCGTCTAGAAGAAACGAGTAATATTTTATGCAAGCTCTCTAGAATCACTCAGAATTATAAACGAAACCATATTTATCTAGGAGCACAGCATGGTCAAGTGATTTGGGCGCTAGACTCGCAAATTGAGGGTCGTTATAAAGTGACGATTAATTCTACTATTCATTGGTAAAAACGTAGTCCAAGAATTGGCGGTTGGTGGTGATGACTAGCCGCCTTTCCTTTAGTGTGTGTGTGTATGTGCGTTTGCTTATAGCAAAGCCACATTGGGCTATTTATTAAGTCCACCTCCCTCTAGTCTTACATCGCTAAATTATGGATAAATAATGCAGTTATCCCTTATGTAGCTTTGAGCGAAATTCGAAACAAACAAACGAATAACATGTTTCCTAAGATTACTATAATGGTCAATAAATTAAAATATTAGGTTTTTAAGCAGGTATTATTCCAAAAACTTTCCAGAATTTGGAATTAAAATCGAAACATATGGAGTACTAAATCAGCTGCATTTAGTTTGAATTCAAGAAATACTACAAAGAAATATTAAAACTACGGAGGCTCTGTCTCTGAGAAAGTATATTTAATAACAGATGAGAAACCAATTCATCATATGATAAACATAACTTTCATGTAGCGACGTAATATTTATTCGACTTTTTTTTTATGGTCTTGAAGCAGAAAATACAAACTATTATTTATCGATTCAAAAGCCACCCCCAAAAACGTTAATAACTTTATGAGCTAGTTCACTTCCCTTTCCTGTCTATCGTCACTAACAACACCAACATTACGTAAACATGACTCAATAACCACGAAGAAACAAACTGTGACCTCATTCTTAGAACGGATAGACAACGTGTCACGAACGCAAGATATTATCCCCTGTTCTCTTCCCCTACCAAAGGTCAGATCCCAATATTCACATAGGTCTTAGGAGGTGGGTGGTGCCTTCCCTCTAATCTGCCAGCTAAACGTTAGGGAAGTCTTTGTCAAAAATAGCTCTGTATATAGCTTTGCAAGAAAACTTTGAAAGGAATAAGCAAGCTTCTAAAGTAAAATAGCTGAGAAAGTCACTCCAGTGACTTCAATTTATTTTTTCTTTATTATAAAACTTTCAAAATCGGAAAATTTCTAATCATTAAATAGCTGAAGCTTTAAAAAAAACACTACGCGGTTAAATTAGTAAAGTTAAGTATTTCACAGCTACCTATAAGGCTTGTAGTTTATAAAACAACAACAACAACAACTTTATTCTAAAGACAATTTCACAACATGAAAAATATGGACTTTTTAAATCAGTATCAGCAAACCAATAGAAGATTAAACGTATATGGTCATTCATCCAGGCAACAAGAAAGTTAAACTTATACAAGCATTCATCCAGGCAGCAAGAAAGTTAAACTTATACAAGCATTCATCTAGGCAACTAAAAGATTAAACATATATAGTCATTCATCCGGGCAACAAGAAGGTTAAACGTATATACTCATTCATCCAGGCAACAAGAAGATTAAACTTATACAAGCATTCATCCAGGCAACAAGAAGGTTAAACGTATATATTCATTCATCCAGGCAACAAGAAGATTAAACTTATATAGCCATTCATCCGGGCAACAGCACAAATTATAAGCCAGTCGTGCAGAAGCATGGCCAGGTGTTTAGTGCACTCGACTCGCAATTTGAGGATTGCGGGTTCGAATCATCGTCGCTGAATATCTTCGCTCTTTCAAGCCCCAGAATGATATAATGTAACAGTCAATCCCGCTATTCTTTGGTAAAAGAATGCCTTAAGAGTTAGTTGGCAGTGGATAATGATGACTAGCTAACATCGCTCTAGTCTTAGACTGCTAAATTGGGGACGGATTTGCGCGAAATTCCAAAGAAACAATTCTGCAGAAGTCTAATACAGATAAAATGCCCATTGGACAAATTACCTCAAGGTAGGCTGTAAGTATTTCACTGGTGTTGTTTTATTCTGAAATGGACAGACCACACACTAACACAACTCCACATTTTTATGATACACTGTAAATTCGACAAACGAAAGGTCAAACTTGATCGCTTGAGCCCTGTGGACCATGGTCAGATATTAAGAGCTCTCAGTCACTATATACACAAAAACCTACAGCTGTGTATTCAAAATTAAGAAACATCTTTAGAGCTAATGACTCATCAAAATGGCAATAAAGTTGAAATAAGATTTAAAATGACCACCAACCATATATAACAGTAACAATGTATCTCAAGACAGCTGGTATGGGTATTGAAACATTTAGTGAAATAAAGTAGAAGACAACGTTTCGATCTTCTTAGGTCATCTTCAGGTTAATAAAGAGAGTTTGAAACTATCAGGATATATTTTTACTTCATGGGTTTCCCATCATCACGAAGAACAGTAACAAATGTCTCCAGGGATGATGATGAAAAAAAGGTTTTTAAATTACAGGCACTTTTTCTTTTATTTTAGATAAACGTAACAACTGAGTTTAAAAGTTTTCAAGAAAATTATAATTATAAACACAGTTATAAATCTTTTTTACAAAACGTTTACCAGATGAAAATTGAAAATTCACTCCAGAATCGAAGTATTCAGTCAAGTTCTAAACCATCGCCCTAGGTCTATAAGACTGTTGATTGATTAGATGATATATAACTCCAAGGATTGAGCTTTTTTTTCATAATCAAGTTTTACTGGGTCTAGGCCACACTCTCATTTTTCATGCCTAACAGTTTTGTTTTTGAATTTTGCGCAAAGCTACACGATGGTTGCCTGCCCTAATTGTTCTTAATTTAGCAGTATAAAGCTAAAGAAAACGCAGCTAATCACCATCACCTACCACCAATTCTCGAGCTATTATTTTACCAACGAATAGTGAGAGTGACCGTAACATTATAACACCCCCATGACGATCTTTGTTCTTTGTCATGCTCTTGAGATAATGTCTGCTCTGCCCACATATAGATATGGCTGTAAGACTGCACATTGTGCATGAAAGTAGAAACAGTGTCTTTCATTGATAAATAAAGTGTGCCACGTGATAACAAAATTCCTTAAATTTGAATGGGAACGACCAGTCACGTGGGTAGCGCCAGTCGAGTTCGGTAAGACCTACTTAATTAAGTTAATTAAGTAGATAACGGGAAGTTTAAACAATCTAGGAGATGTTATCATCGAGTGTAAGTTGAAGAGACCATAGCTCAGATCCAGAATCTGTCCATCATCCAAGGAAAAACCACTGCATTTGTTTTATAAATAATAAATATTGTCCACTGTGTTCAGGCTCTCCATTTCCTTTTCACGGACTTAGCACGTGTCAAAACAAGTTCAGAAATACTCTGCAATGAGTATCTTTTTCGAATTTTCCGTTATTTTATTTTTCCAAGAAAACTAAGTTATATTTGAGGATATCACACTTAAGAAACACTCTTTAACTAAATATGTCTATCTTGTATAACTGATTAACTTATGTTGACGTATACAGACCTTTTCTTTAACAGCTGAGTGAATAAATTATATTTTTACTCTTGCAATTTAAAATCTGGAGGCAATTATTCGCTCATTGAAAACTTGTGAATGTTATTTAAAAATTAATCAGATTGACATACAGTTTACCCAACAGATATTCAAATAATTGAAGTTTTACAGTGGTTCGTGTTTCTAGTCTTACACTAAAAACTGCTGTTAGCGTACATATATGGTTTCATCATAGTTAATTTCAGGCTAAGTACGTAGCTACATTATGGACATCTGTGCTATGCCCATCATGTGTATCGAAACCCAGTTTCTAGTGTTCAGTAGACACTATTGTGCCACTAGGGGGCTACGTATAAGAAGAAGTAGCTGAAACATATATATATGTCTTATTAATTGGTCCGGCAAGGCCAAGTGGGTTAAGGCGTTCGACTCGTAATCTGAGGGTCAGGGGTTGAAATGCCCGTCACACCAAACATGCTCGCCCTTTCAGCCGTGGGGGCGTTATAAATGATGGTCAATCCTACTATTCGTTGGTAAAAGAGTAGTCCAACAGTTGACGGTGGGTGGTGATGACTAGTTACCTTCCCTCTAGTCTTACACTGCTAAATTAGGGACGGCCAGCGCAAATAGCTTTCACGTAGCTTTGCGCGAAATTAAAAACAAACAAACAAACCCTCAGACAGACAGCACATGGTATAACTGAAACTGTCCAAAACTTAAGTTTTGAAATCAGATTAAAAATGGGGTTGGTAATGCTGGAATATCCATTAGACAGTCAACTACACTCGAGGAAAAATGTTATTTTTACTATCGCTGATTATCGTTTGTATCTCGTTCATTATTGCTTCATATTTTCAATTCAGAATATACACTGCTGGCCAAAATCTTAAGGCCAATGAGCATAAAAAAATATATGCATTTTGCGTTGTTAGACTCAACCACTTATTTGAGTAGAGTTTCGAAAGATGAAAATAAGAAAAGGGAAAATAAAAATAAAAAACTTCTTTAACATTTAATAGGAAAAATGTGAACACTATGAAATTAGCCTAAATACTAACTGGTCAAAAGTTTAAGACCGTATTGAAACGGAGCGTTAGTCGGTAAACACGTAACGAAATTTAGTCATTTGTGTTCAAGCATTGTCAACATCTCCCACTGACATCTCCTGTGTTACATTGGGTAAAAACACGGCAAAGGCTAAAAATTTGACAGAGTTTGAACGTGGAAGAATTGTCGAGCTGCAAAAGCAAGGTCTCTCTCAACGTGCCATCGCTGGTCAACTTGGGCGTAGTAAAATTGCTGTTGCAAATTTCTTAAAGGACCCTGAGGAACACGGAACGAGAATTTCAAGCGGTCGGCGCAAAAATATTTCGCCGGCATTGAGCAGGAGGATTCGATGGATTGTCCAACAAGATACCGGCCGATCATTGAAGGCCCTTAAGGACGCAGAAAAGCAGCTCATGAACAATAAGACGGTATCTAGGAGTGAAAGGCTTTAAAAATAGTAAACGTCTTCAAAGGCCACGCCTCCTTCCACACCACGAAACAGCTCAGTTAAATTTTGCTGAGAAGCACCAAACATGGGACGTGGAAAAGTGGAAGAAGGTTTTATTCTCTGATGAGAAAACATTTAACCTGGATGGTTCAGATGGCTTCCAACGTTACTGGCACGATAAGGATATGTCAACGGAGACATTTTCTACATGACACAGTGGAGGATGTTCCACCATGATCTGGGGTGCTTTCTTCTTCCATGGAACAATGGAGCTTCAGGTTGTACAGGGGCGTTAAACAGCAGCTGACTGCATTGGCATGTTGGAGAGAGCATCCTTATTGACTGAAGGCCCTCGCTTGTGTGGAAATGACTGTATCTTTCAGCAGGACAACGCTGTAATTCACAATGCCCGCAGGAGAAAGAACTTTTTCATGGCGAATAACGTGATTCTTTTGGACCATCCCGCGTGTTCGCACGAACTGAACCCCATTAAAAATGCTTGGGGGTGGATGGCAAGGGAAATCTATAGAAATGGACATCAATTCCAAACAGTGAATGATCTTCGTGAAGCCATCTTCACCACTTGGAATAAGCCTTCTGCAAAAGCTTATATCGACCATGCCAAAGCGAATTTTTAAAGTTATTCGCAATGACGGCCGTGCAACTCACTACTGAGATCTCTTGTTGGGCGTTTCCTACCCTGTTTAGGACTTATTTTTGGTATGGTCTTAAACTTTTAACCAGCTAATATTTAGGCTAATTTTATAGTGTTCACATTTTCCCTATTAAATGCTTAAAAGGTTTTTTATTGTTATTTTCCTTTTTATTATTTTCATCTTTCGAAGCTCTACTCAAATAAGTGGTTGAGTCTAACAACGCAAAATGCATATGTTTTTATGTTTATTGGCTTTAAGATTTTGGTCAGCGGTGTATATCTTGAAATATTCATTGCCTTCTTTAAACTAACACAAATGTAAATCTCTCTCTGAAACTGTTCCAAATATACGTGAAAACAACAATAGCTGTTGAACGGTATAGATCATTAACTAGCAGATTTAACGACTTCTTACGTTTCTCTGAATTAAATTTCGTTAGTTAACACTGAATGGAAGTTACTTATTTTTTTAGGGTAAATGTAAATGATGCCTTGTTTCGTATTCTCATGAATCTAGATTATGTAGAGAGATATTGTCTAGTGTAACGTGAAAGTAAGAGAGATTCAAATTAACCCATTTTTTCCTTATTTTTAATACTACCTGTCCAGGCTTTACCTGACTGCCAATGTCTTGGGAAATTTAGCAACTTCAAATCACCAACCCGTCGACTGGCAGTCTCTGGGTCGCGAGATCGTATTTCCCTCTTGGAATATTCTTCCCCTTTCAACTGATGAAGCGTTATAATGTGATAGTAAACTAAGAAAACGTGGAACAAGGTTTGAAAACAAATGATTTTAATTTCAACATTACCCGAACTTTCGTTGTAAAGATACGCTATAAGGTTGTTATAGTTTATAAAGTTACACTAAACTTTAAATATGTTATAGTTTATAAAGGAACACCGAACCATAATTATTAAGTTAACCGAAACTTTTTAAATATTAAAGACATACAACTGTTAGAATTGTGTCAGTCTGACACTTCTGTTAAATTGTTAAGGTAATAAAGCCTGTAATGAGACAGTTACAATACAGGATTCATTACTAATGCCACGGAAATCTTTTAATCCACGTTTTCTTCCATAAGGAACACAGACCCACCAATGTAAAGAACTATTGTTTTTGTATCTACTTTGTCTTTTATTGGCTATTTTTTATGTCACATCTTTGTATGACTGACATATTTGTATCTCAGAACGGCTGGTATGGGTATTAACACTTTTATTAATAAGCAGAGAACAACTTTTCGACCTTACTAGGTCATCTTCAGGTTAAGCTAGTAAGGTCAAAACGTTGTTCTCTGCTTATCAATAAAAGTGTTAATACCCATACCAGCCGTTCTGAGATAAATTATTATTTCAAGTGGGTTAGGTTTTTCATCATCAAGAAGGACTGACCTATTAATTCTAACTTGAATGTTTTCATGTACATTTTTTATCAGATGTGACTAGTTTGTGTTTTGAAAAGCAGTATCACTTTCTCTTGTTTATTTATATTCATTTCACAAGACAGTGTTTCATATATCCAGGAATTTTATACAACGTGTCTATTCAGAAATAGAATTGAACGTTTTTAGTGAAATCAATACACGGCCATACCAAATGTCTAATCTGTGAGTGAATATTGTGGTTAGAAAAAACGTCTTGTATTATAGAAACTAGCAAACCCTTGAGCTTATGGCTCACATTTATATTGCCGATATAATGAAAGTTTTATTTATTTAAGTAACTTACAAACGAGAATTAGTAAGCCTATTTATTTTGGTGCCCTAATGTAAATCAGGGGAATCCCCGTCAAAAGTGTTTTCGCGATAAACCAGGGAATGGCTAAAACATTTTACCTTTGTTCAAAAATCGAGGTCGAGACGATTTGTTCGGTACCATTTATATTTTAGTTAGTGAGTCCAGCGGTTTAGCAGAGTTACGTGACACACACAGATAGCGAATCGTATTATAGAGATAATCGTCGAGGTAGCTAGGTAGTATTGAAGTTTACTATAGTCTAAGAAACTGCGTTATTACTTTTGAAGAATAGTCCTTTATTTGTGCTATCAGATACAGCAGCCCCAAAAAGAGTTTAATGAAGCAATACTTATAAACGTATTTTTAAAGCAGTTGCTCTATCAACAATGCAGAAAACATGGGCTCACTCATAGGATAGTTTGAACGGATATAAAGTTGAACATTAGACTGAAAAAAACTGTTAAACGTCTATCTGTTATCGATTATAATCAATCGATGATAGTTTGAGGTGTTTTATGCTTGTCAACATAGACGAGAGTTTAATATGAAGTGTCTGTAAAACGAGTCGTCGAATCTCGTCACAATCGTATTTCAAACCTAACATGTTTTGTTTTTCATTTAATAAACACCGCCACGAAAATTTTATACACCACTAAAACAGTGTTAATCTTAAAATTTTTAATTTGTTATATAACTAAGTTGTATTTTTTTTTCAACAAAACCACACTGCATTATCTATTGTATCGACCGTGGGTAATGGAACCCTGTACTTGTGAAGGTTTAAAATCCGTAAACGTACTACTGTTCCACTGGGTTACGCACAAATAGGATATGTGTATACTAAAAATGTTCAGTAATAGAAGCAAAGTACACACATCAATACATGAGCGCATTGTTTGTCTTACAACAAATTCACTTTGTGTTAGCTGCCGTGTTCTCCTCGAGGATAGAACCTCGTAGTTTAGCGAGTCCCTAAACTTACTACTGTCTCACCGTAGAAATCACATGTATTGCTATATAAAAATAGTATAGTAAGCTGATTGTATATAAATTTCAAACTAACTTACTAAACACACTGCAAAAAACCTTTAAAAATAACTAAAATTTATAAGTTTAAACAAATCTAACCTGTCGTTATAAAGTAACAGTTTCTTTTTTTGTAAATTTCCATTCATAATTGTCCCTCCCACTGTGGCAGCAGTAAGTATAAAAACTTATAACGTTAATATCCAGGGTATAATTTCTTGCGTTAGACAGAGCAGCTAGACGGATGTAACTTTGCTCTAATAAACAAATACAATCCATAACAACTCCACCTGTTATTTGCACGAGTAAATGAGTAAATTTAACGAAGTATTTAACAGCAAACTGGCTTTCTTTGAGTGTCATTAATTCAGAGGAACTAGTACAATTTTACGTTAATGAGATTTAGTTAAGTTTGTTTGTTTTAGCGCAAAGACATACACTGTGCCATCTCCACTCGGGCTACTGCAGAGAATCGAAATCAGAAATTTAGTCTCGTAATCCTGCAAACTTACTACTAACTCACCGGGAGAGAATTCAGTTATGAACGATTGAGATAGTTTTTATTTCTCACTGTTGTTCACTTCGGTCTATACAAGTTCCAACCAATGACACTCTTTTAGTTGACTAGTTCAAATAAACCAGTTAATAAAAAATAAAAAAGTCCTTCACTTGTTTACAACATTTATCAGCAAATAACCCAATTTATTACACGAGTGCAAACTTCAGCAGCAAATATAACCAGTCCTTCACTTGTTTATTATATTTAGCAGCAAGTAACTCAGTCTTTACTTGTTTATTCTACTTGGCAGCAAGTATCCCAGTCCTCTATTTATTTATTGTATTTACCAACACGTAACCCAATCCTTTAATTGTTTACCGTACTTTAAAGCAAGTATCCCAGTTTTCTATTTATTTATTGTATTTAGAAGCAAGTAACCCAGTCCTTTACTTGTTTATTGTACTTAGCAGCAAGTATCCCAGTCCTCTATTTATTTATTGTATTTAGCAGCAAGTAACCCAGTACTTTACGTTTTCAGTCCTCTATTTATTTATTGCATTTATCAGCAAGCATTACCCAATTGTAAGTACCAGTATCTTGTTTATTTACGCAGTAAATAACCTAGCCCTTTACTTGTTTATTGTACTTAGTAGCAAGTAACTTAGTCCTTTACTTGTTTCTTATATTTAACAGCAACTCACCCAGACCTTTACTTGTTTATTGTACTTGGCAGCAAGAATCAGAGTCCTCTATTTATTTATTGTATTTAGCAGCAAGTATCTCAGTCCTCTACTTCCCAGTCCTTTTTATTTATTTTACTCAGAAGCAAGTATCCCAATCCTCTATTTATTTATTATACTTAGTAGCAAATAACATAGTCCTTTAATTGTTTATTATATTTAGTAGCAAATAACTCAGTCCTTTTCTTGTTTATTGTACTTGGAAGCAAGTATCCTATTCCTCTATATATTTATTGTATTTAGCAGCAAGTAACACAATCCTTTACTTGTTTGTGGTTAGGAACCCTGTCACTTAATGTCTTCATCCTTTCAACTGTGAGATGTAATAATGTCATTCTCATATTCGTCGGTAAAAGAGTATCCCAAAATTTGGTAGTGGGTCTCGTCTCTAGTCTATCACTACTAAATTAGGAACGTCTGGAGAAGATAGCCCTCGTGAAGCTCTGCGCGAAATTCAGAATAAACCAAATTGAAGCCATCGACGTTAGATTTAGTTTGTAAAGAATACTGTTGGAAGAATCATCGTTCCAAGTAATTCCAGACTCTTGAGTTGTCCTAAAATCATCTTTTTTTCAGAGCAGACCGTCTCCAACATTGTGATTTCATAGATGCAACATGATACTGTACATAGTAGTACTATTGAAGCGAGATTTACTGAATTGTAAAGATGTAAGATTGCCTTTACCAGATGGTTATTTACTAGCGTCGGCTGAATTATCAATAACTTTATTTCAGATTTCCCCAACAGTTACTTCAACAGTGTGGCGACGAATATTAATTTGTAATAGTGGTTTTTTGCATTGGTATAGATGGTCTTTTACGAATTATCTTTATCCTTTAGCTGTTGTGATCCATGTACTTCGAAGCTGCATTTTCTGCTTGACGAACAGGTATAAATATATAATTTTGAAGCAACATTAAACCACTTTGAAACATTTTGATAATGAGGTTCTTACATGTAAATACTATATGAAACCGTTGGTATGTTAGTAAAACTTACATAGTTCCAGAACTGAGGAAAAGAAGAACCGAAATTTATCAGTAAAAGCTTCATCATGTACATCATGATCGTAATAAATTAAATATTTGCGAAACGTAGAATTCTCATTCATTTCCCAAATCTGTGCTTTGTTACATGTTCCCCCAGTGGCACAGAGGTATATTTGCGGACTTACAATGCTAGAGCACAGATAACTCATCGTGTAGCTTTGTGCTTAATACAAAACAACGACAACAGCTACTACTACATATCCTGTACTTTGCTTTGCTTTTAAGTTGTTTATGACTTTTTTCAACAAATTATATCTAAGGCCAAAATAAGTGAGCAAGAGCTGTTTTAAAATCTGCAGCAGAATATGTCCATGACCTCATTTCACTGTCTTAAAGTTAGGACATGAACTGCCCCAAACCATCACTCCCTATTCACTTTATATGCTGGGTCATTCTATACGTCTCCCCGCCAAGGGATGGGAAGAACCTTTGAAAAACCATTTAAAAGATAATAAATTACACGTCTCAAAATTGGAGGATCAGTCTCAGCGAGTTACCAACGTATTCTGCGAGACCAGCTTTCGTCTATTGTTGACTCACACTTGAATTATTTCTTTGAGTTTTCTTCTTGTTACTGCAAATCAATCTTTAAGTTTTTATAACGTATTATTTGCTCCAGGGTTAAGGAGCTGGCTGAAAAATCTGACTAGGGGTAGTTGATATGAACAAGCTGGGATTTACTATTCTGTACAATACTTTTTTGTCTCTGGTACTTGAAATTCGAGTTTAGTAATGAACACTGTTACCCATTCTTCAAATAACGACGAAAGTTTCTTTGTGATATAGACTTAGTGGCAACATCTTTGTACTTTCAAAATCTAAAGAGTTCGAAAAAAAAAACACATAACGTTATATGGAAGGCTGCAGGTGTCCTGTTTGTAGGTCATCATTTTCACCACTGACCTCTTTCTCGTGCCAGCTGGAAAGCCAAGATACATATCTACGAAACGTTTCGATAATATAATAAAAAAGGGGGGAATCTTCAATAGCCGCAGCAAATGAAATTGTTTCAGGCAGGATATTTTCATGTACCATCAATACTAAGCTTGGAGCGTGCGCACACCCGATCCGATTTTTTTTTATCATCATGACCTATACCAGCCTGCCCTGAAATTGAAATTCTTTCACGCAGGATTAAAGGAAATTAATCTATAAGAATTTGGACGTGGTCAAATACATCTATCGAAAAGATTCGACCTCATGAGTGCAAAAATGCAATCAGATTCCAACTCGGTCAAGAGATGACGTTGCTATGAGCTAAAAGTTTGCACTGAAAAAACAAACAAATAAAAATACACAGAGCCGTCCTAGAAGCTTCTATGTCGTGATTAGAATATATGAATTCCAATCTATCGTTGTAATCATTACGTGTCAGACAGTTACACTAGTTTAGATAATTCCACATCTGATCTATAACCAGGAACAAGGACCAATCAAATGAATAACATCAGGCTCCATATAATGATGGAGTGTTTATTACATGTGTGGTGGTTCATGTTAGTTAACCTGAATGTCTTACTAATTGGAACATTTTTTATACTTACACACACGTTTATATATATATATATGTGTGTGTTGTCTATTGACAGTTCGCCTTTTAAGCTTCAGTTGGTTACTCAAGCAAAAACCTTTTAAGACAAATGAAATTACATGAGAGATGTAAAAGCGTTGCTTTTACATGTGAAATTTTGTTCGTTGTCCTAGACTAAGGTAACAAAAATGAAACAGTTTAATGCACACACGTTTGCCGTGGCTTACAAACAACTTCTAGGTATGTACATGTTAAGCCTATCTATATACTGACAGGTGTATATTAATCCTATCTACGTGCTGAAACATGCAAGTTGAGCCTATCTATATACTGAAAGATGCATGCTAAGCCTATCTACGGGATGAAATGTGCAGGTTACGCCGACCTACACGTTGAAAGGTGCATGTTAAGCCAATCTACATGCTGAAATGTGCAGGTTAATCTGATTTCCAGGCATATGCAACATTAATATGAGCAACACATTGTACTATTTAATGAAATTTAGGTCGGTTGAAATGTAGATTATTTTTGTTATGATTTATTTTGAAAATAGAGGAAAATGTTCTTAATATTCTTTTTATACAAACATTTGTGCAGAAATGCCTGCTTTTTCGTGAAAGGTATTATAAAAAATGTAAGATTTCTAAATGTTTAATGTAATGCTCCTATATTTTACAATTTGTTTCTGACATGGAGGTTTAATTGAAAATTATTTATATTTATAATATTTGCAGTATGTACTAAAACGATAAATACGGTACCTAGTGAGAAGTGATTACAGTGGTTTGGTTTGACTTGTTTTGAATTTCGCGCAATGCTACACGAGGGCTATCTGCGTTAGCCTCCATAATTTAGCAGTGTAAGATTAGAGGGAAGGCAACTAGTCATCACCATCCACCGCCAACTCTCGTGTTACTCTTTCACCAACGAATAGTGGGATTGACCGTCAAATTATACCCCCCCACAGCTGAAATGGCGAGCATGTTTGGCGCGAGCTTGGATTTAAATTATTTTCTACATATGTACCTTTTCTCACTGAAATTTCGCATTTTAAATCTGAACGGAACCTTAAGTTAAAGCAATGGCCACACCAGAAACATCAAAGCTTAGGCATTTCTATATCGAAGTTAGAATTTTTTTTTTGAATTTCGCGCAAAGCTACTCGAGGGCTATCTGTGCTAGTCGTCCCTAACTTAGTAGTGTAAGACTAGAGGGAAGGCAGCTAGTCATCACCATCCACCGCCAACTTTTGGGCTGCAATTTTACCAACGAATAGTGGAACTGACCGTCACATTATAACGCCCCACGGCTGAAAGGGCGAGCATGTTTGGCGCGACGGGGATACGAACCCGCGACTCTCAGATTACGAGTCGCACGCCTTAACACGCTTGGCCATGCCGGGCCGAAGTTAGAATTGACGGACAGAAAAAATTCAGCTCTTCAATGAATAAAAGACTTGAGCATTAGGGTTATGCAACTGAAAGTTCGGAGCTTGTTTAGTAACGTATCAAGGTTTGAATCTCAAACCTCCTAACCTTTATCGAAGAAGCATCTATTGTTCAGCTAGTTACAATATTTTTACTGTTAAAATATTAAGGGATTGAGTTATTCAGAACTAAGGTCATTTGATAATCGTTATATTGTTAACCTGTCTAATTTACCTATCAGATCTGAAACAAACTAATTACTTAAGAGTTGAAGATTTTGTTTTTTTGGCTATACTTGTAAAAAAACTAACAAACGTGTAACCATTTTACCTATTTTCGAACTTAAGCTATTATTTAAAATGCACGTAATATTTGAAGCAAATTAAGAAACGTATTGTGATCAGTAATATTACGTATAATTTCTCGATATCCACACCACTTATTTTATCAACTGACATGCACCAAAGCTTACAAACAGTAAACCTGTCTGGTTAATCCTTTAACTTCAAGTATATATACATTATTTACAACAGGTTTTATGTTTCGCCAACATCTAAATACTTTGGTAGAGTGTGTGTGTGTGTTTTCATTTAGCAAAGCTATCTGAGGCTATCTGCTAGTGCACCGAGGGCAATCGAACCCCTGATTTCAGCGTTGTAAATCCGTTGACTTACCGCTGTACTAGTGGGTGATTTGGTAGAATGACAGCTAATAGTGAAAATTAGGTCACAAAAGTATTGTTTATAACAACCAAGAAAGACATAAGTAAATTATGTAGGTCCAATACGTTTGTTTCTATACTGAAGGACTTATTTCCTCTTTAACATTGCTGAATGTATTCACTGCTGGTGAACCACGTATTTCTCAATTAATATAAAATTTGCTCGCTAATTTATAATTTTTGGATAGAGGGATGGCAGCAGCAGCATCTGATTCGTGCATGGCGACTCTTGAATGGATGAAGGTTTGAGTGTTACACTTATAACGCATCCACAACTGAGAGTTCGAAACTTCTTAAGTGTGATAGCGAGATTCGAACTTTGAATTATCTGTCCGTTTGTTTAGTGAGCAATTTTTGAAGGATTCTTACTTTAAAAATTGCTTGAGCTAAAAACATTATTTGCATTTTCAGAACTGTAAAAAAAAAAAAGTGTAAATACACGTAAGGATTTCCGGAAACGTTCGTAGTTTATTGTTACAGACAAACCAAAAAGGTAGTTGGCATTATTCCAAGGAAATAGCCCCATAAAAGACACGAACGAGGTTTATTTGAACGGCAAAATAAAATATTTGGAAGTCATGACCTTGGTGTAGAACGTTAAGAAAAACTTCAAGTTCGAGGATATATGACGTTGTGATACCATTAATAATAATCAAAACAATTTTTTAACCTTTTTTTATTTGATAACGGTTCACATTCTTTAAGGCGTAGGCCAATTGATTTCACGTTTACAATTTGTATTTTTAGAATCAAACGAAACTTTATTTGTGGTTAATGAAAGAAAACGTTTGTTTTTCAATAATTTACTTTTTGTAAATAAACGTTTTCTAAATATATGATCATCTGGTGTTTAATTAGCAAGCATGTTTTAATGACCACGTTACCGTCATCATAGTAAACGACAATAACAAAACCAACCCATTCAATATTAAGGGAATTGTTTTTTTAACAAGTTATTTCATTTTATTAGAGGTACTTTTGGCAAGTTAGAGGGAAGGTACCTAGTCATTATCAATCACTGCCGACTGTTGGGCTACTCTTTTACCAACGAATAATGGGATTGACCGTCACCTATATCACCCCCACAGCTGAAAGAGCGAGCATGTTTGGTGCAACCGGGTTTCGAAGCCGCGACCCTCAGATTACAAGTCGAACGCCTTAACCCACCTGGCCATGCCTGGCCATCTCCAGGAGATAAGACGTTTTCATTTGCTATTGCATATTGTTTTGCGTTTCTAAATACTACTCTTTTACCAAAGAATAGTGGGATTGACCGTAATATTATAGCGCTCCCACGGCTGAAAGGACGAGCATTTTTGGTATGACTGAGATTTGAACCCACGACCCTCAGCTTACGAGTCGAGTACCTTAACCACCTGGCCATGCTGGGGCCCATTCTGGTACAGATATTACTTTAGGTTTTACACTGCCTCTTATTCGTGCTGATGTCGTTGAGCTGAGAAATAGATCAATGGCTTGTATTTTTTAACTTGGAAAACAACTGAATATGAAATACAATTGTAAAAGCGTCTTAAATTAATTGTTTGCTACATAGCGGCGTGAGGAGCCATTGTAAGCGTCCTTTCATATGGATGCATTTCTTACTACAGTGATGGAGTACATTTTGTCAGGCCGCGTTATCATTTAATTTATTTTCTGATTACTGATAATAGTTATGTTACATAAAAAGGAGCCTTTTCGTCGCTTCAGTGCTTGCGCAGTAGTGCATGGCTTTGTCTTATGACTTACCATACAATAACTCGTTGTTAGGTGTTCGATTTGACCCACCTTTATCCCGCCCATACTGGCTAAAACGTAAATTACAAAAAAGAAATTACGAATAGATTGGTGTGCACAAAAACTACAAAATCTTAAGTACCAGAAGTGACAACACACACACACTTAAAGTTTATCATTATAATTCTATAGACAACACTTAGTAACGATTTTCTATATAGCTTAACGATGTGTTGTTTCTAAGACAACGTATTGAGAACAAAGTGAGAACCATAGACACCATTTATTTGGTTAGAAGGAGGCCAACTGGCTGGAGTTTCACCCTGGGCGATTTGAAAGCCGACAGAATAGGCCAAAACTTGAACCGTGTCAAGGTTTTTACAGCAGCGTTTAGACAAAGACTATTTCTATGCTGTAAAAAAAAAAAGAAAATGTTAAAAATATAAAATGTAAGTTACAAGTTTTTAAAATACTTTATATCAAGTGCAAAAATACTAATCTAGGAAATCATTATTTGTTAACACAAATTAATTTTTTATAGAGTTACAACTGTTAAATAATGCGTTCATAGACGTTTCAGGCAACGTTTTAATGTTATTGTAGTCTCAATCTTTTCTTCCTAATAATTACTATTATTTTACAAGATATACAGGTAGACACTTGTTAGATTAAATAAAAAAAGCAGAAAATATTTCTATAAACTAATTACAACGTAAACAGTTATGAGGAGAAATGAAAAATATAATTTGTATTATTTGTCATTTTTCGAAAATATGATCAAGTTTACTCAGCTAATATGTTGCTTCTGATAACAGTTGCAAAATCAGGCTTCTAATCGGATACACAACTTGTGGGTAGAGTTTATACATGATTAATTGTTTACTTAATATGCAGGGCTAGGTCCACATTACAAGCATGACTCGTATATAAGTCGTGGCGCCACATGAGATATGTTTAGCAGCTGTACGTTTGGAATGGAAGATTCTCCACCATTCAGCAATGAAATGTCCTCACTGATAGACTCACTGGAAGTGAATGTAAAACGATGTACACAAGAAAGGAAAACAAGAAACCTCCAATGTTCTTCCTTCATGACAGCAACAAGATCCGGAACCAACTCAAGTCGATTCAGAGCAACATCTTCAACAACGAAGTGAAGGCTATGGTTACAAGAGAAAATACATTGACCTTACAGCCACACCTCGAAATCAGCGGATATTTTCATTAGAAAGATGATCGAAGAAAGATGTAAGTTGCAACGGTTTTATCCTACCATTTAGTTATCTTCCGAAGCTTCAATGTGCCTTTGATTTGCTTAAACGTGGCTGAACATGGCCTCATAAACCGACTTTCAGCTGTGGTACAGGAAATTTGTCAGAACGTGAGGTCTAAGTACGAATTGGGCTTTTTACGCTTATTGCAATGGGAATTGTAATTCTTCAAGTAGAGCACAATTACGGACATTGAATTTAAAAACATTCAACAATGGAGGAAACAGTTCCATGTGCTGTAGTGGACCTGAAATATTATTTATTTCAAGTACGAATAACCCTCAGTGTATTTTTAAAATAACATTCTAAAAGATAACATTACTATAATATTTGTAAATAGAGTAATTGACATAAAGTTGTGAAGTGTAACGTAACGGATTTACTTTTATACATTTATTTTAATATCGACATTTGTACAAGTTAAAATCACATTTCAAAATACGTGTAACTTATACTTTTAAATGTTTATCGCTAAATTTTCGCCTGTTCGTTAAATTTGTAGAATATTCTCGAGTATAAAATTAACAATATATGTTTTACGAAAGCAATATCGTATTGTTAGACCAACTGAAATTTGTAGAGCCTCGCCTTAATGTTTATAAACCGACGTGCCAAGGTATAGTATATATTGTTGGTTTGCTACAATTAATATACTATAAACCTCAGAAGCTATAACTGGCAAACGCTTATTAATCAGGAAACTACAGATTATGGACCAGGAACTTTTATATATTTCGGCTGTGAAAAGCTCACGTGTGATCAACGAAGAGCTAACTAGCTCCCCGTTTGGTGAATTGTATCTACATCAACTCGAAATTACTTCACTCATCGTGAACCCTCGATAGGATATCCAGGATGTTCCGGATCGAATAGAAGACTTAATACTGTCTGTAAGTTTATAAAACTTTTGTATATACACCATTTCTTATAATAACCGAGATAAATTATAATATGTAATAGTAATTACTGGCTACAGACGTCTGTGTGGTGGGGTTAACCAGTAACCAGCCTACTGAGCAAGAAGATCTAGGTTCAAATCTCAGCCACTACCATTAAAAACGGTCCTTTTCAGGCCTTTTTTGAAAAAATGGAAGACGTTATCTGTCTTTCAAGCAGAAAAGGTTACTACTTAATAATTAAACTTAGGTGATCATATAAGCTAGTAGCCATGACAACCATTTGCGAAGAGAACTTCGAACCAACTTAGTTAGGTAACGTAATGGTTATTACTGAAGTTTCATTATCACCTTTCTCAGCTAACATAAAACCTGTACTTGGAATTAGTTCTGTTTGTTTATTATTAAGCACAAAGTCACATAAGGGGCTATCTGTGCTATAATCATCACCGTTATTAAAACCCGGTATCTAGCGTTATACCCTTTCATATGAAACCACTAAACTCCCATGAGAGAGTGAACTTTTTCATGTGAAACTACTAAACTCTGATACTATAGTGAAGTTTTCTGGGTGAAACTACTAAAGTCTTATAAGATATTTAACTTTTCTAGACGAAATTAGTAAACTCTCATAAGAGATGAAAATAATATATTTATTCAAGAGAATACACTATTTGATTAGAAGGTTTCTAATTCCATATCTTCCTAAGTTAATAATATCCTATACCTGATTATACCCGTTTTCTTAAAAATATGTTCTAGCTTTAACATATCTTTTCAGCCAAAAGTAGACAAAAACTTATTAGTAGAGAATACCAATAGTTTATAAGAAAGCATGTGTCTCTTTTGAAATTACCAATATGTTGAAAGTACCAGTTTCTTTAAAAGAGAATGTCGTTCATGTGAAACTACTGATTTTCTATAAGAAATAATTATCTCGTCTGTAATTAGTGATAAGCTGAAAGCACAAACGTCCTTAAAATTCTATATAACTTCGTATGAAACTAGAAGCCTTCCAGGCCCGGCATGGCCAGGTGGTTAAGGGACTCGGCTCATAATTCGTGGGTCGCGGACTCAAATCCCCGTCACACCAAACATGCTCACCTTTCAGCCGTGGGGGCGTTATAGAGTGACGGCCAATCCAACTATTCGTTGGTAAAAGAGTAACCCAAGAGTTGGCGGTGGGTGGTGATGACTAGCTGCCTTCCCTCTAGTCTTACACTGATAAACTAGGGACGGCTAGCGCAGATAGCCCTCGTGTAGCTTTGCGCGAAATTCAAAACAAATAAATTGAATGCATGTTTTACAAGAGTATGAATCATAATTTCTTTAGTAATAATGTACCTAATATGTAAGTCTGTGGTATAAACTAAAAATAACTTTCAGCTCCAAAAATAATAGCTCGTAATTTTACGTGTAACTATTACTACTTAAAATAAAGTTCGTGAGAAATGTTTTACGACGTGCACGTGTGAATGTCTGTATTCCTAAAAAACTAATTGCAAACACTTTACTATATTTAAGATAATTTAGACGAAAATTTAACGACATGAGTTAACACTTCACATATATCTATTACATTTATACGACAGTAAGTCGAAGATTTAGGCCAGATATCTTGGATAGATATCTTTCTTATTACCGATTGCTTATATTTTTACTCATTAATTACTTCATTAATATTAAATAAATAACAATATTAATGACAGCAACAATCAGTTTCCAACTCTCCTAATCTTTTTTTTTTTTTTTAAAGTTGAAGTCCTTTTTAACTTTTATAAATGGCTTCCCGCTGGCCCAGGTGCGATGGGCAGAGCACAAATAAATTATTGTGTGACTTTGCGCTTAAAAACAAACACTTTACGAAACTTTGGTATGTTGTTTTCTGTTGGCATAAAGTAAAAAAGACACAACACTAGGATAAGTCACTCTGTTATACGTATATATGTGTACAGGTGGATTGTAAAAAAAAAAAAAGTCCTATCTTTCACCAACAAAAAGGGAGATTGACCGTCACGTTATAACAATCTACAGCTGCAAGGACGAGCATATTGGTATGACAAGGACTCGAACCCGCGACCATCATATTACTAATCGAGCGTCCTAACCACGTGGCCATGCCGTGTCTAGGGTTGTTATAACCATATGCTCTCCCTCTAGTCTTACTTATACTGCTAAATTAGATATAGCTATCGCAGATAGCCCTGGTGTAGCTTTGCGTGAAATTCAAAATAAGTCAGCAAATAATAAAGAAACACTAAAAGGAAAATGAACAAATTAGTTATCAAAATAAATGATTTATAAAAGAGTAATTCACACTGCTGCTAATACAGAATAATTGTTTCAGAATTATTAAACCGGATGCTACTGATACGTACTGAGACGAGCTCAGTGAGAATTAGGCCACTACGCGTTTATTTTATTTTGTACGTGTGTGTGTGTACTTGCACACGTTTTGTGACAAAACCTGTATTCCAGAGAGTGAAAAGTCGGACATCTAGCGTGGGAACAGAAAAGTTTAATTTGATTGTAACACTGTTTGAGTAGGCCTGCTAGTTGACCTAGAAATACACTTTAGAGGTAAATGAAACAAAAAAAGAAAAATAAAGTTATCTCGACTTACAAAACAAATTTCAATTAAATTAGAGACACAGATCTTCGTTACAATTCTATAAAAGTGTAGGGACCTCCAGGAATCTCTTTCCAGTTGATTTTGACAAGAGTTTTGTTTGGTAGTATGCACAAAACTGTAAGACCTCCAACGTAGACGTTATAAACCTTATCCCTAACTCACCAGGGGGCGTTGTTTAAACAAAATAACTTTTTTCTTTTTTCTTTTATTGTGATCCGGCGCTGCCTCAGCGGTAAGTCAGTGAGATGAACTTATAATGTTAAAAGTCGGGTTTCGATACCTTCTCTCGGTAGCGTTGTAATTTATAATGAACAAATAAATACATGTTTATTGAAACTTGAAAATCCAGCTTTGTAAACACATAGAATATCTTTATATCAAATATCTTGTGACGAAAGTTATGTGGAATTAGTCACAGCTCCAAAACAGAAGTAAAATTTAATTTTCTCTCTTTTTTGTTGACAAAGAAACATGTCATGTTCGTATAGCAAAGAAAATAATCAGGACAACTGGAAAGTAACAATAACACTAAAACTTAACTAAATCATACCTGCTTTTATCTATTGCTGAACTGTCGTTAAAATGTAATAAATAGTGTCTGTACGCAATTTATTCCTAATATCACTTGTAAAAAAATATCTTTCTATAAACTTTGTACGATTTTTGATAAAATGTAACCATGGAAAGAATGGACATTCATAACAAAGTAATATCTCAAAGAAAGAAAAAATATATAAATATTTTTTATGGCATCACGATGAGTTCGTACAGTGATATTTACTTTGCTATACTATCTAATAAAATTTTGGTTCAAATTTTGCCCGCTCTATTTGTTATTCTGTAAGTTCATTAAGAAAATACTTTAAGGAATTATCTAAAGGTGTAGCTAGTAGTAAGACTTGATAGTTAACATTTTGTTTGTTTGGTTTTGAATTTCACGCAAAGCTACACGAGGGCTATCTGCGCTAGCCGTCCCTGATTTAGTAATGTAAGACAACAGGGAAGGCAGCTAGTCATCACCACCCGCCGCCAACTCTGGGCTACTCTTTTACGAACAAATAATGGGATTGACCGTAATATTATAACGCCTCCACGACTGAAAGGACGGGAATGTTTGGTGTAATGAGATTCGAACCCGGGATCTTCAGATTACGAGTCGAACGCCCTAACCACCTGACTATGCCGGGTCAGTATTTCGTTTAACCTACCGCTTATCAATGAAAGAGGCTATTTCTCATAACGGGCTACTGACAGTGCAAGAACTTCAGAAATAAATATAGAACGGATTATTCTAAAAGCACAGTAATGTTCATTGTAAAACTTGTTATAACAATTTATTGTGATAATGGTGAACAGCGATTTAAATATTGTTGCACTACAAAAGTTTTGTACGTTATATTAAAACTAATTTAAAGCCTCACTACATCCTTAACATCCACGTTTGGTCATACTCTATCTGACGACAGTATATTGTAACAATAGTCCCACGAAATAATTTCCGTTTCAAAGGCTTATTTATTAGGGTTTCATATTTAAAGCACACTATTTGTTCCTTTAAGTTATCCATAAAACATCTAATATACAGGAATTACAGTTTCTCATAGGTGAATATGTGCTGCATTCAACGAATTGACTGGAATGTTTTCGTATGCAGTAGCATGAACACCCTTTTACTTCACCAACTGTTTGAACAGTTGTCATGAAGCAACTTGTGTACACCTAACTTGTGTCTTTTCTTTTGCCACTTACCTTTGTATTCTTACCTGTTACAAAATGCTGCACTTTGCTTACAATGGCTGGGGTATAACTTGTTAGAGGTTTCTTGCTGGAGGGTTCTGGTATCCCAAACTGATTCACATTCTTTTATATTCCAGTAAATTAAGTACAAAGGATGTCTTTATCTTGAAAATTTTAAATCCGGTATATAAACATCTGTTATTAATCTGAATGTATTAATATCTTGAATCGGAAAGGGCTGTTTCACACCTTTTCCAAAAATGATATTTTTTTGTACAATCACACTATATATAAAACAAGCCAGTAAACAATGTTAAAAGATAGCTCTCGTGCATTCTATTTCACTACAACGTTACATCCGTAGTGGTTGTACCGGGACTTCCTAATAAATACTAAAAATTGTTTTAATATAAAGTTCTCAGAAATGTAGAGCGTGGCATAAAAACAATATACGATAGTAATGTAGAAAAATAAAAGGGCAGTGGGTTAAAAACTTTGTTACTAAAATTGTTCTGTTTCTGTTGGATATCGATCAAAGTTACTCGAGGGCTATCTCAGATAGCCGTCCCAATTTTTAAGTTTTAGAATTAAAATAAAGCAGCTAGTCAATTACACTTACAGTTTGCCAATGAATAGTAGGATTTACCGGCATATTATAACGCCCTCAAGTCTGAAAGGGCGAGAATGTTGTGCTTCACGATCTTCAGTTGGCAATTGCTATCTATGTCCAGGGTGAACACATTAAAGTTAGGCGTCGGGACGGACACATTAAAGTTTGGGTTCACCATAAGAAATGACTTGACCAAACCATGTTTGACAGTGTATTAGATTTCAAAGTTTGTATTCCATGTGAAACTTAAAACTTAGAGAAATACTAGTAAAGGGACTGATTGTCACTTTTATAACGCATCCAGAAGAGTGCGGATTTTGCTCAACAGGCATTGCAGTGCGAACCTTATGTCCACTGTCTGCATTCTACAACGCTAGCTTCTGGGAAATGCCCAACCCAACTGGAATGAATGACTTAATTTCTTCTAATTACATATATAATGGTATACATTACGTGGCTGTTGCCACGTCTATCCAGTCAATGTGCCAACGCCCTAAGTAGGTCTTCAAAAATACACTTAAGATTGTGAAACACTCAATTTCAATTGCTTTTCTAGACCTCTTCTTTGTATAAAATCATGTATTGTTATTTTAGCAAATTAAAGAAAACCTTCGCCAAGATTTTCCCTAATAGAGAATGTGTTTTCCAGGGTGTCACAGCTTACCAATTGAAAGTGATGTTGTTTAAATTCGAAACATCCTATCATTCATTTTATTTGTGAAAGTGAAAACCAAAACCCAACAGTAAGCTGCTTTTTCTTGATATCCAAATCAGCTGATTGGATAATCATTTCTCCATGTTTGTTTATAGTAAACAAAAAACAGAAACAAACATGTACGAATTTACTCGTTCGATTCGACATTTTTATTATGAATTCGTTAAAACTAACATTATACAGAGTTTCTCCTCAATGGAACATATAACATCTGTTCTAACTATGTCTTATCGCCACATTGTAAAATGTTCCAATACAATAATTTTAAAAAAATTCAGCTCTCAAAGAAACCATACACTGTTGACAAATATCTACTAAGACTAATCGCTCCTTTATCAGGTGAGAAAAGTTTCATAATGAAGCCACAAGCTTTAAGAACAATCAAAATATTTCATTCAGAAGTTCAACTACGAATGATGTTTAAACCATCATTCAAAATACAAAATCTATTCAGAAATAAGGACATACCTACCTCTGTGTGTTCCAGGATCGCATATGAATACACATGTAGTGGCTATAATTACCCTCACACTGGCAAAACCATACCCAAATTAAAGCTGCGAACATATAGCAATATCACGCAAAATTTGTAAGAAAAACTACACAATTCGCATTTCTGAGTGACATCATCTAGATCATCCAATATTGAAGTTTCAAGTTTATCACTTATAAGTGATATTGGCCTTTTATCAAAGTGTTTTGTTTTTTTCCTGGGAAATGATAATTTCAGTCTAAGAGAATTTACTTTTTACCCTGGAAAATGTTCTTTGAGAATATATGTTTTATCGTTTATGAATTCATCTTCTTAAAATGTTTAAAAAGAAACTCGCATCTGTGGATTATGTATGTTTTCTTATAGCAAAACCACATTGGGCTATCTGCTAAGTCCACCGAGGGGAACTGAAGCCCTGATTTTAGCGTTGTAAACCTGAAGACTTACCGCTCTAGTTTATTAAGATCCTGCCTTCCCTTGGTGGGAAAAGGTTAAGTTAATGGACTTATAAATAACAAATAAGTAAACACAATCTCTAGGATAACAAAGATTTGACCCAGCATGGCCAGATAGATAAGACGCTCATCTCTTAATCTGAGGGTCGAGAGTTCGAATCCCCGTTGAACCAAACATGCTCACCCTTTCAGCCGTGAGAGCGTTATAATATAACAATAAATTCCACTCTTCGTATGTAAAAAAGTAGCCCAAGAGATGGCGATGACTAGCTGCCTTCCCTCTTGCCTCACACTGTTAAATTAGGGACGGCTAGCGCAGATAGTTCTGGTGTAGCTTTGCGCGAATTTCAAAAACAAACAAAGATTTATACTGTAAAGAATTGTTGAACTGTACAACAAAAGCTTTTCAGGGAAAAAATATTGTATAGTTTAAAGAAATGTGTGTGTGTATGTTCTTATAGCAAAGCCATATCGGACTATCTGCTAAGCCCATCGAGAGGAATTGCACCCCTGATTTTAGCGTTGTAAATCCGGAGACATACCGCTGTATTAGCGGGGAGTTACTTTAAAGAAATATTTACTTTTCTCAAAAAGAAAGCCAAACTCGCATGTTTAAAAGATATATTATCTTTTCACCCATATTTAGTATTTTTCGGACATTCTCACACATCAGTTTTATCAGGTGAGACCAGGACGTGAAGTTAAAAATTTCTTGCTCTACCTAAAAATATGTTCCTTGTTATACAGGCCTGCGATGGTTTTATTGTCTTAAATATGTTACAATAACACAGGTCTGCCTTTTTTTTATTATTCTATTGGAATTTTTACATGTTCTACATTAATTAATGTTTGCTGAATCATTTTTCTTCATCACTTAAAGATTTTTCACAAAACGTCATGCGTACCTTTACATAAGTGAATCATTTTCATTAAAATCGGGTCACATTTTGTTATACATAATATGTTGACAACCACTAGCTATAGATTTCTCAAGATCAATCGCGACCTGAGAGTCTTATCGATTGTTCTAGATTTCTTTAGACCAATCGCAACGTTAGCTTCTTATTGATCGATCTAGAATCAGCGAGGTACTCACTGCTAGTATACAATAGGTTAACAGTTTACATGACGTGTTACTGTGTTTAGGAGTTCACTTCGACAATATTTTTTTCTTTTCACTATTATTCTTTCGTCGCTATGGTAGCGAGGGGTTGTATAAATGACCGAAATATATTTTGTTATATTTATGGTAAATTTGTTGTAAATGTAATTTAAGTAAGATTTTATTTCTTTTCGATTTGTAAAAAACATAAAAAAATATTTATGTGATAGAAAAACAAGAATATTATTTTTTGAATACGTTGTTGTTGTATTAAGCACAAAGCTACACAATGGGCTATTTGTGCTCTGCCCACTACGGGTATCGAAACGCCGATTTGAGAGTTGTAAATCTGCAGACACAGCGCTGAGCCACTGGGGTGCGTTTCTGAATACGTATAGTTGAATTATGGAAAAATTGTTATTAAAAACACTACAACTTTTATGAGGCCCGGCATGATCAGGTGGGTTAAGGCATTCGACTCGTAATCTGAGGGTTGCGGGTTCGAATCCTCGTCGTGCCAAATATGCTCGCCCTTTCAACCGTGGGGGAGTTATAATGTGACGGTCAATCTACTATTCGTTGGTGAAAGAGTAGTCCAAGAGTTGGCGGTGGGTAGTGATGACTAGTTGCCTTCCCTCTAGTCTTACACTGCTAAATTAGGGACGGTTAGCACAGATAGCCCTTGTGCAGCTTTGGTGAAATTCAAAACAAACCAATCATGTGAATAGTTCGCCCTTGACAACTGGTGGTTGCTGTGACTGTTTAACAAAGTTAACTTCATGTGGGTTTGACCGATTTGGTAGAAATTAATATATGTAACTGTCGCTAGGTGATAGTTTCTATAATTAAACATCAGTTGTCTACTAATACTGTTAAGCAGTTGGACGTGTAATGATGTGCATACGATGTCTTAAAATCTACTAATACAACACAGAGTTTACTTTTAATGTTTATTCATCATTTTGATATTTTAATTATTATTATAGATATAATTCTACGCTTTTAGCATAAAATATTCCATCAGAATATTTTTACTGTAAATAACAAAACGGTAAACAGTGATTGGTACTCCGGGTGGCTCAGTTGTAAGATTGAATTATTAATATCCTAAAATTCGAGTTTCGATACACATGGGTGGCACAGCGCAAATACCCCAATGCGTAGCTTTGCGATTAAAACAAACACAAAAAGACCAGCGAATATAAATCTGATCATTTTACAAAACTAGCAGCATTTAGGTAACTTTATTACCTAAATAACATTCACCAGTGGCCTTCTTTGTTACCTACCAGCTTTGCCTTTCGTGTTTATTAAAGCACTTGTGTTGAATTGTTTAACTTATATGTAATTTTACATACAACATTTTGAAAAGTTGTATCTTTTAAAAGTGTCTATTTTTGGTAATCACAATTACCGAAATTGACTGTTGTTTATTTAGGATTAGGTAATTCTGGGTTGTTTTTTTTTTGTTTGTTCTGAATTTCGTGCAAAGCTGCACGAGAGCTATCTGCGCTAGCCGTCCCTAATTTAGCAGTGTAAGCCTACAGGGAAGACAGCTAGTCATCACCACCCACCGCCAACTCTTGGGCTATTCATAATTCTTAAAGGCCCGGCATAGGCAGGTGGTTAAGGCCCTGGACTCCCTAATTTGAGGTTCGCTGGTTCGAACCACCCTCATACCAAGTATACTCAACCTTTCAATGGTAGGGGTGTTATAATGTATCACTGTTTGTTAGTAAAAGAGTATTCTAATTGTTAGTGATAACGAGCTGCCTTCCCTCTAGTGACGGCTCGCGTAGATAGTCTTTAAAAGCATTTATATATATTTTCGCTTCATATTAAAGGTTTCGAGAAAACGACATCTATTCTCCTATGAAATAACTTTAAGGTATTGCGAGTATGTTTTTTATACAATACTGCTCTAAGTGTTTGGGCTATTTTTATTAAAATATCATATTAGTTGTGAGTCACGTGGTTCACCTACTTAAACAGTTACTATCGGTCACCACCGGTGACGCAACGAAAGTAATCTAGATCGTCAAAAATATGTGCAACGAACTTATCCTGGTGTTAAAACCAGTATTCTGGTTTCTTTTCAGCTGTGGCATCTATCAGTATACGTAAAACCGTGATTCGTATTTCTCTCATATTATTTACGTTGCACATATTTTTGACAATCTAGAGTACTTACGTTACGTCACCGATGGTGACCGATTATAACTGTTTAAATAGATGAGCTACTCACAGCGAATATATTCTTTTGATAACAATTGCCCGAACATTCAGAGCAGTATTTTGTAGAAATAATAATAATAATCGTAGTAACCTAAAGTTAGTTCATAAGAGAATAGATGTCGCTTTCTCGTAACCTTGAATATTAAGCGAATACATATGAATGCTCTTGTCCAGAAATCTTTCATCATGCTCAGAACACTGTAAATTATGTACTAGCGCTACATACAGAAGCGTGATATTATTATAATATTTAGCACAGTAACTACCTGAACTAATAGCTAAATTGTCGAGATTAATCTACGTCTATTATTTCTTATATTCATTTTTCTCTCACTTTCAAACACTAGTAATTAGGCATTCACACATAAGTTACTTTGAAGTCACTAGGTGTCATTAAAACTTTAAATATTAGAAATGCCTTGCACTTATCTATCACGTATGTTATAACCAAAACAGAATTCATAACAAAGATATTTAACATGTGTTTGTTTGTTTTGTAATTTCGCACAAAGCTACTCGAAGGCTATATGTGCTAGCCGTCCCTAATTTAGCAGTGTAAGACTAGAGGGAAAGCAGCTAGTCATCACCACCCACCGCCAACTCTTGGACTACTCTTTTACCAACGAATAGTGGGATTGACCATCACAATTATAATGCCCTCACGGCTGAAAGGGCGAGCATGTTTGGCGCGACCCTCAGATTACGAGTCGCACGCCTCAACACGCTTGGCCATGCCGGGTTATTTAACATGTGAGATAATGCATATAAAGGATTCTGAGTCACTGCACGTTGCAAAAAAGTGTCTGAACACTGCTGTCACATTATGAACATGTCACGTATATGTAATGTCACACATATCTTGACAAATCCCGAGTTATTTTCCACTTTTGAGGGATTATAATTTTCCGAAACCCTTCTGTAGCTGTAGCAAGTCTAATATTACAAATGAACTCCATTTTCTTCATGAATCGTGATTTGGTGACGATAAAACAATTGTTAAATACTTTGACCTCTGGAAAAGATGAAAAAAGTAAATGTACTTACACACATACACTGGTAGTAACAAGCCACAATTGTCTTCAGATTAGTGAATTTAGCAGATCTGTAACAATGTTTTAAGTAGCCTAAATGGGTATTCTGTGTCATTAACACCGTTTGATACTCATAAGAGAGATTTATAAAGGCTCCATAAGATGGCGTCATTATGACGTATAGTGTCTTAAAAAATGTACACACAACATTGTGAATAGTTACAAAGTATCAATAAAAGGGTTTCCATCCCGAGAATTCCGTTTCTATATAACCTTAAGATGTAAAGAAACCGTAAGGTTGCACTCTACCTGAGCCTTTCATTGTGCTCAGTTGGGTTTTTGCAATAACGGGATGTATCTTAGAGAAAATATTTAGTTTAGTTCCTAGAACCATAGAGAACATAGGTTTGTTTGCTTGTTTGTTTTAAATTTGGTGCAAAGCTACGCGAGGGCTATCTGCGGTAGCCGTCCCTAATTTAGCAGTGTAAGAGTAGAAGGAAAACAGATAGTCATCACCACCCACAACCAATTATTGAGCTACTCTTTTATCAACAAATATTTGGATAACCGCAACATTATAACGCTTCCACTACTGAAAAGGCGAGCATGTTTTGTGTGACAGAGATTTGAACCCGCCACCCTCGGATTACGAATCAAGTGCCTTAACCACCTGGCTATACCGGGGCCTAGAAAAACTGACTGCTAAAACAAAAAAAAAAAAATATTGAACCTTCTTCTTATACGTTTTAACATTTACAAGTTACAGGTAACAAATTTAATATAATTATTTTTGGGGTTTTCAATCCTAACTCGCCACGTAATAACATAATACTACTCACACACTCAGTTACGTTTAGGTAACTATGTGGTGAGTTATAAACCCCCTTAATATTTTATATGTTTCACCATTATCAGAGATCTAACTGTATTTTTTTCATTTTTTGATTCACGTCCTACTGATGAGTTTCAAACAGCCGTCGCTGAAGTCTACAGTTGACTGTGTGTCGATTTAAAAATGCATGGGGTCTCTACGTCACAAATTACAGTTTTTTATTTTGCCTTCGGTAAAAGGAAAACAAATATTTAATATAATCATTCAGTTTTTCATTCATGCCGGGGCGAGAGTATAGGGTAGGCTGTTCGAATATTTCGAAAAGTAATGCTTGATTATTGCTTACACTCACAAGAAAAATACAGCAAAAAGAAACAAAAGTTGGAACAAAATTATCTGTGCATAAAGGGGATTCTCAGATAACAAGTCTGCAGTAAAGGTGAGAACTCTTACTTCATCCACGCCCCTCTCTAGTACAGCGGTAAGTCTGCGGATTTACAATGCTAAAATCAGGGATTCAATCCCATTCGGTGGGCTCAGCACATAGCCCGATGTGGCTTTGCTATAAGAAAAACACACATTTCATCCATATGTTTCATATTTTGGTGTTTTGCAAGTGTGTGTTTTTTAATCGAAAGATTTAACTTTAAAAATATATATATAAGTTGATTATTTCAATACTGACCAACCATTTTCTATCAGTGGCTCTTACTCGTCTGTTGTAAGTTATTTAAAGTGTTAAATTACATCTGCTATGTACTCATTTAACTCAAAATTCACGCATTTTAAAGCTTAGTTAATTTTATTAAACTTTTAAATAAAAAGTGGGATTTTTTAACGTTTCTCTTGTTGGACATATATTGGTGCATTTATGTAATATTGTATATTTTTAACAATACAGGTCATACTGAAAATTTGCCGCAAGTTTTAATGTATTTTGAAAGTATTGACATGCTGTACCATTTGATTAGTTACATTAATAGGGTTAGTTATAATAAGTTTAACTGTTTTTTCTTATTCGGACTATTGTACATTGCTAATTTAATATGTGAATATAGGTACAGCCTAAATGTTCTAGGCTGATCAAACCACGTGAGATGTTATTGTAACTACAGCTGAAGATATCTTGAAGTAGAGACAATACTCAACTTGTGGTTCAGTGGACTTTAGTGACTGTAGATTAGATTTTTCTCATAACTTACTTTATGATTATATGGGTTAACTATAAATATTACACGGTTTCATTTCAGTGTACAAATATACACATATTAAAACATTGGTAATTCGTGATGACAAGAAACCCGCTTGAAGTAAAATTATATCTGAGGACGGCTGGTATGAACATTAACACTTTCACTAATAAAGCAGAGAACAGTCCTGAGATACAGTAAAACAGGTCGACGTTTATGTGTCTTAAATATAAGGATTGCAGGATTTTGTTTGATTAAAATGGATATAAGTTCCATTACTTAATAAATCTTACACAAAGACCATCTTTTCAGACGTCTCAGAAGATCAGAGGTCACACGTTGGATGCACAAAGAATATATAATCCTCTTAACCTCCTGTCCTAGTTTAAAAAAAAACAACTTAAAAATACCTTTTACTATACCATGGTATATCAAAGTGGGCGGTAACACAATAAGACCTGCCTACTTCAACTAGCACACACAATTTCTGGTTTGCGCACACAAAATAAAGGTTTGATTAATTGGCTGTCACTTATTTAAGAGAGCTGTGAAAGTGAAAGTTACTGTAAAGCTAGATTACAGCTTCGAGCAAGGTGGAAACTTTCGTTTTCATCTTGCTACTTACCCGTTTCTATTACACTGGACAACGTAATACAAAGTAAATAACTAGTTTGTGTACCGAACAGCGTTGATCAATATCCTCTGGTTCCCGAACGGTCGTCACGATGCCAAGTGTATTGTCTTTTGAACAGGTTATGCTGCCTATACTTTCTGCCTTCTTTTATAGAGCTTGGGATAGACAGTTCGAGATGGATGTGAAGAGAATTCGATCTGAATATGACTACGTTATAGGTAAGGAGAAAACGTACAATACCTAAAGATTTTGTTTCACAAAGAAAGTAAGTTATGAACTCATTGGTGTGCATTATTTAGTAATTAAAAAGTTATGCTGTAGTCGGTCGTTTGACCACATCAGGTGTCTTACATTGTAAAAATGTTACCTTCAGTTGGAGATAATAATATATTTCATATATTCCTAAAAATACGATTGCTCCAAAGATAAATAGTTGTCCAAAGATATGGTCACCATGGAGTAAAATAATTGCTCGAAAATACTGTTTCTGAGGAGTAAAATAACCAACTGAAAGACTTTGTAGATTTTTTGGCTTGTCCAAAATCTGTATTATAATTATTAAGAGCACAGAACATTGTTTACTAAGCTCGGGCAGAGTAAACAGTTCTAGATAAGACATTTAGTATTGATTCACAATATGCAGGCCAGCTCATAGTAAACCCTACTCCAATAATATGCAAAGTATATTCAATTATCAGTTCTAGATGAGATATTTAGTATTAATTCACACTATGCAGGGTGGCCCATAGTAAACGCTACTCTAAGATTTAGACTTTTTTTTTTATTTACAAACCTCTTGAAGAAGCCTCATAATCACATATATTACATACAAAACAAGTACAACAATCAAATACACAGTTATATACATTTGAATGCACCTAATACTATCTGTAATATCTCATATCAAAGGACACACAATAGTGTAACGTCGTGAACATGGACGAACAAGTTTAGAATAAAATTGAAATAAATAATTGACATCATTACGATTAATATACTTAGAATAATCAAAACTTATTTTCTTTCTTAACTGACCCTTATAAAATGACAACAGATTTAAATGGATATTTTTGGCTAAACAAATTTTCTTAACGCTCATTATATAATATTTTTTAGAATATATTAATCTGAAGAACTGAAACTTGGGCAGGAATCAGTTTATCTTATCGGTCATGTCTCAGTTCTGCAAATCATTTTCTGACATTATTGGATGATACAGCACTTTGAACGTTTCAACCCTAATTTAGAATTAAAGTCTGGTTCTTTTACTGTAACCTAATTTCTTATATTTTGTGTCCCTCTCTGAACAATAGAAGTTTTGTCAAGTTTCACCGTTACTGTATGATTTTCGCGTGTCTGCTATATATCTATATATGTCCTTCGTGATGTACAATAATTAGATGCTAATGGTCATTAAAGCATGAATTTCTTCATATTTTTTAAAATCACCCAACCTACGTATTACAAACGAGAACTCAAAACCAAATATATAAGCAGTATTAAAATGTACTTATCTTATGTAACTAAATTTAAACCTAAAAATCTATAAACAAGTTTTAAAAATCTCACTTTTTTGCTTTTTAATGGTTATTTTAGGCACTAAATTTATGTCACTGTCCAATCTATGGTGAAATAATGTGGAAGTGGTTTATTTCACATATCATTGCTTATTGTTGTAACCCACATGCAATATGTGTTCTGAGAAACTTTAATCGCGTGTATTAATAATGAATCAGATTATTTAGTTATAACATCCAGGATCTTTCTTGAGTTACAAATATATATATATCTAGCATGGATGTGGCCTAAATATTAGCGTATCCGAAAAGTGAATTCTAGAACTATCTGTTAGATGCCGTTGTCGTAAAAATGAGTTCCGCACTTTGAAGTTGCAGTTGTTCTATAAGAGTGACAGTCAGACCCCATTAATTAGTGAGATAAGAGCAGTCCAAAAGGTTGTGATATCTGCTACTTGAATAGCTGTCTTCCATCTAGACCATCTGTTTTATATGAGGGAAGAGCTTTCCGTGCAGCTTTGTATAAACATTATGAAACTCTATAGACAAATACATATAACCACTGTCGCAATTACAGGACATTCTTAATTTTACAAAATTTTCTGTTTAAAGAGCAAATATTCATTTAATTATGTCATGTTACGTGAGCCAAAATACAGAAATATCAGTTGTGTGACCTTAGAATCTTGCAATGATTTACAAACGTCAACTTACAGGTGAGATACTAGATACTTTATTCTATATATGTTTACCTTAACATGCAGTGTCGCTGGTTAGCGAAAATTCTAATTACTCATTGCTCTATGCTACAAACAGCGAAGATTTTCAGCTGTAGAGTATTAAATCATACCAGTATTATTTTACGTACTTTTATCAGGGGATAAACCTTATCAAGGAATTGGCATTACGTTTCTGTACCTTGTAGGGTTTTTTTTTTTCTGTCTTCTTAACAGAGATCTAACAATTTTAAAAGATGTCGCAACCGTATTTTTGGGCCAGTTTTTATTCCTGCTGTTATGTTCTTAAGCCTACACTAAATAGTAACATCTGTCAGCGTTTTGTCGTCATCTATCACTTAATCAGCTTAAGGTTTGAAGTGTTTCTAGCAAGAAAATTTTGGTTTTGGTTTGTTTTGAATTTCACGCAAAACTCTTCTTTCTGGGCCACTTATTTTAAGGCCCGACATGGCCAGCTGGTTAAGGCACTCAACACGTAATCTGAAGGTCGCGGGTTCGAATCTGCGTCACACCAAATATGCTCGCTCTATCAGCCGTGGGGACGTTATAATGTGTCGGTCAATCTCACTAATCGTTGGTAAAGGAGTAGTCCAAGAGCTGGCGGTGAGTGGTGATGACTATTTGCATTCCAACTAGTCTTACACTGCTAAAGTAGAGACGGCTAGTGCAGATAACTCTCGTGTAGCTTTGCGCGAAGTTAAAAACAAACAAACAAATCTTAAGATAAAATCTAGCATCTTTAATTTATGCCTTTTTGTTCTCCATCTTCTTGTTGGCTTAAAAATCTGGACATATTAAAATTGAAATATCAGTATAAGTTTTTGTTTTTGTTGCTAAGAGAAGTTGATTGGTTAAAACTGTAAGCTTGTTTCTCCAAAAATAATAAAAAACAAGACCAAAACATTTAGATAAATGGGACCACCAAATAAATAACAGCTCAGAATAACAAAAACTATCATATAGTTACCTGATAAGTGGCCATATACGTATTGTATTCAACGAAACTCAAGAAATGTAGCTTTTGTTTATGAACACACTTAAACTCGTGGATAAGTCACGTTCTGTACGTTCTCGGCCATTGAACCCGTTAAAACCAAATTACTGGTTTGGTTTGGTTTGTTTTGAATTTCGCGCAAAGCTACACGAAGGTTATCTGCGCTAGCCGTCCCTAATTTAGCAGTGTAAGACTAGAGGAAAGGCAGCTAGTCATCACCACCCACCGCTAACTTTTCGGCTGCTCTTTTAATCAACGAAAAATAGGATTGACCGTAACTTATTAGGCCCTCACAGCTGAAAAGGCGAGCATGTGTGGTGTGATGGGGATTCAAACCCGCGATCCTCAGATGAGGAGTCGAGTGCCTTAACCAGGCACCCAAATTACTGAACTCAGATACTAAGAATAGACTCCATGACGTATAAGTGCGACAAACGTTAGTGTGCATACTATAAATTTGTTTACTGTTTTGTTTTTCACGTAGTGGTTTAAATAAGATTCTTCATTTCAAGGATATGCGTTTGTTGTTACTTTAAATAAAATTTCAATCTGCGATAACTTTGACGTCTATTTGCTAATAAATCAGCTTCCCTGACTTCAGGTCTACATTTTTCACTTGATATTTAATGGGAAAAAAGACAGTATTAAAAGGTTTGTTTGTTTTCTCAGATTTTGGGCTAAGCTATTTGAGTGCTACCTGCGCTAGCTGTCCCCAATTCTGATAAACTGGAGGTTAGTTATTTTAGAGAAAACCCTTATTGGATTATTTACTGTGTCCACCCCGGATCTTGGCGTTGTGTGTCTATAAACTTACCGCTGTCCCGCATGGGGACAAAGACGAGAGGGATTAATCTTTATCAACGAAAAGTGGGATTGATCGTAAATTGTAGCTTCCCCATGGCTCACAGAGTGCTCACATTAGGTGACAAAATACAAATCCATAATCCGCAGATTATTAAAAGAAAATAAAACTGATATATTTGTTCTGGCGTAAAACATTTCAATCCTAACAGTAATCTGGTTGGATAGTTAACCTGCCAGCAACGAGACGGTTTTACTTGTTTAAAGTTTGTTTGAAAGTTGTGCAAAGCTACATAAGGTCTATCTGCACTAGTCGTCCCTAATTTAGCAGTGTACGACTAGAGGGAAGGCAGCTAGTCATCACCACCCGTCGCCAACTCTGGGCTACTCTTTTACGAACGAATAATGGGATTGACCGAACATTATAACGCCCCAACGGCTGAAAGGACTGGGATGTTTGCTAAGATCCGAACCCGCGGCCCTCGTATTACGAGTCGAGTGCCTTAACCACCTGGCCGGCCATGTCAGGCCGACGTTTAAATAGTCCTCCTATTTAGTCCGAGAAATATTCGATGCAGTAGACATTACTCAGACAGTAGATCGAATGTATACATGTTTAACGCGATTATTAACTGGGATTATTTTCGGATCCGGAACTGGAGCTGTCTCTAGGTAACCGCAGGAGTGTCACCAGAAAAGATAAAAAAAATGTTGAATGCAATATAAAATTAGGGTGCAAAGTTCAAGGTCACAACAAAAAACTAGTAGTGCAAGTGAGAAAACTAGAACAAATACGCATAACCGCGATAGAACTTAAAGGCTGTGTCAAAATCAGGTATTAAAAGTTGCGATATCAGATCCGATAGAAATTACCTTTAATTTTTTAAACTGAGTTTTCCAAAACATTTTGTGTAATATACATATGTTTGATTTTATGGTAATTCACATTTGTATAGTAAAAATCTGTTAATAGATAACTGTTTGATTTTAGTCGGAGGAGGCTCGGCGGGAGCGGTTCTAGCCAACAGGCTTTCAGATGACCACTTGGTAAATGTGTTATTGCTGGAAGCTGGTGGACTACCAGATGTAATAACTGAGGTTCCTCTTTTAGCCGGAGAACTACAAGAGTCACGGTATGACTGGGGCTACTCAACAGAGCCACAAAAAGCAGCATGTCTTGGCCAAGTAGAGAGAGTAAGTGGACAATTCATGTATTAATAACGTAATGCCACGGATAAAAGTCTTCGGACTTATACTACTAGAAGCCGGGTTGCGATACCCGTTGTAGACAGAGCATAGATTGCCCTTTGCGTTGCTTTGTGCTTACTAACAAACACCAACTAATGGAACTGATGGCTTCTTTTGAAGTGAACTCACATTTGAAATTGTGATGTGTCTTCAACAGCCCAAACTTTAAATCTTCCAGTACGCAGCCAAGCACGTTAACCATTAAGTAACAAAATAACAGAATCTTTACTATATAAATATTTCGCATATCACCAGAAATATTTTATTTTTATTTTTTAAATTCATGATATAAGGACATTTCAATATTAAAAAATTACAATTTGTGTGTTTTAAATGAAGCAGTTTTGTGACGATAAAATCTTGCATTTAAAATTTATTTTATTTTCCAGAGAAGCAAATGGCCACGTGGAAAAGGCTTAGGTGGTTCCAGTTTGATTAACTATATGTTATACGTGCGAGGTAACCCGCGTGATTATGACAGCTGGGCCCAACAGGGGGCGTATGGTTGGACCTGGAAAGATGTCTTTCCATACTTTCTGAAGTCTGAAGATAACAGAAGTCCTGATATCGCTTACAATGGTAAGTATACGTGTATTCAGAGTGTTTCTCGAGAATATGTATGTGTATCCGATTAACGAAATTTAGCTCTTGTAATTATTGCAACACTTTAGTAGAGCCTGGCATGGCCAGGTGGTTAAGGTGCTCAACTCGTAATCTGAAGATCGCGGGTTCAAATCTTCGTCACACCAAACTTGCTCGCCCTTTCAGCCGTGGGGGCGTTATAATGTGACGGTCAATCCTAATATTCGTTAGTAAAAGAGAAGCCCAAGAGTTGGCGGTGGGTGAAGATAACTATCTGCCATCCTTCTAGTCTTACGTGGCTAAAATAGGGACGACTAACGCAGATAGCCTTTCTGTAACGTTGCGCGAACTTCCAAAAACAAACAACTAATTGAATAGAAACATTTTAAACTAATTAACGCAAACAGTGAGAAATGGTAGAAACGTAATTAAAAAGAAAATCATTTCGAGTGATATCTGAAGCTGCCAACTATGACAGTTTCAATATCTTGAAGCTACAATTTAAGAAAAAAATAATAATTAATTTTGCTATCTATTTTCAAATAAAAAGTCTCTAAATATTGTGGTAAAAATAAACATCTTTACAAGATATTTCAGCATCAACCTTAATATAAAATCATGTTAACTGTTAATTAGCGCAACGTATTTTTTACATCTAAAGATTATCATAATCTTTGTTGTTGTTTGAATTTCGCGCAAAGCTATACGAGGGCTATCTGCGCTAGTCGTCCCTAATTTAGCAGTGTAACACTAGAGGAAAGGCAGCTAGTCATCACCACCCACAGCCAACTCTTGGTCGACTCTTTTACCAACGAAAAGTGGGATGGACCATCACATTTTAAAACACCCCAACCGCTGAAAGGTCGAGCATGTTTGGTGTGACCGGAATTCGAACCCGTGACCCTCGGATTACAAGTCGAGTACCCTAACCACCTGGCTATGCCGGGTCTTTGTTGTCGTTATTTTAAAAAAAAGCATAATCTAATATGACTGAACTGAACAAAATTATTTTCAGTTACCAATGGCTCATATGTCTTTTCACGTTTTATTTTGTACCCGTTTCTGTCGTTTCTAACGAATTACAAAAAGGTAAAGCCAGCAATGAATAAAACTAAAATTTATTGAAAAAAAGGAACAATTGAGAATTTAAAAAAATATTTCGGTTACGTAAGGCAGTAATAAAAAATCTAAAAGTTTTTCCACCATCTTTACGAAATAACAACGTCATTTCCGTTTGTAAGAGAGAGGATGGGGGCTATATTACGTCAGTTAATCTTGACAAAGTACAATTACTTTGTAATATACGAGAAGAATACAAAACTTTCAACAGTAAGGTTATATGAAACGAAATAATAATAATGTTATAGGAAGTTATTTTGGGGATTACATTATCCAACACGACGTGGTGCAAATAAAATTAATAATTTACGTTTTGTTTAAGATTTTGTAATGAATATTGTTGATTGTAATCCCCCTTGAACACTTATGTTTTGTAAACACCTGCTTTTAATCAGGTGTGTTCTGCGTATATAGAAATATAATTAGTATGTGAGTGCTTTACACACAAGTTACTTTCTTACACCTCTGCACTGTGACCTACAATTAGAGAAACAAGAATTCTAACCCACTATTTTGGTAATGGCAAGATTGCATTGGATGAAGGTTAGACGAATAAATCCAGGCCCAGCATGGCCATGTAGTCAGGTCGCTCGAGATCTAATCTGAGAGTGATGGGTTCGAATCCATGGTAGTGGTGGGTGAAGAAGAAAATTTAAAGTGTGTTTTGATGAAGATAAGTTACAGTTTAGGACAACGTTTCGAAGTTTTAACAATGTTTTCACTGTCAAAGCCCGCCATGACCAGGTGATTAGACCGCTAGATTCGCAATCTGAAGGTCGCGGGTTCGAGTCCTCATCCCATCAAACATGCTCGCCATCTTTACCGCTTGGAATAATATTCCAGCCAGCCTTCTGCAAACGCTTATATCGACCATGCCAAAGCGAATGTTTGCAGTTACTCGCAATGACAGCCTTGCAAGTCACTACTGAGACCTCTTGTTGGGCATTTCCTACCCTGTTTAGGACTTCTTTTCGGTATTGTCTGAAACTTTTGACCAGCTAGTATTTAGGCTAATTTCATAGTGTTCACATTTTCCCTATTAAATGTTAAAAAGTTGTTTATTTTTATTTTCCCTTTTATTATTTTCATCTTTCGAAGCTCTTCTCAAATAAGTGGTTGAGTCTAACAACGCAAAATACATATTTTTTCTTTGTGTTCATTGGCCTTAAGATTTTGGCCAGCAGTGTATATTTAGATCTTTACTATTTAAATACTGATAGCTATGGTACATGATGACGAGAAACCAACTTGAAGTAAAAATCTACTCTCAAGACGGCTGGTATGCGCATTAAAACTTTTTATACCCATACCAGCCGTCTTGAGAATACATTGATAGCTATGGTGGTGCCCTCTATATTACTTTACAATTCTCTTAAAAATATCTCAAGCGACATAAGGAGTAGAAAATGAATATTTATCTGTGACGTTAAAACTATGACAGAACGTATGAAGAAACAGTTAGGTGTGTTTTAACATAACACAGCTAAGATAACGTTTTAGAAGAAGAATAGCCTTAATATGTTTACAGAAATTATCTCAACATTCACAGCTTATCCTGGATGTGTATGCTGTTTTTCATTTAAACTGAATAATGAGTCCTTGTGCTGAATCTCATGCATAGTTACTCGAGGGCTATTAGCGCCAGTCGTCCCTAATTCAGGAGTGACGAACTATAGGGATAGGCAACTACTTAATACCAATCACCAACCATTTTTGGTCTACATTTTGTCAACGAAATGCAAGATTAACCGTCACATTATAACGCCGCATTACTTAAAATGGTAAGCATGTTCGATGAAGGATTCAAATCCAAGATCCTCACTTTGCGAGAAGTCCGTCCTAGTCAACAGATAGGTCAAAATGAATAAGTTTCGGTTTGTTTTTGTTTTATATAATTCGTAATTAGTTAAGCATGAGATTGTTACTAAATTATTCAAGTGTTTTTCACGCAAATTTTTCTACAGGTTACCATGGACGAGGAGGTCTTCTAACAATCGAAACACCAAATTTTATATCACCGTTAGGTCACAGTTTCGTTGAAGGTGGTAAAACACTAGGTTATCCGAATATTGATATCAATGGACCCGTACAAACAGGTCAGTCCCATACAATGCTTTATTTAAAATAAAAACGTTTCACATATTTGACATCTATTATTAGCAACAGAGCATTCAATTTGATAATTAGTTAGATATAAGTTCCCCCTCTGGTACAGCGGTAAGTTTATGGATTTACAACATTAAAATCAAGCGTTCCATTCACCTCGGTGAACTCAGCAGATAGCTCGCCGTGGCTTTACTGTAAGAAAACATACACACACACTTAGATAGAAATATATTTTTTTAAACATTAGAGCAAAAAATTAATAGTGAAATATAATTATTTTCCATTTTTACATCAGGTTTTACTGTTCCCCAAGGAACTGTTAGAAACGGTGCACGATGCAGTACTTCTAAGGCATTTTTACAGGACATTCTGAACAGGCCTAATTTAAAGATTTTAACCAACGCCCATGTGACAAAGGTAAGATATAATTATAAACAAGTAGCATAAGTGAAGTGGGGGGGGTAAAGGTTCTGCGAGATGAAAGATGGTTAGTACTTCTAAAAATAAACAGACGAAGTCTAGACGATATTTTTTAGTGAGCTTAGAAAGTTGATGATATAAAATATATTGTTGTAAGATATGTTTTATTTATTTGTTAGATAGAGAGTGTAGAACGCCTAGAAAGCTATAATGCCTGAGACATCCAGTTTTGTTTAGGCATGAAGTGTCAGTGGGATTATATTCAAGATAACGAGTAAATCAGCAGCTATGTATGCTATTGCGATTAATTTGTATAAGTATGTTAATTTGTTTTACTTTAATTAACGTTACTTGTAACGTAGGCCTAGAACAATTTACGGCAGTTTACAAGTGTTCAAGTTTGCAGAAACGTTAAGGAAGGAAGTAAAGTATTACATTTGACTGGAAGTGGAATTATTATTACAGATAATTTAAAAGAACTCGCCAACGAGATAACTGTGTCTAACTAGAATATGTTATTAACTTGTGGTCAAATTAAAGCTGTTGTCGTTATGAATTAAAAAAGAAATTAAAAGGTTAAGGTATCTGTGGTATACACTTTGCACAAGCTCGTTCACTATATGTAGTGTATCAGATTACTAATTCTTGTGTACTTTCTCTAAATTCAGTTGTTTTTTTTACGCTGCTGCCATACTAATTCAGTGTTCAGTGAATATAATTTATCCGTAATATTGCAAAATGTTTATTATATAATTATCCTTAATTATTTTTATAGATTCACATTGACAACCAAAGACGAGCACGAGCAGTCCAGTTTGATCACGAAGGGTTATCAAGAGTAGTGTTTGCTAGAAAAGAAATCATTCTAGCAGCTGGATCTATTAACACTCCCCAGCTCCTCATGCTGTCTGGTATCGGGCCTCGCAAACACCTCGAGAGCCTTAATGTAAGAACGAAACGGTCTTTATCTTAAAATAGTCAATTTGTTTTTTATTTGTTTTGAATTTTGCGCAAAGCTACACGAAGGCTGTCTGCGCTAGCCGTCCCTAATCTAGCAGTGTAAGACTAGAAGGAAAGCAGCTAGTCATCATCACCTACCGCCAACTCTTGGACTACTCTTTTGCCAACGAATAGTGGGATTGTCAGTCACATTATGAAGCCCCCATGGCTGAAAGGGCGAGCAGATTGCGAGTCGAGCGCCTTAACTACTTGGCAATACCGGGCCTAGATTAATCAATCAACCGTAGAATGAATTTATTACTATCTCCAGTAAACAAATTAAATTAACAGTAAACCATTCTTCTTATCGAAGGGAAACCTAATGAACAATGTGAGAACCAATAACATCTTTCAGAAAACTTTGAACTGAGGCTGGATGTGAAATGTTATTTTAGACATTATCTAAAATCACCTAGTGTTGCAGTTCATAATTAAATTATTTATTTATTTATTTTTATAAATTCCAGTTATTATGCGATACCAAAACAGAAAATACTAATTTATATACAATTGTTATTTATTATCTCTGAGAAGACAATGTCCATCTTTATTGTTTTAAATCTTTAGAATATATTTTTCTAACTATTTAACTAACCGGATCACAAAACTAATTCTCAGTTTTGACTGATGTTCACCAGTTTTCATCATAAATTTACATAATTGTTGCTCATATGTTAAGCCTTTTTATAAACTTAATTAATATTTCTTGGAAGTTCTTTTTATAACCGAAATTAATATCTTATGTTTTTCTCCTGCATCCAATCTTAATTAACACTTTGTTCTGTGCATAGATACCCGTGATCGCTGATTTGCCGGTTGGATTAAACCTCCAGGACCACGTGGGATCAGCAGGGGCCCATTTCTTAATCGACAAGCCTTATTCAATTATACTTCCTCGTTATAAAAGTTCAGGTCTCATTCACGAATTTTTGCTTAAAGGTGAAGGTAAGTACACGAGTAGATGGGTCTTTGTACAACTTGTCAGTTTCTCAGAATAGATATCTCTTGGCTTAGAAGTGACAGCGTGCGTGTCCACATATATATATTTGTTGATCCGACAGGCTTGTTTGTGGCTTGATAAAGCGCGTTTGTTCGAAACGTCGCCAAGTGAAGATACAGCTACCACACTTTCTGAAGGTGATATCACTTTCACATACTTCTCCTTACATTCATCTTATCAAAGAAAAACCAGATGAGTATTACTGTGATGAACCATTAGTAGAAAATAACCTAATAGTAGAAGATAAACTGTTAGCAGAAGATAAACGATTAGTAGAAGATAACTATTAGTAGAAGATGATAAACCATTATTAGATGAAAAACAGTTACTAGAAGATAAACCATTAGTAGATGATAAACGGTAACTAGAAGATAAACCATTTATAGAAAAAGCGTCAGTAGAAGATAACTGTGAGTAGAAGATGATAAACCCTTAATATAAGCTGAACCATTATTAGAAGATAAACTGTTAGTAGAAGATAAACTATTAGTAGGAGCAAGATATTCGATAGTAAAAACTTCCTGGCTGTTTCTTCTTACATAAGTTTTAAATTGTAGCTCATTAACTGAAAGTATCTGTAACACTTTCATTCCCCGTATGATGGCTGAACGTCGTAGTCGTGTAGGGTATGTAAGTGAAACACAACTTCTGGCTATAATATAGGTGTTTCAACGTCACAGTTTTATTTCAAGGCCAATACTGTGAGTAACAATGATATTGCTTAATTGTACATAAGTAACCTATAGTTCTGAGATAGAAAAAATATGTACTTTCCTTAATCGCACAGTGGCATCAAACAGTTAGTAAATACACTATAGAAAAAGGTTTCATATGGACAGTTCTATTTTCTGAGAAATTGTATACATATTTATGTTGGATACAGATGATGTGTTACAGAAACTGGTACGAAAGTGTTTCATTTCATACGTATGAATTTTCCGCACTTGTTTTTAAAAAAAATTCCAAGAACGTAAATAACAGAAATGTAAGAAGAAACTGGAACTGTTGATCTAAATGTGGTTTACTATATTAATATTGCTATTAGAAATAATAAAAATCCACTTTTTCCGCAGTAAACAAGACTACATTGAATACGTTCACAGTTTATTTACATAATTTGCGTAATTGTGTAATGATTGTTTCATATTTTTACATAACTGTAAGTTACATACCCAGTATTAATATTATTTACTTAATTTTGTGTATGTGTGTGCAGTTTAATATACGAATTGTACTTAAATATCCATCGAACTTTATCTCACCCAGTGGTACAGAGGTATATCTACGTACATGCAACGCTAGAAACCGGGTTTCGATACCCGTGGCGGGCAGAGTATAAATAGCCCATAGAACTTTAAAACATCAGAAGCCATACAACTACAAAAAACCAGGAGACAACGTATAGCCACAGGAACATCACTGGCCAACAATATCCTACAAGAACATTATCGGTTAACGACATGTCATACTACAGGGTTGACTACATTGGTAAACAATATACTACAGGAATATCATTTGTTAACAATATACTACAGAAACATCATTAGTTAATATTACACCGCCAGTAATAACATTGATGCACGTGGTTAAAGTATATAAGAAAAATAATATGCTTGTTTCAGTGTACATAGTTTAACCATGTGGTGTTTTATAACCGTTCTTACAAAGTAACTGTCAGAATGACATTTTTTAAAGAAAGCGAATGAAATATCAATACTTTGTTGTTATTTTATTCTGAAATACTACGTTTAGCCCTTCAGCCTTCAAATATAGTGAAACAAGTTGTAAAAAATCAAAATTTCAAGGGCGTTCTCTGTATATTTTAGGGCCTTACACCATTCTAGGAGGCTGTGAAGGTTTAGGATTTATAAAAACAAAGTACACCAACAGTACCGAAGACCTGCCTGATGCTGAAATCCACTTTATATCCAGCTCTCCATCCTCTGATGGTGGAAGGACTATTCGAAAAGTGCAAGGTATTGGTCCCGAGGTAAGACGTGATTATAGGTGTTTGTTTATGTGGTGAATAATAATGAGAAGTAATAAACATACGTACGTATTCAGTGGAAAGTAGCTGGAACTGTCAAAACCACCTAAAGATAGTTTTGTGGTTAGCTCTAAACCTCGTTAATATAGTTTTGTAGAATGCCTAATTTAAAATAAAACAAATGTTGATATACTGTGATTTAATAACGTCACGACTAGAGCAAACAAATATTGCGTTTTTATAATTAAATAAAAATGAATAAATACAAGAGAATGAATTATTTTTAGGCTAGGCCTAGCATGGCCAGGTGGGTTAAGGCGTTCGATCCGCAGTCCAAGAGTTGGTAGTGACTGGTGATGACTAGCTGCCTTCTCTCTAGTCTTACACCCCTAAATTAGGGATGGCTAGCTCAGACAGCCCTCGTGTGGCTTTGCGCGAAATTCAAACAAACAAACAAATAAGCCTTTTAGGCTACAAATAAAAATATCTCGTATATGTATATATTAACATGTGTGCGTGCAGATATAGTAACGCAAGTAATTACTGAAATATAAAAACATTTAAGTGGCACAAATAATAGCATCAGCAAGATGGCGCTTAGACAGGGAAGTTATTATTGGTGTAAATTGTCACGACAAGAAATACACAGCGTTGTTTCAACAGTTAAGCTAATATTTACGTAGAAGGAATGACTACATTAAAAAGATCAAAGTTTAGCCTATGATGAAATATGTGATATTCTAATTCAAAATTAATCTAAATAAAAATGAAACGCTGCACATTTAATATAAATGAAGTCACCAGTGTGCAAGTTAATGTGGAAAATATACAATGTGTCCAACAGCAAGAATATACTTTAATATTTCTCAAGCTATAAAAAAACTACTATGGTGACTTCATTTATCTTTATTTGGACTTGTTTTTAATTATGAATATAGTTGATATTTGTATATTATTTACTTTTGTAACATTAATACTTCTCACGTGAACCATTTGCGTTACACAGGACATTACCATTTGTTTTCATTCTGCCAAGAATGCTATCAATATTCTATAGTGGACTACTGTTCCAAATATCTTGCACTACTCCCCACAGTTCAGCCAAGATGTTGTTTTTTCCATTTTGATCTTCTCTGTTGTTGCAGAAGCTCATTCAGCCTCATGTGTATTCACTTCAAAACTTTGTGTACACTAATGCATGGTTTCGAGTTTTCCATATACCACCCCCAAACCCATTGGCACAGCAGTATGTCTGCGGACTCAACTACTAAAAACCGGGTTTCGATACCCGTGGTGGGCAGAACACGTTTTGTCCATTGTGTAGCTTTGTGGTTAATTACAACGAAATAAAGTGTATAATTTTTTATATACTTCAAAATGCCGTTTCTATAGATTTAATGTCTATGTGAATTTACAACTTCTTGGAAGAAGATGAAAAGACCCGTCCTCTACAGCCCGTGATTCTTAGGAACCAACATAATAGATAGGGAATTGTCTGTATGTCAGCAATGAGAGTGCCTTTAGCTTTATGTACACCTTCACTGCAATGTAGTAACTTTCTTTGTACACGATGTACATTGGTTTTCGTATTCTTCACCATTCTTTCTAAACTCTGTAGTTAGTTATCGCTGAACAAGTTCAACATGGTCTAGTCTGTAACAAGTACATGTTGTTTATTCTATTCTTTGTAGTATGTTGCCAATATCAGCCTGTTGTTTCGGTTCCCTCATCTCATCAACAAGTTTCGAGTACATACATCTACTGAGACCAAACACTTCGTTTTGCTGTTCTCGAGGTAGTATTCCTATCAGAGGTTTCAGTAAAACCGTTGGCAACATTAACTAATTCATAAGGAATAGAGCTTAAGATATGTAACATCACTACTGGAGGGTTTAGGATTTATACCTTTAGTGATTTTATTACTAATAACAAGAGTTTCGTATAACTTCTTTAGAGTTTGTTGTTGCTTATCTTTACTATTAAAACATGAGAATATCCTTGATCAGACAAAATGTTGATTTTTATCTGTTTTTCATGTGGTGTGTCAGTCTTAGAAGCCACGACTCGATTTTATATTACTATCAATAGAATCACTATGACACACGAATAGATTCACACTATTTCCAATAAGATTAAAGTACAGATTTTTATCAACTAATCAACAAGGTTTCGTTAAGGGAACATTTAGGCAAGGCAGGGGTCATCTTCACTTAAGACAGTTTTATTTTTCTGACAGGGTGATTGGCCTATGGAATGGGTTGTCTTCAGATGTTGTGGAGGCGGTAAATTTGGGTGAGTTTAGAAGAAAGCTTGATAGATATATGAATAATAAGAGCTAGCTTTAATTTATTTTTAGTCTAGCTTAGAGGATAGGACAGCCGAGATGGACCAGCAGGTCCCTTGTTATCGTGTTATGTTACTATGACCCACGACTAGGTCCACACTATTACTAATGGGGTTACTACATCCCGCCACTAGATCCACACTATTACTAATGGGGTTACTACATCCCGCCACTAGATCCACACTAATACTAAGGGGGTTACTACAACCCGCTACTAGATCCACACTACTACTAACCTGGTTGCTACAACCCTCTACTAGATTCACACTAATACTAAGGGGGATACTACAAGCCGCTATTAGATTCACACTACTACTAATGGGGATTACAATGACTGCTTTACTGTCATACTCTTTATACTGATGTGGGGTGTTTTGAATCTTCACCAGACCACAGCCAATCGTAGTATAAACTATCAACACGTGCATCACTTGAATATTATGAAGTTTATTTTCCTACAATAGATGGTGTGTGTGTGTGTGTGTGTATTTTTCTTATAGCAAAGCCACACTGGGCTATCTGCCCAGTGTAGGGAATCGAACCCGTAATTTTAAGCATTGTAAATCCGTAGACTTACCGCTGTACTAGCGGGGGGCACAATAGATGGATTACATTCCAGTGGTATTTGTGTTTCACACCCTGTTGGCCCGGCATGGCCAAGCGCGTTAAGGCGTGCGACTCTTAATCTGAGGGTCGCGGGTTCGCATCCCCATCGCGCCAAACATGCTCGCCCTTTCAGCCGTGGGGGCGTTATAATGTGACGGTCAATCCCATTATTCGTTGGTAAAAGAGTAGCCCAAGAGTTGGCGGTGGGTAGTGATGACTAGCTGCCTTCCCTCTAGTCTTACACTGCTAAATTAGGGACGGCTAGCACAGATAGCCCTCGAGTAGCTTTGTGCGAAATTCAAAAACAAACGAATAATCACACCATCTTTTTGTACCTTTCTCATATTTATTTTTAATACTGTATTTATATATATATACGTACATATGTATAGTGACAAAATAATTGTATTGCAAAAGGAACGGAGACTGCAGATTTTGATACTTAGTGGGTTTTACAAACTGGTTCTATTTTCAAAAGAGAGTAGACCAACTTTCGTATATATATAAACTCTGTTATTAAATTTTACTTCAATTATTTATGCACAACGTTCAAACCAGCTTTAAGACAAGACAAAGCAGTGGCGAAAATTAGACATAAGCAATTAATAAAATCACTTTTAAACTAGCTGGAAGACAAAACACTGCAACAGACAAATCCAGACACGAACAATAAACAAAATCACTATTAAATTGATTGTAGAACAACACACGGCAGCAAATAAACCCAGATCCAAGCAACAAATAAATATACTTTCAAGCTAACAGTACGAAAAGGCACAGTAATAGATAAACCGACTAAAACAAAAACAATGGTTTTAAAACTAACAGTAGGACAAAACACAGAAAGAGACAAACCCACACTCAAGCAATGAAAAAAGTTACTTTTAAATTGACTGTAGGACAGGACACAATAACAAACAAACCCAGACTTAAATAATAAATCAAATTACTTTTAAACTGACTATAGCACAGAACACAGCAACAAACAAACTCCGACTTAAGTAATAAATGAAATTACTTTTAAACTGACTGTAGGACAGAACACAGCAACAAACAAACTCAGACTTAAGTAATAAATAAAATTATTTTTAAAATGAGTTTAGGATAAGACAAAACTACTTTAAAACAACTCTACATCATGGCCCGGTGTAACGATTTCAAACTACCCCCTGTAAATGTTACTCCACGTTAATTTGAATTCGTTTTTATATTACCGGGGGAGGTATGACAAAATCGATTTCAGGTTACTTCCGGGGATAGTCTGAAATCGATTTCATCTTACCCCCTTGATTTCAAACTACCCCCTTCCCGATAGACTCGTTTTAACGGTTTGTTAAGATGCTAGAGGCTTTTATCGCACTCAGTGTGTGTAAATGAAATTAACACATTAATAATAATGTAAAAATTCGAAGATTTATCATGTTTTATATCTCATGCTATCAATCACTCATTTTTATTTCAGTGCGCATAAAGAAATATAAAAACAATTAATATGTATAAATTACAATGTATTAAATGCAGACAGTACGAGTCTCGTATGTAGACCTTGTGGTCTGGCGAGAACGAGCCCTTAAAATACATTTTATCTTATATAAATTATCCATTTTAATAAAAGAAATAATAGGCCTTTTGTCTATTATCATGTACTTAGATACGTACTCGACACGCACTACAAATGTTAAAAGCAATCATTATGTTTGTCATTTTGGCGTTAGAAGAGGGGGTAATTTAAAATCGATTTCATGTTACTCCCACGGTACTCTGAAAACGATTTCATATTACCGGGGGTTAACTTCAAAACGGAGGTAATATGAAATCGTTACACCGGCATGGCCAAGTGGTTAAGTCGTTTGACTCGTAATCTGAGGGTCGCGAATTCGAATCACCGTCGCACCAAACATGCTTGCCCTTTCAGACGTGGGGGCGTTATAATGTTACGGTCAATTCTACTATTCGTTGGTAAAAGAGTAGTCCAAGAGCTGGTGGTGGATGGTGATGTCTAACTGCCATCCCTCTAGTCTTACACTGATAAATTAGGGAAGGCTAGCGCAGATAGCCCTCGCGTAGCTTTACGTGAAATTCAAAAGACAAACAAACATCTGTTCTTTAGTTATGAAATCAAATTAATAAGTTGATTATTTTTATATGAATATTTTATTAATATTCGCTTATTTATGTTTAGTTATGGAAACAGGTGTATGAACCCTACGTGTTTAGAGACGCCTTCTCCATGTATCCGGTATTACTGAGACCGAAAAGTCGTGGCTTTGTCAAATTACGATCCACAGATCCATACGATCCACCAATCATTGATCCTCGTTACCTGACACATCCGGACGATATAAAAACACTTAGAGAAGGTAGGTATCTGTAAATGTTTTATGTATTTATGTAAATTAGCTATCAAGTATTGTTGCAGAATGTGCTTTTAATTTGGACATTTATGAACATTTGTATTGTTGTTTGGCCGGGAGAAAGCTCAACACAAAGCGATGGGTGTGGCCTAAATGGTTTGGTTTGGTTTGATTTGAATTTCGCGCAAAGCTACACGAGAGCTATCTGCGCTAGCCGTCCCTAATTTTGCAAGTTAAGACTAGAGGGAGGACAGTTAGCCATCATAACCTACCGCCAACTCTTGGGCTACTTTATTACCAATGAATAGTGGGATTAACCGTCACATATAACATTCCCACGGCTGAAAGGGCAAGTATGTTTGGTGTGACGGGGATTCGAACGACCCTCAGATTATCAGTTGAGTGCTTTAACCACCTAGTGATGCCGAGCTGAACGAAGTCTGTCAATAAGTAAAAAAAGAAAAAACTGTTTTCTACTAACGGCTAATTAGTAAACAGCAAAAACATGTTGGTTTTAAATGTTTGCTATGGCAACAGCGGTAGTATAATTCTTATGAAAAAAGTGGTAAAATAAGAAAAATGTGATAATATTTCAAAATTTATTTTGGAACAAAACCGGTTATAGCTCGTCTTATAATGTTAAAACAACTCACTTTAGTATCATAATTAAAGCCCTTGTATATATCACCTATTATATACATATGATTTAAAACTACTTTAACTCCACTTTGTTACACCCTGTTTCGCTGTAGTGTTTGCTTTATCAACGTCACGTAATAAATGTTATTGTGAGTTTTCTGTTTTTAAGGTACCGTGATTAAATATTACCTTAAAGCCTTTTCTTTCAGGGTCACGTAAATAAAAGTTTTATTTTCCTAATATCACGTAATTAAATTTTATTGTCAAACTTGCTTTTTAATTTCACGTAGTTATACGTTATTGTCAAACTTTATTTCATAACGTCACGTAGTTAATTGTTATTACAAAGCTGTTATTGATGTCACGTGATTAAACGCTATTGTCAAGCTTTCTATTTTAATGTCACTTAGTTAAGAGCTACACCGAAGCATTCTTCTTAACGTTACGAAGTTAAGCATTATAGGGAAGTTTTCTTTTTAATATCACGTAATTAAACGTTATTGTTAAACTTTCTTTCTTGTTAATGTTACGTAATTAAGCATAATTGTGATGTTTATTAATGTCACACGTAATTATATGTACTTGAGATGCTTCTTCATGCAATGTAAATAAACATTATTATACGGTGACATTGTGCGTAATCAAGTTTTTCTGCGATGTTAAATTTATTAATGATGATATAACCAAGTGCTACTGATATGTTCGCTTTGCTAATGGTAACATATTTAGACGATACTACAATATTGGCTTTGTTAATGTCTGCAAAATACAGCAATATGTTACTTAAATCACAATATATCTCTTTTTATTTTAATTTATTTTTGCTCTTAACAACAACATAGTGACATAGCCAACCTTTTGACCTTTGACATTAAATATTAATCTTACACTAGTTCGGACCTTATTATATCCTGATGAACGTCTTAGCACAGAGATGGAAACATTAATCACGTTATAAGGTTTTGAGCAAATAACTCGAAATTCCCTTCTTATAAATCAGTCAAATGTAAGATTCAAAACCATTACAACACAAGCTGTCTAAACTGATTTTCAACACAAAGCCCCCAGAGGCACAGCGATACGTCTGCGGAAAACGTTAAAAACTGAGTTTCGATAACTGTCATGGGCAGTGCACAAATAACCTTTGGTGTAACTTTGTGTTTAATTACTAAAACAACACAAAATATTTTCGTATTTTAAATGTCATGATTATATGAGTTATCTCATGCTGTTGTCGCTTTACTATATCAATAGCCTTGAAGATCACTATTAAAGTGGGTTTGTCTGAACCATTCAAAGCCTTTAACTCAACCCTCTTCGAGTATCCTTTCCCAGGCTGTGAGAAGCATCAGATGTGGGAGGATGACTACCTAGAATGTATTGCTCGTACCTACTCAATCACCATTTATCACCCTGTGGGGACATGTAAGATGGGAGTCTCTTCAGATCCGACGACAGTTGTGGACTCTAAGCTGCGGTACGACAGTTTTCTCATTCTAGTTTTCTGTCTGCTTAGCTAAACATTTACTTTTCTAGTGTTGGAATAGAATGCAAGGGAAAACACGAAATCGCATTTGAATAATTTTCCATGTCATCTTTATGTCCTGTGGAAAGAACTTTCAGGATGAATAAATATTAAATGTAGTGTTTTATTATTAGTTTATTCAATACAGTGCTCCTTTAATTAAGATCTGTAATATAAATTTCTAAAAGTATAAGTTTTAACTTACTTATAGAGGTTGAATCCTTATATCCAAGCGAATAAGAGCACCACCACGACGTTACAGTCCATGTCGACGTGTCCAGTCGTAATCTACCTGATGACTCTACATCCTCACAATAGCTCTGCGTTGCAGGTTTCTATGGAAAATTTCCGTTTTTAAACTGTCTTTTACAAATCACACCGCTCCTCCCTGTATGCTCTTCATAATCAATCGAGTATAGGAGGACGACTATATCAAAGCCCTCGTTTTAACAGTCGAGTCACACAGACTAATAATGGGAAAATTGATTCAAAGATGTTTCGTACTTAAATATAAATCTTCAACAAGTCTGCTACCTAACCACCAATTGATCTCAGGTTAACCACAAGGTAACTGATTGCTTGAATGGATTTTCCTATAAAATATTTCATGTCTGGGACTCTGTCTTTAAACACCAGATCCATGGTTCTTTTAACCATCAGGTAATGAAATTTCAGAAAGATGCTCATTTGAGGATGAAAGAGTAAGGTCTCTAACAATTTTGTTGGTTTACCGTTATTTCTAGAGATCAGGCTAAACACAAGGTAACTAATTCCTAAGATGGTCTTTCATACTTGAATATAACAGAATACGACTCCACCGAGCCTGTTAGCGAACCACCGGTTATAAGTCCAACAACTTGAATGGTATGGCTTCGTATGGAACAGCATAAATACCAGTTTAATTCCTCAGATGCTTAAGGTATGCGACGACTGAAAGAAGGACATGACTGGAAGCATGGTTTTGGTGAATTCATACTCTGTTAGGTTCGCTTCCATAAAGGGAATATCGTTTTGGATTTTGTTGCCTGATACATAAGGATAACTTTCGTTGTTGACCTTTGTGTTCGTGGATTCTCAGCGGCTACTTTATAAGGAAGTGCATTTTGCTTCCCATGACTTAGATACGACCTGTTTCAGGTCTTTTTCAAGGTGACTCTGACGCATCATGTTGATCTACATTCCTTTGTTTTCTAATATTATTAAATACAACAGGTAATTCTAAGTGCATCACACGAACACGTTTTTATGGTGTGAGTGTATGATTATTTTGGTTAGTAAGGAGTGTCACGTAATCTTCTCAAAAGCGATCAACTTTAGGTGACATCACAGTACTTAAACGCCAGACAATGTCAAAATTATTTCTGATATATTCAGTTCCATCTCGAATTTGTACCGCTTGTATTTAATACTTCGGTTTTAGTTTTGTGAAGGCTAAGGTTTCTTTAATCATTACAATTTGTTCAATGTTGTAATCACATATTGTTTCAAAGCTCTAGTCCCGTTACATTTGTTTTCTAGGTAGATACAGATGCTGTATATACTTTCCATTATTATGCTTCAGATGTTCTTTATAAGCTTGTATGAACAATAATCTCGTTCACACTGAGAATAAATATGTCAATAAACAGTGAAAGAACATTGGAGTTGATTCACCGTTTTTTATTTTGAAAAACCTCTCATGGAAACACCATCTTTTTATCACATGTAAAAAAGATTTTTTGTAGCAGAATTTAATAATTCACTAAAAACCTGTTACCTAAAACCTTTCTACGATGTCATCATTTTGAAAACCAATCTTCTGCATTTCAATTAGTTCCTGCAAAGGAATATTTGACTAATTTGAACCAGCAAAAGGCATATTTCTGTACTTGGAACCAGCAAAAGGCATATTTCTGTACTTGGAACCAGCAAAAGGAATGTTTGTCTATTTCGAACCAGCACAATGTATATTTCTGTACTTGGAATCAACACAAGGAACATTTGTCCACTGAGAACCAACATAGAAACGTGCATAACAAACCTTTAGTCAAATCTCAAATCACCCAAGCTTTTTTTTTTTTTTAGAAATCTCAGAACTGTTTCTAATCATGTATTTATTCGTTTAAAACAGTTTAAGAGAAAGAGTCCAAAAGCCTGCACCTGCTTATATTCAAAACTACTAGCCTAACAGAACAAATGTTTTCATGAATGCAATTTTGGTTAACCACACAAAGTACCAAAATTGTGCGTAGCTTTAAAATCTGTATTGAGAATATCTAATATTTTCTTGGTAGAGAACAGAATCAATAATCGTAAACGTTCATATCTTTTTATTGTTATGTCTGTTATAAATGTGGATGAGACTACGTGGATCAACCAGGCGTTGCTTTATGCTGCGTATACGATATCACGCGAAACCTAATCTAGGTTGTTTTTCAAGAATATACATGCAATTGGACTCAAGATTACAAGCGTGATGAGAATACAATGAAAATTGCTTAGAAATAATGCGCAGTTTCAACAGTCACAAGGTTATAGCGTAAAATAAACTTTAACCACCAAAAAACTGAAACTAAAGTTGAATACTAATTAAACAGCTGAAATTTTTAATTTTAAGGTGGCACACTGATTTGCACATTTAAAGCTGTTTTAGTATTATAACGTACTCAACTTACTGTATTTTTTGTGGTCTATATGGATAATGATTGCAAGATATACGGCCGTATGAGATATAAAAAACACATTTGGAAGTAAAGATACTCGCAGGTTGATACACTAAACATAATAGAATGCTTGGAGTGCCTACCCTTGGTAGTCACAGTGCATGATTAATATTCGTTAGTGTTTGAGCCAGTGAGTGTTTTAAGTTTGCTTAAAATCAGTTACGTTAGTTATGTTTCATATAATGAGCGCGTGACTTTCTACACGAGTAATCCCGCAAACTCACTTCCATAATTTTTCAATAATTTATATGTATCAACCTAAATACTTTTATCTTTGTTTTGTCGCGTGATTTATAAATCATTTGGTGTTAATCGAGTTACTGTTTTTCTCTTTCAGAGTGAAGGGAATAAAGAACCTACGGGTTGCTGACGCTTCCATAATGCCAACCATTGTTTCGGGCAACACCAACGCACCCGTGATCATGATAGGCGAGAAAGCTGCAGATACAATCAAAGGGATTAAGCCAAATGAACTCACAGATCACAAGAAATGAAGCAATTAATTTAATTAGCATTATATTTTCCATGTAAATATATTTGTTAGTCCGAAAAGAAACAAGAAGCAAGGGGCTATATTAAATAAATAAACAAATAAGCAATAGTATTGTTACCACAAAACTCATACACGTTTCATCATCCAAAATATTTACATGGTAACTACTTCTTGAAATGTTTAAATAAGACGAGAGTTACGAGATATTTACAAAAGTAAAATCATGCTATAATGGAACTTTTGCTTATATGATATTGGAAAAAGTTTTTATTGCGCAAAGTGCAACCCCTAACATTGTGAAATTTTTATCCTATGTTCATGTACATTTACAATAGGGGTCACGATTTTCCGGTTTCGCCTCCGTTTCCCGTCACGGAAAACTTTATTCTTCTCCATTCTCAGGTTGCAGATGTTACGTCATAAATATGTCACACGCGGATCTAATGTACTGGCGCCATTTGTATAAATCTAATAGTACTGTCTGTTGTATGTCCATGTAAATACTTCACAGGGTGTGGATAGATTCTCACCAAAATTGATACAGAAGCTCATTAGGTCTGGGGAAAAATATCCACAAATTTTCAATTTTGCATTTTGCGATTTCTATGAGTGTTTTTTTGTAATTTTATACAACTACATCGTCCCTGTTGATGGATCTTCATCAAATTTGACACGAAGGTTTGTTGGGTTTATGAGAAGATACATCCAGATTTGAGTTTCATATTTTATGTTTTACTATTTTTATGAGTGGTTTGGTTTTTTTAATTGTATATAAAGGAAACAACTTTTCATGAACTAACATAACTTTTCATTAATCATGAATTTACATAACTTCTGTCTAGGGTACGGCTACCCCAGCTAGTAAGAATAATTTGCTAAGTTACAATAAGATAAGTCGTTTTCTTCGAGTGAAAAAGAAAGAAGGAAAATAATTTTATTAAAATTTATAGTTAGGATGAAAAAACACTCTTGGTTACAGTCTATAGATAAGGTATTCAATGACTTTGTTACAGTACTTGAGTAGAACATTCAAAGAACACGGTACATTGAAGATTCAACTGTGGTTCTTAGGTGTAAGACATTAATTACTGAATTCTATTGGTTAGGAAGGTTGTTTGGTACTTTGGTTACAATTCATAGGTAGGACTTAATATCCTTGTTAAGTATTTTGTTCGAAAACGTAAATTAAAAGTTCTGAGAACTACTGGTTGTTTGTTTGTCTAGAATGTCGCGCAAAGTTATACGAGAGCTATAGCGTAAGACGACATGGAAAGCAACTAGTCATCACCACCAACCGCTAACGAATAGAGGAATTGACCGACACATTACAACATCGCCACAAGTGAAAGAGCGAGCATGTTTGGTGTGACGGATGATTCAAACCCGCGACCCCAGATTACGAGTCGAACATCCTAACCACCTGGTCATGGTGGATCTCCTAGAACTCCCTAATTCTAAATAAACAACAATAGTTTTATGTTTATGTACACACACAATGTTAAGTATATTATAATTTTTTATTTAATTTAAAAACTCTTAATCTCTTATTATTTCCAACTTAAACTGACCGTCTTATTCATGATGACTCTTTCTAAACAGCGTGAAAAAATACTGTTTATTAAAGGTTACGTAATAAAAGGAGATTGCCACAAATGTGTTGAATAATCCTTTGTTTGGTTTTGAAGATTGGACAAATCAATAAACTGTGTGTTATAATTGTACATGGAGGTGATTCATAAAAGTCGCACACAAAGTATATTTTAATTTTGTATTGTAAAACTCAGTCTAACTTGAAGACATTCCAACTTTACATAAGTGAAGAATCAATGTTATCATATCCGTTAACACTTACTCGTCTTATCATTTAACCTGTTTTTATTCACTCATCTGGATCTTCTTTGGTCAAGACATTCTTCTTGCTGTGTTTGGAAAAATCGCACGTTAAATCATTAAGTTACTAGAAGCAACGGCTGTATATTGAAATTACGTCTAACATGACGTACAGTGAATGATATTTCTAGAGTAAATATTTATTATATCTGTTAATGGAAAGCAAAGTCTTGGAATTGGAGATGTATGTGTGAGTGTTTTTCTTATAGCAAAGCCACATCTGGCTATCTGCTGAGCCCCCCCCCTCCCGAGTGGAAGCACACACCCTGATTTTAGCGTTGTAAATCCGTAGACTTACCGCTGTACTAGCGGGGGACAATCGGAAATGCACGCGACGCTAATAAATCATTTCACTTTAAGACATTTTTTGTTTATATTTTAATAAAAACATACGTTTTTTCCTCTTTCAGTTTGGTAATAAAGCTGTTATACGCAGTAAAAGAGATAAATTCCACGTGGTTATACTTAATACTTACATATTAATATTGATTATTCTAAAATCCTAATTTACACTCAAATTCCTCCTAGCTATTTGATCGTCTTGTTTCTTATTCCAAGAATACGAATCCATACAAAATATCTTAACAAGGAAACATTTTTCGTCTTTGTAAAATTAGGGTTAACGGTATGCTTTGAACGCTTCTTGTTGCTACAAATTTTTCTTCTTTCCATTTTTCTCTCTCTCCACACTTCCCACTATACCCTGAATGCAAACTTAAAAGTTTGCTACTTATCTCACCTTAAAGCAGTGTGTGTGTTAACCCTAATTAATATGAAGAAAGGCGGGACTTGATACCTGTCATCTTCCAGATAAGTTTACGGACACCGATAAGTTTACGGACTTAAAACGCCACAATTCAGGGTTCAGTATCCCGCGGTAGACACCACAAATAGCCTAATGTGGGCAAGTAACTTGTTTCTAAGTGTAGATTGCGTGGTTTATAAATATTCCTATAATAAAAATATTAAAACCAAGTTTTGTAAGGTCGATAAATGCAGGATAAACATTATAAAATAACCCGACAGGCGACATTTACAATACTCTCGTGCATTGCTCGCGATACTACGCGATGCAATACTGATACCTATTGAATTAACTTGAAGATTATAAGTTAAATTTCTTTTCTGCGTTTTTAGTCACAACATTTCAGAAGACCATCCACGACTATAAATATTTTATCGATAAATGTCATTTATGACGTCATTGCTCCTTGTTGAATTTCACACTACTTGCACGTGCCATCTCTAACGTCTAGAGAGAAGGCAGTTAACCAATACCAACCACCGCCGTCTCTTTGGCTATTCTCACCAAATAATAAGATTTTACTGCCACTCCTATAATGCACCCACTATCACGAAGTACGGAGGACGACCTTCTTATTGTGGTAAAAGGGTCTAAGCCACAGAGCCCATAATTCACAGCCTGGCACATTAAACATTTATTGTGTCAAGGAAGACGGACATGTACGAGGGCTGTTCAAAAAATACGCGGACTGTTTGAATTGCGCGGCTCCAGTTGGTTCCAGGGGAATCCGCTTGGTGTCGCTAGGTTTGCACAGATCAGCTGATTACGACGCCATTTTCCGATTGCAGATATCTTCATTTGTGTATTAACTACGCGGTTTTAAGTGAAGTGCAATTTTTTCGTTTGGCGGATTTCAGAATGAATGACCTGAAGGAGCGACGACTTGCTGTGAAATTTTGTGTTAAACTTGGAAAATCTGCGACTGAAACTTGCTACGCTTAACACGGCTTACGGTGATGTTGCTATGAAGCGTACGGCATGTTTCAAATGGCATGAACGTTTTAAGGATGGTCGACAGTCCATTGAAGATGATGAGCGTCCTGGACATACTTCCACGTCAACTGTCAGGGAGCTTGCTGAAGAGTGTGGGATATCAGTTGAATCTTGTTACGAGATTTTGACCGAAAAATTGAAGATGCATCGCGTTGCTGCGAAATTTGTGCCTCAGAACTCGTGAGTTTTTGGCCAAACACTCGATCACTGTTCTTCCCCACCCCCTTACTCACCTGACCTTGCTCCTGCGATTTTTTCTTGTTCCCCAAACTCAAAAGACCCTTGAAAGGAAGAAGATTTGAGACAATTCCCGAGATTAAGGCAAATGCGACGAAGGAGCTGGAGAACATTACCAAAGAAGCTTACCAGGACTGTTTCAACAAGTGGAAACACCGTTGGGATAAGTGTGTGCGTTGGGAAGGAGAGTACTTTGAAGGGGTCCCAGACCTGTAACTTCTAAATATAGTACATTTTGTTTTATGACGTCAGTCCGCGTATTTTTTGAACAGACCTCGTATTGATAAACAGCATAATAAACATATTTCATAAGTGCACTTTTGAAAATAGTTTTGTCCCAATCATAGGATGCATATTATTCAAGGCACAGTAGTATAAAATGTTACAAACTATCTTATTCGCTCTCTTTCTTTATAGTCAAACCTTTATGTTATATACACAATCAATGCGTATTACATTTGCTAAAGTACATTTTCACTGCAACAAATATATTTGTTCTATATGACAGACCTTGTTTCTGTTTTATCGCAAAGCTACACAATAAACTATCTACGTTATTCCGACAATGGGAATCAAACCTCAGATTTTATCGTTGTGGCTTTCAAGGCCCAGATTAGCCTTAATGAATTCAACCTGCAGCGTTTCTTACATCAAAACGTTCGTGAATTAACATGTTTATGTTGAGATTGTTTGTCGTATTTGCTTGTTTACTTCTTGAAGATCACGCTGAAGCCACTCAAGAGCCGTCAGAGCTAGCCGTTCCTAATTTAGCAGTGTAAGTTTGTTTTTTGAATTTCGCACAAAGCTAATCGAGGGCTATCTGTGCTAGTCGTCCCTAATTTAGCAGTGTAAGACTAGAGGGAAGGCAGTTAGTCATCACCACCCACCGCCAACTCTTGGGCTACTCTTTTACCAACGAATAGTGGGATTGACCACAAGTTATAACGCCCCCACGGCTGAAAGGATGAGCATGTTTGGCGCGACGGGGATTAGCAGTGTAAGCTTAAAATGGAAAGCAGCTAGTAAACATCACCTATCGCCAACTCTTGAGATACTCTGTACCAATGAATAATGAGATTGACAGTCACTATATATAGCGCCAGTAATAAGGACGAGTATGTTCGATAACACGATTCGAACTCGTGAAGCACAATTTGTCAAGTGCCCCTGCCAGATATCTTCATCTACATTGTGAAATAGTGAACAAGGTCTATCCGTTTATTTTATTAATTAAAAGATAACTTTAGATATTGATTTTCTGCTGGTAAAATAAGATACAAATTCGATGAGTCAAAATAAAAAACAACAAGTAACTCATGGAAACTTACATCCTTGGGCTGAATATTTAGGCAACATTTTCCGAATGAAATCGTCTCTCCTCGATAACTCAGTGTTATTATTCGGGGATAAAGTTTTGTCCTACATAATCTAGTAGCTAGAGTGCTTGACTTGAATCCTATTTCCAAATATGCTTAACCTTTCAATCGTGTGGCATTGATGTTCAACGATTAATCCCACTTTTCTTTGGCAAAAAAAGTAGCCCAAACGCTGTTGATGGGCAATGTTAACTAGCTGCCTTCACCCTTCCCTCAGTCTGTCACTTCTAAATCAGGGACTGCTGGATTAACTTAAGCTATTCCCGTCAGTGGGAACGAGTATTTTTGCTTGTTACTTGAAAATCAGAGATGGGTAACGCAGGCAGCTTTCGAGTAACTTTGCGCGAAGTTCTTAAAACAAACAAACACTGATAAAGTTCGGGCTTCATTCTTTGCTACAACTTCAGAAAAGTGCCAATTTCTTATGAAACAATAGTAATATATTACATAAATTATTTGTGTAACTTTGAAACCACACATGTGAAGATGTAATATCTTTAGGAAAATAGACAAACACTTATTGACATTTGTTCAAACCCGTCCCCAACAAAATAAAAATAAGAGATAAGAGGAAAGATCTCGAAGCAGAAATTTCGTTTTGTTCGCTTGTTTCACAAACACCAGAGCTACACGATAACTATCTGTACTAGCCATCACTGATTTGCATATGATAGACTAGAGGAAGGCAGCTACTTAACAGCACTCATCGCCAATTCTTGGGCCCCTCTTTTGCCAACAAAAGTGGGATTCATCGTGCCAAAGGGACGGGATTCATGGAATCTTGGATTCACAATCCGGCACGATAACTACTAGACCTTTTCCTATTAATCTGCACGTTTTATTATGACTACAACTTCCGATAAATATGTACAAATACAGTCATATACCACACAACTATGCCTCATTATGTTTATCCCTGAAGAAATGTATAATTGTATGTGGAGCCTATATTCTATCTTTTGTGGTCCGGTTATAAAAAATGCGCACAACACATTGTTTTACCCAACGAAACTCTTAACAAATCAATATATTAACTACGTTAATATCCTGGCCAGGAACATTATCTCAAAACAGACCACAAAATGTGCCTTAAATTAACTGGTTATTTATTGTTAAGCACAAGCCTACACAACGAGATATTCTGTGCTCCGCCTATCGCAGGTATCGAAACCCGGTTCTTAGAATTATAAACTTTCAGACTTATAGCTATCAGGAAATATATTATTTTGTTGTTTTACTTGTGACAAAGCTTTTCATGAATATTTCAAACAATTATAGGTTACTAGTTTACCTTTCAAGTACTAATACCTCTGTATTTCGAGGGACCTGAAAAATAAAACTTATTTCTGCCATACAAGTGTTATAAAAGTTTTCACTTCTCTACTTATAAGTCACGTTAAACACAACCTGTACAATACAAGTAGATTTTACACGTACTTCTATGTCAGACCGACTATTCCTGTAGGTTCATTTTAATTTGGAACGTTAAGCAATTGATAACGTATGCGACGAATCGCGTGCTCCTTCGCCTAAAAGCTAAAATTTTGTAGTTAACCTGTTTCGTAGTTTAAATATCAATACAAAAAATTGTTAGGCCTTCTTGAAAAACCGGTACAACTGAGATTTTAGAAAATATGCCTTAAGAATGAAGTCACTAACCTGCTTTACAAAATAAATTATTGTATTAACGAAATTTGTTTTCTCTTACGAAATGCCCACCACAGGAATAGACGCATTTCTCTAAAAATTGGATCACTTTTGTAAAACAAAAATTTGTTTTGCGTGATTAACAGATAAGAGTAATATATATGTATACGATTGTGCATTTGTTTGTTCGCTGTTTAGCGCAAAGCTACTTGATTGGCTACCTATACTGTAATCATCTTTCGAGAAGAAACCCGGTTTTCAAATATAACGAACCTTCAGGCCTGCCGCTGAGTCAACCACTGGGAAATGTTTCATTTGTTTGTTTTTCTTACAGCAAAGCCACATCGGGCTATCTGCTGAGCCCACCGAGGGGAATCGAACCCCTGATTTTAGCGTTGTAAATCTGTAGACTTACCGCCGTACTAACGGGGGGCTATCTGTGCTGGCCGTCCCTAATTTAGCAGTCTAAGATTAGAGGGAAGGCAGCTAGTCATCACCCCCACCGCCAACTTTTGGGCTACTCTTTCACCAACGAATAGTGGGATTGACCGTCACATTATAACGCCCCCACGGCTGGGAGGGCGAGCATTTTTGGCGCAACAGGGATGCGAACCCGCGACCCTCAGATTTCGAGTCGCACGCCTTAACACGCTTGGCCATGCCGGGCCAGGAAATGTTTCGATTGATACACTTAAGTATTAGTAAATACGACAGTGAATGTTTTCTCAATATTTTTGCCTACAATACGTTTTTCTTACGATATTGATATATTTCCTGTCAGATATTAGAACCATAATCATCCACTCTACGGATCCACGTACGTTTATAAAACAATATTTCTTTATCAGGATTAGGGCACCTCACCTGGAAACGCAAAACCAGATTTCAGCTTCAGTTTGTTTGAAACTTCGCACTTCAGTGTTATTTGTCTTTGATATAGTGATACTTAAAACGAAATTACGTTTTTCCCAATAAAAAGAACATTAATGTTTTAACAGATACAAACAACCCAAGAGTTGGCGGGTGGGTGGTGATGACTAGCTGCTTCCCTTCCATTTGTTCACCCCAAAAGTAAGCATAACGTAAATGATGGAGCCTCTACAACACTCTATCCTGTGTTATCAGTTATACTTGGGTTTGATAATAGCTACATCATAATCGAAGCCACCACAGCTCCATATACTGTTAATAAACATGGTGGATTGTATCCACTCTATGTTTGCATAGACATTGTGGAGGCATGAGCAGGATGTTAAGGCGCTAGACTCGTAATCTGAGGATCGCAGGTCCGAATCCCCGTCACATCAAACATGATCACCCTTTCATCCGTAGACATAATAATGTTACGGTAAATCCCACTATTCGTTGGTAAACGAGTAGCCAAAAAGTTGGCAGTGGGTGGGGATGACTAGTCTTCCCTCTGGTCTCACACAGCTAAATTAGAGACGGCTAGCGCAAATAGCCCTCGTGTAGCTTTGCGCGAAATTAAAAACAATAACAGATAAATAAATACATTCGTTTTATGGGTGCAATATATGATTTGAACAAGTATCTGTATTTTTATTTTCTATTGTATTGACTCAGGTTGAATTTCGCGCAAAGCTAGACGAGGACTATTTGCGCTAGCCGCCCCTAATTTAGCAATGTAAGACTAAAAGGAAGGCAGCTAGTCGTCGTCATCCACCTCCAGCATTTGGGCTATTTTTTATCAATGAATAGTAGGATTGAACGTCATATTATAACGCCCGTGCGGCTGAAAGGGCGAGCGTGTTCAATGAAAGGGAATTGAACTCGCAACCTGAATACTGCTAATAACCAGGCCATGCCGAGAAAAACTATACAATTCACTCAAAAACTGGTACGTCAAACATTGTTTGTTAATAGCAATTGTTAATATAAGCACGCTTTTTATTCTAAGCTATTGAAAGATGGCTATAATTAATTGACGGACGACATAGTGTTATTGTAATTAGCCACCTCTAATTACTGAGCAGAAAGTGACCACATAGTCAGCAACATCTCCACCACTAGAACACTATCCAACTTCTAAAACTGAATAACAGAACTAGCTATTACAATATGCCCAACAGCTGAAAGTCCAATCGTGTCCACCAGCATTGCTGTTAAACCTATGACTTTCGGATCTGTAGCCTTGCACGTTAACCACTAAGTCTTGATCGACTCATAATTGATTAGCTATAAATTAACAATAATAGTTAATAATAAATAAAACAACAACAGAAGACGAACGGAAATTTGGCCGGGCGTGCTGTAAGTTTTAATTAATGAGTGTCGTAGTGAAAGGTATTTAATTATAGACTCCATTCGGTGCATAAATATGGCACAAAAATTGGAAGATATCTTCTATAATTATTTCAGTACATACAAATCAACATTCACGTGTTTCTTATGTAGATATTAAGTTATGACAATAAAGTTTTAAATTTCTCTTGCAACAGACCATTTGGTACTTTTTAGAAACTTTTTAACTTGGAAAAACCTTCCCTGTAGATGGCGCTAAAAGCAGCACTCTGAGAGCACTGCACACATCAGAACCCGATGTTGTAATATTAAGACATACTGATATCAACCAACAGATACCGAAAAATACCCTCAAAAAACTGATTTAAAACTATTGAGAGAAGAAGCAAAGACGACTAAACAACTAAACAAATGATTACTAAAGATTCAAAATGTATTAAACTTAAAGCTGGTTGGCTTCTTGTTCGTTGTTTTTTATTTACCACTGGAATAGAAAGAAACAAAAAGAACTGAAAAATGGCTCCTTATTTAGTCCATTTACAGCCTTTTCATGTAGATATCTATTGATTTAGAGGTTTTATAGGATTTTTTTTTATCTAAAACATGAGCCGTTCCAAAATTACTTGAATAAACTTTCTATGTAATAAATGAAAATAATAAAAAGGTACGAGTTTAATTACGTTTTTTATTGGCGACTTTTTCGGTTTTACCACGTGAGGAACCAAATATCCGCTCACACACAAAGGTTAATGGGACATCACATTTACAAAGTACACAGAAGCAGAGAGATGGATCCCCTAGTGGTGAATCTACCAAACTGTAACATATATATATGTATAAACTTTTATTTCTAGAAACTGTCTTTTCGTACAACTGCTATTGAATTCTTAAACCAACATAATTTTTAAATAGTGACAGTGAAAGACACAATAAGTATCAGCTATATATATGGATATTTAAGTATACAACTTGTAGTTTTATAATGCATATGTAACTATACAACTTGTGGTTTTATAATGTATATGTAACTATACGGTCTGTAGTTTTATAATGTACATGTAACTATACGGTCTGTAGTTTTAAAAATATGTAAAATGGTAAATAATCATTTTTAAAATAGTTTCAAACTTTGAGCTAAACATTCCAGTTGCAGAACAAACTGTAAAAAATAATGAACTAAATCTTTATATTAATTAAATATCTTTGACTTCGACAATAACAAACATCTTAAATGGCGTTTCTCCCCTTTTGTCAACTGCAAGTTTGCAGACTTTTAACTCTCCAATCCGAAGTTCGATTCCAAGCAGCGGACACAATTAATAGCCTAACGTGACTCTTAAGACAAACAAACAAACGTTTAATAAACAATACATTTCTCTGTAAATTTAAACAGTTGTTGGAGATGAAGTTATAATGAATGAAACTTGGTAACCTTGCATCTGTCCAACACGCACACAATGAACCAGCAACGTCCCTGAAGACCGACAGGAAGCCCACACGCACACAATGAACCAGCAACGTCCCTGAAGACCGACAGGAAGCCCGAACATCTTTGAATGAAAAGTTAGATTAATTTTCTACTCTTATAAAAACTGACTACAGAAAACAAGTTGGCTTGTGTGTCATAAAGCAGGAAGATGGAAATGTTGGTTTCCAGTGATGGACACAGCAGATAACCCAATATGTCTTTGTCCCGCAATAAATAAAGTAACTTCAAATGACGTTACTACATATTTATTTCTGTTTTATATTAAACACAAGTTGTTATTATGTTTCAATCAGTCTGTTTAATGCTATTGTCACGTTTCGCGAACCTTTGGCTTCGTAGAAAATTTTTCTGGTTTCAGGGTCTTTCAAGAACAGGTAGTTATTGTGTACATTTTCTAAAACAACAATATTTGCTACCACGTAATATTTGGTCTATATTTTATCCTAACCCATACCAGATTAGAATCAAGTGTTTCAGATAATGAATGTTGTACTTTAAAGATACTAGGCACTTTATTTCCTGACAAAGATAATTCTTAGACAGCTTCGACATCATACGTTCATACATCCTATGGTATAACGTGTTCATGTTTTAACTAGTTTTGGTTCCAAAGCCGAAACTTCTTGCTTGTAAATTATTAACGGTAATTTTGAAAGCTAATAACACCGGAAAAACTGGGATTTGATACCCACGGTGGACATAGTGCAGGTAACCGTTTATGTAAACAAATCGTTCCAAAGGTTGTTTTATTTGTCAGATTATTTTAACGGTTATTTTGACAGAAAAAGTGAATCATACCATTTATTTGGATGTCGAACCAATGTCATTTAGCAACTTAATACATTCGATTGTAAAGAATAGTTCTAAAGATGCCTTATAAAACAGCCTTTAAGAATATTATACCCTGCATTTTTTTATCTTTACCGCTTCAATGTAACCAATAAATAGCAATGTGCACTACCAGCAAGTTATTTAAAAGCTATGGTGAGAAATAATTAAAATAATGAGTGACTGTTTTTTCAGGTATATTTTATGCACTAGAGACATCGTAGAATTTTAGCGTTAATGGTTTTTTGTTGTTGTTTTATGTTTCTAGAGAGGCTTGACGTTTTGGCTTCTAAATTAAGGTTTTCAAACTGATAAAGGTTTCGGTATCGAAGACAAAAAGTCATAACTCTCTAGAAGCGGTCCATTATAGTCTATACTCTACAAGGAACTTCTATTTCATGACGGTTTTTTTCAATTTCAACGCTCGCGCACGTACGTATACACACGTTGATAAACTTGTAGAAATGTCGATACTAAGGGAAAATTCTACTTGAATTATGGATGTTACGAAACTAAAGTGATATGTCTTTACTTTAAAGGGAAGTTACTTAAAAACTGCTCAAATAAGAAAAGGATATTGAAAATCGAGCTTTTTTGTTTGTAACGTGAACGAAAAGAGAAACTCAGACAAAACACCAGCAATTATCGATTTTAATCTTTATTACTGATGCATTATTTCACTTACAAAATTATGTATAATACAACCGATTAAGAATATCAAAAATTAATAACTTAATCTTTACAAACTATCTTAATTATCTATGCATTCCAGTTTTCAAGTATTATCAGTAATTCTGAATAAATTAATTTATTTCTATAGCCATGTAATAGGAACTAAAATTACTGAATTACCACTAAGGTAAACTTAAATATAGGAAACAAAAGAGTCAAACACTGTTTTCAAGAATATTTGGTCTTCATGAAACGTAACTGAAAAGTATTCCAGATGTATTTCTTTGCTATATTGTTTTTAAATACAGATAAGGCTTAACCTTTTTTGTTACACAAATCATGAGTAATTTATTGAAATTGCAAAGACACATAAACTCCGTTTTTTTTTCAAGTAGTTGTTGTTGTTGTTTTCCAAGTGACGAATCCATCTGTTAGTACAAACACATAAAAACCCGTTTTTTGTTTCAAGTGAATATTCTGGAATTTCCATGTAAGTTGTTGTTGTTGTTTTACAAATAACGAATCCATCTGTCAGTTTGAGTGAATCTTTTCCTTTAGTAACATTATAATAAAAAAAAAGGTTCTGATTTGAAACGAGAAATTTCGCTTCAGTTCATGGGGTAAGATGGTATAAATCCTAATGACTAGCACGACAAGAAGAAGATTTCATAGCGCTCAAAAAAGTATTTTCCGTATTCCGAAATTTCTGGTACTAGCGTATTCAAAAGCCACCTAAGATAGTTACTTAAATAGGTCTACTGTAAAGCAGTAGTATTTGTTTCTTTCAGTCTTTTATCTTGCGAAATGTGATTGCAGTGAGCCTGGATAAATATTACAGTGAATTAAAGCCTGTTATATTTGTGATGAATTGTTTCTCAAACAGTGGGAAAAATAACACGTTATTTATATCACATTAACAAGGCTTTCTCTGAACGTGTTTTGTAACACACGGCTTTTGTTTTCACGTTTAATAAACCACTTCTCCATTCGGTCGATCAGAAAAGGGTGCCAATTGTACATTTCCTTGCTATCTTCCTCTAGTGAGTCGGTAACAGACTAGAAAATCCGTTTTAACGTTATTATAGTAATATCACCTTTTAAAGTCGTCCTCAGTTATAAACATTTGGATTCCTTTTATTAAATCAGCAGCCTTCTCAGCAATCATGATTACAGGGGCATTAGTGTTACCAGAGACTATAGTGGGCATGACTGAGGCGTCCACAACGCGTAGTCCTTTAACGTGTTTAACCCTAGGGAAAACACAAAACAGGATTAAACAACAGACACAATAATAAACAAATTTGTATGGAAACAAAGCTTTCCTGTTTCTTATGTATTGTGAGTTTACAGATGTGTATTTAACGAAACATTAATTGTGAGTTTACAGATGTGTATTTAACGAAATATTAATTGTTAAGGAAAGCTAATATATTAAGCTCAAACTTTGTGTCAGTCTGAACAAAATAGAAAGCAAACTACACCTACAGCAGTTTCGATGACAGCAGTAAATAAGTATTGGCATTCTCTAATACGGAACCTATTTATAACGAATGAGGTGGTGGTTTTGTGTCACATGCATTTAATATTTGTTTAAAAATTTCGCTTAAATAACCACCACCTACGTGGATTCCCTTTTGTTACCTGTAGCAAATTATCAAAGTCACTTATATATACATTCATAACCGTTCTTTTCAGAAAGATGGCATTAAAGATATGATCTTTTTTTTATTGTACAAAAGCTCCGAATTACACCAATATCTGAAATACAACCGTATTCTTAAAAATAAATAAATCAGTGACATTATCAAAGTGAAATGATCCATTTTCTACTAAATTATTATACATCACGTAAAATATTTTTACCTATTTACAAATATAACTTGCGGCATGCTATTTTCTTTAAAAAAAACCGTAATAAGCATGTATAAATCTTATATAATGTACTGAAGGTATTTGGTAATTCAATTAATTAGATCATTCAAAGATACGATTCTTAAAATAAGCATGGGATCTTCACAGTGTTCTATCTTTTAGTTAGACAAAGCGCAGCCGTTGTTATTAAACAACGACTTTCATACATTTTGATAATCGTGTCAGCTGACAAATCATATGGCCTTGTCTACCTATATTCAAACAAACTTATACGAAAGTTATTTGCAACAAACCGCCCATAACGTTTTACTGATTGTCTAGGAATGCAGCTAATGAACAGCGCGCTCTGCAAACTGTTGGGATGCAAACCATGAATTTTCACATTTATTGTCTGGCACACTAGCAATTAGGCCAATCCAGTATTAATAAAATAATACGCAAAAGGATATTTTTGAAAACCATACCACCCACATTCTCATTTATTACAAGTTTCATGCGGCAGGGATTCGAACCCGCGATCTTCGGACTACGCCAAGCCTGATGAAATAGAACCAACTCAGATTAAGCCTTGTAATATTTAATTATCATGTCAAGCTGCTCTATTATGATTTTTAAATATTGCATTAGAAAAAGGTTCAGTTGGTTTTAATTCCAAACGTTATAACCAGACACTTTCACCAATATGAATGTTGTACCGATCCACTGACTTACGTTTTAATTAATGTTAGTAAATTATTTACATTCAAATTAGTTATAATTATATACATAATTGGGAAAAAATGTAAAAAAAATAGCTGGATGGGTTTGTTTGTTTTGAATTTTGCACGAAACTAAACGAGGGCTATCTGCTCTAGCCATCCCTAATTTAGCAATGTAAGACTAGGGTAAAGACAGCTAGACATTAACATATACTGCATACTCTTGGGCTATCCTTTTTACAAACGAACAGCGGGAATGACCGTCACTTTATACTGTCCCCACAGCTGAAATGGTGGGTAAGTTTTGGTGTGATGGGGATTCAAACCTACGAAACTCTTTACCTGAGCTGATCCTTCAAATCATCAAACTATTGCCTTTCGTGGATGGGCCAGCCTTATAATTCTAAGTTTTTAGTTTTTGGAAGTGACATGTTAAGACTTGGACGGAGCCAAATAAATAGATAAACATACATATATAGTTCTAACACTTTCAGTTAAATTAATTGTTAATAGGCGATTAAATCCACATTATGAAACAATAATGAACTTAATACAAAACAAGCATTACAAAAATATAACTAAAATTGAAGTTATTTTCCTTTATCAGTCTTAGTTTCAAGCATTTAATCACAGCTGATAAAGTATGTTGTCATTGTTTGTTTGTTTTTGAGTTTCGGACAAAGCTACTCGAGGGCTATCTGTGCTAGCCGTCCCTAATTTAGTAGTGTAAGACTAGAGGGAAGGCAGCTAGTCATCACCATCCACTGTCTGTAGTCAGTTGTGGGAAGGGAGTTACCATTAATACTTAGATACAACTTGAAGTTAGAAATGAAATCACTCTAACAATTATACAAGGTAAAATTCCCAGCATCCTCTCTTTCTCTTCTATAATATGGGTGAGTTGACACAAACCTAGTAATCTTCGACATAGTCTTTCTGTCCCAGTGTACCGAAAACAATTATAATTCTAAATCTAATTACTTATCAGCCAACGATAGCCTTGAGTAACTGACGGCTTCTAAATTCTTTACACAGAAGTTTTCATAATCAACAATTTAGTTTTTAAATGTATCATGCTTGAGAGGAAAAGAAAGAAGTTGAGAGTTTAGAAACTATTATGGTAAGACAGTAGGAGTTGAGATATGTCACTGTCTCAAATGGATAATGTGATTTATCTATTAACTTGTGGTATATATGGTCTTAAGTATGAGGAAAACAACTAATTATTTACATTTAAGAATTAACCTACATAGATTTCAAAGTAGTAATAAAGGTTTTCTTCATTCTATTCAAATAAATTATTTTAACAAACGTTCGTTTATTAATGTCAAAATTACTATCTCGGAAAATATTGTATATATATATATAATATAAATTTATTAACAGAAAGAGAAGAAAAGTTTATTTTGAAAAAAAAAGTATTCTTTATAATAAATATGAAATTATTTAAAAATAAATTATCGATTATGGAAACTAATTTATGGAGAATTTAGAGGTCGCTAGTTACTCAAGATTATCCTTGGCTGAGAAGTAACTAAATTTATTATTATTACTACTATTTCGCTTACTATACCGGATGGAAAGACCAACTTCAGGATCCTGGGCTTGTCTCAGTTAGCCCAGGTTATACGTGAACAACTCTTTGAGAGAAAGTGAGAAAGCTGGGAGTTTTACGTTGTAGAAGCTTTAGGGTGGTCGAATTTCTACTTTGAGAGTACTGTATCTACATGTACGTATTATAGGTTTCTGCTTTCCCGCAAATGGCTGCGGACAATGAAAGGCAATAGATGTTGAGAAGCTGTATATTAACCTCTTAGATCCTAACCCTTAACCGATTTTCAATATCTGTTAGATAGTTTGACAACAACGTCTGTACTTTGTCTGATAGATGGAATATTCATAAGGCATTTGTGTGATTTGATCACAGACATTACCTGTTACGATTTAAAGTCAGCATCTAGAACTGACAAAAAACATTTTTTTTTCATAGTTCTATTGTAATGTTTGTTTTATATAAATATATGGACACTTTAAGTAGACATTGCATTTTACTTTCTTGTTGTGTCCAGTCATATAAAAGTTGTGATAAAACTTTTGCAACATATCAGAAGTCTTTTGCGAACACTCTCTAACAGTTTCGTCAATTAGGGCATACTCCACCTCCATTACTTAATAATAAATCACTTCAGTTATTTAATAATAAATCACCTCAGTTCAGAGTCAACAACAGTGCTTGGATCAGATGGGTCTCCCATCTTGCATGTTCCTACTGGATGGTAGATGGTGATTGTATAGGTACGTGCGACACATTCTAAGTAACTGTCGCTTAATACTGGGAATCTCTCGCAGCCTGGGAAAACTGTTTCAAACATTCTAGCCTTGAATCTTCTGAATGGTTCCGACTGTCCCACGTCAATGCTAATCTTCATCGCTAAAATAATTAGAAACACAATTATCTTGAATCTCTTTATATGACATTGATTAAAAAGACGATGCTACACTTGTCCGATAATTACGATTACACTAACTTTAAAAACAACACAAAAGCTAAAAGGTGCTTAAAACTAATCCTGGAATGTTACCTTCTACTGAGGAGTTCCAATGTTAGTTGTTAAACCTAATCTTTACTTTGTTACTTTGAAGTTCTAATGGTAATTATTTAGCCTGCTTTTAACCTTCTTACTGCAAAGTTCCAATGGTGATTGTTAAACCTACTCTTTGCCTTCTTACTACGAAATCCCAATAGTAGCTGTTAAACGTCATGAATAGGTACGTCTGTAAAAATTGCTGGTTTCATAAACTTGTCAACCTATATTCTTCCACCACATATTACAAAAGATTTAATAAAAATAAAACAACAATATACTCAATAAAGCGAGCATTACCTGGACTTTTTATTTAAATAACTTGTATAACGAACAAAGTTCTGTTCAATACATACCCTCGACTAAAGTTCTAATGTCGTCTGGATGGGTCAGGTATCGAGGGTTAATAACAGGTGGATTGTGTGGATCTGCAGATCGTAACTTGATGTAACCCCTACTTTTTGGTCTTAGTAATACCGGATACATGGAAAAGGAGTCTCTGTACAAATAGGGCTGGTACACCTGTTTCCATAACTAAAAATATAAGTAACTTTTAGTAAAATATATCCTGACAAAGAAGAAATTCTAAATTTGTTTTTAAGAGCTATACATGTAAACAACAAATGGTGCATTACAACCTGAAGAATTAGAAGTGGTAAACCTGTTTCTATAGCTTAACGAAATAAACAAAAGATGGTGCATTACACCCTAAAGAAGTAAAGGATGCAGATGTTTCCATAGTTAAAAATTAACAAAAGTTAGTTTATGGTTTATTAATCATTGAAAAAGTAGAAGTTATAAAACTCATTTCATAACTAAACCAACTTAAGTCAGTAGAATAAACCTCAAAAGGTGAGGCTTGTTGTTTAGGGTCTGTTTACCACATGGAATTGAACCCCGGATCTTAGCACTGAGAGGTCTTTAACTTACTATTGACTCACTGAGGGACTTTCTCAATTTAATGGAAAATCTTACTTTGTTAGATTATATTTCAGCTTTATTCCATATTTTGTTAAAACTGCTATTCTATTCCGTATTTTGAGTCCTCTAGTGAAACAGCAGTAAGTCTACGGACTTACAACACTGAAGTCGAGGTTCAATTCACAGTGGTGGATACAGCAGGTAGCTTTACTCTGAAACAAAAAACGCACTTTGGGCAATCTTCTTTTCATTTATTGACTGAATTTCAACTTTCTTCGACAGACTAAACAATCTTTCTTTTTCACATAAATTTCAACATTTTCAATACACTGGTTAATCTTGCTTTCACTGTTCAGTTAAATTTCAACTTTGTTTGATATATTTGCCAATTTTGCTTTCACTGTTTAGCGAATCTTTTCTTTACTGCTTAGTTTTAACTTCAATACACTGGCCAATCTTGCTTTGACTCTTTCGTCGAATTTTAACTTTTTATTCCACGTTCTGGGTAATCTTGCCTTCAGCTTATAGCTGGATTTTGTCTCTGTTCATGTTATAGAGCTCTTAGAACATTTAAATCAATATTTTACTTTGCAGCTAGAATAAGCCTTGTCCTTAATATCGTCATTCATTAATTCTGTTTTCTTTTAGCTTAAACTTACCGTTTCTCCTACACCCTGGACTTTGCGTATAGTTCTGCCCCCATCGGAAGACGGACTGCTGGATATGAAATGGATCTCAGAATCAGGATAATCATCAGAACTGTTACTAAAACCAGTCCTTATAAATCCAAGTCCCTCAACACCACCCAACATGGTAAGAGGACCTTTAACATATAATAAAAACTTCTTATAACGTTTCGTCCAGAAAGTTTGATGACACCTAAACTGATAAAAAAATTCTAGCTTTTAAACTAATGTCTGGAATATTATTCGAGCTTTGAAAAATGTACCATGAATTATGAAGTGTAATTTTTATTTTAGATTATCTGAAGCGAAGATATAGTGATTTATCTCATAAAAAACTTTAAGTACGTATTTATTACACGAAAAATAACGTGAAATCCATTAGTAAATACAATCACAAGATTTGGGTTTTATTACAAAATCATCATACTAAGAAGTATTACATGAGGTTTCAAGTCAAGATCAAACTCTTGTTTTGTAGAAACACCAGTAGTGACATAAACATTCTAATACGTCCTCTGTTCTAATCAAATTATTATGAAATTGGAATAATATTTTGCTTCTTGTTGTTATGTAGTTTAGCACCAGGGTAATGTGAAAAAGAGATGCAGACATAATGAGCTACATTATCAACTGTATAGACCCATGTTAAGATGATATAGCCCCTTGTTAAGATGATATAACCCCATGTTAAGATGATATAGCCCCTTGTTAAGATGATATAGCCCCTTGTGAAGATAATATAGCCCCTTGTTAAAATGATGTAGCCCCATGTTAAGATAATATAGCCCCTTATTAAGATGATATAGCCCCACGTTAAGATGATATAGCCCTTTGTTAAGATGATATAGCCCCTTGTTAAGATGATATAGCCCCATGTTAAGATGATATATCCCCAGTTAAGATCATGTTAAGATGATATAGCCCCATGTTAAGATAATATATCCCCATGTCCCTTGTTAAGATGATATAGCCCTTGTTAAGATGATATAGCCCCATGTTAAGATGATACTTTACTTACTACTATGTGATATTTCTCATTTCCTCTAACCAGTAATTATACTAAATGATAGAAATCTTCATCATAACATTGGGTTATCTAAATATGCCACATTTTAAGCAACACAAATTTTAAAGTTAGCCCATAAGGACGTATAATCTGCCCACAATGGATAAGAATAAGTAAAATTGACACATTCTAAGTGGCTTTGATGCTACTGGAAAACAAAAGATAAAACAAGCATCCAAAAATAAAGATAACTTTTACTCTATCAGTGACATTCAGATGTTGAGAATAAAAGACATAAGCAAACAGCTAGCACGATCATATATAATATTTATTGTTGTCAACAGTAGAAACCTGTAGTTGAAGATATATATATATACACCATACACACAGCCTTCAAATGGTGACATTGTCTCCAACAGGGGGAACCTGTGGTTAGGGTATATCTACACCACAGCCTTCAAATGGTGATATTGTTGTCAAAAGGTAGAACTTGTGGTTGGAGGTATATATACACCACAGCCTTCAAATGGTGACAATGTTGTCAACAGTGGAAACCTGTGGTTGGAGTTATTTACGTAACATAACCTTCATGTGGTAACAATTGTTAAACAATATAGAGCTAAAGTACAAAACATTTCTTATACACAAGTGTTTAGATGGAAACAAAAAAAAACTTGTAAAACAGAAACAACCTTAAACGGCAACCCAGAAGAACACTTACATCCATAAAGTAAAGAAACGGATCCATCTGCTCCAAAAAAATCCATTAAAAAGGTGGTTTAAAACATCATACTTAGAACAAGGTTGAGGAAAACAAATAAAACAATTGAGAGAGACAACTGTAACCTTGTACTTTCATGGTTAATAATACCAACCTGAGTAAAGAGATAAAAAATGTTATTAAACGCATCTTTACACAAATGGTTATTAACTGAGAGTCTGAAACTGTTACAGCAACACCGACCAAAGATATCATGTTATTTCACGTGCACCAGGTCGAGTTGTGAGTCTTTTATATTTCGACAATTTGAAATTACATTCCCATAAAAAAGTAGGTGGTTTTTTTTTCTTTAGCACATGCAAAGCTTATTAGTGTTAGCTGTCCTTAATTTTCAGCTGACATACAACAGAAAAGTCATACCTCACAACCAACTCTCAGGCTATTATTATGTGACGGAATACTGAGGTTGGGCTATTACTCTTGTATAGCACCCAAATCCCTGGATTACGAATTATATGTTTGTGGCAAAAGGACACAAACCATTGATTCTCAGATTCACAGTCCGGCACGTTACTCAGTTGCCACACCGGGCCCAATTACAATAAGAACTATTGCTTTTGGCCATTTAAGTTGATAAACCGATACAATGCAGAGGACATCGTGCTACCTTCGGAGGCATTCCGATGTTACAATAAACTAATCAGAATGAACTTGGTGAAGGGCCATTTGAGACCTGTTGCCATTACATTAGTGTGGTAGAACAACATTATATGTAGCAGTACTGCTTAATATAGGACCATTTGAAACCTGTTACCACTGCATTAGCATGGTAGAGCAGTACCATGTGTCGTGCTAAAGTACCCAACAGTAAGAATGGACTTTTAACCTTTGTCTGTTTAAAAGTGGTCTTGAAAGTCAACGTTTTCAGGTTTGTGAAAATCTTATTTTGAAGCCCGCTGTCCACTAATGACCTTACGATCCAACAAGGTGTTTGTATAACTTTCAACAACTTGTCCACACGTTACACCGTGTCTAGTTTCAATGATTTATTTATTTATATAAAGGGCAGTCGCATGAAAGGAAATGAAATAAAACATACTTTACCTTTACCATATAGGAAAAAACTCTGTACAATAGCTGGCCTAGTGAACCGAGTGGGAATGATAGAAATTTGTTGGTCAATCAAGAAGTGTATTCCAGCGGCGCCCACGTGGTCATGGAGATTTTTACCCACTGGCAAATTGGCAATGACAGGGATCTTTAAAGAGAAAAACAAAAAGTTATATATGTTTGGGACTTTATTATAAAATATCAAAACACCAAATAGATCACGACAGTAGTGTTAAAATAAAACAGTCGTACAACTATAAAATTAATTTGAAATAGAAGGTTATTTAACTAAAATGAAATGTTTAAATTTTGAAATAATGCGCCTTAGACCTAACTGCACATAAACTTATACCGTTTGTTCATAAAATATGTATTTTGGAAATAGATAATTCTACTCATTGCTGATAAAATTACAGCAAAACAATTGAAAAAAATATATATATACGAATCCCTACACCTAGCGTTTCAAGATGATGGCGAGGGCCAATCCCTGATAACATCAGAATTTGAGGGGTGTTGATGGTCCCAGCAGACAAAATGATTTCTTTCCTAGCGAACACAACACGTGGTAAGCCTTTATGAAGGAACTTCACCGCTCGTGCCCAACGATGACTGTCAAACAGGATCTTAAAATATCATAAACAAAAGTTTTGTATGGTGTAAAATCGTTTGAACAGGTTTTGAAACACATTTTTTGTTTTACTAGAAACAGGCTGACTAGACTAACTTTAAAAACAGTACACTGGGCACCCGCAACAATGTTGGAATATATTTATAATATCAGAAAGACATCTCAGTTACAATTTAATATTCTTGCAAGCCTATTTATGATGAAACATTGGCGAGAGAAACACGTGGCTGATGTATAATTAACAAGTTATTGTAAGTATTTACGTATCAACAGATAACTGGAAATGTAAGCGGACTGAAAAGTTTGAATACATAATGAAGATTAAATTAGTTTGGTCTACCTTCGTCACGTGAGCTTGGAGAAGAATGTTCAAGTTTTTCCTTCCTAGAGCTGGTTCAATATAGGCTTTAGAGACACTACATCGCCGGCCATTTCTGATCGTTCCCTGAGGTACAGAAAACCCTGAAAAAAAAAGAGAAATTGTCTTATTGTTTAGTTGAGCTATTTAGTTTCATTGTAAACCCAACATACGACAAAAATTACTTCAAGTTGGAAAGATATCCAAGAGATACTTCATATGAACTCATATTTGTTTCATGAACGACACAAGGACTATCGCTTGACGTTACAAGTAGCATTTATATCAATACCATGCCTAATGTATATCAGCTGTTTTGATGAGTTCTGGTATTAAACAAAAAGCTTCGTCGGCACTGAATATGGAAAAGATATAATGTTGTTGACATATTATGATATAATCTTCTTTGATTTCACTCATTAATCCATAGAATCAGTTGCATGATATAATCTTCTTTGATTTCACTCATTAGTCCCTAGAATCAGTTTGTACATTTTATATTTAATAGTTATGGTGAGAAACGACAATCGTAACAAGAAACTAGGCTTATGTTTTCTAATTGTTTTAATGATGAAAATCAGGAACTTTCATGCAAATTGCAACAAATTTAAGTATGAAGTTACCTGTGTTAGAGAAGCCTTTGATAGTGAAGTGCTTTCAAAAACATGTGTTATTACTTCAATATTAAACATAACAGTAGAAATAACACACATATTTACTGTAAAATTACTATTGATCCCCATAACTATTATTAAATATAGTCATTGATTCTGATCAACGTGATTTGAAGTTTGAGTTTGAAAACACTATGGGAAAAATCATCGTTCAACCGTTCTAAAAAATTAAATGACAAAAAATCATGTTCGAATAATCTCTTTCAAGTCGGAGAACATTTTTTTCGATTGCGCATAAAAGTTACAAAAATACAAGGAATTTACTTGATAATTAAAATAACAAGAGTCAGTCTACTGATAAGCATAAATCGATCTTCGTTTTATATAGAAATTGCAGACATTTGTGGCTTGAATTAGGCCTTAAAATAACTTAAATAAACTGCTAATTCACACTGACTTCTTTACTGCCTTCTTATTTGAATATTACTTAACACGAATATGAAGGAATCTTTCGTGGAACATGTGTAACGTCTTAGAAACAATTGTACTTTATGAATAAATTGTAAGATTTCTAGATAAGTTCATTGAAACAGTTCTGTTATAATAAATATAGCTGGAAAGGAAACCGAGATTTTACAGAATATACAAAACTTAAAGGTTGATAGTTATGTTTACAGTATTAGTTTTTGAAGTCGATTCTCTTCGTACTAAAATCTGTATAAAAGAAACTATTCACGTTGTTGTTGCAGGTTTATCGGGACAAAACTATACTACAAGCTCTCTGTATTCTGTCTTTCGCGGAGAATCGAATACCCGATTTTAGTGCTGTAAGTCTGTCAACGTATCATTGACCCACCTTAGAACAGAGGCCAGCCAGCTAATTCTGATCTAGTACCCTTCCTTGCATCACAGTGGCTACAATTGCATACGTATACTCAAGATATATTCATATCATTCTATTTTACACCTTCTATCGATAAGATGTTCCATTGGATGAAATAGAACCTATCATGTTAACAAAATTTCTTTTTTAATCTTAAACGAAGACAAGACCGTTTCATTAAATATTATTTTTAGATATTTAAATAAATTAACCAATCAAATATTAATTTTATCAGTTTGGATCTTAGCATTATTAACTTCATAAAGAGCTTATTTAAATATAAGTATTCCTACAAATAATAATAACTGATGATTCTACATCCTATAATTATCTTATAATTTCAAATCTATTAAAGTTAAGTATGTGACATTTAATTATCATTTCTATATAGCTGAAGATGTATAGTATGCAATAAGATCAACATAATGAGTTATATTAATATGCTTAGTCAGTTGAAAGGAAGGATGTAAGATCTTATTGATACAGAAAACAAAACTGAAACATGGAGATCTCACTTGAAGAGTATAAAATTTTTATAGTGTTTTTTATTTTTAATAAAATCATTCATTCATTTAATTAATGTTTATCGTTGCTAAAAAAATATGCATAAGTTTATAAATCAATCCGTTATGCCAGAATTTATCAAATGTTTTTTAAAATATCTATCAGTTTTTATCTTTAAAATCATCAATTACATTATCTGTTAAAAAGCTGATGTAAAAGACAACCAAACATTTTATTATCATAACATACTGTAGACTATCAAAATTAGGCTTAGTATATTGGATATTTACAATTATTTTTTTCAATCTCAAATATTGTGACACCTTGCTGATTGAAACTGTAAGGGCTATAATTGCTATGAGAAATTTGAAAATTTAATTATTAATTAAAATGCAGTTCAAACATTCATCATTAATTATTGCAGCATTAATTCACTCACATACCATTGTTTTTTCTCAAGTTCCTGAGAACATTTCTTTCATCATTGTGAATCTGACATAATTATATTATAAAACAGTATATTTATTTTTATTACTATTAAATATTTTCCAAATTCACCAATAAATTTTATTTTGTCTAAATAATTAAAAAATTCCTTATAATCCGTGATTTTTGGATTATAATCAATTCTTTTTGTTTTGTTTAATATATAGATATTGATTACGTTTTTATCGTATGAATTTTATGTCTTCCATTTTGTTTAATTATTACATTTATTTCTTAAGTGAATTTCCAACTTGTATTTGAGTACATAACTTGAAGTACCCATATCTGCTGCATTGATAATAATTTTGCTAACGAATGTTCTACTATGTATTTATTTGTTCCTTATTTTTCATATTGGTAACATTATAATTTTAAAGAGATAATTCCATTCAGCTTCCATAAATTAGTGTTTAAAGTATTTATATTAATGTTATTTTCCTTACTTAAATAATCTAAAAAAAAGTATTACCTGGGATGTTATCATTACTTACGCCTTAACCAATCTCAAAGTTGTTTATATATCTGTAAAATTTGGTTTCAATAAAAATAAAATATTTAATATCAGTTTCATCAGTAATATTCATGGCCTCTTTAACCATTCAAGACAGTGAGATTATATTTCTTAATTATACTAACCTGTTAATGAGAACTATTCTCGTTCGTTTTTAAGTAACCAAATGCTTACTATTCAAATATTTTGAGGTAACTAAATTTGAATTCTAATTTATAATCTTTGAATTCATTATAACCGCAATAATTGTTTGTGAAACATGAATATTAGCTGTTTTAGTTTTTATATTATTTACAAACGATATATCAGCAACATTAATTTACGTGTTTTACTAAACCTGGAATATGTTTTTTTTTCAGAATTCTCTCATATTTACAAACATTAAAAACTTATGGCATTAAACTTTCTTTTCAATTAACTTGGTTTCTTGCATACAAATAACATTAAATGTTTCATTATTACTCTAAGCTGTCTAATAAACACGTTACATATTCATGGAAGTTATTTTTAGTTAAAAATTTTTGAGTGTTTATTGTTAATATTTTGTCCATTTTTAAAACATTTTAATAGATATACGAGTTCAAGATCTGGATGAAACTAAACCAAATTTTATACATAACCAAAAATTAATTTTACAATGTCACTTTGTTTGAATTTGGAATGTTTTGATTTTATCACAGTTTCATCACGAATATTTGTAAATTGAAATGTCGTTTAGTATTTTAAACGTCTTAAGGTTTATTCAAAACTAGATATAATTATGTCTTGTTTCAATATTTTGATGTATGTTCTGTTATTTCTATTTATTGGCAAATTTGTAAAGTAAGCCTCTATTTTTTAAATTTATGATGCAAGCCATAATTTGCATGATGTTTATCTCCACAATTAATACATTTTGTTTAATATTTTTTAAAGTTTTAGTTTCATGATCATCAGCATATCGTACACACTTACTAGATCCTGTAAATTTATTTATAGTGTAAAATTTTTTGATAATTGTAATACCGAACCATGAATATCAGTTTTTTTCAAATTAATTATTCATTTTTGAAACGTAAATATTTAATAATAGGTTAATTTTCTAGTAACTCCTTGGAGGCCCTAACCAAATACAGCTCTCTGTAATGACCATACCTCAACGATTTATTTGTAGAAATAAACATTATTCTAGATAGTTGACTCGTAAAAGTCTCAGTATTGAGACCGAAACGTCTTTAAAAGAAAATAGAAAACGTATCATATAGTTTCTAGTTATGAAATATTTGTAAGGTGTCCGAAACACTACTTAAACCTATACCAAACGAGAACTGAAAAAAAACAACTGTTTTTCCATTTCCACAGCTTCACGTTTTACTTTAACTTCTTGTGGTACTTAATTAGAATAAGCTTTTGAATGATTCAAGTTAGTGTGGTATAATAAACAAGGGTCTTCTAGGCAGTACCTTGTGATATAAAAACGAAAGACTAGGAATGCTATATTTGATTACGTAATAGGCTAAGATGTATGTCAGAACGAAAAAAAATTAAACTTACATTATTTTTTGCTTCATTCATTAGGCCTACATAGTGGCTTAAACATACTACTGACCTGTTTGATCAGTTCTAATGAGATAAATATTATGATATCCAAGAGACTAGCCTGCGACTACTAAGGCTTATCCTAAGGATGAAATATATGATGGTATTATAACAACCTAGCTTACCTGTTTGATGAAGCCTAATGAGGTAAATATTACGATATCCAAGGGGCGTGCCTGTGACTACTAAGGCTTATCCTAAAAATGAAATATATGATGTTATAACAGCCTTGCTTACCTGTTTCATGAGGCCCATTAAGATAAATATTATGATATCCAAGGGGCATGCCTACGACTATGAAGACTTATCCTGAGGATGAAATATATGATGGTGTTATAAAGCCTAGCTTACCTGTTTGATGAGGCCCATTGAGATCAATATTAAGATATCCAAGGGACATGCCTGCCTCTACGAAGGCCTGCCCTAATGGTGAAATATATGGAGGAGTGTCAACTGTCTGTGGACCTCCTATACCATGGTATCCTAAAAGAGTAAATCAGAATATTTTTACTAAGAACAAATGAATGTGACTATTCTATGAAACAGATGTGGCATTCGTTGATGAGAGATTTTACTATACAGTATTTGTATATCAACTTTCCAATTTTTTGTAACGAGTGAAAAGTGTCATTTCGCGATAATTCAACGACATTCTCATTTCTGGTTTCTCATTCAGCGAGTTCAACCTCAATCATAAAACTTACCATTGAAAGCATATAACGGATCACGGTTGTCTTCGGACTTGAGAAAATAAGGGAGCACTTCTTGCCAACTCCAACCACGAGCTCCATGTTCTGCCCACTTGTCATAGTCTCGAGGATTTCCCCGTATATACAGCATATAATTCATTAAACTTGTTCCACCAAGCCCCTTACCACGAGGCCACAAGCTTCTCTGTATAAAAACCAATTCGTGTGATATTAGAAAAAGGTTAACTTGATCAGTCTTATCTTAGGCTGGATGTAGCTTTATTGCGATACGCTACCTTGGATATAGTTATATTATTTGATAAATGTTTCGATTTTAGAATTAAATTAAATTTGTATTTCGTATTTATTATGAAGCATTTATCTTATGTCATCAGTAATATTGACCAAACGAAAGGTAACCAATCAGCAGTATCCTCCTACTGTCTAGAATAAAGGATTGGCTGATATTTTTGTCACACATTTCGGTGTAAGATTCAGGTGTATTTTGTGGTTATCATATGCATTTGAACCCGGCCCGCCAAGTCCAAAATGCAGTACTGTACCACAGAGACAACCCGTACCAACATTAAAATTTCAAATTTTAATTTGATTTAGAGAAGATATGACTGAAATATTTAAAAAATAAAAGCTTTTTTTCTTATATCCAAAAAAATTGCAAACATAAACTACAATGTAACGGAATTTGAATGATTGGAAAGCAGTATCCACCCTTATTACTTTATCAGGCAATATTGTGTTGCTTATTTATTTCATTTAGTTTACTCAGTGAATATGCTTGTAACATTTCGGTAAAACAAAAGAACGAAGCAAAGCCTACCTTTCAATTCTTTGAATTAGGTTCCAACCAAAACAAAGACACATTTGTTAACTTACCTTGCCTTTCAGACCGAAGCAGGCAGCTTCTTGTGGTACAGTTTTAAAAGCCCAGTCGTACTTGGTAAGTTGCAGTTCGGCAGATAGTAGGGGTACAGAACTAAGTACATCTGGTAAACCTCCTGCTTCCAGCAATAAGATACTTGTATTGGGTTCTTCCGAGAGTCGACTTGCTAAAGTTGCTCCTGCCGAACCAGCCCCAACTAAAATGCAGCAAGAAGTTTCAGTTTCATACCCACTGAGAGTTTTATGTTTTTCTATTTTAATAAACAATTTGACAGCAGAATACTGGACGGTATTGTGTGGATGAGCTTTGATTATTATGAACGTATGAGGTAGGGTAAACTTTAAAAAAATCACTTACTAAGTTGGAATAGCACAGTGGCCAGTTCTTGAATTCAGTTAAGATGCAGTTGACATACTTATCTGATTGTTTGACAAGAATTATAAAGTTTTCATTTTTATCCATCTCAGGTATGATACGTTGATCCTATTGTTCTTATTAGGACTAACAGGCTAATAATTTAAAGCTTTTAAGAAACAATAAAATTTGTATTCCATCTTTAAGCCTATAATGCTTGAAGAAATGTTAGAAAATATTAAAGATAAAACAGAATTAGAAGATAAAACTGAGATTTACAAAATAGAATTAGAAGATAAAATTGAGATTTACAAAATGGAATTGGATGAAAAAATTGAGATTTACAAAACAGAATTAGAAGATAAAACTGGGATTTACAAAATGGAATTAGAAGATAAAAGTGAGATTTACAAAATGGAATTGGATGAAAAAATTGAGATTTACAAAACAGAATTAGAAGATAAAACTGAGATTTACAAAATAGAATTAGAAGATAAAATTGAGATTTACAAAATAGAATTAGAAGGTAAAATTGATATTTACAAAATAGAATTAGAAGATAAAACTAAGATTTACAAAATAGAATTAGAAGATAAATTTGAGATTTACAAAATGGAATTAGAAGGTAAAATTGATATTTACAAAATAGAATTAGAAGATAAAACTAAGATTTACAAAATAGAATCAGAAGATAAATTTGAGATTTACAAAATGGAATTAGAAGATAAAACTGAGATTTACAAAATGGAATTAAAAGATAAAATTGAGATTTACAAAACAGAATTAGAAGATAAAACTGGGACTTACAAAATAAAATGTAAATGTGGAAGTATTTATATTGGTTAAACTAAAGGGAATTTAAAATACATATTACAGTAACATGCAAGTTACGTAAGAAATAATAAAATACAAAGCTCTGCCGTAACAGAACACGTAAAAACCATATAACATAATTTTGTTTTATGGGGAAAAATTACAAGTTAAACTTAATCTCGCAATATTACAGATTGAACTATCAGAGAATCACTAGAAATAATAACATAAAAAGAAGTATTGAAGGAGACAAAGGGTAATTAAGTCAGTGCACAGAAATGTGGCGTGATGTGTTATAAAAGTTGATTAAAGAATTACATAAATAACAATGTAACGAAATATCACATAACATGGGAAAAATTATTGTGTCTTGCAAAAACTTTTCAAGAAGACGTCGAAGCAGCGTATATGTAGTGTTCTATTAAAGTGGAAGCCAATGACGGCTTCAATAAAGTTCTTAAAATTGAACAAACATAAAACGTTGATTTTAATTGTTTATTAAATTTTAAATAAAACGCAAGCGCTGACCATTTACGTTTAATCGATAGCTTATCAGTTAGTAAAAATTTACATTCAATATATCAGTAAACTAGGTATGTATATATCACATATATGACTGTTACTGATTCTGTAGCATTAATATTACCTCTCATTCAAGTATTAGTCCTAGTGATAAAATAAATATTGTACTTTTCTCACTGAACTGATTTTTCAATGACTGTTAAAGTATGTAATTAACTTTACTACAGTAACGTATTTTTGTGTATATTGTCAAATCTTACACCAACGACAAATCAGTTAAGGGTAACCTTGCGTTTAATGTTACGATTAATGGACTAACTATATTTTTCTCTGCCGTTTAAAACAATGATAATATTGTTCGAGTAAAATCTCTATTATGTAAGAAAAAATAAACACTAAATATCAAATATGCAAAACCAAACAAGTTAGAAAGACAAAATAATTAATTATTTCTCGATCGGTTTGTTTGTTTTGAATTTCGCGCAAAGCTACACGAAGGCTATCTGCGCTAGCCGTCCCTAATTTAGCAGTGTAAGACTAGGGAGAAGACAGTTAGTCTTTACCACCCACCGCCAATTCTTGGGCTACTCTTTTACGAATAGTGGGATTAACTGTCACATTATAACACACCCACGACTGAAAGAGCGAGTATGTCGATGATTGGTGCGGCGCGGATTCGAACACGCGACTCTCAGATTACGAGTCTTATCTCTCGACCTACCTAATTTTGAAGCACTTAGTGACCAAATAGAAGACAGCCAGTTAGCAACCTTCTAGAATCCACACTAAAGGACTGAATGTTACTCTTATAATGCACCCACACATTAAAGTGAGGGGAATATTTTGAGGTATTACATTGATTCAAACTTGGTTCGCCATCTCCTTAATCCCAGAGCAAAACTATATAACACCCGATATAAATAACGTTTTATTCAAAGCATGTCGATCGAAGTGATAGAAATCAAAACTCGTAGAACACGTTTGAAGACGTTAGTTTTAATATTTATTCAAAATTAACCCAACTTAGCTTATTTGATCCATTATCATATTATTTATAAAAAGTTCCAAAAGTGATTAATATTTAGAGACAAACCTGAACCAAACAACTGGTTTTGTCGTGTTTGTAATCGCAAGACCAGAGCCATAGTTTGTCGTCCTGATTGGAGCGTAAAATAAAATGTATTTCTGTCAAATATTGCTATCCCCTTCATTGGCACACTGGTACCTCTGCGGGCTTACAATGCTAGAAGCTGGTTTTCGATACTTATGGCGAGCAGATACAGATAGCCCATTCTGTATCTTCGTATTTAACTTCGAACCAACTAACCAACGAAGTGTGAACTTTTATAAAACGCAATCAGCTGAAACGAGAAAGCCGAGGATCGAACCTCGGACTCTATACCACCATGAAACACAGATCAACAGCCGAAACATAGGTTTCTTTGATTTGAATTTCGCGCAAAACTACACGAAGGCTATCTGCGCTAGCCGTCCTTAATTTAGCAGTGTAAGACTAGAGGAAAGGCACCTAATCATCACCACCCACCGCCATCTGCTAGGCAACTCTTTTATCAACGAGTAGTCACCTTATAACACCCCCACTGCTGAATGGGTGAGCATGTTTGGTGTGACGGGGATTCGAACCCGCGACTCTCGGATTATGAGTCGAGTGCCTTAACCACCTACCCATGCTTGACCCGCCAAAATATAGGATGTCTACAAGTAGATAATTATAACCTAGTATGAAAAATAGTAACTAACTGATAATTAGACGTGAGTGATCGTATAGAATACTAATGATGACTTTGGAAAATAATCCACGTCCAAAATTAAAACCTTTATCAGCAGTTGCTTAGTTATAAAATTAAAACAATATTTGACTTTGTTTCTAAAGTTTGACTTAGGCATTAAACATGCTACGCAGCGTATGTAGAAAAATTATCGAAAATGTTTGTTTTTCTAAAATACATATTTATGTATCGTAGACGATAAGAGTTAATATAAGAAACTTAAGACTGAGTAATAAACACTTTAAAAGCCTATCTTTCAAGAACCTTCTATTTCTAATTATCGTGGAATAAAAGAAGAGGACAAAATTAAGAGTAATAAATATTTTTATTTCTTGCTTTTGAAGTTCATGTTGTAGCCTACAGGGTGCATTATTCTTCTCTGGATTCATGACGATCGCACGTTTTACTGACGACAGTACAAACTGCAACGCTAAGAGTCCTCGAAGCGAAGTAGTTTTAGAGTCTACTGGCTGACTGACAAACAACACACTACTATGCTTCTTATATGTACCCCTTGAATGAATTTATTTTCTACGTCTTTCCATAACTGATACTTATATTATTAAAGTATTTGCATTTCATTTACGTTAATCGATTCGTCCATTACTGCATGTGCGTGATATGGATGTTATTAGGTCTTGGTATACAGCTTACGTCAACTGTTTCGTCTGTTTCATTTTATGTGTGATATTGAAATGATTAAACACTTAGAAATACAGCTTATATCAAAGACTTTGTCACTATTTTCTTCCTAGAGTGATATTAATATTAACAAAGCCTTGGTATATCATTTCAATCAATGTTTCGTTTATTTCTTACCATAACAGGAAGCTTCATTTCATGTAGAATATAAAAAAAAAAGTTTAAATGTTGTTCAAAAAAGAATTTTCCTGATGAATACACCGTTACTTTGGTACAGAAATCTCATTGGTGAACAGATATTTAAATAATACCTGTACTTTCTGGCCCAATCACAATCGTTTTATCAGCTGCTGGTCACGCTCTGTTTCAATCCAGCCGTTCGCGATGTCCTTCCTACTTCAACTATCTTAACGTAAAATCAAACAATTATTTTAATTGGCCTTTAATTTTTATTTTCCATTATAATATCCTATCCTAAGCCCACAGAATTTTAGCTGACGTCATATGCAATTATTCGAAACGTACGTTACAAAGGTAAGGTTTTGTAGCTTAAAGAAAGGCTCCACTGGCTTGATGACGAATTATACAAAAATGAGTTCGTTAAAAAATCTGTTTTTATGACAATACAAATGCTGTATGTAACACATTTTTCGCATTGTTTATTCTACGTATGGTGTCATTCGATAGTGCTAGACGTTATCCTTACAAACAACTGGATGAGATATTAACATTTAACTGTTTTGTGTTATACGTTAAATCTTTTAAAACGTTTTGCTTGAATGGACTCGAATTCTTACTTTGTTCATTACATTGAAAGTCTGAAATGTTATACATGTTTGACTACAGTGCAAATCAAACATTTATGCCGATTATTTCTGGAAAATGTTATTAATAGAATGATAATCTAGGAAAAGTTTGAATACTGATAGATGTTTACAGAAAGTAAGAAATTTGTGTGTCTTAGAGCTATGCTACGTTGGACTATCTGTTGTGCACATTCTGGGAAACCAAATCCTAGATTTTAATGTTATAACTCCCTAAATTTACCGCTGTTTCACTGAGGGACTTACATAAAACAGAAAATAAATACAACTCCAATGAAAAACCGAAAAATTTCCTTATTTTTTTTGTGTGTGTCCATATATATATATCAGCAATGTTTGTGCAAGATAGCTAAGATAGATATACGGTACCTTAAAAGATTTTAATTCGTAGTTTTGAGAAAATACCTGTAAAGAGAAAAGCAGAAAACAAGAGTGTGTAATACTAGTTATTATAGTAATATAAAAACATCCGAGAAAAGAAGGTTCTAACACACAGCTTTGTGGAAAACACAAGTTTTGAAACCGAATATACTCAGGCCTCAACATAAATCCTTGTGGAAGTCAGATACTCTGAAACCGAATAAACTCATCTATCAATATAGGACGCTTTTTGGAAAGCATGTTATGAACCAATTATACTCTGCCTTTAACACGAAAATCTTTCTGGAAAGCAGAAACTCTGAACAAGAATATACTTAATTATGAGTGCAGAAAGCTTTGCAGAAAGTAGCTGTTATTAAACCTAATAAACTCAGCCATCAATACATAAAGTGGCAGTGTCTTATTTGTTTAAACTTTCTGTGATGAAATAAAAAATAATAATTAGTTTAAGAGATCCATCACAGAAGTTCAATAAAAATTCACAAACATTCTTCTTATAAATTATAAATTGACAAAATAACGTCTCCATTAGTACTGGGGCCCGGCATGGCCAGGTGGGTTAAGGCACTCGACTCGTAATCCGAAGGTCGCGGATTCGAATCCGTGTCACACCATGCATACTCGCCCTTTTAGCCATGAGGGTGTTATTATGTTACAGTCAATCCCACTATTCGTTGGTAAAAGAGTAGCTCAAGAGTTAGCTGTGGGTGGTGATGACTAGTTGCCTTCCCTCTAGTCTTACACTGCTAAATTAGGAACGGCTAGCGCAGATTGTCCTTGAGTAGCTTTGCGCGAAATTTAAAGCAAACAAACAAAACCATTAGTATTGCTCCATTCTATAGTATTACTGAGTAAATGAATAACATATTCTATTCACTCGCTTGGAAAACACGCGTATGTAACAATATTTTCGTTTTCTTCAGTGACTATAATCTGACATACTGAGACACTACTTTTATTCATCGCCATATAAAAATCTATATACATTTGTACTTCAAGTTAAGTAATTTATAACGAGTTGCTATGTTGTAATGTACCTTACTATCAGGCATATTTTCAAACTTGATCTATGAAGACGGTTTTCTGCTATTGGTCTTTGAAGTTACAGCATAAGTTTATTGTGTTTTCGGGGTACGGGAATCATTGATGTTATTAACTTAACATTTTCACCTATGCCTGAAATTCATGTTAGGAATTCACCTCAAAACAATTCGAAGCTATGAAATATTAGCTACTTAACTAACTATCATTGAAATTAACTTTCCTTGCTGAGTATACTAACATGAAAAAAATTATGTAGTCATGAGAGATAACACTGAAACTAAAAATAACTACTGTAGTTAACGATCTATGAGTGTCAAGGTTCTCTTTCCTAGCAACTTGAAACTATAAATAACTACTGTAGTTAACGATCTATGAGTGTCAAGGTTCTCTTTCCTAGCAACTTGAAACTATAAATAACTACCGTAGTTAACGATCTATGAGTGTCAAGGTTCTCTTTCCTAGCAACTTGAAACTGTATACTACTACTATATTTGAATAATCTATGACTACCATAGTACCCTTCCATAGCAAATTACGGTTTGACCTACTATTTATGTAGTGTCCTTCCGTAGCAGCTTATCTGCTTTCTCTATCGCAAGGAATGCATAATGCACTTGTTAAAATATATCAGCCTACTAACCAGCACGAAGCCAGGTAATTTCGCTATTAAAAATATAAAAGAGAAAGGACTACCCGAAGACTGTCAGCTTCTGGATCGAAAAAGGTGCTACGATTGATTGATTAATGTACAGGTGAGATGAAATAATCAAATTTTATGAGGAATGTATTATTTTCGTTGAACAATCCAAATGTGTTTACAGTTTTGGATGATCAGGTCATCAGTCATCTTTCTCTGAAGCTCTCTATGTTTCGTTTACAACTTTAATGGAACAACAAGAAAGGGTTGAAAACAATATTGTAAATTAAAATCACTATCAACCAAACTTAGCCTAGTATGGATAAATGGGTAGGGTACTCGACTAGCAATCTGTGGGTTGCGGGTTCAAATCTCCGTCACACCAAACATCCTCATCTTTTTAGCCATGTGGATATTGTAAAGTTATGGCCAGTCTCACTATTCGTTGGTAAAAGAGTAGCCTTAGAGTTGGTGGTGATGACTGGCTGGCTTTCCTCTAGTTTTACATTGCTAAATTATGGACCGTTAGCTCAGAAAGCCCTCATATAGCTTTGAGCAAAATTCGTATCAAACAAACCAAGTTAAACTTAAACGGAGAGGCAAGTTAGGTGAAAAGGTTATGAGACAATTTAATAAATACCGGATGAAAAGAATAGGTTATCAGAACGGGTACTAAGACATCTTTAGAATTAATGTAGATCAGATCCGAATTTTGAGTTTCTGGCTACACAGAGAGCAAATAGCAGTACCCCATGCTGCAAAGATTTTATCTAACTTTCAGAAACGAAAACTGGCACTGCTTCTAACTTCTATATCCTGTCCACAAATCAAATCATGTTTGGCAGCTTCGCGTGTCTAACCAATACCTACATTCTAGGCCAATTCTGGCCTTATAAAATGTTAGCAGAGATTTTACTAACGCAAAAATAAACAAGAGGTTAAATATAAAATGATCAAACACTATAACAAGAATTTATACACATTTGTAAAAGAACAAATATGGAGTTTAGAGCCATTTACTTACCAGAAACTTATTATTTCAAGGAGAATCTCTTTAGAAAATGAGGGAACCAAATTGTTCTTGAAGAAATATTAAACAACTTAGAAGATCATAAGGTTTGGTTTGGTGGCTTGTTTGTTTTTAGAATTTCGCGCAAAACTACAGGGTGGCTATCTGCGCTAGCTGTCCCTAACTTAGTAGTGTAAGACTACAGGGAAGGCAGCTAGTCATCACCACCCACCGCTAACTCTTGGGCTGCTCTTTTACCAACGAATAGTGGATTGACCGTCACATTAGAACGCCCCCACGGCTGAAAGGGTGAGCATGTTTGATGTGACGGGGATTTCAATTCGCGACCCTCAGATTACGAGTCGAGTGCCTTAACTACTTGGTCATGCCGGGCCAAATAAGAAAAAAAACAAGAATCTGAACACTAGAGGTCATAGAACACTTTTCTTCAGCCACGAGATTTTTAAATTTGGTCTAACAACAATCATGTTTGGTTTGGTTGTAAATATGTTTTACTTAAAAACAAATTAAACACATTGTTTATGTTAAAGTAAAATCAATTTTAGGTGGCGGTCATATTTTGCTTTATCTTAAGGCATTTATTTACCCGTCATGAAATTAGGAAAGATATCTGTCTACAGTTTTGTTTTAAGAATGAGCCTCTCATGAAGTTAATGACCCCAGGTTCACATGACACCTTAAATATAGTAGGTTTTTTTCACAAGTAAAATATGATTATATGTGACTTATGATCAAACTTGATACCCAGATGAGGATTTAAATTGATCCAATAATTAATACGGAAAATTTTATATAGCTGTCTAATTAGGGTTTGGTATGAACGAAATCCTCAGAGCCGTACCCTCGCTGCTAACGATAGTTACGATTGTATGTTAATAAACACCTTTACCATTATTCTTTACAATTCATCCCGTTACATTTTAATGTATGTGACGACATATGATGCAATATGATGTATGGTCTATTGTACGCATTTTCAGCTTTCTACTTCTTATGGTTACACTGTATACTAACAGTTAAAATAGTGCATTTCTGCGCACGTCTGATGAGAGACGGAAAAAGAATCCTTTTTAATTTGTTTTACGGTTATGGTTTCTTAACACTACTCTGTCTTAAAACCTAGAAATATGTTAGGTCATTTAAACCTGTTATACAATGCAATGTTGCTAAAAAAAAGGAGAAATGCATAATGAACTGGTTAAAGGGCCATGAACAGGAGATGAGAAGTGACAAAAAATACAAGGGAAGTATCAAGGAAGAGCTAATGGCTTACGTGATAGTCGTTCTTGTAAGAAAACTATACTGACTACTGGATTCATTAGTGTAGAAGGATGGCTGTAGAAATAATTCTAAAAATAAAAGTTTAAAGGCCTTACGAAAATTTCAAAGAACGTCATCTCATAAGATACACGTGCAAACAGTTTAAGGGAAATATTTTAGGTCTGCTTCACCTATTTAAGATCCTGGACTAAACGGGGAACATTTTATATTACGGTATGAGGAAACATTCATAAAACGTATATTTGAACACTAATACAGGGTGTAAAACAACGTTACAAAACTGTCTAATAAATGGTGTAAAACAATGTCACAAAACTGTCCAATAAATGGTGTAAAACAACGTCACAAAACTGTCTAATAAAGGGTGTAAAACAATGTCACAAAACTGTCCAATAAATGGTGTAAAACAACGTCACAAAACTGTCTAACACGGAATGTAAAACAACGTCACAAAATTATGTCTAATGCAGGTTGTAAAACAACGTTAGAAAACTATGTTTAATACAGGATGTAAAACAACGTTAGAAAACTACATATAATACAGGTTGTAAAACAATGTTACAAAACTACATCTGATGCTCAGAGTGGGTGTAATTGCTAACATTCTGAAAACCAGTTTTATTCCCTTCTGATGTGGCACTGCTCCAAGCTATTCCAGGCTAAAAAATCATAGGTCATAGTCAAGCACTTTCATTTTTACAGCTTGATGTTTTATTACTCTGATTTAAGTAGACAATACATTTTATTTTCATTATAGCTTACGAGTTATACTTGCACTACTTGCAAAATATGCTTAAATAGTTTGTGGTACTTGATTTATACAGGGTGTTCGGAAAGTCACTGTGCACTTATATATTTATTAACAGACATGTTTCAATATAGAATACAGGAGGTAAATATGAATGACAATTATAAACAATGTTGAAAGTGACCCCCGTTGGCGTCAATACAGACTTGGATCCTTCTTATTTTGTGTCTAAACATCACTATCAGTTGCTGGCTTGAAATAGACTGAATAAAATATTATTAGAAAACTGCACAGTGACTTTCTGAACGCCCTGTATATGTCCAATAAATATATATTTAATAAATAATATCAAGTTATTTTTTATCAAAAAACTGTGCAAGTCATTTGTAAAACTCTAAAGAATACAAGTTAAAGATAGAGTAATATACAATATATAGTTAGGAGTGAAACAAATGGCTAGAAACGTTTCAGCTCGTAACAAGTCTACAGAAACTGAGGACATTTCGTTTTAAAGATTTTTAAGCAACGACGGAAAGTATTATGAAACGAACGTAGCCAGAAGTTCAGGGAAGTTTTATATTTTGCAAATTAATATAAACTGAAAATGTAAAAAGGAAATTAGAAAACATTGTAAAACTTTAAGCTAAACCATGAGAGAAGAATACCAGAAGCCATCTTTATGCTACAGGATAGATGATCTAGATAAAATAATATTGGTCTTACAACGACATGAATATGAAAATTAAAACAGGGAAATTACACATTGCTAAAAAAAGTCGTGTGAACATAGAGAATAATGACAACTTATTGTAGATTTTGCTACATCAGTGGACATTATCGCTCAACAGCAGTTGTTTCAGACTACAGTAATGTGAAGGTATTTGTTACAGACTATAGCAGAGTGAAGGTACCTGTTTAAGACTATAGTAATGTTAATATACTTATTTTAGATTATAACAACGTGAAGGTACCTCTTTCGGACTATAGTAATGTGAACTTACTTGTTTTAGACTATAGTAATGTTAAGGTATTTGTTTCTGACTATAACAATGTGAAGGTACTTGTTTCAGACTATAACAATGTGAAGGTACTTGTTTCAGGCTATAACAATGTGAAGGTAGTGCTTGAGAGTTGATGGCATCTACTTTGGAACAACCGTTAGAGACATAAGAACAGCTGATGGTGTTTCTTCAACTGACTCTGTGATCGACTCAGTAGATTTTTCAATGTTTTTTTTTCTAGTGATTAAAGTTACTCAAACCGGAATACCGATCGAAGAGTGAAAGTGTAAGACGTTATGCTTCCGACTTAAAACAGTTACATTAGCTAAACGTACAAACCTGCTAAAAATAATTGACATACTACTGGAGATTGAATTCACAGAAAGAACTACAAAATCCCTATGAAGAATAGTCTAAAGCGCGAGAGAAGAATTCAAGAAGCCATCTTTACGCTACAGGATGAATGATCTTGATAAAGTAATATTAATCTTACAATTGTTTGGAAGCAATAGACGATACGCTTATAACTAATAAAGATATTCTATTGTAGTTCAAAACGACATGAATATGAAAATAAGAACAGGGAAATTACAAATTTCTAAAAGCAATTACAGAACGATTAAGAATGTTAGTGCTAAACCAATATAGTAGATGAAGTGTAGGACCTCTAAACAAGTACATGAAGTACAGGGTTTCCCTCTAAACAAATACATGAGTACAGGGTTTCCCTCTGATCAAGTACATGAAGTACAGGGATTCCCTCTGAAAATCACTAGTCTTATTGGTGTTTACTTAAACTGTATGATCATACGATACTAAAAATGGGAAATGCTAAAAGAAACAAATAGCAGTTAGAATTGTTCCAATTAGAAGTATATATAAATACATTACGTTGCCCGGATTCCCTCCCGATAGCTGACCAAGATTTTTAAAAAAGGTATGTGACTGTAAACGACTGTATAGCTAGCTGACTTTGCGCTGGTTGACCAGAAACTGCAAAACTCTTTAAATATGTTTATGAAGAATTACTAAAGGTATTGTAGTTTAGGATTTAGCAAAGAAAATACAAAACTTCGCAACACATAATTTCTCCCAAAGGGAGTCTAAGGTCGCTTGGAAGAGTCACGTGTTTTAGCCATTCACACCACTGTTCTTTGAGTTGTCTGTCAGTCAGTCAGTAGAAACTAACACTATGTCACATAAGGGACTCTTTACGTTGCAATTTGTACTGTTGTGATGTGATCAAAACGTGCGCATGCTATGAATCACGAGAAAAATTACGTACCGTGTAGGATAGGACACATGTTACATAAACTTCAAAAGCAAGAAATAAAAATGGTTTTATTTTCTCTTAACACGGAACATTATAAGAAACTGGAAGTACAACTTGTATTATGATTTATGGTAATCAAAGTAGTAATTATAAAGAATAAGCTAGCATATTTCGTGTATCCATTAATAATTTTGTCTTTTAAACAGATAGAATAAATCTAACATTCATACAGTTAGAAGTGGCAATTATAAGTATACATCTCCTGTTTTGGAGGATCCAATTCAGTTAGTCTACTATCTATGGAATTGTATGAGGGTTAGTTAGGTAAGTACTCGAACTCGGGTCTCAAATCAAAAGAGACATCTAAACTTTAAAATGTATATTTATGTCACTTGACCAAAAGCCAAGATTCGCTGTATCCCATATTAGGCACCTAAGGATAGTTTAATTACATTCGCGCTCTCTAGCTTTAAATCTGTAACTTCTCCAAGGTACGCATAAATAAAAATATAAGTTTGTTGACATCACTCTTGAATATTATATAGATATATCTTATTTCAAAAAATATCAACACAATTAGGCTTCACAAGGAATACCGTGTACAGTTTTGGTATTCGTATTTGAAAAAGGGAACTTAGCTCATTGGAAATGCTTCAAAGTACAGGCACATTAACACTTTTAGAGCCAGCTTGTAGGAATAGATTAACATTTCCTCACTTGTTTTCTGTTGAGAAAAAAAGTGTAAAAGGTAATCTTATTAGAGTTGATGAAGATATCCGGAATATTAACAAGATAAAAGCTTCTGGTTCATGTATGCTGAATTAACAAAAAAGAGGACACGAGTTTAAGATTCAACAGGCAGGGAGAGGTTAAAACAGTGTTAGTTTTTTAACAGGAGAACTTGATACCTTCGGCAGAAATGGAGGCCAGCGCTTTAACGAGGTATAAAGGGAGAATAAATAATTTCCTTAAGAAGTAAAGAACGTCCTTAGGTTTATACTTTCTCTCGAGAATGGATACACAGATGCAATACAGCCTTGAAATCCCACATAGTCGTTATATGGTCCGTACATTACGTCATGCTATAACAAGTCAACTAATAATTCCAATAAAGTTGCAAATTGAGGCTGAAACAGACAATGAAAAAGAAGAACATTACCACATGGTTTATGTTTGCTAGTCTGATAAGAAGTGGCTTGTTTGATTTTTGAATTTCGCGCAAAGCTACAAGACCCGTCCCTAAATTTGCAATGTAAGACTACAAGGAAGGTAACTAGTCATCGCCACCCACCGCCAACACCTGGGCTACTTTATTACCAACGAATAGTAGGATTGACCGCACATTATAACGCCCCCAAAACTGAAAAGGCGAGCATCTCTCGTGTGATGGGAATTTGAACCCGCGACCCTCGGATTACGAGTCAAGTGCCTCAACCAGCTGGCTAGGCCGGGCCGATAAGAAGTGAAGAAACATCCTAATGTTAGACGAAAGAAATGGACCTCAAAAGAAATAGAACAGATGACTACAACCGTTAGACCCTCAGCTGGAAGATTAGATATGATATCTTTCACACAGGACAGAAATACATTATGCATGTAATAATCTATTAGTAGCAGTACGCAAATATTGTATCAAATTTTTAATCTGAAATACTGCCTAAGGAACTGAATTATTATATTTTTAACAAAAAAAAGGTACCTTCAACTGTATTTTAACTCATTTTGAGGTTTTCAGACAATGTAATGTTTTAAACACCCGAGATCTTAAGAACACCAAAATATGCCTTCCAATTGATGCAACAGTAAAACAATACAGTGATTACCTATATGGTTATGTAGGTGAACTAATATAGTACAGAAATACAACAGTACAGTGTCTAACTAGTTAGCTATGTAGGTGAACTAGAATGGTAGAGAAATACAACAGTACAGTGACTAACCAGTTAGCTATGTAGGTGAACTAGAATGGTAGAGAAATACAACAATACACTGATTAACATTTAAGTTATGTAGGTGAACTGGAATGGTGTAGAAATACAACATTACAGTGTCTAACCATAGTTCACCATGTACCATTCTATAAGTTGTACTCTAGTAAACCTGCCCTTAAATATGTAAGTTAAATAGAATGGTACATGGTGAACTATGAGTTGTACTCTAGTAAACCTTCCCTTAGTTGAAGAACTGAAACCGTCATTGTATCTTATATATTATTGCCCCGGAATAGACGTTTTTGCAGCTACACTCAAATTGTGTCCATTTCAGGTATACTGTTTATAACTGCTCTAGAATTCTCGAGACGCTTGAAAAAGTGATAAAATAAAGAAATGTCACTGTTTAAAAAGTGATAACATAAAGAAATGTCACTGTTTAAAAAGTGATAACATAAAGGAATGTCACTGTTTAAAAAATGATAACATAAAGAAATGTCACTGTTTAAAAAGTAATAAGATAAAAAATGTCACTGTTTAAAAAGTGATAACATAAAGAAATGTCACTGTTTAAAAAGTGATAACATAAAGAAATGTCACGGTTTAAAAAGTGATAACATAAAGAAATGTCACTGTTTAAAAGTGATAAGATAAAGAAATGTCACTGTTTAAAAAGTAAGTAAAATGAAGAAACGTCACTGTTTAAAATGTGATAAGATCAAAAAATGTCATTGTTTAAAAGTGATAAGATAAAGAAATGTTACTGTTTAAAAAGTGATAACATAAAGAAATGTCACTGTTTAAAAAGTGATAACATAAAGAAATGTCACGGTTTAAAAAGTGATAACATAAAAAATGTCACTGTTTAAAAAGTGATAACATAAAGAAATGTCACTGTTTAAAAAGTGATAACATAAAGAAATGTCACTGTTTAAAAAGTGATAAGATAAAAAAATGTCACTGTTTAAAAAGTGATAACATAAAGAAATGTCACTGTTTAAAAAGTGATAACAAAAGAAATGTCACGGTTTAAAAAGTGATAACATAAAGAAATGTCACTGTTTAAAAAGTGATAAGATAAAAAATGTCACTGTTTAAAAGTGATAAGATAAAGAAATGTCACTGTTTAAAAAGTAAGTAAAATGAAGAAACGTCACTGTTTAAAAAGTGATAAGATAAAGAAATGTCACTGTTTAAAAGTGATAACATAAAGAAATGTCACTGTTTAAAAAGTAAATAAAATAAAGAAATGTCACTGTTTAAAAAGTAAGTAAAATGAAGAAACGTCACTGTTTAAAAAGTGATAACATAAAGAAATGTCACTGTTTAAAAAGTGATAACATAAAGAAATGTCACTGTTTAAAAGTGATAAGATAAAGAAATGTCACTGTTTAAAAAGTAAGTAAAACTGTTTAAAAGTGATAGAAATGAAGAAACGTCACTGTTTAAAAAGTGATAAGATAAAAAAATGTCACTGTTTAAAAGTGATAAGATAAAGAAATGTCACTGTTTAAAAAGTGATAAGATAAAGAAATGTCACTGTTTAAAAAGTAAATAAAATAAAGAAATGTCACTGTTTAAAAAGTAAGTAAAATAAAGAAATGTCACTGTTTAAAAAGTGATAAGATAAAGAAATGTCACTGTTTAAAAGGTAAATAAAATAAAGAAATGTCACTGTTTAAAATGATAAGAAAAGAAATGTCACTGTTTAAAAGTGATAAAATAAAGAAAAAAGGTGATAACATAAAGAAATGTCACTGTTTAAAAGTGAAAGTGATAACATAAAGAAATGTCACTGTTTAAAAGTGATAACATAAAAGAAATGAAATGTCACTGTTTAAAAGTGATAACATAAAAGAAATGTCACTGTTTAAAAGTGATAAAATGAAGAAAACGTCACTGTTTAAAAGTGATAAAAAAGTGATAAAAGAAATGACTGTTTAAAAGTAAAGTAAAATAAAAACGTAAAGAAATGTCACTGTTTAAAAGTGATAATAAAGAAATACTGTTTAAAAGTGATAAGAAATGTCACTGTTTAAAAGTGATAAGATAAAGAAATGTCACTGTTTAAAAAACGTCACTGAAATGTCACTGTTTAAAATAAAGAAATGTCACTGTTTAAAAGTGATAAGATAAAGAAATGTCACTGTTTAAGAAGTAAATAAAATAAAGAAATGTCACTGTTTAAAAAGTGATAACATAAAGAAATGTCACTGTTTAAAAAGTGATAAGATAAAGAAATGTCACTGTTTAAAAATAAAATAAAGAAATGTCACTGTTTAAAAAGTAAATAAAATAAAGAAATGTCACTGTTTAAATAGTGATAATATAAAGAAATGTCACTGTTTAAATAGTGATAACATAAAGAAATGTTACTGTTTAAAAAGTGATAAAATAAAGAAATGCCACTGTTTAAAAAGTGATAAAATAAAGAAATGCCACTGTTTAAAAAGTACATAAAATAAAGAAATGTCACTGTTTAAAAAGTGATAACATAAAGAAATGTCACGGTTTAAAAAGTGATAAGATAAAGAAATAAAAAGTGATGAAATGCCACTGTTTAAAAGGTGATAACATAAAGAAATGTCACTGTTTAAAAAGTGATAAGATAAAGAAATGTCACTGTTTAAAAAGTGATAACATAAAGAAATGTCACTGTTTAAAAAGTGATAACATAAAGAAATGTCACTGTTTAAAAAGTAAGTAAAATAAAGAAATGAAAAGAAATCACTGTTTAAAAGTGATAACATAAAGTGTCACTGTTTAAAAGTGATAACATAAAGAAATGTCACTGTTTAAAAGTAAATAAAATAAAGAAATGTCAAAAATAAAAAATGTCACTGTTTAAAAGTGATAACATAAAGAAATGTCACTGTTTAAAAAGTGATAAGATAAAGAAATGCCACTGTTTAAAAAGTAAATAAAATAAAGAAATGTCACTGTTTAAAAAGTGATAACATAAAGAAATGTCACTGTTTAAAAAGTGATAAGATAAAAAGAAATGTCACTGTTTAAAAAGTAAATAAAATATATCTTGAACATCAAGGCCAAAACACAGCATTGAATCAGAACAACGTGGCAAGTTACAGGAATATCAGGATGAGGAGAAAGTCCATAAAAAGCAGTAGTTGTGGCTAAGTGGACGATTATTCTTTAAACAGGTCATGGGTGACGGTTGAGAGCTAAGCCATTGTGTGATTCTAATTAACGGAAAATTCGCTATTCTCTCAAATATTCCTGGAGCGAAAATGTACCTAATGTTAACTTACATTGTCTCGAACTCCTCTAATTCAAGAAAACGAAGACAACAAATTTCATAAGTTTGTATTAACGAGTAATCTTTAAATTTGCATCTTGTTAATGACGTCTCTAAATGAATAAATAAATAAAGTTGTTTAGTTAATAACAGGACATAAAGAGATGGATGCCGAAAGTGGGCGGAGATTCAAGCCTGTTAAAAATCTGTTTCTTCTCACGTAAATAGTAGGTAAACAAAAAAGAAAGAAAAACACAACTGACTTTGTCAGTTGTAGCAGGATAAAGATACAGGTAATATATAGATCTTTAGATTCATGAAACAGTTGGGTGTGAAGTCACGTAGGTGGGTACAAAAAGTAAGGTATTATTTTTCGAAAGTTTTATGAATGAACATTTTAACATTTGTATTAATATTTGTTCTATAATTATGTCCGTCTTTTATAACGTTTCAAAAATGTGATTGAAGAAAATATATTACATTGTAAGTAATTACGCTTGTTTGTTTTTGAATTTCGCGCAAAGCTACTCAAGGGTTATCTGCGCTAGTCGTCCCTAATTTAGCAGTGTAAGACTAGAGGGAAGCAGCTAGTCATCACCACCCACCGCCAACTCTTGGACAACTCTTTTACCAACAAATAGTGGGATTGACCGTCACAATATAACGCTCCCACGGCTAAAAGGGCGAGCATGTTTGGTGCGACAGAAATTCGAACCCGCGACTCTCAAATTACGAGTCGAACGCCTTAACCCACCTGACCATGCCGGGCATAATTACGCTATGTATTTTGCTGTTCAGACAACTTCTGTGTCCAGTATAAGTTACAAGTTATTATTTATGATAAAGCAGTTTCCTCAGCAAAAGCAAAAAAAAAAACAATGAAAGATTCAAACCTTATAATTTGGTTTAAAAGCTGAAGAAGGAAAAAAAAATACAGTATAGTTATTTATAAATCTTGATTAGTTCTCATATACTTCATATTAGAATGCCGACAGCGACACTTAACCAGTTTTGTCAATACCTTAATTTCCTTACCTATTATGTAATCATACTCCATATCAAAGTGAGCGTCAGGAAGCTGTATTCTTCTGTCAGTAGAGCGAAAAAATAATAAGGCCATAATTGGTAGCAATGCACCGAGAAGAGAAAACACAGGTGGCATTTTGGTAGTTATGTTAATGACACCTTTCGAAGTCGAAACTCTACCAAAACGCGACTGAGTCCAACTAATAATTTTCAGGTTGTTTATGTAATTCTTAGTCTTTGAAACATCTAGTGTCTTTCTGAAATTCAGTCAAGAGAAAACGTACACTACTCGTGACTAGTAGAATGCCAAAGACTTATAAGGACTGAAAAATACAGTTGTTTACAGAGCACACATTTTTCTTTCGAAATCATAATGTTGAAACGCCTCACGAACGGTCCACCTTTCTGTTCTTCGAGTGCAGGAATAGGTCGAACAAAAATAGTTTGTAACTGCATGTGAGTATATTCGGTTAACGTCTCGTTTTCACACACCTCGTCAAGGTTGCGGTCACCCCAGGTCCCGGATCACACGAAAACTTCGGGCGGTGTTCACTTGGGCGGAGTTTTCCCTTAGCTTCCGACGTAGAGCAAGGTGGCGCCTGGTAGCAAACACAGCAGAAAACACCGGATAGAATACTTAAGTTAACCGAACAAGGTTAGTAGATTTAGGTAAACAACGAAATCCGCACACAAGGATATGAGGTAAGTCCAAGGTCCGCTTTAGTACGCCTCTTTTGTAGGTTAAAACGGGAAATATCTGAGCAAGAACGTGTTGGTACAGATTTTTAATTTGTACGTATTCTAAATCAGCAAGGGTTTTAAAAACCTCAAGACTGGGACAAAGACAATTATTATGAAATAACTTTAAGATTAAACACGTAAACTATTCATATAAAGCTTTTAAAAATGTGTCACTCTACAAATTAAGAATACATTTCACAAGTTACTGGGAAAAAATATCACTACGTGAAGGTCCGCACGTTCAAGTTCAATTGTGACATCATCTGTGTCAAATCTACATAAAGTGGATTTTTCCTAATGAATGGACTTGATAAAGAATAAAGGATAACCCAGTTTTGTATTACAATAGTGTAAAACACCCTTAAACCCAAGTATAGACACGGGTTTATGTCTAGGTCAATCTGGAATATAGAACATCCTTTGTTCTTGTATTGGTTGAGCGTCACGTATCGTTCTCTCATAATTAAACGGTTCGACTGACAAGAAGTGCGTATTGAAATAAAAATTATATGATACTGAGTGCATTTTATTTCATATAGATCCTGTGGTGGTTGAGACTGAGGTATTGATATGAACTGTAGTTGCTACTTAGTAGCACACTGAATGAACTATCTACTCAAAGCTCCTTTTACACGAACAAAAAACTTACTATTGACTTAAAACAATACTCGTACTATATTCTAAAGAACAGTTATAATATATGGGCGAGACTGGTTGACATGAGCTTTTAGTTTTATTACTTTTATTTAAAAAAGTGCTTTACAGAAAGTAAAGAGTTTTGTTGAATCCATGCGGTGAAACATAAACATTTCTGCAACAACTCGTATCTTTCTATAAGAAGTTTAAAAATATTCTGAGAACCTCCAATACCATAACAGTCCTATAGAAACCTTCGAGACGCTCTGAAAGATGTTTAGTGGGCAAGTGAATAGATTGTATCCAACAAGAAACTGTTTTTAATCTTGTCAGCAGCATACTTTTGTATGTGGACTTGTGAGAGATAATACCGTTGACAGTAACAATCCACTTTTCTTAAAGTTAATGAGCTTAATCCCCCTAATAAACCTTCAAGAACAAAGATTTTTAACCACCATCAATTTCGGTCTACGTCAGGTGTAGGTTAATAACAATAACAGCCGACATTTGGTGTAGACCAATGACCAACAGTATTCATGATTAAAAGTTTTTATTTAAGAGACTTTTTAGGATAATTATTTATTTGTTTTTAAGCACAAAGCTACGTAATGGGCTATTTGTTCTCTACTCATCACGGGTGTCAAAGTCCAATAATTAGTGTTATATTCCTTCAAACCTAATGCTGAGCTACCAAGGAGGGGAGATAAATAATAAAGTTCATTAACTTCGAAAAGGATATTTAAAATGTCGCTAAGTACCATCAGAAGAATACTATATTGTTTAACTTATGCTGCTCTAATTTTCAGGGTTTTAAACAGTAAAAATTGTAACTGTATTTGCTTATATCTTTTTTTTTGTAACAGCGGTGTGACTAAAACTTTCGAGTTTCAGAAAAAAAAAAGCTTGACGTTGAAAAATGGAAAATATGGACTTTATCTGAACATGGACTTTGTTGTCTAAACATACTAGCGAATTCAGGAGTCGAACTGAAAAGAAAGTGGCGATATGTTTATTGGACTGTTTTATAATAAAGCTACATTGGCTATTTACTGTGTCCACCGCGAAAAAATCGAACCCCGGATTATTTTCCTTCCTGAAGATAACGTGGGACTGAAAAGGACGCACGAATGAATCGTATATCTAGTTTTTCCAGTTCTAAGCCTTCTTACAGCTCGTGCCATTACCTGTAGTTTATCCCTACCTACTACAAACGACAACGTGTTTTTTATTGTTCTACTTTGTGTCTACGGAGCTGTAGACCGTTATCCAACTTTATTACTGGTCATCCGTAAAGTGAACTGTGAACTCAGTATCGGAGTTTGTTATTTTTTTTTTAACAGGTAGGTTTTTGATCTTTTAAAAAACCATATGTGTCATGAAGTAATATCTTTGTTTTATTTAGTGCAGGAATTATCTTCATAATATAATCATTAAAGTGTTTTGATTTACATTTTGCTCAATACAGCGTTCTTTTATTTACTCTTTCCACCCAAATACAGATTATTTCATTTTAATTCCACCACACAACCCAGTAATCCAAACTAACTAACATTATATATATTTTAAAGAGTTTTATTGTAATTTTACACCATGCCTTGTTTTCCTTCACTTTATCTATTAATACAATAGTTTGGTTTGGTTTGAATTTCGCGCAAAGCTTACGCGAGGGCTATTTGCGTCAGCCGTTCCTAATTTAGCAGTGTAAAACTAGAGGGAAGGTAGTTAGTTATCACCACTCACCGCCAACTCTTGGGCTACTATGTTACCCACAAATAGTGGGATTGACCGTCACATTATAACTCCCTCCATGACTGAAAGGGCGGGCATGTTTGATGCGACAGGGATTGGAACCCCATACTCTCGGATTACGAGTCAAGTGCCTTAACCACCTGGTCATATCGGGCCTATCTACAATAGATCACTACAGTTGTTCTTACAAAAGTTAGATTCTCGAACATTATATTTATTGCGAATATCGAGTAACTGCGTGTTTGGTTTATCTTTGAAACATACATACACTGGCAAACATATCCATACTGATGCAACCATAATAACAGAAGTTTAGAAGGATTCATTCGGGAAAAAAAAAAAAAACGAATTAAAAACACTAAACAGTATTTATTGCATAAAACAATTATTTCTTTAACTTGATATAGTTTTAACATAACGCAGAAAAATGTTTAATAAAAATACATCCCAAAACGGTTGATGTGGGTATGAACGCTTTTATTGATAAGCAGAGAACAACGTTTCGATCTTCCTAGGTCATCTTCAGGTTAACAAAGTAGGTATTAAAAGTGCATATCTCATGATAGTAGTCTATACAATACGTATCTGGATACAAAAGTTTTACCAACAGTTTGTTACAAAGTCCGACAGTCTTGTACCAATTTATTATCTATATTACTAACATTGTCTTATTTAAGTATTTTACACTTTACAGTGTTTATCAGGTTTGATTAACTAAATAGCGGTTGGCAAGAGAAGTAACATAAAAGTGAGTGTGTTTTCTTAGAGCAAAGCCACATCAGGGTATCCATCGAGAGGAAACAATGACAAATTTAATATTTGTTTCTTTTGTTATTGTTAGTTTGTTTTGATAAAATAAATGAAGACATCGTGTAGTACTCAGTACTCATCTTCCTTTATCGAATTATTAATTTTTATCAAAAATACTTTATTAAAAATTCTGATTTTTTCTGTACAAAAGACTTAATGTTTACTGAAAGCTTGCCTAGTTTTGTGAAGATATAAATAGTATCGGACTATGTATCGATACAACTGTATTAAGGCTTCATGATATGATACCCGTGTTGCTCTATCGCAACATCTTTATAGGGTATATTTTAAATTTCGCGCAAAGATACAGGAGGGCTATCTGCACTAGCCGTACTCAATTTATCAGTGTAAAACTAGGGGAAAGACAGCTAATTACCACCACTCACCGCCAACTCTTGGGCTACTCTTTTTACCAACGAATTGTGGGATTGACCATTACTTATAACTCTATCACGGCTGAAAGAACGAGCATATTTGGTGTAACGGGGCATATATCCTGACTTATTGTTATATTTTTAGTGTTATTTATTCTAATGAAAATCATGTGGCCAGTTATAAGCATACGTGAACAATTCTCATGACGATTACATAAAGAAACAAGAGGGAATACTCAATAGGTGCGGCACTTGAAATTTTTTAATCTTAATCTATGAGACCTGGCCTTGCTGTGCAAACTGGTTTAAGAGATAATTTACCAAAGGACCCAGACCGCGAAAAATAAAGTGAGATCACATACGGCACTGGTACCATACAATAATTAAATACATGTCAATAATATTTAAAACATACTGACATCAGACAATTTTAAAGAACTGTGTTACAAAATTGGAGTTTGATAAGTTTTGAAGCCAACTCTGATTGAAATACATTTTAAAAATGATATCGTTACAATTTGAACACAAAAAACAAACTACTGTACCGATACAGTATTTGAACATTTCATTTCCTTTGTAAGTTTGTACTGAGGTATGTAAAAAGTGCAACAACAATCTAGAGAACAAGAAAGAAGACAAAACTACCACACTGGTATAGAAATGAAGCATTTAGCTTGAATTAACAGTATCCCACGTCCTAGTTTCTGAACAAAATAAGTACAAGGAATTAGAGCTCTAAGACACAAAACAATACGTCTGCTTCTATACTCGTTTGATGACAACTGATGGATATCAAAACCCAGAGAGTCAGGTGTGTTTTATTAGTGTTATTCCTATTTAAACCGCCACACCTCTCACACGTTCTACGTTCATTTAAAGTTTCTCTTACTCGACTGTTATTGTGGTTCTTCATTCAGCAGTACTTATATTTGTTGAAGAATGACTTCTTTTAAGACCTCCTATCACTAAAATTCGACCTCTTTAGGCCAAATTTTAAAATATTATGATATCCCAGAATGCGCTAATTAGTAGAAATAAGTTACTTTAATTTTGTATTCAGAATATTTTATCGTATTTGAACTCCATGAAGTATGTAAAACATACAGCTGTATATAGCAGTAATGGTTTTAGAGGTTTCAGCGTTTCTATAATCTCTAGAATCAATATCATACATCTTGATTTCTTTTAATATAATCCAATTCTGATCTCTCAAGACACTTGTTCTCTCATTAATCTTTTTCCTCTACTTTCAGCATCATTTCTTCACTCCCAATTAATATGATTTGTTTTATTCGAGCATACATTCAAAGGTAGACAGCATCTATAAACACCTTAGTGTCTTTTCTTTCTATGTTCATGTTCCTGGTAAAGAATTTTACAGATTTTTATGAGTATAATTTTTCAATCAGAAGAAGAAACTTTATAAATTGTATTATTGGATTATGGTTCAGTATTCTGGCACCTCCAATCTGTTTTTTCGACCCTGACGTATTTTTCTCCTAAATATGGGTTGTTTTTTTGCGACCGGGGGTTTTAATAGCAGTCTGACTCTTACTATTTGCATCTGCACCATAGAAACCTGACTCTCTGTTCGTAAGTGAGACCACTTGTTTTTATATTGTAAGAACCCGTTTGTACCAATCTGTTTTTACATTGTGAAAACTTGACCTTTGTAAAGGTTCCTTGTCCTGTATTTAGTACCAGTAAACCAACATATCTGAATTCCTGATATTCGAATAAAGATTTGAATATCACTCTCTTTATTAGAATGTTGAAAATTTCATACGACACACCATAAGATGGTTTTGCAGGAAATTTTTATGCGGTTTCAATATCTTTGAGCACGCATGTCGCGAGTTTGGACTACAGTTAAGTCCTCTGCGGTACTTACCACTGGACGTAAGGGCTGTAGTACTCTATAATCCTGAGTAAAGAAAGTACAACATCCAATGTATTATTTTTAAAATTTGTATTTGAATGTCATTTAAAAATCTCTATATAAAAAAGAATCTTCAATTTGTTTACAGTAAATTGAAAATGGAATTACTTTCAATTTTCATGATCATATTTGTTTAAGACATAGGTAAAGAAAACATGTTAGTTTGGTTTAAATTTCGCGCAAAGCTACGCTAGGTATTTGATGACAGCCAAGGTCTCATAGGTTAATTTAATTGGACCCTACCTAGAAGAGTTTCGATTTGAGGGTAGACTGTGCGACAGATTTGCTATTATATAATTATTTTAACATCGACATTTGTGTAAGTTCAATTTATATTTAGAAATGTAACTTACACTGTTAAACACGTATTGCAAAATAATATTCCCACCTATTCACTTTAATTGTAGAAGATTCTCAAACATAAGAATTAACAATATACGTATGTACGAAAGCACTAATGTATAGTCAATATTGTTGTGCAAGCTAAACTTTCTAAAACTTCGCCTCGCGTTTATAAAATTGAAGCAATGCAACGCGCTGAGCGACAGTATATATTGTTGGTTTGCTATACTTGTTATACTATAAACCTCGGAAACTATAACTGCGATTAACGTTTATTAATCAGGAAATTCAGATATTTGACCAGGTACGTTTATCGAGTTTAAACATGTATTTACCAATACATTATACAACTTCAGATACGAAAAAACTCGCGTGTGATCAGGGAAGAACTTGCTACCTCCTTGTTAAACAAGAGTACGACGAGTTGTCCAGCTAATGCAGTTCGTTCTTGGGAGACATCTCCAGTTGGGAACTGTACAATTGACATCGTGTTACTCCAGTTGATATAATTGAAACACTAGTATATTTATTTTTAAAAAGTATAGATAAAAATAGTTTGAAAGGTTGCAATGCGTGATATCTGTGTAATATCTGTGTAATATTTTTAATATTTTTCTGCAAATTGAACTGAAAATTATCGGATTTAATTTCGTTGATCCGCTGGATCTATTTTTGGATTAATTAGTGTAACATAAACAAAATATAGTTTAATAAAAGTTTGAATGTAAGGCATTAAACCTATGTGTCATGCACAGTAAAAGATACTCGTGGCGATAGGGTTAAGCTTAGTTACATGATGGGCTATATATGCTCTGCCCAACATGGATGTCGAAACCCGGTTTATAGTGTTGTAAGTCCAAAGACACACCGCTGTGCCGCTGGAGTGTTCTTCATAATCTTTCTGCGTGTTTCACAGATATCACAAGTACATATTATGTCATGAAATTACTCTCTCACAGAGACGCAGATATGTTTAATATTTAACTACTCTGACGTGTAAAGTGTTTGTTAAACCACAATTGAGGTAACTGTTTTTAAAAGGAAAAGACCTGAGTGTCTCTGTATGGCGTAAAAAGTTCACTGTATCTTTAGTTTTTTTTTCTTTTCTTTATCATCAGCACCGATTTTATTTATTTATTTTACTTTTCTGTGTGTTTTATAGCAAAGCCACTTCGAACTATCTGCTGAGTCCACCAAGAGGAATCGAACACCTGATTTAAACATTGTAGAACCGTAGACTTATCGCTGTACCAGCGGGGGACTTATTTTTCTGAATTTATCTCCTGGTCTGGTATATCCAGGCAGTTAGGGAACATTCGTCTCATAATCTTAGGGTCACGGGTTCGGATATCCGTCGCACCAAACATCCTCACCCTTACAGCCGTGGGGGCGTTATAATGTGATGGTCAATCCCACTATTCGGTGGTACAAAAGTAACCCAAGAATTGGCGGTAGGTAATGATGACTAACCGTCTTCTCTCTAGTCTTACACTATTATGGATTTGTGCGAAATTCAAACAAACAGTCTTAAAAGCGTTGATACCTTATTTTTCTCGGCACCAGATACACTTCTCACTATATTCTGTATATTATTTTGTTTTCTGTCATCTCACTATAACTAACAAACATCGCTGGAAAGATGTCATACTTATTGTTATCAGTACTTTCAATAGAAGGTATGAACACAAAATGTATTGGGAGTTTTTAATCACTGAAATTAGACATTTCACTTTCTAAGGGTCCTAGTGGGCCTGACATCGCTAGGAGGATGGGGCACTCGACTCGTAATCTGAGGGTTGCGGGTTCAAATCTCCGTCACACCAAACATGCTCGCTCTTTCAGCCGTGGTGACGTAATAATGTGACGGTCAATCTCACTCTTCGTCGGTAAAAGAATATCCCAAGAGTTGGTAGTGGGTGGTTATAACTAGCTGCCTTCCTTGCAGTCTTACATTGCTAAATTAGGGATGGCTAGCGCATATATCCTTTGTGTAGCTATGCGCGAAATTCAAATCAAACCAAACCAGGGTCCAACTGACATTTTCTCTTAAGACTGAGGAAACATTATCGTCAGCTCTCTCTAGTGTACAGAAAAATTAAAATTATTTTTTTCAGTGAAACGGTCAACGATAAATTGCATTGATATTTAAATCTCAAACAAGAAAACGGCAAATACCAGATCTTATTTTAGGAGATCAATATCCTGGAACGGATTTCTGTAAAACACTGAGGAAAATTGCGAATGGAGAAGTGGGATGAGAAAAGATACCGTGATCTTGACTTTCACAGTAAGAGTAAGACTGTAACTAGTCCAGTAAGAGTAAGACTGTGACCATTCCAGTAAGAGTAAGACTGTGACAAGTTCAGTAAGAGTAAGACTGTGACCAGTCCAGTAAGAGTAAGACTGTGACCAGTAAAGTAAGAGTAAGACTGTGTCTAGTCCAGTAAGAGTAAGAATGTGACCAGTCCAATAAAAGTAAGACTGTTACCAGTCCAGTAAGAGTAAGACTGTGACCAGTCCAATAAAAGTAAGACTGTGACCATTCCAGTAAGAGTAAGACTGTGACTATTCCAGTAAGAGTAAGACTGTGACCAGTCCAGTAAGAGTAAGACTGTGACCAGGTTAGTGAGAGTAAGACTGTGACTAGTCCAGTAAGAGTAAGACTGTGACCAGTCCAATAAAAGTAAGACTGTTACCAGTCCAGTAAGAGTAAGACTTTGACTATTCCAGTAAGAGTAAGACTGTGACCAGGTTAGTAAGAGTAAGACTGTGACTATTCCAGTAAGAGTAAGACTGTGACTATTCCAGTAAGAGTAAGACTGTGACCAGTCCAATAAGAGTAAGACTGTGACTAGTCCAGTAAGAATAAGACTGTGACCAGGCCTATGTCATCTACGCATCCCAATTTTCATAGGTAAGAATACAAACAGAATAGGTAAGCAAGGGTCCATTTAACCCTGCATCCGACAGAGGCGGTTCTTCTGAGAGCCAGAAATCTTATCTTTAGCCCTGGGATTCACGATTGAGGATGTTGTAACGCTAAGTTATTGGTGGTTATGCCTAATCACTTAGAATACACTGGCATGACTTTGATGGAAAATTCTGTACTTAAAGTTACGTAGTTATTCTACTGTTGTCAGCTCTTAATTAAATTTACTGCTGAAATACGCACTATACACAGTACATATGTATTGTTAACACTTGTAATTATACAATTGTTATGTGTGAACTGTATGTACAATCGTACGTAGTACCTGCACACGACATGGGAACATGATATATGTATTGTCAACACTTGTAATTATACAATGGTTATGTGTGAACTATATGTACAATCGTGCGTAGTACCTGCACACGACATGGGAACGTGATATGTGTATAGTTAACATCTGTCATTATACAGTGGTTAACGGTAGCCCAAAGGAAAACAAGAAACAGTAAATGTTTGTTAGTTCACTTATACGTAGTATAACCAGTTTTTCAACTGTAATGTCTTCTGTATCTTTGCAGAGACTATTTCTGTGGTTCATATAACATAAAAATCTAGTTACCGCTTCCAGATTTTTTCAACGGATAAAATTCGATGACTCGAAAATATTTGCCATTGACTTAAGACCCACTTCACTTTCAAGTGCATCTGTGGAAGATGTTCCATTTACTTCGACACCCTCTGGCTACATCCATGATTCAGTTGTGTGTGATGGTTCTAAAAACAGGCAGGTGGCTAAAGCCACCTTCTGAACCAGAATTTGGACTCTGGGCGAAAGAGAAAACACTACAACAAAGTCATTTTCATTGTTTTGAAAACAAAAGATCCGAAGTTTAGATTCACCAAAACCACATAAGGACAGACACAGGGTACAGGCTCCACGTAGATTTTGAGGAAAGTCTCTCCACCCTAATAACAGCTACGGTAGCTAGTGATAATATATATTTAATTTTCTCATGACAAATGCAGTAAATACATAGCTATAAAACTCTGTAGGCCTTCAGTGGTACTTTTAGCGCTAGAAACCGGAATTCAATAACCGTGGTGGGTACAACATAGTGCATTGTGTAGCTTTGTACTACAAACAAACAAACATGTCTTAGAAGTATCAAAGTGTCGTGTGACGCCACCAAAATCATTTTGGATCAAATTGTTACATGATAAATTGGTTGCTGTTATATCACAGCTTGGAAAGCGACTAAACAACTAGCTTGTAATATTTGAGGAAGTAACAAAAGAAAGTTAGTTTTCATCATATTTCTTTTCATTAATAACAGAAAAGAGTTGGATTTCCATGAAGTTTTAGTAAGAACATTTGTTTGTCTTCAAGCTGTATTTTGTTCGTAAAAGTTGAGTTAATTTCATAATTTAGTAAGTGACAAGCAAGAGTTAATTACTATGACAATTTACATAGAGAAACAATGTAAGAACAGTCGTTAACTCAATGTTATATTATTGTAAACAACAGGAGATGGTTGAATTTTAGTGGTGTCTGATGACAGAAAAACCTACTTGTAGCGTTAATATAATTCAGAGCATAACAAAAGACGGTTCGGTGTAATCGTATTTCAGTGTAGCCAGGAGGAATTAGTTCTTTAGGTTACCACAGTTTAGAAAACTACAAGAGAGAAAAATATTTTGAAGGGAGAGAAGAGAAATTTGGTTCTGATAGTAAGGTATTTCAGTAACAAGAATGGGCGCTTGCTGTTATAATGTTCGTCAGCTAGTAGCTGGATATTCGTAGGTGTAACAGAAGGAATTCCTTGAGGTGATGAAATACGGTCCTGAACACAGCTGGGCTAGTTACCATGGCAATGTCCTAAAACAATACAACAAAGTAGAGCAGTTGATTCCAATAGTAATACTAAAGAAAGCAAAAGCAGCTAATGGAATATTATTAAGTTGCGTTTAAAATGAAAGAACGCTGATGGTTTTGATGTTATTTGTAAGAAATTGGAAATACAGATTTTGTTGTAGGAACTTAATACGTGACAAAACAAGAGAAAACTTTGTTTCCATGACATTGTTTGTCAGAAAGTCGAAGATGTGATTTTGTTGGAATAATGTAATATGTGACAAAGTTAGATATTACTTGTCAGAAAAGTAGGCCCAGCATGGCCAGGTGCTTAAAGTGCTCGACTTGCAATCTCAGGGTCGTGGGTTGGAAACCAGGTCACACCAAACATGCTCGCCCCTTTTAGCCGTCGGAGTGTTATAATGTTACGGTCAATCTCATTTATCATTGTAATCGTTTCGGTTTTAAAAACCTTCATGGGAAAACCCAAAACAGTGGGTGGTAGTGTTGTTAGGTTAAACCCGTCTTGTAGGATAGGGTAACATCTTTATTTATTTTTGTCAAGGAAAACTCGAAAAACAGGAATGCTGAGGAGCAGGACAGCTGGGAAATTTCGGTGAAGATAAATTAAAACGTGTTAAAAGAACTTCCTAATATGAAATTCGTGGAGAAGGAGAGAGATCCAAACTGCAGCCCGTCACGCTTTATCACAGGAATCATTGACATAAGCAAAGAGAGTGGTGAGAGAGGGGGAGAGAAAAACTAACAAACACACACACAAATAAAAATAAAAACACATATCGGTAAAGATAGGGTAGGGGATAGGGGAAGAAAGGAGATGTGACAGAGAGAAGACAGGAAAGAAAGAGAGAAAGGGAGAGTGGTAGAAGGAAAACAAAACAAAAGGGGTTATAGAGATATAGAGAAAGGGGTTTTTCCAGGGCCAGGGTGCCAAGGATCTATAAATCCAATGGAAAAAATTTAGATGTGGGGGAAACCGGAGTGCCATGTTACGGTCAATTCCAATATTCATTGTTAAAAAGAATAATCTCAAGAGTTGGCATGGGGTGGTGGTGTCTAGTCTTACACTGCTAAATTAGGGATGATTAGCGCAGATAGCCCTCGTGTAGCTTTGCGCAAAATTTAAACAAACAAACAAATAAAACTTCTCAGAGGATGTTACAAATTGAGAGGATAAAGCTAGTGTGACTAATATAATATTCCATTCCGTAACAAAAGGGTTTATTGTCATAATTTTACTTATCTGAAAGTGACAGTAAGGAAATGTTCGTTTCGTATCCTTCTTCAAGGAGGGACAAGAGTAAACCGTTTTCAATCGTTCCAAAAGTGACAGTAAAACAGTTGTCACGGTATTATTCAAAGGGTCCATGAGCAAAAGCAAAGACGAATATGTTAAAATATGTGGACCAACTGCACCTGTGATATCCTGACAAGGCCTTTTGTCCAGTAACAGAGCCGGTCCCTCAGGTTGGATTGAATACGACAAAAATAGAAATGATCTAGGCGTTATGTATCTATATATGTTTATTTGTTTGAAGTTAAGGACAAAGTGGGTACCTGTGCTCTGACCATCACGGATATCAAAACCCGGTTTCTAGCGTTATAAGTCCGCAGACATGCCGCTGTGCCACAAGGAGTGTCTTAAATATATATATTATCAACATTTATGAGAAACGATCGATGTGGTATGAACCAGATTAAGGAAGTGAATTATGAATAATGCTAATATTGCACTATGTAAGAAAACTTTCATCACTTTTTCTTGTTCCTAGGCAGAAAGTGTTATTTCCCAATTGCTTATGCCTAAATTAAATGGAAAAAAAAAACTATTTTTCTCTTCAAACTTTGCTTTTGTGACCTGGGTAATGAATTTTTCAAATTTACCCATTTTCCAGAACATTCCAGGTAGATTCAGTGCTGAGTAGCTGATAGAAAAGTTTCTCGAACGTACAAGAATTTTCAAGAACTTTCCATAGTAATATATATACAGGGGCTCACCACTTCAGTTTAGTTATAGCTGCCTAAGTGAACACATAGACCTATCTGATTTTATAAGAGATGGCATCAAGAAGCTACAAGCATTCTGCTATGTATGTGGCCAATTTATCAAGACAAGAGCGAAAGAGTACTCTAACAGCATCTGCTAAAATGTGTGAAGAATACAAGGCATATTTCGGCATGTTTGTTGGAGATCAAGACAAACCCTGGACACCTCATTTTACCTGCGAGCACTGCAAAAAAACTTTAGAAGGTAAGACGGACAATTTTTGTTTATTTGAATAGCAATATTTTATATTACACAAATTTTAGACCTTTTAAAATTTAAATATCTTTTATGTTTTTAATTTCCAATAGTATAGAAAAATATCACATATAAAATATTTTACATGAACCTCTTACATATTAGTTGTGGGTGAAATAAATTTATTCTTCATAATAACAATATTTTGCTCTTTTGCAGGATGGTACAGAGGGGAAAAGAGAGCCTTGAGGTTCGCTATCCCAAGAATTTGGCGTGAACCCACTGACCACTCAAGCAATTGTTACGTCTGCATGGTGGACCCTTCCAAACATCGGGCTGGCAAGAATGCATCTGCTACCATGTATCCAGACCTTCCATCATCCATCGTCCCAGTGGCACACTGCCCTGAGCTCCCTGCACTCCCTTCAGCAGAGAGAAAGCAGCCATCTCGAAAAACTACTCACCTCTAAACATAGTTGTTAATTTTTGTATGACTTTAGTATTAATACATGTAAATCTTGATTCATATGTTCTTTTATTCAGACCTTATGTAAATGAAAATGTGCAAGTTTGCCCGTTTTTACACAGAAAATAGGTTAATTTCTAAATTTCATTATCTAGGTCACTAAAGCAAAGTTTGAAGGGAATAATGACCATTTTCTGTACTTTTACAACATAAGCAATTAAGAAATAGCACATACTATCCAGGAACAAAATTTGTCTTACATAGGGTTGTTTAAGTCATTTTATGAATCAGATTTTCACTCTAAAACTTGATAACTCAACACTATTTTGTTTTAAAGTTAACACTGAATATTTATTTATCTACCTGTGTTTGTTGTTAGTACTATTTGTTTTATTTTATTTAACTTTACTATAATTCATATGTTTGAGAAAAAGGCAGGAGATGATAGTAGATAGTGAGGGATGATTGTAACGATACAGTTTGAATATGTGGCAGGTCTGAATGGTTGTCTTGGTATTGTTTGAATATGTGGCAGGTCTGAATGGTTGTCTTGGTATTGTTTGAATATGTGGCAGGTCTGAATGGTTGTCTTGGTATTGTTTGAATATGTGGCAGGTCTGAATGGTTGTCTTGGCATTGTTTGAATATGTGGCAGGTCTGAATGGTTTTCTTGGTATTGTTTGAATATGTGGCAGGTCTGAATGGTTGTCTTGGTATTGTTTGAATATGTGGCAGGTCTGAATGGTTGACTTGGTATTGTTTGAATATGTGGCAGGTCTGAATGGTTGTCTTGGAATTGTTTGAATATGTGGCAGGTCTGAATGGTTGTCTTGGTATTGTTTGAATAGGTGGTAGGCCTGGATGGCTGTCTTGGTATTGTTCAAACAAGTGGCGGGTCTGCATGATCACAACATTGTTTAAAGAAGTGGTTGAACTGGATGGTTGTCACAGTATTGCTTTACAAAATAGCAGGCGTAAATGGTTGTCATAACATTGTTTGACGAAATAGTAGACGCGGATAGCTGTTACGATATTGTTTGAAGAAATAGCAGGCGTGATGGTTGTCATAATAATATTTGGAGAAGTAACCTGAGAAAGCAAGAGATAAAACTTCGTTATTGTTTTTATCAAAGGTAATGATAAGTTTGAACACAGACCATGAAATAACATGAAACACCTTATATGAATAATAAGAAAACACAAAAACCTACATTTTAGTGATGACATGGAATACATGATATTGTGGTGTTTTTTTCTAACTTTCATCATGCTGTAAACGTAACCGTTATCCTGATAAATATATATTTTTTATGGTAACCAGAAGACGCTTCCACTGTCATAAACTTAGCCACTTCAAAGCTAGATAGTTTTGGTATAAAAGTAACACAGTGTTCATGTTTTCCGTGCCAGGAGCTTGGAACAACTATGTTTGTTTCTTTTTTTAATAATCTCTTTCAACCGAACAATAATATATATACACTGCTGGCCAAAATCTTAAGGCCAATGAACATAAAGATAAAATATGCATTTTGCGTTGTTAGATTCCACCACTTATTTCAATAGGTGTTCAAAAGATGAAAATAAAAAAAGGAAAAATAAAAATAAAAAACATTTTTAGTATTTAATAAGGAAAGTGTGAACACTATGAAATTAGCCTAAATACTAGCTGGTCAAAAGTTTAAGACCAAACTGAAACGAAGAGTTAATCGGTAAACTCGTAACGAAATTTAGTCATTTGTGTTAAAGCATTAGCGTTGTCAACATCTCCCACTGACATCTCCTGTGTTACATTGGGTAAAGACATGGCAAAGGCTAAAAAGTTGACAGACTTTGAACGTGGCAGAATTGTCCAACTGCAAAATCAAGGTCACTCTCAACGTGCCATCGATGGTAAGATTGGGCGTAGTAAAACTGCTGTTGCAAATTTCTTAAAAGACCTGAAGACATACGGAACGAGAATTTCAAGTGGTCGACTCAAGAAAATTTCGCCGGCGTTGAGCAGGAGGATTCGACTTATTGTCCGCAAAGACACCAGCCGATCGTCGAACCAGATTAAGTCCCTTACGGACGCAGAAGGTAGCTCAAGAACAATAATACGGCATCTACGAGAGAAAGGCTTTAAAAACCGTAAAGGTCTTCAAAGGCCACGCCTCTTTCCACATCCCAAACAGCTCGGTTAAACTTTGCTGAGAAGCACCAAACATGGGACATAGAAAAATGTAAGAAGGTTTAGTTCTCTGATAAGAAAAAATTTAACCTGAATGGTCTAGATGGCTTAAGGATAACCAACCGGAGACATTTTCTACACGACACAGTGGAGGAGGTTCCATCATGATCTGGGTGCTTTCTTCTTCCATGGAACAATGGAACTTCAGGTTATACAGGGGCGTCAAACAGCGGCTGGCTACATTGGCACGTTGTACAGAGCATCCTTATTGACTGAAGGCACTCACTTGTGTGGAAATGGTTGGTTCTTTCAGCAGGACAATGCTGCAATCCACAATGCCCGCAGAACAAAGGACTTTTTAATGGCGAATAACTTGCTTTTGTCGGACCATCCAGCGTGTTCGCCCGAACTGAATCCCAATGAAAATGTTTGGGGTGGATAGCAAGGGAAGTCTTTAAAAATGGACATCAATTCCAAACAGTGCATGATCTTCGTGATGCCATCTTCACCACTTAGAATAACATTCCAGCAAGCCTTCTGCAAACGTTATATTGACCATGCCAAAGCGAAAGTTTGCAATGACGGCCGTGCATTTCATACCCTATTTAAAACTTCTTTTTGTATAGTCTTAAACTTTTGACCAGCTAGTATTTAGGCTAATTTCATAGTGTTCACATTTTCCCTATTAAATGCTAAAAAGTTTTTATTTCTCTTTTCATCTTTCAAAGCTCTACTGAAATAAGTGGTTGAGTCTAACAACGCAAAATGCATATTTTTTTTATGTTCATTGGCCTTAAGATTTTGGCCAGCAGTGTCATTCTTTGAACTTAACAAGTATGACCGAAAAATTACAAATTACACTCATAAATATAAAAAGTAACCAATGAACAAATTTGGAAGGTCATATCAAGTTAGCTTTTTAATCATATAATATGTCCCTCTAAAAAAATAAAGCCCGAGAATGTGGAATAAGCAACTTGTAATTCCTGTAAGTCCGGGTTCCGGGTTGCTTTGAAGAAAGAACTGGTTTTGTATAAAGAACAAGAAAAGGGAACCAGCACTTATTGGTATGTCCTTAATGTTATCATCCGAACTGATTAAATCAAAATAAATATACAATATAGGCAAACTGTAAACAGAAGTTGAATATGATTTTTACTTCACCGAGCGCTTTGTTCCACAACTATATCTGACATATTTTTTTCCCATTTTCAAACGTACTAGATTTCAGAGTTACACGCTGTTACATACCAGCTTCTTTCCAACAGATATATATAGTATTACTTAAGGCAACTTGTATTTAAACTTGAAACTCTATGGGTATTTTTGTAAGTGTTTTAAATTTTATAATTAGGAAGTACAATGTAAGAAAATATTACATATTCTGATAATAAAGAAATGAACTTGGAGCAGAATATTAAACAATGTGGATATCCTTTTTTGACAATAAACTATTATTGTGTGAATAAGTAAACGTTTTTAGCTATTTGCTGTGTGAATAAGTAAAAGTTTTTAGCTATTTGCTGTGTGAATAAGTAAAAGTTTTTAGCTATTTGCTGTGTGAATAAGTAAAAGTTTTTAGCTATTTGCTGTGTGAATAAGTAAAAGTTTTTAGTTATTTGCTGTGTGAATAAGTAAGTGTTTTGAATTTAGAATTTTACATCATAAAATATCGTAATATTTTGTTACTTTAACACTTATCATTAAATAACTTACGGTACAGTTATCGGCTGTTAACTAGGTGTTTTTTGTTGTTGTTTTTCGAAATTAAGCCTCACTTGTGTAACTTTCCAAGTCCTTTGGACTTTGTGATACTTACTGTTTTCGTTTTCTTGAAGTTTAAATAACACATTTATATTACTAGCCTGTTCAGAGAGGTCACAATTCTTCAACCCTTCAGTTTAATTCCAATGGCTTTGTCCTAATTTCATCTTACGTCATCTTCATTTGACGGATGTAGAAGCTGGTCTACCTTATTTGACATCGTTACGTGTACGTGTGTTAAAACGAAATGTTTAGGCACAATAAGAATGCGTCAATATGGCTTCGGGTTTTGCAAGGAATCTTAAAAGTTTTAAGAAGATATGTCTCGATATCTGTATGAAAATGTTCATCTAAAGTTGAGTTTTTTATCTTTTTTTGCGGTGTAGAAAATAAAATCTATAAAAACTGATAACTTGTTTTGTTCAACGTTTAGAGACTTGTTTCACACAAAGTATCATACACAATGAAAGGTTTGTTTGTTTATAGATAAACACAAAATTACGCAAAGAGTTATCTGTACTATACTCACCAAAGATGTCGAGACCCGGTTTGCAGTAGCGTTGTGTGTCAGCAGACACACGACTGAAAGGTCACGTTCTCAAAGTCAAATTCAAATTTTGTGTTTAAGTATAATATATTATTGTTTTTATACGGAAAGAAACTGGAATTTGTATTTCAAAGTTACTAAGTCGGAGATGGAAACCCCGTTTCTAGCATTGTAAATTCACAGACTGTGCCACTGATGTGTGTGTGTGTGTATAGGGAGCAAAGCACAGTTAACTCCTGTATAGCTTTGTGTTTAACTTAAAGAAATTTATTTGGCTTCCTATCTAACAGTTTTAGCAATCAGTAGATTAAATGGGGTCGCACGTAAGGACGTGGCTGGTATTTGCAATTAATACACTAAATATATGTGTCAAAACTGGGGCTCTTTCAGTCTGAATATTCCACACGGGCAGTTTTTTTATGAATTATGACGTCACACCTGATATTGAAACTATAAGAGTATTGAATCAAAGAAATACTGGCATATTAAGTAACACAAACATGGTAAGCTGCCAAAAAACAAGCGTCAACCTTGAGATTGAAGGTTTAACCTTGTTTATAAGTTCCAAAACAACAAAACGTCATTATATGAAGTATTAGGTGTTTGAGTGTTCTATTATTATTATTGAGTTTGAAAGTTTCATTACAACCTAAGGAAATGTTCGAACTCAATTTCATATCAGTGTTCAGAGAATCTTAATGGATCGTCTAGTTTAACATATAAATGTTGAATTGAATAAAAAGTATACTTTTGTTCTTTTGATATTATCTTACGATAATTAGGGGCTTTGCACGGCCTGGTGGTTAGTTTGATCGCACTCGCAATATATGGGTTGATAGTTCGAATTCAGTCACCGAACATGCTCGTCCTTCAGCCTTGAGGTCACTATTATGTAACGGTCAATCTCACTTTTTTTATTAGAAAAGTAGTCGAAGAGTTGGCGGTAGGTAACGTTGATTAGCTTCCTTCCCTCTAATCTGTCGCTTCTAAATTAGAGTCGGTTAGCTCGGAAAACCCTGACGCGACTTTGCGCGAAAGTTCAAAACCAATAAAACATACGTTAATCTTATCTCGTGCAGATATTAGGATACGCTTTCATTCATTGCTTCAGTCTGTTTTTTTAGGTCCGTACTACAAACAACAGACACCTTTCCCATATTGCGCCGCTAACGTTTATAACAGACCTTCGAATTAATAACTTGGAAATATCATTGCTGTTCATTGAACAGAATATTATTCAATCTATTCACGAACAGTAATTTGCTTAAACTTAAAGGAAGCATTGTTATACGAAAAATATTATTGCAGTAACTCTGTATAAATATTATAGTACTGTCTGTCGTCTGTTGCATGCCCATGTAACTACTTCACACCATGTAGTTGGATCTTCACCAGAATTGATAAGAGGGTTCACTAGGTCCAAAAATGGATACAAACAAACTTTGTTTTAAATTTTATGTTTTTAAAGGCATTTTTTACCTTCACCAAATTTGATCATCGAAGTTTGCTGAGTCCATGGGGAGATGCAGGCAACATTGCAGTTTCGTATTTTGTGTTTTTCAGTTTTTATGGGCATTTATGTGTGTGTTTTTATTTTATTTTTTTACATTTACTTGTAAGGGAAACATCTATTCACGTCCTAAGATAACCCTTCATTAACCCTTAAACTGGGTCATCATCAACTGATTCTGTTACCTACAACATTCCCACTGCTTAAGGGCTAATCATGTATATATGTAAATTCCGTCCAGGAGACGGGTACCCCAGCTAGTACACAGTGAACACGTTTTGTTCGTTATTAGCTTTCGTAAATGCAAAGCAAACGAAACGTTTCTATAGAAAACATAGATGCTCGTAGCGTAATTAACCCACAACACAGTGGTTCAACAGCAAGAACCTCAGAGGTGCTTCGCTTTACATATAGAAATCACACAAAGATAACACAGTTTATAAAATCATACAGAGAAAAATACTTTGAAAGGAGAGAAGAAAAACTTGATTCTAATGATAAGATACTTCAGTAACATAACTGGCAGAGATGTTGTTTAGAGGCTGTTTATTTATACTAGCAGTTGAAAGACATCTATTAGAACCCATAAACAGCAATTTTTTGTTATTAAGAACACAATATGCTTTGTTCACCGTGGGTATCGAAACCCAATTTTTAGCGTTTTAAGTGTTAGGACTTATTATTGAGTCAATAATGGCAATGTAATCCTCCTCTGATGAGCTACTATGTAATTACAGTCCATATTCTTCCACGAATGAGCTACAATCTTCAACTACTGATGATACTTGGGTCATAAATTATTAAACAAATTTTAATATCCAGAATACGTCATATTGTTTCCCAAATGACCCAATAGCATATCAAAGGAATGACGTAACCAAAACAGTAATATGACAACCGAAAACAACTAAAATTCATTCATTTTCAGGTGTAAGCAGAAAAGTAAGCTTTCTTTACAACAATTTTACAACACGGAAGTTGGACAACAAATAAAATTCTTGTCTTCTAGACTAACTTACACGACAGAAGAAAATAAGGAAAATCTACATCTCCTGACACTCTTAACTCTGTGTTGTTTTGAAAGTATAAGTGGTTGGCATATAGTTAGTGTAACAAGGTGAGAAACCTCTCTTTTGGTGAGGTTTCGTTGTTTGATCCAATGAGAAGGGTAAATAACATCTAAGATGTACCTAAGCCATGATGCCACTTCACTCTACAATACTGATACAAACTGGTACAAGATTTCACCATTAACACCTTCGCTGCAACTGATTCAACAATGATAATGCTTAACCAGAACAATCTACCAGATTCTGTCTGCTTGGAACGAACTTAAAAATCGTATTCGTATGTGCAATTCTTTCATCTGTTTGTTATTAAGCACAAAGATACGCAAAGGGCTATCTGTCCTCTGCCCACCAGGAGTATAGAAACACGATTTCTAACAGTATAACTCCCCAGACATGCCGCTGTGCCACTTGGGGGGAGGGGTGAATGAAACAATTCCTTGTAAAACTGTCGGCGAAACTGAGTTATTATACACGTGTTCAAGTGTTCTAGTGAAAAGCCTAGTCTGCTAGTAAGAAGGAAATATTTTACTTTCTCGTGTATGTAGGCCATTTTAAACACAGTTGTTATCTAACACCTTTCGTTTCTTTTAAGTAATTTCATTTTTAGCTTTACCTTTGTGAGTCGGGCACTGTCTAAGGTTAGCGTATTGCATGGTAAGCATAGTTCGAAACGTGATGACTCAAAAAATGCTCTGTTCTTTCAGCTGTGGGCACTTTCTAAAATAACAATCAATATCAATATTCAGCATATTAAAGGCGAGTACAATTGGCTGCCCACCCTCTTTCTAGTCAGTATTTCAAAATTAGGGACACCTGCAAGTGAGCGCTAGAGGTCTCTGACATCGGTCGTTTAACCCACACTCGCAGTAGCTGTTGTTTATGTCGAAATTTTTTATTTTAGTTCATTTCCTTTTCCATTAATCGTAACGTTGCATTAAGTGTTGATGTGAGTTTATTCATGACGTACGTTCATGTATTTAACATGCTTGTCAAATTTCATATGAAACATCACTATCTTGAAAGATATTTGGGGGGAGATATAGTCGTGCCTTTTTTTTGCCGAAATTTACGCAATTAAGGCAAATAGAATATATTTTTTACAAGTTCTATAATAACTACAATATGTACATTCATGTTATTCTTTAACAATATATTGGTCCGGCATGGCAAAGTGGGTTAAGACGTGCGACTCGTAATCCGAGGGTGGCGGGTCTGCATCCCCGTCGCGCCAAACATGCTCGCCATTTTAGCCGTGGGGGCGTTATAATGTGACGGTCCATCCCACTATTCGTTAGTAAAAAAGTAGCCCAAGAGTTGGCGGTGAGTGTTAATGACTAGCTGCCTTCCCTCTAGTCTTACACTGCTAAATTAGGGACGGCTAGCGCAGATAGCCCTCGAGTAGCTTTGTGCGAAATTCAAAACAAACAAACTTTAACAATAAGAATAAAATTTCTTAATAAACTCGTCAGTATCTTACAGTCAAAGATGCAGAAAGTGAATATAACAGTTGTTTACTGAGCCATCGGAGATTTTAAAATACGATCATAGCAGACCTTGATAACTGACTTGAGTTTAACTGATTGTTAAGTTAAAAATAGGTTGTATGTGGTATAATCAATCTTTATATTGCAAATTCAAGTTATAAACGATATAACTTCAGAAGTACTCGTATGATCTTGAACCATCCGATATATAAGGAGACTTCATAATTTTTCGCCTTGATTGTAACCTTCAATTATAATGTATCGATTTTATGTATTTGGTACTCCTGTTTGGAAACAATAGGACATATAGCTACTACATAGCTGATTTTCCAACTTTACAAAAGCACTGTTTCACCCAGTAATATTTTTATCATGTGGTCACAAATTGAAACAATCGAACAAGCCAGTGCGCATGATATTTCACCGTGTATCGAGAGGACATCCGTGGCCTCTGGGAGTACAAACTGGGATCTCTCTTAACGTGTGCTTTAGGTCGTATGACAATTCGTTTCCACGTATAGAAAGGCTACTTGAGTGTGCCTTCTTGCCTTGAAGATTTCCCAAACCAGTTTCTCACATGATCGTTTCCCCAACAACTAAAGGTATCGTTTACGCGCCTGATAAACGTAACAAAAACAAGATGAAATTTAAAGATGACTTACGAAGGTCGAAATGTTATTCTCTGCTTTATTAGTAAAAGTGTTAATACCCATACCAGCCGTCTTGAGATAAATTTTTACTTCAAGTGGGTTTCACGTCATCACGAAGAGTGTCCGTCTGTCTTCCTTGATGGCGAGAAACCCACTTGAAATAAAAATGTCTCTCAGAACGGCTGGTATGGGTATTAACACTTTTATTGATAAGCAATGAACAACGTTTCGATCTTCCTAGGTCATCTTCAGGTTAACGTGCCTGATAAACGTAATAAAAACAAGGCTAAATCTGAAGATGACCCAGGAAGGTCGTAACGCTGTTCTCTGCTTATCAATAAGAGTAATAATACCAGCTGTTCTGACACATAATGTTCGTCTGTGTTATGCAGGTGAGAAATGTTGGGTATGCTCGTTGGAAAATCCGTTTCAGACATTCGGAAATGTCCAGAGTAACCAATTGTTTCAATAAACTAAACTATTCTAAGACTTTGCAAAATGAATTTTTCTTCATAAACTTGCTATTTTAACAATGATTTTAAAATAATTTTTAAAATTTTAAAAGCTTATTTCAAGGTATTCCCGGATTTACATCGCTAAAATCAGGGCTCGATTCCCCCCGACGGACTCAGCAGATAGCCCAATGTAGCTTTGCTGTAATAAAACACACACACTCTCAAGGTATTCCCCGAAAACATATGAATCAAATGTAAAGCATGAGAAGACGGTAATGGTATTGTAAACTTAACAGGTCATTGGATGGCTTCGATTATCATTTGTTCAGTGACGAGTTATTAGGCTGAACAGATTCTCCAACGGTACATTTCCTCTTCTTCCCTCAGGTTATTTCCTTTTAGTCCTTCCTTTAAGGCAAAACTTGGGGTGTGACTAGCAAATAAATAGTTGAAGCGGTTTCCTTAGTGTTTCTTCAGTCAATCCCCGGATGCAATTTCACGACATATGTACGTACGAGATCTAGGTTGACTATGTCTTATACAAAAAAAGGTGCATTTCAGCCTGAATTATAATGAAGGAACTGGGTGTTTACACACAAACACTGTAGTGGGAAGAAACAACGTTCGAATTTTCTCACCAGAGGTTACAGCTAAGCTTTTTATACTGTGTGACAGGAAGCTATTATTCTATTCATCCCGGAATAAATACTGGTTACTGATTCCTTTTAAAGAAACGTGTGTTTTTGTTTATTTGTTTTAAATTTCGCGCAAAGATACTCCAGGGTTATCTGCGCTAGCTGTCCTTAAGTTAGCAGTGTAAGACTAGAAGGAAGGTAGTTAGTCATCACCACCCACCGCCAACTCTTGGGCTACTCTTCTGCCAACGAATAGTGGGATTGATCGTAACATTATAACGCCTCCACGACTGAAAGGGCGAGCATGTTTGGTATGACGGGGATTCGAACCCGCGATCCTCGGATTGCGAGTCGAGCGCTTTAGCTGTTCGAGCTGTTTGTTTTGAATTTCGCGCAAAGTTACACAGGCTATCTGCGATAACCGTCCCTAAATTAGCAGTGAAAGACTAGGAGAAAAGCAACTAGCCATCACCATCCACCGCCAACTCTTGGGTTACTCTTTTACCAACGAATAGTGGGATGGGGGGACGGTGATTCGAACTCGTGTCTCTCAGATTACGAGTGAAGATTCCTAAACATGGTTGTGTTTTGGTCTTCTAAAGAAACGTGGACTTTTTTCGCGTGTTGCAAAAAGAGCATTAAGTTTAAATATTTGACACAAACATGACAAAAATATTGTTTTATGTCTGTGTCCATATGTTGTTAATGAAGTTCGGTAACTAGTTTTAACTTTAGTATATTTTAACGTTAAACAACTAAGTTTATGTTAAGAATAACTCGAAAAATTTCCACTGAGACTGGCCATAAACTCGTTATGTGTATTAAATTAGTTTTAACGTTACCATGGTGACCCTTTCTTACCCATTATTTCAGAGATTTGGTTGGCTTCATCGTAGCTCACTTCTTTATCACGTCTTCTATAAGAAAACAAATTTATTTAGCCCGTCATCAATATTGTCAATCTCTGCCTGCAAGTGATGACGAATATGTTTTAGTAGATGGTATTTTATCCATTGGTTGGATCGTTTGAAGGACAAAGCTGGACAAATGACTCGCTCTGCTATGCTCACCACGGGTATCAAACCCGAAGTTTAGTATGATAAACCTGAAAATATTCCGCTGATCCATTAGGGTAGGGCAGGCTATATCATATGTTTAAAGTATTTTTTCAGGGATTTTTTCATACTTTATCACATACGTGCAGAATAACGAAATTCGTGCCTAATAGATAGGATTCTAGGAGAGTCTCGACTTTGTACGTATTATGTATCCTATTGTAATGACGTCACTTTAATTAAAGGGGTGTTTGTGAAGGTGTAATGAACATCCTTTACGTATCTTAATACAGTTACTATAATTATAAGGTTTTAGGACTACATATTGGGGTTTTTCAGATGAATAGAGATTAAGGGACCCTTAGTAAGCGATGAGACTATTCCATAATTACTCACACAATAGATCCACAGAAAACTTGCTGAAATCCCATTTTCTGCTGGGTTGCAAAACCAGACAATCTACATCAAATCAGTCATGATTCTAAGTTGCTTAATCTCACCCTGGCTAAGTGACTTAATCTCACCCTGGCTAAGTGACTTTATGCAGTGATAAAGCATTTACAAGTAATTCTATCCTACTGTACATTTACAGTGTAAAATCTAACCCGTATGTTATAAGAGCTCTCAACTAAACACGAAATGTGTTGAAACGTGAGAAGTAACAGCAGTTTTCACCCAAACATAAAATATGTAAAACGTAACAACATGGAAGATGTTGAAGTGTATGACATAGCTACATTTGTCTCGGAGTTTCCAAACGAAAGTACTTGATGCCAGAGTTTATCACATAGCCCATGTCTCTTGAAGTTTCCAACGAAAACTAAAAGATGTTCGAGTGTATCACGTGGCTCCATGTCTCTAAGTTCCAAACCAAGAGTACAAAATGCTAGAGTGTTTCACATAACCTCATGTCTTTCCAAGTTTCCTACCAAGAGTACAAAATGCTAGAGTGTTTCACGTACCTTCGTGTTTTGTTCTTGCTGATTTAGAACCACTTGACTATACGTTGCACCTTTCTATCAGAATGAAGATAAGACGCTATTATCTCTAACCCTTCAATGCATAGAACAGTTAATATTTATCTATGTTTTAAATCTAAGTAATATTATATGAACTGCTGACTGAAAGTACAGTTTATATCATTTCTGCCAGGTTGGTTAAGGCGTTCGACTCATAATCTGAGGATCGCGGGTTCGAATCCCCGTCGCACCAAACATGCTTCCCCCTTCTGCCGCGAGGGCGTTATAATGTTACGGTCAATCCCACTATTCGTTGGTAAAAGAGCAGCCCAAGAGTTGGTGGTAGGTGGTGATGATTAACTCCCTTCCCTCCAGTCTTACACTGCTAAATTTGGAACGGTTAGCGCAGATAGCCCTAGTGTAGCTTTGCACGAAATTCAAAAACAAACAAAAAGTATTGGATTATGTGCGACTGTACCTCGGGAAGCACGTTGCACAAAAAATATTTTAAAATGCTGGCATTGTAGTCTAAAACTTTTTATTTTAGAAAAATATTAGGAAAACACAAATTCACTAATAAAGAGTTAAAGATATGATTATTGAATGACTGAATGTATGCGATGTGGTCAGATGAAAGACATCCTACCTTTCTGTATAGACGCTGAGATGTATAGACGCTGAGAAATGTAAAGACGCATGATATTTGACTCTGCTTGTGTTGTTAAAAAACTAAATTCCTGGAAATGAAATAATAGTGTGGGAAACTTTTAATGACAGGGATCTAGAAATTTGGAGAGGTTATTGACATCTAACAGTGTACTTTGCACTTGAACGTTGTCGCAGATTCTGTACACTCCAAAATGCTGACTCAGAGCTCTGACAGACAACAGCTCTTTTCATACAACATCGTAGCAATCCATTACGACCGTATTGTCCAAACTTGGTGTAAGGACCGCGAAAGGGACCCAGTCGTTTTTTTCCGTAGTTAACGTAACCCATTTTATCGAATTTTTATAAGCGTAGCAACCACCAAACTAATCTTCTGAGCTGTCAATCAGTAGCAGAACCGTCTATTTAATAAATCATTTACAACCGAACAAGATATCTTGTGGAACTTCATGAAGTATTTGCTACATTATTATTATCAGAGCGGAAATTAGTCCAACCCAGTATTAGTTGGACACCTAAATAAACGCGATAGTCATTGTACTATAATCAGCACAACTTTTAGAACACATAATCACGTTTTAAATTGGTCAAATAAATTTTATGGAAAATTATATGAGTTTCTAATTAATAAAACTGAAATTTATATATCTATATTGCAATACCATAATATCTGTATTCAAGTGGTCGAAAGATGTCACGTGGTTAACTAATATTTGAACTTTATGAAGGTGAGGTGTTTCATTTAAAGACTATTTTAATGAAAGACAATGTTTTTATTCTTCAGTTTCTTTAAATATAAAGTCAAATTAATTTACACAAAATAACACCGAATTATTACCAAAAGCTAGGAATATCAAGCAAAGATATTTGAATTATATTTTAATGTCTGAACAGGTATAGTCATAATTTTGAGAACTGGACAAACAGGGTATCTTAATGCTTAATGAAAGACAATGTTTTTATTCTTCAGTTTCTTTAAATATAAAGTCAAAGGAATTGAACCGAAAAATAATGAGCCAAAGGTTTATCTAAGTTTTAAATGCTATCACATCAACTAGTGTTAACAGACCAGTTACTAACAAAACCGTGAAATGGTCTCAAATGGCCTAGTGTGAAAATCCCAGCATCAAACATATTCATCCTTTCAACAGGGAGGACGCTGTAATGGAATGCTCAATCTAACTTTTCGTTGGTTAAGAGTTCGTCGCCCCAAACTTTACAGGGTTGGTGTTGACTAGCCGCTTTACATCTAGTCTATCATTTCTATATAAGAACAAACTTTGGACGAAAGCCAACAAACAAGCAAAACAAATCTGTAACCTTTTTAAATAATGTATTCTTACAACTGGGGATTTTACACGTGGCTCAAGGACTTTACTGGAATTTTTAACTTTTTAAACACTGTTAAGTATTTTTATTTACAATCTCAATTTCGTTACTTGATGTTCAGGAGAAAGGTTTAGTAAGTATTGCATACGTTTTATTATTTTAAAACTGTCATTTTTTGTCAAAACACGGAAGTAAGTTGAAACTCTTTGCTTTACCGACCAGGAAATGACGTCGCATGACGTGTCGTGATGTAACAAAATATTGTTTTAGTGATACGTCTGTTTCTCTCTGAGTGACCCATATTAAAAACAATGTTTCCTGTTTTTCAACAGGAGTTATTTGTTGACCAGGATGATTACGCCACCCGACCTAAGTCTTAACACATTGCACCATCATGTTGAAAGCGTTAAGCCTTAAGCGTTATTGCTTCAAAGTTTGGTTTGCTTTTAATTTCGCGCAAAGCTATACGAGGGCTATGTGCGCTAGCCGTCACTAATTTAGCAGTGTAAGACTAGAGGAAAGGTAGCTAGTCATCATCACCCCCCGTCAACTCTTTGGCTCCTTTTTTACCAATGAATAGTGGGATTGAAAGGGGTGAGCATGTTTGGTGCGATGAGGATTCGAACCTGCAATCCTCAGATTACAAGTCTAGCGCTTTAACTACCTAACCACGCCGGGCTGCTTCAAAGTAAAAATAAAAACTCAACAAGCAAAGATATTTGAATTATATTTTAATGTCTGAACAGGTATAGTCATAATTTTGAGAACTGGACAAACAGGGTATCTAATATTAATGATCAAGGCTGTAATAGCAAATCACAAAAATTTAAAAATGTTTTTGACGACTAAACCAAATCTTTGAGGCAGTTTATATTGATAGTGTCCAGAACCTTACTGTTGAGGACTGAACTAGAGATTTAAAGCAACTGATAGTGATAGTGTCCAGAACGTTATTATTGAGGACCAGACTCGTGCAGTCACAGAAAGTGTTTAATGATAGTGCTATGTTGAAGAGAAAACTGAGACACTCAGAGTCATAATATCCAACTGTAAAGGTTTTATTTAAAGCTTGAAGGACTAGATCACCCAAACATAGAACTTGTATTACACTATGTAATAAAATTTTTACTTTTTCTTTTTCCTAGGCAGAAAGTGTTATTTCTCAATTGCTTATGCCTAAAGTAAATAGAAAAGACTTATTTGTCTCTTCAAACTTTGCGTTTGTGACCTGGGTAATAAAATTTTTAAATTTACTCATTTTTTTAGAACATTCCAGGTAGATTCAGTGCTGAATAGCTGATAGAGAATTTTCTAGAATGCTTTAGAATTTTCTAGAACTTCTACGGTAGCATATAAAAAGGGGCTCACCACTTCAGTTTAGTTCTAGCTGCCTAAGTGAACACATAGACCTATCTGATTTTATAAGAGATGGCATCAAGAAGCTACAAGCATTCTCCAGATGCATTCTGCTATGTATACGGCCAACTTATCAAGACAAGAGCGAAAAAGTAATCTGTGAAAGCATCTGCTAAAATGTGTGAATTCGGCATACTTGTCGGGGATCAAGACAAACCTTGGGCACCTCATTTTACCTGCGAGCACTGCAAAAAACTCTAGAAGGTAAGACGAACAATTTTTGCTTGCTTGAATAGTAAGGTTTTATATTACACAAATTTTAGACCTTTTAAAATTTAAATATCTTTTATTTTTTATTTTTCAATAGTATAGAAAAATATCACATATAAAATATTTTACATGAACCTCTTACACATTAGTTGTGGGTGAAATAAATTTATTCTTCATAATAACAATTTTTTGCTCTTTTGCAGGATGTACAGAGAAGAAAAGAGAGCCATGAAGTTCGCTATTCCAAGAATTTGGCGTGAACACATTGACCACTCAAGCAATTCCTACTTCTGCCTTGTTGAACCTTTCAAACATCGGGCTGGCAAGAATGCATCTGCTATCACTTATCCGGACCTTCCATCATCCATCGTTCCAGTGCCACACTGCCTTGAGCTCCCTATACCCACTCTGCCAGAGAGAAAGCAGCCATCCTCAGAAGAGAGCAAGAAATCAGAAGAGGAGGTAGACGTTGAAGATCTAAATTACAATTTCAGAGGTGTAGCTGGTGAGAGAAACCCATAATAATCCAACCAAATAGACCTCAATGACTTGATCAGAGATCTTGGTCTAACAAAGTCGAATGCAGAGCTTTTGACATCTAGGCTCAAGGAGTGGAATTTGTTAGATGAAAGTGTGCAAGTTGCAAGTCAGAGGAAACGATACCAACATTTTTCAAGCTTCTTCACTCGTCAAGATGATCCCTGCTTCTTCTACAATGTATCCTGTTTGATACATGAAGGTGATTTATATTACAGTCGCAAATATCAAAAAATGACTCACTTCTGAACATTTTTTGTTCATTTTTCTATAACTATAGTATAAATACATCTAAATCTTGATTCATATGTTGTTTTATTCAGATCTTATGCAAATGAAAATGTGCAAATGTGCCCGTTTTTACGCAGAAAATAGATCAATTTCTAAATTTCATTATCCAGGTCACAAAGGAAAAGTTTGAAGGGAATAATGACCATTTTCTGTACTTTTACAACATAAGCAATTAAGAAATAACACATACTATCCAGGAACATAATTTGTGTTACATAGTGTTCTTATTAGAAATTTCATACAGTATTTATTGTTCAGTTCCAGGGTGAAAATAACACAGCCGTGGAAATTTTTGTTGTTAAAACTAAACAATACACTTAAATAATTACCATAGTGATAACAATGAAGAGTATACTGAAGATGATCAATGTGATTTATAATGTAGTGATGTAATAGGTTGTTCTCAATAGAACGTATAACTAGTATCATATTTATTCCATTATAACGTCTGAGCTACACAAAGCAGTGATATTCACTGTTGTTTGAATGCAATTTCGTAAAAGGCTATAGCATATGTAAAAATTGAAATTAATATACATATATAAATTCAACCATTTGTAATTTGTACATCGTATTTTACGATCTGGACATTTATAGGTTATATGCATTTTGTACAAAAATCTTATTTCAATAATACACTGTCTGCTGAAGATTAGAAAGAAGTCTGACTTTTCATCTCAAAGAAAACATATTTCTTTGCAAAACCAGATGATTTTCGTGCCAGATCTTATATTCCAGTAACATTTGAAGCAATTAAAGCGAAAAATCTATCCAAACACTATTTCCCATTAATAAAATGCTTGCTTATATTTATATTTTTAATACTTGTTCGTCTTAATCGTTTGTAATTGTTTCCATTTAAAAAAATAAGTGTGTTATGTTTAATTAAGATTCTATTCATATCTGTGATTAAAAATTGTAATGAGTTCACACATGTCTAAGCTAATTTATATATATGTAAAAATATTGTAAGACCTCAAGATATAGCTATAAACAGAAAGTGTGAGGTTAGTGCCATCTCTTGGTGGAATATTTATTATATATTTTCAAATTACAAATTATTGCTTTGTTCCAGTTGAACTGAATAGAGATAGAAGTGAAAAATGCCTACTTGAAACAAAGCTCGGTAGCAGGCTTAGAAAATATGTTTGATATTGAAAAAGATAATTCAAAAAGTTGAAGAACGTAATATACAGCACTATACGGGTTTGGTTTGTTTTGAATTTCGCGCAAAGCCACACAAGGGTTACCTGCGCTAGCCGTCCCTAATTGTAAGACAAGAGGGAAGGCAGATAGTCATCATCAACTCTTGGGCTATTCTTTTACCAACGAATAGTGGGATTGGCTGTCACATTATATAATGCCCACACGGCTGAAAGGGCAAGCATGTTTGGTGTGACGTATATTCGAAACCTCGACCCTCGGGTTGCCAGTCGAGTACCTTAGCCACCTGGCCATGCTGGGCCCACTATATGGAAGAGGTTAAGTATTAGAGTGAATCTGATGGGGTTGTTTGTTTGTGTTTTGAATTTCGCGCAAAGCTACACGAGGCCTATCTGCTCTAGCCGTCCCTAATTTAGCAGTGTAAGACTAGAAGGAAGGCAGCTAGTCACCACTACCTACTGTCAACTCTTGGGCTACTATTTTATTAGCGAATAGTCGGATTAACTGTCACATATAATGCCTCCACGGCTGAAAAAGCGAGCATGTTTGGTGTGACAGGGATTCGAAGCTATGATCTTCGGATTACGAGTCGAGCATTCTAATCACCCGGGTTTGAATTGTTTAAGGCTGTTAAGTAAAGTCCTTTTTACATTAACGGTGACAAAAGTATAACTAGGGAACAGAACTATCAGTATTGTTAGGTAGAAGCCATCTTCAGCTAAGACAGTTTCATATTTCTAGCAGGGTGGTTGGCCTACGGAAATGGTTGTCTTCGAATGTTGTAGATACTGTAAATTTAATTGAGTTTAAGAGAAAACTTTACAACTATTTGAATGACAAGAACTAGGTTTAAGTTGATTTTTTATTCAATAGTTTTAGTTTACTTTAGAAGATGAGACCAATCAGATGGACTAATAAATATGGGTGAATAGCTATTTTTGTGGGCCTGAACTTTTACGGATATAAACACGTTTTCTAGTGCATAAAACTGTGATGTAAGAAAATTTTAATCACTGTTTTTCTAATATTACCTTTACTAAATAACATTAGTAAATTATTACATTATATTCACTCTGAAGCATATATCGGAATATGAGTGAGGTTAACAGAGCGTTTGTTTGTTTGTTTCTTTTTTAATTTCGCGCAAAGCTACACAAGGGCTATCTGCGTTAGCAGTCTCTAACTTAGCAGTGTAAGACTAGAGGGAAGGCAGCTAGTCATCACCACCCACCGCCAACTCTTGGGCTACTCTTTTACCAACGAATAGTGGGATTGACCGAAACATTATAACGCCCCCACGGCTGAAAGGGGCGAGCATGTTTGGTGTTACGGGGATTCAAACCCGTAATCCTCAGATTACGAGTCGAAAGCCTTAACCACCTGGCCATGCCGGGCCTTCACAGAGAGAGAGAAGCAGATAAAATAACATTTGTTTCGATAAAGTATAATTTATTTGTTCCATTCACAATACAAGATAGTGAACTAAGCCTAAATGCACGAATTTAGTTTCACTCTTAGTGCAGAATGTAAAGTTTAATTTATTTCTTCGGTGAAATTAAAATGTATTAACCTAACCTGAATTATATCTTTTATTTCAACTATCGGTATTTTATTCATCAAGTAAAACTCGATTTTATTAACAAGGTACGTAGCTAGAAATCCAGAGTAAATCAGTTCGTTTTAAATGAAACAACAATCAAGTACTCGTTCCATGCTATTCCATAGACAATACAGAATACTTGTATGTTTCCACCACTTCATATTGAGTCATGTATTTGCTACTGAAACTGAACTTTACTGTATTCGTAGTGTGAAACATATTCTAGTTTTAACGTACTCTTTCCTGGTTGATTTTTAAGCCTCTTAACACTTGAAAAACGCTTGATTTTCTAATAACCTAAGATAATTAGTTAGATAAAAAATTAATAAACCTTTTAAATTGTTTAATAGCGGAAATAAAGTGTAAAACAAAGATTAGCATATTTATTTAGCAAACAGGTTTTGCTACTGTGATCAAAGTTTCGAATGCAAACTGTTTTATTCACGTTTTTAAATAAGTTAAAACAATTTTGAAAATTTGAAAATTCTTGCAACATGACAACATCCAAAACCCTCTAACAGAAACTTTTTAAGTATTCTAATTTTGTCATCAGAACATTCAAAATCAGTGAATTGTAAACAACTCTGTTATTGTATTATCATAGAGGTTAAAAATTATTTCATCAAATTTATGAATCGTAGAGTTACGTAAGATTCGCAGAAAGTTAATATATATGATCTCAACAAGACTTTATCAAAATGTTGACAAAATATCTAGTGAACAGTTTCTGAGTTTATTATTTAAATAGAATAATTCGTATATCAGATCGTTTTGTCAAACACCTCCTCTCGCTCAATTAAAAGAAGTACCGCTTAAACGGTTCTAGAATTAGTGTGTTGTTGTTTTTTTTCTGTTTACGCTGTATAATTCGAACAGGCTATGTAAATAGAACAATAATTAATATCAAAGAAAATAAACATAATTAGAACTAACCAAGATAAAGCCTTCGCCGTGCATAAAATCCATAATAGTACAGATAAAAAAGAGTCGATTTTTAAAATCACATGACAAAGCATGAAAACACCCAGTAATGACTCTAATTACTAGTTACGCCAGAAACATATAGAAAACCTATAGTCACGCAAAACTATAATATTAACAATGGTATTCCCAAAACTTAAATCTTTCAAATCTTAGATATATTATTAAGTGTAATATTTCAATATTTAATAAGAACGTATAATCAGTTGTAAGTAGAAAAACTGCAAAATTCCAACATAGTAATTATATATAGGTCACCAGGAGTTCAACCGACATTCACGTAATACAAACTTCAAATGGGTCATCGTTTAAAATGGCTGTACTACCTATCTCACAAAGGCCCCGGCATGGCCAGGTGGTTAAAGCACTCGACTCGTAGTCTGAGAGTAGCGGGTTCGAATCCACGTCACACCTAACATGCTCGTCCTTTCAGCGGTGGGGACGTTATAATGTGATGGTCAATACCACTATTCGTTGGTAAAAAAGTAGCTCAAGAGTTGACGGTGGGTGGTGATGACTAGCTGCCTTCCCTCTAGTCTTACACTGCTATATTAGGGACGGCTAGCGCAGATAGCCCTTGTGTAGCTTTGCGCGAAATTCAAAAACCAACCTCACCTCACAAAGCTGCAACATAAAGGGGAAAACTGTGTTCTATTGAACTTCAAGGGTGTTCTGTGTAAGCTGTTTCCACTTTAGAAGTGATAAACTACAAGAAAGGTAGCTGGTCAATAGTCATCCACCGCCAACTCTTTGGCTCTTCTTTTACCAACGAAAGGCCGGATTGACCGTCACATTATAGTTCCCTCACAACGGACAGGGCGAGCGTGTTTGGTGACAAGATTCGAACCTGCAGCATCCAGGTTGCGTGTCGAGTTCCGTAACCACAAGGCAAATTATGTAATCACATAACCATGAGGTCACATCAGCTACATGATATAATCACATAACCACCATATCACACCAGGCAAATCATATAATTACATAACCACCATACCACCCCAGGCAAATGATATAATTACGTAACTACCAGGCCACACCATACAAATGATATAATTACATAACCACAAAGTCACACCACGCAAATCATATAATTACATAGCCACCAGACAAATGATATAAACATACTGTAAACTGGTATCACCATAACCTCACAAGACTTAGTGAAATACCAACATTTTACACAAGTGGAAACATACAAATCAAATATACAGACAGATGAATCACACTTCCTCAGGTCGCTGTATGCATGTTTATTCCAAAAATACGAAACAAAGAGTACAAATGCATTTTTTCCACCAAGCATCAATTGACACGGAACTTACTACAACGTAGGGTTCATCTCATTATAATATAATTTGTCATAGCAAAGTGTTCCGTACGAAAACATTTGTAAGGTTTTTACATTTAGGGCTGTGTAAGGATTATAGGAGCACAGGACAAATAATGGATATAATTGTATTCTTTGTGCTCACGTGAATTTAGGCAGACAAATTGCACTGACGTTTTGATATATGTTAATAATCTTTGGCAGGTACTTGCTGTAACGCTATTACTAATTAATTGTAATTATATATTACATGTGGGATAAGGTACTCGCGTTATTATTTATTAAAGTCTATGTCTAATCTCAGTAAATTTGCAAACTGGCAAGAGAAGAAAAAATAGAGTTCAGGTGTTGCCAAATTTTAAAATCGAACCTTTTGATGGCTAAAAGCATTTAGCTCGGTTAGGAATTACTACAAAACCAAACGTATACAACTAATAGAGTTTTCAAAATTCTTGGTACTCCAGTTTCTAGTATTAGAATTTAAGTATGGTTTATAACGCTAATAAATTGTGTTATTTATCTGTGAAGGCAGATCGAAAAAGGCCCGACATGGCCAGATGGTTAAGACTCTCAACTCGTAATCTGAGAGTAGCGGGTTCGAATCCCCGTCACACCAAACATGTTCGTCCTTTTAATCGTGAGGGTGATATAATATAAAGGTAAATCCCACTATTATTTGGTGAAAGAGTAGCCCAAGAGTTGGCTGTGGATGGTGATGACTAGCTGCCTTCCCCCTAGTCTTACATTGCTAAATTAGGAAGGGATAGCGTAGATATACCTCGTGCAACTTTGCGCGAAATTCAAAACAAAGAAACCTTTCTGAAGTAAGTTCTTATTACACTGGACTTCGTGATTTTGTGTTCAAATAACCAAAACTATTCTGTACTTAAAACACGTTAGTTTTAATAATTTGTTCGGTTTTGGTTTGGTTTGTTTTAAATTTCGCGCAAAGCTACTCGAGGGCTATCTGCACTAGCCGTCCCTAATTTAGTAGTGTAAGAGTAGAGGGAAGACAGCTAGTCATTACCGCCAACTCTTGGGGTACTCTTTTACCAACGAATAGTGCGATTGGCCGTAACATTATAACGCTCCGACGACTGAAAGGGCTAGCATGTTTGGTGTGAAGGGGATTCGAACCCGCGACCCTCGGATTACTAGTTGAGTACCTTAAACCACCTGGCCATGCAGGCCCAATTTGTTCCGAGACCTTTGAACTGGGTCAGAAATAACATAGCTTTGCCTGTTTGGGCTCATTTGTTCAATTAAATAACCTAACCTCACAATTATGCCTGGTAGTAAGTCTGTATACTTACCGGTATCCAACCGGGGGACTCTTACTTTTGTAACAAACCACAAGGTTTCACTATTTCTAATATTGATTTGGTCAGTCAATTATGTTAATTGCAATAAATGAGGGATATTTAAGGTCTTTGTCTTTTGAGTAGGTACATTATGTTTCGTGTTTTATTACGTGGTTAATCGTAAAGTAATTATATTCAAAAAATTGCAACATCATGAGAATTATTATGTAATTATAAATGGAGAATTTAGGCAAAAATAATTTACTGTGTGTTTAAATTTGCAGAAGCAGTGTCCTTGTAATAGGTAAACGAATCAGGAAATCCAGGAGTTTTTATTGACTGAAATTAAATTCGCATATATAGTGAAGATAAAAGGACGTGCATGGGACATCATCCCATAGTAGATTAACAGCATTCCACATTTGAGTGCAATCACTTGCATGTGGTTCGTTGGGCGCCCAAGCTGTGAATCCACTCGGTTCATACTGCCAAACGCCATTTACTCGGTAAAGACCTATCCAGGTACTGGCAGGAGGAATAATAATGCTCTTCAAAAATTCATGGGTAGCCAAATCTGGCACTCTAGCCAGACGTGCTCCTTCTGCTTGGCAAGCGGCAGCAGCCTCTGGTTCAGTCTTAGTGACAGTATAATACTTGAAGTATGATCCGTTGTGAAACTGGTATCCATCCGGTGCTGAAAGAAAAGGATAAAACTAAACCAACAGAGAAGTAGTTGAATTAGAAATTAAATGTTAATAGTTTACTTAAAAACTTCGAGAGAAATAAGTTAACTTCTACCAAATGTTTTATTACTATTTATTTCTGTTTAGAATATATTGAACATTAAACTTCTAACTACATTAAATATTTGTTTATGATGTTAAGAAGCACGTACTTTTATCAGAATAAATTTAAGACAAAAACTGATGTTTGTTTGTATTCTAATTTAGAGCAATAGTATTAGGTCAGCGGTGGACTAGGAGTTAACATGGTGGGCTGCTTATTGAAGGTTCCGTGGTCCAAGTTATGATGCTATTGAACTCAGTTCGAACATTATAAAATTAACAGTTAATTCTGTTATTTGTTAATAGAACAGAACAAAACAAAACTCCTCTGTCGAAGATTGTTGTTAGCTGACTTTCGGTTATGTCTTCTGTTAGTGAACATTGCTATTTGGCTTTCGGCTATGTCTTCTATCGGTGAATGTTGCTAGTTGACTTCCAGTTATGTCTTCTACGAACGAATGCTTTAGCTGGCTTTCGGTTATGTATTATGTCGGTGAACGTTGTTAGCTGACTTGCGACTATGTCTTCTGTCGGTGAATGTTATCACAGAACTTTCGATTATATCTTAAACCTAGAGATCCAATGGAACCACTTAGCCGACGTGAACACATGATGACTTTCAGTTAGATAATACCTACTGTTAATAGTATTGGATATTCTGTTTCGTGTTTGTTTGCTATAAATATTAAGTTTGCTTCATTGTGATGTTTCAACACTATAAAAAATGCGTTACCAAGGAAAGAAATGTTGTATTTATTGTAGAAAACTAAGAAAAGATACAAGTACAAGGTGATTTAGAAGCTACGTCATAAATGATTGTTTTATGTTATTGAATTTCGCGCAAAGCTACACGAGGGCTATCTGCGCTAGCCGTCCCTAATTTAGTAGTGTAAGACTAGAGGGAAGACAGCTAGTCATCACCACTCACTGCCAACTCTTGGGCTACTCTTTTACCAACGGATTGACCGTCCCATTATAACACCTCCACGGCTGAAAGGACGAGCATGCTTGCTGTGACTGGGATTCGAACCCGCGACCCTCGGATTACGAGTCGAGTGCCTTAACCACCTGGCCATGCCGAGTCTGTCATGGATGAAACATTCTTCATATGATGTGGAAGTATAAACACAAAAGGAGGAACTTTTAGTCCATCTCTCGTCTTCACTTCCGGGATAAAATCATGTTCCACTTATAACTGAACTCTTCAATCAAAACTTATTTTTATTAGACGAAAATATGAGGTATTCAAGGTGCTGAAAGATGAAAGAAACACAACTTACGTGTGTCACAGTTGTATCCTGTGAAGCCGGACCAGCAAGTGCAACTGTAAAGACCATAGGAATCATCTTGACAAGTGGCTCCATTCTTGCATGGATTTTCCTTGCAAGACAGCTTTATAAAATTAAACAAATGTTACGCAAACGTCGTAGACGTTTTGACAAACTTATGTTAGGAAACAATTTTCTTGTTGACTGTATTTTATGTGTATGTAGAACACTTTTTTATTTATTTGTAACAGTCACTTTGTGTCAAAAGGATTGCATCGATGAACTGTATTAATAAATAATGTTTTTGTATTGTTTTTCCAAAATGATTATAACTATATATCAAATTGTGTATATCAAACTTTAATCATGTACAAAATTTGGCTTTTACTTTGCTCTCTATAATCTAGATCTGTTTTATAGCATATTCCCCAAACTTGGAAATGTTATATCGTGCATTACAAAAAAAAAAAAAAAAGGCCCTCCAGTGGCTCAGCGGTATGTCTGCGGACTTACAACGCTAAAAACCGGGTTTCGATACCCGTGGTGGGCAGAGCACAGATAGCCCATTGTGTAGCTTTGTGCTACAACAAACACAAACAACTCCAAAAAATATATCATATCACAACCTACTGGTCCCCTAGTGGCACAGCGGCATATCTCTGGACTCGTTTGTTTGCTTGTTTTTTTTAATTTCGTGTAAAGCTACTCGAGGTCTATCTGCACTATCCGTCCCTAATTTAGCAGTGTAAGACTAGAGGGGAGGCAGCTAGTGATCACCACCCACCGCCAACTCTTATGCTACTCTTTTACCAACGAATAGTGGAATTGACCGTCACATTATAACGTCTACACGGCTGAAAGGGCGAGCATGTTTGGTGCGACCGAGATTCGAACCCGCTTAAGATGCTGTTATTGCTTTTCAGTTCACGAATCTTTATAATTATTTTTATTTCGTCCTCTAAAAACTTCGTGAAATATGATAACCTCATTTAACAAATTCAGACTCGCGAACTGTTTTACACCCAAAATATAGGAGAAGGAACTTACTGTTTCCCGATAGTTAATAGAAGTAAAAATTACAAAATTTATTAAATACTTATAGAAAAGAGAACAACACATCGATCCTCACATCCAAAAGTTAGATAGGCCCGGCATGGCCAAGTGGCTGGAGCGCTCGAGTTTCAATCTGAGGGTCGCGGGTTCGAACCCTCGTCACAACAAACATGCTCACCATTTCATTTGTAGGAACATTATACTGTGACGGTCAATCCCACTTTTCTATAGTAAAAAAAGTAGCCCAAGAGTTAGCGGTGGGTGGTGAAGACTAGCTGCCTTCCTTCTAGTTTTATACTGCTAAATTAGGGACGGTTAGCACAGATAGCCCTTTTGTAGCTTTACGCGAAAGTCAAAAGCAAACCAAAACCAAGACAAAAGTGAGATCAAAGCTTTAAAAGAGGATAATATGAAAATTGTCATTGTAATTCATAACCGGAACCACGTAATAATGGTGCTTTACAAACATGACAAATCAAATACGTGGGTAAAGCACAAACAGTTGTATAAAAATTACAAGATAATTCTATTCCCATATTGAGTATTAATTTAAAAACAAGGGTTAAAAAATTGACCTCTTACTTTTCTCACCCATACACTGTAATCCATGTTGTCCATGAAACCGCTGTCTAAAATCCCAGCCAACGGCTGACATTTTTGTAAGTTCATGCTGTAACCTATTCCTACACAGAGTTCATTCTTGAAGCACAAGCCGCAACAGTGGATGAGAGAAACCACCGTGTAAGAAGGCCCAAGATGTCCGGTGGTCGGTTCTTTGGAGAGAACAAACTGAAGGAACATGCTGGAGTTCAGTTGTTGAGATTGGACAGCTATAAACAGAAATAGAATGAATATTTGGGACGACATTCTGGTCACAGTGGCTTCAGGTGCTATGAAAGAGCATTTTATGAGAATTAATGTGATTTAAAAATAAGTTTGTTGTTATGGGAACCGAGTGAAAAAGAAAATGGAAGAGCGACAACATAGCTACACTCACTCATGTAGATCGAACTATTATCACTTATTTTTTGTACATATTTCTCTTTTGTCGAGTCATTAACATGAATATTTAACATCAATATTTATTAAATAACGATGGTAAAAAAATGTTCCTAGAAAAGTTAGAGATTGAACTTCTCAACGAATGCAACATAAATTAGTTTTAAAGCAACCCATAATTATGTTACTTAAGTAATTATGTACTTAGAGACACAACTCACTATTACTCGTTCGTCAACTAGAAAGTACTGGTATGTTTCACGTCGCATTTGTCCACCAGCCTTTCTCTTATTTTTACAAACTGAAATGTTCACATCACTATTTAACCAATACAAAGTATCCTCTATGACCAACTATTACTGAAAACAACTTACAAAGTTTCAATTCTTACAAGTCTCTTACAATAAGTCATTACCTTCAGGCACAAATTAGGCTTTGGTTACTTACATTTATGGCCCGGCATGACCAAATGGTTAGGGAGATAGACTTGCAATTTAAAGATCACGGGTTCGAGTCCCCGTCACACGAAATATGCTCGCCTTTTCAGCCGTGGAGGCATTATAATGTGACGGTCAATCCCAATATTCGTTGTTAAAAGAATAGCCCAAGAGTTGATGGTGGGCTACGTTCACTAATTGCCTTTCCTCTAGTCTTACACTGTTAAATTAGGGATGATAGAACAGATAGCCCTCGTGTAGCTTTATGCAAAATTCAAAACAAAACTTATATCTTTAAGATATCCCGCTGTAGCTCGATGTTCTCGACTTTAATATTTCCCTCAAGTTCACTCCTTGTCTTCACACAGTTTCACACATCATTTATTATCGTATATTTATGACTTTCAGCCACTTTAAACAGGTGATTTTTTTGTCTTATTGGGTGATGTACACATCCATTGATTCTTTATGATTTGCGCCTAAAGTTCGTCATTTAACATTATATTTTGTTTGTTTATGAATTTTGCGCAAAGTTGCACCAGTGCTATATGCGCTAGCTCTCCTTAATTTAGCAGTGTAAGACTAGAAGGAAGGAAGCTAATCATCACCATCCATCGTCAACTCTTGGGCTACTCTTTTACCAACGCATAGTGGGATTGACCGTCACATTATAACGCCCCCACGGCTGAAATGGCGAACATAGTTGGTGTGACAGGGATTCGAACACGCGACTCTCCGATTACGAGTCAAGCGCCTTAACCACCTGACCATGCCAGACCTGCGGGTTTCGTACAGTCATCATTATCAAAATTTGTTTATCTTCCAATAATCATATAGTCTTGTTGTCCTTGACGTCATATAAGTTATTTGTGTATTGTGAGTTTTTATGTATTAACAACGGACTTGTAACAGTCATTATTATCAAATCTGAACTAGCGGGCATATTTGGTGTGACGCGGATTCGAACCCGCGACTCTCAAATTACGAGTAGAGTGCCCTCACCACCTCGCCATGCACTCTAAAGTGGTTTCTATGAAGTATGTGTGATGGAAGTATGTCCATTCTAATGTACAGAATCCATTCAGTCATTCTGTTCTAAACACATAATTAATCAGTTTAATTTAGGACTTTCCTGAACACCATATGACAGCTTGTTAACTTTCAGAGAATGATTTCTCACAACATTTATAACACTTGTTCCTGGTATTACCTGATTTTGTGTTGTTATTTGAAGGGATATTTTTATTTCCACGTCTATTTTGCTAGTGTATTTTATTTATTCACAGCATACATAGTTACTAGAATGCTTTTAGTTACATGCTTTGATTCGTATATCTCTGTAGTTAAAACAAAACTATCCCGAAACTTACTAATTACATATTGTAGGAAAATAATAGTTTATGAATAAAATTATTTCTATAACACATTACATTGAAAATATATGATTGTGCTCTGTTGCTATTTTTCCAGTAATTGTCCACTTACATTAGAATGGCTTATATTTTTTCTTTCATAACTACAGCATAGCACGCAAGTTTTAATTAATAAATAGGTGTTACATACTTCTGCAGATAATTATTAGTTGTCACAATAAATCAGTATTTCAAATATTAGTATAAACAGGTGATGTGTATTATTTAGTAATCTCTCATATGTGTCGCTTGATGTTTTTATTTTTGTCGTTTATTTTATTAAAGCCAAATCACTTCTTAAAACTGGCTTAAGTAAAGAAACCCTGCAGATGTCACTTGAATATTATTCTGTTCCACTATTGGTTGTTTCGTGAAACAAAAGTTCTACAATTACACGTCCTCAGTACTCATAGATTTAAGGGTAAACGAGCCGAATTGTTTTGCTCATTCAACTTTCCTTCATTCGCAAATCTTAAATTTCAGCCATCCTGAGGCCCGGTATGGCCAGGTGGTTAAGGCGCTTGACTTGTACTCTAAGGGTCGTGGGTTCGAATCCTCTTTGCACCAAACGTGTTCGTTTTTTTAGCCGTGGGGGCGTTATACTGTGACGGTAAATCCCACTATTCGTTGTTGTGTTGTGTTTTCTTATAGCAAAGCCACATCGGTCTATCTGCTGAGCCCACCGAGAGGAATCGAACCCCTGATTTTGCGTTGTAAATCCGTAGACATACCGCTGTACTAGCGGAGGGCCCCACTATTCGTTGGTAAAAAAAAAAATTAGCCCAAGAGTTGACGGTGGATGGTGATGACAAGCTGCCTTCCCTCTAGTCTTATAATGCAAAATTAGGGACGGTTAGCGCAGATAGTTCTCGTGTAGCATTGCGCGAAATTTAAAAAAAAAGGAACAAACAAACACAATCATGAAATCGCGGATTCGAAAGTAATTAGAGTACTTGTTCTATGTCCAAACGGGATAGAGAGGATGACGTCATAGTTCTATGAAGCATTATCAGAGGGTGCGTTAATTATCAATGTCTAGATTCAATTACGTTTCCTAAAAGTTACAAGTAAATTATTATTTTAAAAATAAACTTATTGTTTCACTAATATGGCTTTAAGAATTAAACATGCTATTCTTCTATCCATACAATTATGATTTTTATTGTTCTTGACAAAGTATCTAAATTTTTCATATGTTACTTTATAGCTATAACTTACATACTTTTACAAAGGTGTTTCTGTATTCGGGTAGTGTTACTGTAAATATATGATGCCACTGGGTGGATTATGTAACTAAAGGTGGATATCTTACTCGGCATATGCCAGTGTGTAAAGTTCAAAACTATTTTAGAGAAAAAGTAAATGCAACATATTACAAATCTGAATTACAAGGTGTTATGAATTCTCCCAATGATGTCTATGCTGTACGAGAAATATTATGTGAATGAGGGAGGGAGGACAAAATAAACAATATTTCGTAAAATTGTAAGAATATCCTGAAAAATTAATAGTTGGATATTTCATTATTCAGCCTGTATGTGACGTTACCTAGTAACAGTTCTAAGAATTATTTTGCCAACAGTACTAACTATGTCACTCGTTTTTCGAGATCTTTCAACCGTGAAGGTTTGTGAGAAGTGGTCTTGGTTGAAATACATTATTCACATAAGGTTTTTGACGATAGAGATTGGTTATCCTACTTTTCTGGCTCTTACTTTGCTGCCCCAGTATGGCCAGATGGTTAGAACGCTCGACTCGTAATCTGATTGGACTCTACCGTTGTCATGGAACCAACAACCTCTGATTCTATTTCGTGGAACTATGACGTCATCATCTCTAACTCTTCTCTGTACCCTCCCTATTGCCTGGCGATCCTCCAATTAGGCGGTATCTTTTGGGCATAGGACAATCGTCCTAACTACTTTTGAATCTCAAAACGAACATCTCATCTTTTCAGATGTGAGGATATTATAATGTGACGATTAATCCCACTATTCGATAAGAGTAACTAAAGAGTTGGCGATAAACAGTGTCAACTATCTGTATGCCTTCTAGTCTAAGGACTTCTAGCGCAGATGGATCTCGAATATCTTTGTTTGAAATTTAGCAGCAAATAAACAAACAGATCTATCTAAATTACCATGTTATTTTATGCTAATTGTTAATCACCTACTGGTGGAACTAATATAAACTAAAAAGCATTTACAGCATTTGTTTACGTATAGCATATAAAATTTTTCAAGAAAAAATATACCATCTTTATCCCTTAAACAATACTGTAATCTGCATTCAGGCTTAAACCAAATCCGTCGTCGGTTATTACAATGTTACATGGAAATTTCTCTTGTGCCATCTGTTAGCTATATTTGAAAGCACTGAGATTAATTAAACATTTAAATAAACAGATTTGGTATTTCAGAATATTTGTAACTAAATAAGTGTAAGAGAACTTAAATTATTTTTCTCATTGAGACTTTTGTGATATATCTTTTTCTTATAATTTGATTGTGTGATGTTTCTTTCTTTATCGTTTAGAATATTGGTATAAACTTAATAATTCACAATAAGAATTTCGAAATAAAGTAATAATTTTGGTAAAAGCTTACGACATACACACAGTTTAAATATCAGTGTTTAGAACTTGTGTATTTAAAAATAAAATACAAAACGAGAAGAATGTTTTTACGTTACTAGTGCCTTATATATATTAGTAATGTATAGAATTGCCACAAGATGGCGCTCCTTACTAATTTCTTTGCTCACAAAAAATCCGAAAGCTTAACTTGATAAAATTTGGATTTCGGTAACCACGATCGTCGTGGCACAGGATGTCTGCGATACCTCTGGATCAATGTCATCGAAAATATAGAAAGGTTGTTTCCCAGTACAAAGTGAATTGAGAAGTGTCATACCGTTCTGCATCACACTAAAGTGAATTGAGAAGTATTATACCTTTCTGCATCATACTAACCAGCTAAATGATATAATATAAAATCACGTTTTTGTGTGGCATCAATCTTTTATAGTTTCATTCACACTGGGAACCTAAACACTTCGATACAGTACTATAAGGTGGTTGTATTAAATAATATAAAAGACATTAAATTACCTTAGCTCACATAAGATGCAAAATTGCTGTAACTAAAATGATGTTTACCTATGTACACACGTAACTCTCAGATTAATCCAGATTAATTGTAAAAGTTGCAGAAATATTTAGTTCCACATAAGTTTTACATGATAAGAAAGTCTCGAAGGCGACAATGCTATAAATGTTCCATAACCTCTTAATTAAGTTTACGAGTTGTTTTTGTAGAGTGTACACTACCTCGGAAGGGTCCACATATTGCAACATACTGAGTAATATTATGCATATCTTAATTTAAAAATCATTGTTTAAACTCTACAAAAATGGGGTCAAATTATCATATTTTATGTAAAGCACATAGGGTGTCCCAGCAAACATTTTTTTTTTAGATTTGTTGTTCGACTGGTATTCTATTGTGGGACATAAAACCAGCAACGTCATAGACTCACGAACATGAGCAATGTAAAAATTACGTTGCTTTAGGGTTAATAACTGGGCTTTATAATACAGTCAGTTGTATTATTATTTTGAAAAAAAAATCCTTAAGAAATAAGGCATACTGTGAACCAGAATACACTGCATTATGGGAAATGAGGATTGTTTATTTATTATTGTGGTCATTAAACATGTAGCTGCTGGGGTTGTTTAGAACAAAATGGACGCCAATTTCTACTTTTGTCTTTAATATGAAATTGAACCCTTTCTTTTAAATATATATTTCAATTTCTGTGTTGTTTCCTTTTGAATTTCGCGCAAAGCTATTGGAGAGCTATCCACGCTAACCTTCTCTAATTTAGCAGTGAAACACTAGAGGGAAGGCAGCTAGTCATCACCACCTACCATCAACTCTTGGGCTATTCTTTTAAGAACGAACAATGTGATTGAACGTCACATTATAGCACCCCCACGGCTGAAAGGGCGAATATATTTGATGTGACGAGGATTCGAACCTGTAACCCTCGGATTACGACTCGAGCGCATTAACCACCTGGCCATGCTGGATCAAATTGCTGGGTAAAAACAAACTACATTTATGTTTGAAACTACTAAATAATGTTTTTAAATCGTGGTAACAGTGAGTACATAGTCTGGAGTCTGATGTAGTTTCGCTTCTTTCATGTTCTCCATAAAAACATGAGTTATAAATGATGTGTGTACTCTAAATAACGAACTGAAAATGTTTACACTGTTATAAGTAGTAACTTAAGAAATGGATAACAAGCTTGGAACTGAACGACTTAAATGATACCAGTTAATGAATATACTCCTTTAAGAGTATAAATATTAATTGAAAATGAAGAAACTCGGTTGTAATAGCATCTATTTTATCAACAATTAACTATGGTTATGAGCAACAATGAAACGTTGGTTTTTGTTTCTATTGTCAGCAATTCACCATCTCATTTCACCATCTTCACTCATTTCACCATCTTCGCCCATTTCACCATCTTCACTCATTTTTTTGTTTCATTTTAAAATCACAATTTTTTTAGATGCGTGGCTTCAATTATAGAAATAAGCGTTTGGTGGATAGATTATGGAAAAGTTAAGTCAACTTTATTTGCTGCAACGTTTGTTTGTTTTTGTATTAAGCACAAATTTGAACAATGAGCTATATAAACTGTGTCGCCTCCAAATGACACAGCGGTATGCTTGCGGTTTCGATACCCATGATGGGGACAGCACTCATTGCTCATTGTGCAGTTTTGTGCTTAAATAGAAACAAACAATCAAACTATGCTGTGTTTAAAAATATAAATATACATTTTAATAACTCAGCTGACAGAGACAAATTCTCTACACAAACTGTCAGTGTAACTTTTTTTCCTTTTTACACAAAATGGTTTCAGTTATTACATGTACTGCGGTTTCTAAAAGCGTGTTACAAGTAATAGTGTTACAGAAAGCATTTTAATACACATAATAATGTTTATATTATATCAGCAAACTATTTGTCCTGTTTCGTGTTAGTCGATACGACATCGGAAAATACTCGTTAAACACGACTTTCCAAAAATATATTCAGTTATTAAGTACAAACCAGATTTAATAATAAATATATAACGTTTTAATTTAAGCGTGTATTACTGTAAAATCTGCCTAAATAACATCTTAATAATTCTAATGTATTCAAAAACTACATAATGATTCTACTTTTCATGTAATATCATTTTAGCTTGAAAAATAGGTATTATTTAATTAGGTGTTGTGTCAGTACCTGTTTATCGTTGACACTGAATCACGCAAAATATCTTTCAGTTGTTTCCGTCACAGACAGTGCAATAGTAGCGTGTACATTGTCACCTGGTGAGAAACTCCATTACTAGAAAATTACTTTAAAATTTACCCATTCTCAAATTTAAACTTCATGAAGTAAGTCTGATAAAAAAAGAAATGGATAGGAACCTATGTAATGACGAAACGACGACAGATTTTCCCCTAAACCAAAGTTCTTAATTTTAACAGAGTCAGCTCTTCAATGTTATATACTTTGTTTTGTTATGGAAACGAGTTAAAAATTTATAGTATATTGCAATAAACGATACGATGCGAATAAGTTTGGGTAAATAATTAAACATACAGCAAAAAATAATCTGTTAAAATTAACTCGAACAAATACTTTTTGAAACATGTTAGCCGTTCTGAGTTTGACTTAGGTCAAATATTTTCACAAACTTTGCCTGTTAAAAATGGGACGTTTTGATGAGAGCAACTGTGCAACACATATTGCGGTTACAGCCCACGATAAACAGAATGACTGTTTGTTGTTACGTGTAAAGTTGCACAGTGGGATATATGGTCTATGTAATCTGACGGGATTTTATCCCGAATATTAGCGATGTAAGTCGTGAAGCTTACTGCTTAGTCACCGATTGATTCAAAAACTAAAATATCATTTATATTCGTTTTTTTAATTCCGCTTTTGAAAATCTCCCAGTTTCAAAATTAAATAATAGCTACATCCCATTATTATTTAAATATTACTTTGAGAATGATATTCATTCACATCCTTACTAGTAAAATAAAAACAAGTTTTAAAATGGAAAAGTGTTTTATTTTATATAAGATAAAAAAATTGAAGAGTCATTGGTAAATATTTCAATACAAAGTTTAAAAATGAAAATCAGCAGAATGATAAATTTTCGTTCATATTTTAAACATCAGGGTATACTCAAAGGAAACGGTGAAGAGTTTCGTTTAATTCTAGTTTCAGTTATCTAATCAACAAAATCTGTTTTCAGATTACTTTATTCCATTTTGAAAGCTTCACTCTTTCGGTTTTTTTGAGACAATTTTGTTAAAAACTTGTTATTCACAGCCTTTAAATTACCGGACAGGTAAAATGTTTATTATAACTTAAGTTGAGAACATTAAAGAAATACTTAGAAAGAAATCGTTTTCCGTTGTCTGTCGTTCTTAAACAGAATAATCCACAGGAAAAACTGAAAAATAAACACGCCGTCTGTTATATGTCATGAAGAAAACCATTACTTCATTCATACCCTACCTACACAGTATTTCAAATAAAATTAAGAACTATGAAACAGATGTGTCTAGAGTCTAGGATACAGACTCTGTTTATTTTTATTGTAAGTTGTCCTCTTTTAAATTTGAATCATTCTGTCAGGTTAGATTTGTTAATTATGTATGAGTTCATGTGCCTGAATTAGCCACTAAAGGGCTCTAAAGTTGAATAAATAAACAACATATAGCTGAAGTTTACAATACTAACAGCATTGTGAGCCTACAATGCTAGTAGTATTGTGGCAATTTGTTTTTATTTGGAGGGGATCTACTTCATTCCAACTTAAAATGTTAGAATTTTCGTCCATTAAATTAGAAAATCAGCCCTTAGCACAAGATAAGCACACTACCACTACATGTTCAATTGTAAAAATTCCAAAAAAAACAGCACATATTTCGATCATTAAGAAAAACAAACAAATGCAACACAAACACCAACAGGGTGAATAAAAGCGCCCCCTCAACAACAATAACAACAATAGAAAGGTCAGTAAAAGTTGTTATCCATCTGATGTGAATGACAACAATAGAAAGGTCAGTGAAAGTTGTCATCCAACTGGCGTAAATTACAACAATAGAATGGTCAATAAAATTGTCCATCCCTCTGGTGCAGATCACAACAATAGATCAGTAAAAGTTGTCATCCCCCTGGCGTGAATTACAACAATGGAAAAGTCAATAAAAGAGGTAATCCAGCTGATTTGGATAACAACAATAGAAATAGAAATAATGATGTGGATCACAACAATGGAATTGTCTCATTGACCGTTGTTAAGATTGATTAATCGAGGAAACCAAAAATATGATTGGACCTATAATTAAAATTTGTATTTATTACGTATGTTTGGAGTTACATACTATGTATCTCAGTCAAATACTCTTAGCTGTTTTTAACACCAGTAATTAAATTATAAAAGTATCTTTACACACAGAATGCTTTAATCCTTAGATTATTTATTTAATTATTTTAAACTCCGTTGGGAGACAGTTGCAGGAGCAGTGTTCTTGTTTGTGGTTAATCACAGAGCAGTACGTTGAGTTGTTTGTGCTGTTCCTACCACGGGTATAGAAACCCTATTTTTATCATTATTATCTTTCAGTGGAAGCAGTGGTATTATGAGACCATACTTATGTCGACATTTTACTTACGTACGTTTGAGTCTAACGTTAAGTAACAACTTGCTTGTGGAAGTTTACGATAATGATATGTTTGTTTCGGTTCATCACGGAGAATCGAACCTGGACTTTAGCATTTAAGTCTGTAAAGTTACCTGTGACCAATTATTTAAAAACCTTTTATATTCACAGCACTTTAGTATATATTGTTATTAGGTTTATCCACAGTAAGGTTTATTTATATCCATTCAGTAGATCCAATGCAGCACAAATACCAACAAGGTGAATAAAAGCACTCATCCCTCTGGTGTGGATCACAACAATAGAATTCATAACATTATCAAATAACTATAGAGTAACGTAAATCTGTTATTCTACCGTTTTTAGGATGGAGGCTATCTGAAAGTAAGTTATCAATAGATTTTTTTCCTTATTTACATCATTTGATACACCTAGTGAAAAATATCACAAACCCATTACCTTCCAAACAAGCGAAATAAACTAAGACTTTTTGAGAAATCTCATTGGCAGGCAAGTATACCAAAATGTCACGGACGGATATTTTGTTTATATTTAAACAGATTAAGTGAAGTTCCATCGTCCTTCAGTGTCGTTTGCTTTTTTTAAGTATGAGCAGGCAGAAGTTTGTTGTATTGGAATAAAAATTAACAGCGTCATTATGTACCGCGTTTTGGTTACTTACACATCAATATTCATAGACAGTCCTTCAACAGCTATGTCTTCCTGAAAAATAAATAAACCCGGAAAGCTAACAGTTACATCCAGTGACTTTTCATTGTGTCGCAGTCTCTGTTGATGCTCTTACAAATTCCGGGTGTTCATTACATATTACAGTTTCATCAGAAGGGATGTCTTTTGTTGTTAAGTGGCGAACTCGAAGGAAGAGAAAGGCAGCCACTAATGAAGAGACAATCAAGAGTAGCAAGAGAATAATTAATCCAGCAACAAATCCCGGAACAGACATGCAGATGGCGCTGGATTCAAATCCAGTGACGCTGGAGTACACATCAACAGGGGTCTCTTTAGTTCCTGAAAGAGGCAATGTGAAGTCTACGTCACCAGGAGCGACTACTTGAATAACTCTCTGAGTCCGGATATCCGTAGATTCGGGGATTTGTCGACGTCGTCTTGTCGTGCTATTGAGTTCCAGCTCTTTTGATCTAAGAGAAGCGTCACTGGAGCGGGGCATACCTACCCCTCCGGTACCAGATACAGCATATCCTGTGGAAATCTTCATATCACTTGTTCCTTCTGGAAGCTGTTCGCCATCACGGTTTAAGAACGCTGATTGATAGTCCTCATCATGAGGACTGTTAGGTCCCAAGTACTGGGCTGAATCAGAAATGCCATAAGGACTGGAGCTGGGATTTGGTTCTTTCCTTGTGGGTTTAATATCAGCGTTGACTGGTTTTGCCTCTGAATAAGCAGCAGACTGGTCACGAGGTGCAGGCAAGTAGCCTCCACCCAAATCTCCTCCGCACTGTGGAATAGGGCACTCATGTCTACACACCTGGATAATGCACTGGAAATGGACATTCATGGAGTCTGGGAACTTAAAAGCTTGGAAATAAGCATAAGAGACGACGGAGGCAGACGCTCCAAAGTTTGGAACTTTCTGAAACCTGCTCATAATCTTTGATCTCACTATACACCCATAATTGTCAACTAACTGGATAGTTTGAGTTTTACCATCATGAGCAATGCAGTTTCTCACAAGCATGTCAAATTTGTGTTCATCGTCCTTGATGGCAAGAACCATAGTCATTGTTTGGCCAATCTTAACAATCCCGGCTACCTCACTAGCCCAAGGTCCCTTGCCTGCTTGGATCTGCATCCAGCATTGGATGTTATCACCCAAGAAGTTGGCTGTTACAGCATCAAGCATGTCTACGTTGAAAGGCCTGAAAGTTACAGCCTTTTCGTAGTAGTCATACCAAGTACAGCGAAGTCTGCGGGCCTGGTCCCATATCTCTTGAACTTGGGGGTCATACTGGATAATAACTGTATTCTCGATGAATAGGCCACCCCCATACCCTCCCTCACCTCCATGTGGGCCATGTTGTTGTTGGCTACTAGTCATCCCACATTTACCTAGAAATATCTCAAAGTTAACGATCTCATGACCAATCCCTGGAGGTAAATGGACACAATTATGGTCACTGTAGTGACCCTTGCTAAATATCATCCCATAAAATGGACGGTCGAATTCGATATTCACTTTCATGTGATTTTTCTCACATTTGACATTCAAAGCATTAATCTGAGGCATGTCTGGGCGTCCTGCAGGCCATAGATCGTGTGGTCCTACTTCAGGGTATGTTCCTTGGTCAGGACCTCCTCCACCAGATACATAGACAGGTACATCATTATAAGCCGGACCGTTACCTTGTATCTGTGGATAAGACCTATGTTCAGCAGGTATTTTAGCCAATTCTTCTTGTTGTAGGTCCTGGGAACTATGAATCTCTTTAGCCGATATCTAGAAAGGATTAAAGAAGAAACTCACCTGTTCATATTTGTGAGACAAAATTGAAATAATGATGAATAAACAATAAAAATTAAACTAGAAACAATAGTAACCTAATAAAGCTTTGGTTCATGATTAGTAAAGTGGCAAACAAGGAATACATAAATATATATGTTGATGCTTTAAATTCAGAAAAAAATACAATTTATCTAAACAAACACAGATCTTATTAACTAGATTTACCGATTTGTCAGTTGAAAGTAAGTCGGTTGTTTGTTTAAAACTTCTGTCTTTGAGTTAATATAGAAAGATACTGTTCAGATATAATGATAACTCCTCAAGATCTTTATAGTATGATGAGGATTTTGGAGATAAAAAAGCATACATACATGTGACACTGTTTCAGCAATGTTTTACACATTGTTTTCCAGAGTTAAAATTCCACTAAGAATCTTAATTTTCTGTTTACCTATGTTTATCCTACGAAGATACTGTGTTCCTATTAATAAAGGCCCGGCAAGACCAGGTGGTCAGGGTGCTTGACACATAAGTCGCGGGTCGCGAGTTCGAATCCCCGTCACACCAAACATGTTCGCCCTCTCAGCTGTGAGGGCGTTCTAATGTGACGGTCAATCCCTCTGTTCGTTGGTAAAAAGAAATGCCCAAGAGTTGCCAGTGAGTGGTATTGGCTAATTGCCTTCCCTCTAGTCTTACACTACTAAATTAGGGACGGCTAGAGCAGATAGCCCTGGTGTAGCTTTGCGCAAAAATTCAAAAACAAGCATACATATTAATAAATCACTTCTTGTATACACGCTTAGGGCTGACGACATCTCAGTATTCTGTTGTTTTTATTTTTTAATGACACGAACACGGAAGTCTCCGGGTGTTTATTTATCTTGGCATTATGTGTATGACCGTAACGAACTAGAAGAAAAACACCGTGAAATAAGATGTTACGAACTTCCTCGCTAGTATAGAGTGGATTTGTTCGCTTCTTTCGTTTCTTTACGCTACACTAGTCGTGCCTCGGGGTCTTATTCTTTATCTAAACTGAAAACCGAACTTGAAGTCAGTGGGTCATCTTGTACCGTGTGGTTCATACAGCTCTAGTCAAAATCAGTTACGTGTGAAGAAATACAGCGATTCTTTTACTGACGACATGAGGTTGAATTTACGTACTATAATATGTCTAACATTACTTTCAGTATCAGAGTCTGAAGTCTTAACATTGTTCACGGGCGTAAGTTAAATAAATTCTGCAGGCAGGAAATATGAGCTAGAATGTCTTCTACCTGAATTCTCATTTGACGTTTCTCTTGAAGAATATTTAAAGCATATAAAGTAAAGAGTTATACTCTATCTTATAAGAAATAAAGATCTTACTTGATGTGGGTATTCGTTAACATGTTATTTCTTAACAACTAAAAGTTTGGTTTGAATTTGTTTGCTGGAATTTAGATTTTAAGAGAACAAAATGGACGTCATTTCTACTTTAGGCTTTAATATGTAATTAAATCTTTTATTCCAAATATATATTTCAATTTCTGTGTTCTTTTGTTTTTCAATTTCGCGCAAAGCTACAGAAGGGCTATCTGCGTCTATAATTTAGCAGTGAAAGACTAGAGGGAAGACAACTAGTCATCACCACCCACCGCCAACTGTTGGGCTACTCTTTTACCAACGAATAATTGGATTGATCGTCACATTATAACGCCCTCACAGCTGAAATAGCGAGCATATTTGTTGTGACACGGATTCGAACCCGCGACCCTCAGATTACAAGTCGAATGTCTTAACCACTGGCCATGCCGGGCCAACAAATAAAGGTTTTATTTGGGTGTTATTTGATATGTTAACTCATAATTAATAAATAAAGGCCTCAATTGATATATTTTATCACGAATTTGAGTGTTAGCTGGTTGCTATCTCATAACAAATAAAGCTCAATTGGTTTTAGTGTTTTTATTAACAATTCATTTCCGATGTGATATTGATAAACTGAATCAATGTCAGTAACAAACTTCATTGTTTATTTACTTGGAACGAAGCACACAGATACATAGTGGGCTATTTGTGCTCTGCCCATCACGGGTATCAAAACCCGATTTTTAACGGTGCGCATCCGCAGACATACCGCTGTGCCACTGGGGGGGCCAAACTTCATTGATTACTATGTTTTACGATTGGTCAACTTACGTTATGTAATAAACATCACTGACCAGCATATATCATAAGTAACAACAGGCGTTGCTTGTACTAAAGTTGTATTTGTTACAATAATTTTAGTGCCTCAACATGTCGTTACAGTCCATATCGTGAGGCTTAGTCACGTTGAAATCTGGCAACCGTGCGCTTGACAATATCCCTTCTGCGTAGTTTCCATTGCAAAAGCCTCAATCTAAAGATGTCCTATCCAAAGCACACCACTCCTCCCTGCAGGATTTTCACAATCCATTCTGTGTATGAAGACAACGGTTTCTCAGTGTCTGTTTCAACATTTGATTCACATATTCAAACCATCTTTAATATACTATACTCGACCCGTTGTGATCACACAAAAAAGGAGTCGGAAACAATAATTTTCTTGGGGTCTTTCAAGATTCTTAGAAGATAGTGACTAATAATGTCAGTACAGTATAGTACATTAGTACTCTGATCTTTATCTATCAAATGGTCTTCTCTACCTAGTTAGTCTACCTGTTCTGATTTTACTAAAACAATACGTAACAGTTGGACAATTTTGCTCATGAATATTCTTTCTCTATATTCTGCTTGCGTTATTTGTATTCATGAATACTTTGCTATTTAACGTGAACTCGAACATAATAATGTGTTTAATAAAAATGTTTGATAGTGAAACGTACTTACTGTTTTATTTCATTTATCTGTAGGTTTAAAACATTTTAAGTGTGTTTGATTTTAAGTTACTATTTATGACTCTTTTCTAAGTACTTTCATGTTTCCAGTGTAACAAAAAAAATATATTACTTTTTAATAGTGCTTGTGCAAAGCTACAGTAAAATATATTATGAATTTTTTCTCGTAAAATAAATAACAATATTTAGTTTGAAGGGGATGACACTTTGTATGAATTTACAAGAAAAATAATTTATGTAAGACTGAAACTTACCTGTGTTATTAAGACAATAACAATAGGTATTAAAAGTAACCTTCGTTGAAGCATACTGTAGTGTTTCTCACTTTAATTTCCGGTTCCACACGTTAGCAAAACCTGCGTTAATACAGAAATATGTTAAGAACTTATATGTAAGAAACAACACACTGTGGTTTATTAAACGTTTAATGTTATTGTGTCAGTTCTTTAGTATTTGTTTGTTTTAGCGCAAAGCCACTTTGTGGTGCTTCCTGTGTGCACCGCACGGAACCGAACTCAGAATTTAGCATTTTAAGACCGTATACTTAACTCTGGTCCATCAGGATATTCTCTTTGTTATTATTGATGTGTTTTTATGAGCAGAAAAAGAATACATCCTTCACTAAATATGTACTATTAAATCAATCATAGGACAGACAGCAATGTTGCATTCTTTACTAAGCCTACATCTTTAAAACATTCACTGTACAAACAGCAATGTTACATCCTTTACTAAATATACAACTTTAAAACATTCACTGGACAGACAGCAATGTTGCATTCTTTACTAAGCCTACATCTTTAAAACATTCACTGTACAAACAGCAATGTTACATCCTTTACTAAATATACAACTTTAAAACATTCACTGAACAGACAGCAATGTTGCATTCTTTACTAAGTCTACATCTTTAATACATTCACTGTACAAACAGCAATGTTAGATCCTTTACTAAATATACAACTTTAAAACATTCACTGAACAGACAGCAATGTTGCATTCTTTACTAAGCGTACATCTTTAAATCATTCACTGTACAAACAGCAATGCTACATCCTTTACTAAGTGTACATCTTTAAAACATTCACTGTACAAAAAGCAATGATACATCCTTTACTAAGTGTACATCTTTAAAACATTCACTGTACAAAAAGCAATGTTAAGTCTTTTACTAAATGTACAACTTTAAAAAATTCACTGGACGGACAGCAATGTCACATCCTTTACTAAATGTGCAACTTTAAAACATTCATCAGACAGCATAGGTAAGTTTTTCACTAAAGATATGTCTTAAGAGCATTAGCTAAACAAACTGATTGGTATTTAGCACTTGGAATATACTCGTAGTGTGTTATATGGAGAGCTGTTCAACTTACAAGCATATTAAAAGTAGACATTTAATCATATTTGTATATTTAGAAAATACACAAAACTAACGAATACGGTAAGATTATATTAAAACTATTCAGCATTTAACCCTGTTACAGGTTACATTAGGTATCGTGTTAAAATTATCTAGTAGATTTACTCCAGGTAGAATCACCGTGTAGTGACTGTGTTAGGACTGTATACTGTTATCAAAAATACATTAACAGCATGATAGATCATTCAACTACACTGGTGCATCTATGTTATTCTTTGGGTGGTTGTGTTTACTACTAGCTGTCTGTGTGGTAGATGCTTCATTGTATAGCTTTTCTTACAGTATTCGATAGAGAAGATTAGTTTTAAAGTTATGTTTTTACAATTATAATACACAGCATCGTGTCAGATGCTTCATTTGATTACTGTAATTAGGATTTTCGAAACATAAACAACATAATGAACTTTTCACTATATTTACCTCACAGATTAAAGGTTTCATTCTTATTGTGCTACATGAATCCTCCATATATATATACTATTAGAAACCGGGTTTTAATATCCGTGGTGGTTAGAGCACAGATAGCCACTTATGTAACATTTGCTTAGTAACAAACGACGGGTTGCTACTTGACTATAATCCATGCATAAACTCCGCGTGCGTGCATGGCACATTTACCATATAAGTTTAGAGTATATAAGATAAACCACATACTTAATAAGAAACTAAAATATTATATTTCATGGTACATTTGCCCTAAACTGTCTTCGAAACACACTACACGGTACATTTTCCCTGAAAGACTATCTTCGAAACACACTACATGCTACAATTTCCCTGAAAGACTATCTTCGAAACACACTACACGGTATATTTTCCCTGAAAGACTATCTTCGAAACACATTACACGGTACATTTTCCCTGAAAGACTATCTTCGAAGCACGCTACATGGTACGTTTTCCTTGAAATATTATCTTCAAAACTGTCTATAAGTCACATTTCCTTTCAAGACTGTCCCAGAAACACATCACATGGTACAGGATTTTGTTGTTGTTTATTTTCATTTAGAAATCAAGCGCCAAACTTCGTTACTATATTGTTAGGCTATTCTTTGCCTTCTAAATATTTATAAAATTCTTAGATTATACTTGCACGTAAAATTCCTCGTCACCCGACATATTCAACAAGAATTAAAATATTACGTTCATATTTCATTATTACAAAGACTTCCCAATATAGGGACCGTTCTTTGTTTACTGGTTTATTAATTTTTCGTTACACTTTAAACATTTTTTTTTATTTTTAGTTATTTTTACCACAAACGATTTCTAATAAAAACAGTTTATAAAACATCATTAAAACTCTTCACGTTAATGTTTCCACGATCGTACTATGTGTATATTCTTAATATAAATTCTCCCTATTTCAAAGTATACGTCATCTTTGATAGATTTCCAATAGTTATTGATTATTGCCAGAGTGCGTATGATTTTGTTTAGAATTAAGCACAAAGCTACACAATGGGCTATCTGTGCTCTACCAACCACGGGTATTGAAACTCGATTCTTAGTGGTTTAAGTACGCAGATAAACTGCTGTGTCACTAGGTAGCAAGTGAGTACGAAATCATGTATCTCCGATTCATCAATAAATGCATCTAATGTAGGTCTTACGACACGAAAATCAGTTCAAATTATTCCTTGATACCGTCACCTCAAATCTCAACAACAGGTATTCCAAAATGGAACTTAATACAATACTTACTTACATTTATGGTGCAGTCTATCAGTCCTACTAAAATGTGGTAAAACTTTAAACGGAATCGACACACGATTTAATTTTTAAGACAAATATATCTCGATCTTCTAGTGATTAATATGTCTATAAAAAGGAAAGACTCAAGTGAACAGCTGACAAACCTATTGTTGCTACCACTGTTTTTAGGTAACTAAGCCATACGGACATTCATAACCACACACAAGTGCACTCTAGCCTAGCTTATAATTATCTTTCATTCTACATCGAAGCTCGCCCTCTGTTAGCAACCTAGTTACTTACGTGAAGTTCACCGCGAGCTACTTTCCGTTCAAATGGAATAGAGGATGGTGTTACACGTTAATTGTTACTAACAACAGATTACAGATTCTTCAGACGTCTTTTCTTCACGTAACAGGGCATTATCTTCATATAATGCTTCCAACAGCTATATTACGCATATAGGACAAGTCTATTTGGGTTTACACTGGAATTCACGGCATGCACTAGAAACGAGACAATCACCACCAAGCTTTTCTTGCAAAGTTTCGAATCAGTGACTCAGTATTAACAGAAAACTTCAAGTGACTTATGTTGTAACCATAACCGAAGATCATACTATTCAGTGCTACACAAATGATCCTTATTGTTCTCAGACCAACGCTACACACACACACAAAAAAGGACCGAGAAGCTCTTTGGTTCTTGTTTCTTACCATGGGCCACAAGAGTGGATATTTGTATTCTTCTTGTATTCATGTGTAAAAATGTGGAAATAAGTTTCTCTTTAAGACTGATTTCATCGTCTTATGAAGTGACTGTCTTTTCTTCTCTAAATTGATATTTCAAATATTTTCGTTTGTTTGTTTTTTAATTTCGCACAAAGCTACACAAAGGCTATTGCGGCAGCTGTCCTTAATTCAGCAGTGTAAATCTAGCTGGAAAGGTCATCATCACCACCCACTGCCAACTTTAGGGCTACTCTTTTACTAACGAATAGTTGGATTGACCGTAACATTATAACGCCGCCACGGCTGAAAAGACGAGTATGTTTGGTGCGACGGGGATTCGAACCCGCGACTCTCAGATTACGAGTCGAGCACCCTAACGACGTGGCTATTCAAATATTTTCGGCAAGCACGTGTTTTAATCAACAAATCTGTTTGAGAACGAAAGTTTCTCCCTTTCTCTGGGCTCTTAAATGTTATACAATTTTAAATACTGAAAGTAAAATTATTATTTTATCTTCTGTGGAATTAGCTGTTATATCTCCAATATATTTACACGTTATTTATATATAAACATGTAGAACGTTATAGAAAGTACCACATTAACTACTGAGAGTTGTATAATGCCACGTTATTTATATTTAAGCATATAGAGCACTATAGAAAGTACCCTATTTACAAGCACACAGTTGTATAATGCCATGTTATTTTTATTTTCTCATTTTTCGAAAGTGAAATCCTTCGTTCGCTTTATTGATAGCGAGACATACAACATTTATCTATATAATAATACGACTGATAATCTCTCTATTACGGATAACGTGTTCGCGCATTCTTAGATTATAAGGTGCGTACATATTTCATGACAGACAGAAACTGAGTATTATTACAACAGATTAACAGAAATCCGAAAGAAACTTGCACTCAGATTAGCATCTTTATTACAACGGTACTTCTTTAAATACAGGTCTTCTAGAATAATACAAAATAATTTTAACCTCTGACAGCGAAATATTGTCACATACTATAATACTTTTGTCACTATGTCTTATAAGCATACGCAGTAAGATTTTATCCATAAAATTAGTGCAAGCGCCTGCCTGCGCCAGACAGCTGGAAAGCTCAACGAAGAAGTCATTACAACTGAAAGAATAACAAAGATGAATGTAAATTTCTTTATTAATCGCTCAGTAAAATAACATTAAAAGCTTGAAGTTTTCGAAAAGGTCTGACGTAAGATCCTAAAATAATGTTATAAGTTTATTTATCGGCAGTATCAAATACAGCATAGCTCAGCCCTAACTAAACTAACACAAATCTTTAACAAATTTAGGCCTAGTTAAGATTTAATAAAGAATAACTTTATTACAAGTGGACTTGCACATTTCGTTGTCTAAGATTAAGTATCATTTGTGTTATTCTATAACTTTTTTGAATTAAATAAGTACTGTTGTAATAAAGAGACTAAGTTGTCAGCAAACGTTTTGGAAGTCTCTGCTGGTTTATAGTATTCCTTCCATACATATTCCGAAAGTCACATCCTTTATGAAAGAGTGAATTTATTACCTATTACTGTTATACAATAGGCTGAAATTTGTATAGAAGTTTATTAGAAAATTGTTTATAAACAACTTATTGAGTCTTTTTAATGTATGATTGATTTAATTTAAGCACATAGCTGTACAATTGGCTATCTGCACTATGACCGCTTCAGGGATAGAGCTCAGAATGTTAGTGTTATAATTACAAAAACCTGCTACTGAGCTATAGGAGAAGTGGAAGTACACAATAATGACGTAAGGTTACTTTTCGTCTTCAAGTTTGGAGAATACAAACAACTGCTGAATCCATTCTAACATATACACGTAGCCTAAAGGATGATTATATAGTAGCTTCCACTTAAGTGGGTGACCACCTTCGGCTTTTGACATCCTTATGTTACGTACTTGGTTAGAGTGACTTTATTGTATTCGATATTAAGCAGTTCTTCTCTTATTAAAGTGAATATATCTTAGATTACTATCACACACTGGTAACGACAGTCTGTACACAACGTTTCAAAAGAGTTCTATGACCAACAACAACCGAACACACACATAGATACGTTCTCTCCTCATTATAATCTTGGTACAGGGTCCCTCAGGTAATATTCCAGTTAATAAACTCTATCACTTCCTTGATTTCCTATGTTGCACGTGTATTATTACGATATATACTGGTTGAGATATGGCATTTATGCAGGTGGTGACCACAAGGTCATTTATCTAGACTCGTCTTTACACCGAACACAAGAGATATTATATGATATTACACGACTTTTATAGTCCTCTAAGTCTTAATATCTTTTTCATATTATATAATTATACAACTAGAGCATTGATATTCAACTGCAGGCAGTATTCGTGATTGGCCTTACCCCTTTACTTTCAAAACTTGTAAACTAAACGCAACAACTGGTTGGCTGTTTCAAATAATAAGATGTAGATATAACTTCATGTTATTGTCTCAACAACAGTAACTTCAATCATTTTTTATCTTAAATCCTCCAGCTTCGTATTACATTTTTCTTTTTGTTATTAATAATTTATATATTATTCAACCAGTTCATATGCTTCCACCCTCATTTTTCGAGAATTCGAGCATCCAGGAAATTACTGTTTTTTTTTTTTTAATTTCACACAAAACTACTCCAGGGCTATCTGAGCTAGCCGTCCCTAATTTAGCAGTGTAAGACTAGAGGGAAGACAGCTAGTCATCACCATCCACCGTCAATTCCTGGGCTACTCTTTTTATTAACGAACGAATAATGGGATTGACCGTCACATTATAACAACCCCACAGCTGAAAAAGCGAGCATGTCTGGTGCGACCGGGATTCGAAGCCGCGACCTGCAGATTACAAGTCGATCGCCTTAACCCACCTGGCCATGCCGGGCCATCTCCAGGAGATAAGACGTTTCATTTGCTATTGCATATTGTTTTGTGTTTCTAAATAAAACGATATTACGCATATACATATTATTACAACTGAATATTTACATAATTCGATCTACAATGGTCTTAATTTTGTGTTTCACAACACTTGTAGTTCTTCTTAAACAGAAGTAAGATTGGCATGCGGGTTAATGGAGAACGTGAACAAACAGGAACTAGAACAAGATTTCCATGTTTCTTCAAACAGTTACAATCATACGGAATATCTCTAAATATTTATCGGTATATGTATCATATAGGTACATTTACATAAGAAAGTATCGTGTGATGACTTAATTTACCTAATGTGTCCACTATATGCTCATATTGTCGAGTTGTAATTTAAAAAAAGGATCTGTTGATGACATAGTTTACCTAATATGTCCATTCTAGGCTTACAGTGTCGAGTTTTCACTCTTCAGCTCAAACTTTCACCTTTGTGATATGCTACGTAGAACTGTTAAATATATTTTGAAGAATGCGGAATTTGGATTTGTTATACTAAAACTGGTGGAATCCCAGATTTTAAAACTTTACTATTTAGGCTTGTCTCTGGTACACACGATCCACTGTGAGGTAGTAGCTGTGTCCGTTCTCACCATGGTCCTTTACACTTGGAGGTACTTTTCCACCCATCAGATTTGCATAGACACCAGTGTCGATACCAACGAAAACGTATAATATCACAACACCCATAAATACATCATTTTGTTATCATTACGTAAATATCATACTCACATACAACTGTAAACAGAAATACAATTCTTACTCGTGCGTTTCCTTATTCTTATCACACAGTTTGAAAAAACAAACAAACATAAATCAAAACACGACCACAAGCCTTCAAACGATAACGTCTTGAGGATGATTCTCAGAGTTGGCGGAGGGCGCATTTGATTTTAAAAATGGAGTGTTATTAATATTAACAGGTGGATAATAACTTCCCTCTAGTCTGTAAGTTCAAGGTTAGGGACAGCTAGCACAGTAAGTCAGCCCTTCCTTATATGTAACTTTGTGCGAATATGGAAAACAAACAGTTTAATGAAACCGAAAATGTATGAAATCAACATATTGAAAAAGGACCTCTTTAAGATATGTGCATAAAGTAACTGATTTCTGGGTTATTTAATCTTTTTTTAATTATACATGTCATCCTATGACATATTGTTTATAATGTATTACATTAGCATGATAATCAAACATGTCTATGACATATTGTTTATAATGTATTACATTAGCATGATAATCAAACATTTCTATGACATATTGTTTATAATGTATTACATTAGCGTGATAATCAAACATGTCTATGGCATATTGTTTACAATGTATTACATTAGCATGATAATTAAACATTTCTATGACATATTGTTTATAATGTATTACAGTAGCATAATAGTCAAACATGTCTATGACATATTGTTTATAATGTATTACAGTAGCATGACAGTCAAACATGTCTATGACATATTGTTTATAATGTATTACAGTAGCATGACAGTCAAACATGTCTATGACATATTGTTTATAATGTATTATAGTAGCATGATAATCAAACATGTCTATGACATATTGTTTGTAATGTATTACAGTAGCATAATAGTCAAACATGTCTATGACATATTGTTTATAATGTATTACATTAGCATGATAATCAAACATGTCTATGGCATATTGTTTACAATGTATTACATTAGCATGATAATCAAACATGTCTATGGCATATTGTTTATAATGTATTACATTAGCATGATAATCAAACATGTCTATGGCATATTGTTTACAATGTATTACATTAGCATGATAATCAAACATTTCTATGACATATTGTTTATAATGTATTACAGTAGCATAATAGTCAAACATGTCTATGACATATTGTTTATAATGTATTACATTAGCATGATAATCAAACATGTCTATGGCATATTGTTTACAATGTATTACATTAGCATGATAATCAAACATTTCTATGACATATTGTTTGTAATGTATTACAGTAGCATAATAGTCAAACATGTCTATGACATATTGTTTATAATGTATTACAGTAGCATGACAGTCAAACATGTCTATGACATATTGTTTATAATGTATTATAGTAGCATGATAATCAAACATGTCTATGACATATTGTTTGTAATGTATTACAGTAGCATAATAGTCAAACATGTCTATGACATATTGTTTATAATGTATTACATTAGCATGATAATCAAACATGTCTATGGCATATTGTTTACAATGTATTACATTAGCATGATAATCAAACATGTCTATGGCATATTGTTTACAATGTATTACATTAGCATGATAATCAAACATGTCTATGACATATTGTTTGTAATGTATTACAGTAGCATAATAGTCAAACATGTCTATGACATATTGTTTATAATGTATTACAGTAGCATGACAGTCAAACATGTCTATGACATATTGTTTACAATGTATTACATTAGCATGATAATCAAACATGTCTATGGCATATTGTTTACAATGTATTACATTAGCATGATAATCAAACATTTCTATGACATATTGTTTGTAATGTATTACAGTAGCATAATAGTCAAACATGTCTATGACATATTGTTTATAATGTATTACAGTAGCATGACAGTCAAACATGTCTATGACATACTGTTTATAATACATTACAGTAGCATGATAATCAGAACATACATACGATATGTTGTTTATGATAAAAGCGTTACGGAAATATGATAATCAAAAGATACATATGACATATTGTTTTATGATATTATTGTTATAGAAACATAATAGTCAAACATGCTCATACAAGGCAGATACGAACTCCGATATTTAGAGAAACCTGTAAATACTGAGACATTAAAAACAAGAACTGATATTTCTGTTATGGTCTCACTCTTGGTATTTATTGAAATCTTTATTTATAATCACGGTATTGGTTAATTTTTATATTTAAATATTGCTTTCTGTAACTTTGAGTTATGTTTGGTGTTTATACGAACTGTTATGACGTACTAAGTATTAATATTAGAAGCTACCAAACACAGAAAACATTTTTGTGAAAGATTTTTAATCATTTTAGGTATAACTGTCAACAAGTTTCTGTTCTACTATTTTAATACAAACAAAAGCTCGCACGATCTGTAGATTAGCGATGTGTATTGTAAGTACGATTTACTATTCAGGAAAAAGTATTGTAAGGACAATTTATTCATTCTTCAGTAAGAAGTATTGTAAGTACGATTCATTCTTCAGTAAGAAGTATTGTAAGGACAATTTATTCATTCTTCAGTAAGAAGTATTGTAAGTGCAATTCATTCTTCAGTAAGAAGTATTGTAAGTACAATTCATTCTTCAGTAAGAAGTATTGTAAGTACAATTCATTCTTCAGTAAGAAGTATTGTAAGGACAATTCATTCTTCAGTAAGAAGCATTGTAAGGACAATTCATTCTTCAGTAAGAAGTATTGTAAGTACAATTCATTCTTCAGTAAGAAGTATTGTAAGGACAATTCATTCTTCAGTAAGAAGTATTGTAAGGACAATTCATTCTTCAGTAAGAAGTAGTAAGAAGCATTGTAAGGACAATTCATTCTTCAGTAAGAAGTATTGTAAGGACAATTCATTCTTCAGTAAGAAGTATTGTAAGGACAATTTATTCATTCTTCAGTTCATTCTTCAGTAAGAAGTATTGTAAGGACAATTCATTCTTCAGTAAGAAGTATTGTAAGGACAATTCATTCTTCAGTAAGAAGTATTGTAAGGACAATTCATTCTTCAGTAAGAAGTATTGTAAGGACAATTCATTCTTCAGTAAGAAGTATTGTAAGGACAATTCATTCTTCAGTAAGAAGCATTGTAAGGACAATTCATTCTTCAGTAAGAAGCATTGTAAGGACAATTCATTCTTCAGTAAGAAGTATTATAAGTGCGGTTAAAAGAATACCTTACGTAGTAAATTGTTTGCGGTCTAGAACCGAAGTACACAGTTAATGTCTAGAAGTGTTTACGTAAACGAAAGTCATTAGTACTAGAAAACCTAACGATAGACACGACATAAAGATATAAAAACTCACATGAAGTAATAAGTCCAATACGAGAAATCGTTCTATCGGTGGGTCTACTAGATTGATCTTTCCTCGAAGTGTTTTTGTTATCGCCTCTGTGGCCCCTGCCAATCAGACTGCCTACAAACACAACACACCACTCTTCGCAACGTTAACAATGTGACTAGCGCAGCGCGACTTCCTTCGTAACGTTTTATTAGGGATGAGCGCTGACCCGCTATATATGCTCCAGTTTCGCTCGCACATCCTGCTAGGGTGTCGGCGTAAAGCTGTCTCACGAGGGCTCGCCCACTATTCGGGAGGAAAGGAGAGCACGCGGATCTCCTCGTGCGTGTTTACTTGAGACAAACCTTAACAGTTAATTAAATCACAGGTATCGACACAGGTGAAAACAATGAAAGTAACTCTCACAAAACGCGCGTCCTGGGCCTACAGTGTCATTACTAACGGTTACGTTGAGATGTGTGTGTGCGAAACAACCGACAAATATGACGCTAATTGGACTGGAATTTTGACTGTTTGTTTGCAATTAAGCACAAAACTACACAATGGGCTATCTGTGCTATGCCCATCACAGGTATCGAAACCCGTTTTCTAGCAATGTGTGCCCGCAGACGTACCACTGTATTACTTGGGGGTCAATTTTGATTATCAACAGCATTACAAAACAGTAAAAGATGCAAAATTGTAAAAAGGATTATGAAACGAAGTATGGTTGGAAGTCTCTGAATTTTCAGGACATTCATGAGTCTTCTTTCGTATTTATATGAATATTTTCAGGCTATGGAGATGCCGTAGAAATATATAACAGCTACATCTAATTTTACAAATTATTATATTTAATGATATATAATTATTTTACGAGTATACACCATTTGATGAGGACGATACACCCAGGACTGTCCAGAACATAACCATTTGATGAGAGTGATACACCCAGGATTGTCCAGAACGTACACCATTTGGTGGCAATGATACACCCACTATTGTCCAGAACATAAGCATTTGATGAGGGTGATACATCTAGGACTGTACAAAACATACACCATTTGGTGACAATGATACACCCACTATTGTCCAGAACATAACCATTTGGTGAGAGTGATACACCCAGGATTGTCCAGAACGTACACCCTTTGGTAGCAATGATACACCCAATGCTACTGAGGTTTTTCACAAAAGTAACGAAATTTACTTCTGCTAGAAATAAAAAACTAACCCCCTCAAAAAATATAGAATTAGACATTAAAAGTTATAAGTTAAACACTAACAAATAAAGTGTTTCTTGCTTACATATAATTGGTGATGTAATTCATAGATGCAGTCTTTGACCTGCTTATTTTTGTTCCACAGATTGTATATAAGGCCATATTTTGGAATATACACACTGGATCTGTGTCTGAAATTCCAAATCCAAAAATACTTGCTTTGAAAACCAGGTTCGATTTTCTGACAATACTTCTAAAGTTTGTCTTTACGAAGCCATTAAGGATCGTTTATCTACTTTAGTCTCCAAATTATAGAGAAATATTTCGATTTTTGTAATTGTTTTTGTAACTTGTAATTTATATTATTGGTTCTCATTTGCGTCTGGTGTTCAGCTCTTCTGCGGTGCAACCCTCCATTGGTCCAGTTGTATGTCTGCGGATTTATACTGCTAGACACCAGGTTTCGTTACCCCTGGTGAGCAGAGCATCGATAGCCCTTTGTGTACAGCTTTGTGCTTAATAACAAATCAATCAATCAACCTATGGTACTTTGTTTTATTTTACCCTGTTGCCCTTTTGTTGTTGTTGTTGCTGATAATTCTTTCAGTTATTCCATGTTTGTTTTTTCAGGCTCCAGTCACTGAAATGTGTATGAAAAAAGAAACAGTTATGTACATTTCAGTTTTCTTATTATTAAAACAGAAAAGAGAAGCCTAAAATTATATATGTACTAATACATCAGTTCCAAATTTGATCTACAAATACGTCAATACTATTGTTTGTAATATAACATCAAGGTATATATATATATATTGTTTCACCTTCAGAGAGATGTCCTGGTTTGTACACAGTAGAGTAAGTGAAATTAAGATGAAAAACTAATACAATTTCTTGTCCACCATTGCGCCCTGTTTTAGCACCACCACCGCGCCCTGTTTTAGCACTACCACAGCGCCCTGTTTTAGCACCACCACCGCACCCTGTTTTAGCACCACCACCGCACCCTGTTTTAGCACCACCACCGCACCCTGTTTTAGCACTACCACAGCGCTCTGTTTTAGCACCACCACTGCGCCCTATTTTAGCACCACCACCGCACCCTGTTTTAGCACCACCACCACACCCTGTTTTAGCACCACCACAGCTAATTTTTTTTATAGTATATCAATATTCTTACCGCTTTTTCTGGTAATTTTGGGCATTATGACGCTAAAATATCTAGTTTCGATACCTATGGAATACACAGCGTAATTACCCCATTGTGAAAATTTATATTTAACAAAAACAAACAACATTTTCCGATATTTCAGTTTATATATTTCTCTTATACGTTTTAATTTTGTTTCTTCTTTGTTTTTTCTCCATTGTTGTCAGAAGATTTTAAAATGTATACTTTTCCTTAAAGTGCGAGACATGTCTTGAAAACAGGATGAACCAACAAGCCGTCTAAAGAGCTCCATAGTTTGTTTGTTTTTTCTAAGAAATATATTTTGACAGATAAAACGAACCAACGAGCCATCTAAAGAGCTGCACAACAAAATAACATTTTTGATACACAACTGTCATCATTCAACACGTGTTGATGTCATAAACATCTTAAGATTCGGAATTTTGCATCCATTTCCTATTTTTTGCATTCTGTCACATAATAAAACACAAAAACAAAGTGAACCAAATAAAGGCAACATTTTAACTGTTGTTTTCTCAATAAAGTTAATGTTTCAATGACCAAATAAAGACAATATTTTAACTGTTGTTTTCTCAATAAAGTTAATGTTCCAATGACCAAATAAAGACAACATTTTTACTGTTGTTTTCTGAGTAAGGTTAATGTTTCAATGACCAAATAAAGACAACATTTTTACTGTTGTTTTCTGAGTAAGGTTAATGTTCCAATGACCAAATAAAGACAACATTTTAACTGTTGTTTTCTCAATAAGGTTAATGTTCCAATGACTAAATAAAGACAACATTTTTAACTGTTGTTTTCTCAATAAAGTTAATGTTCCAATGACCAAACAAAGACAACATTTTTACTGTTGTTTTCTGAGTAAGGTTAATGTCCAATGACCAAATAAAGACAACATTTTACTCTTATTTCCTGAGTAATGTTAATGTTACAATGCCAAATAAAAACAACATTTTAACTGTTGTTTTCTCAATAAAATTGATGTTCCAATGACCAAACAAAGACAACATTTTTACTGTTGTTTTCTGAGTAAGGTTAATGTCCAATGACCAAATAAAGACAACATTTTTACTGTTGTTTCCTGAGTAATGTTAATGTTACAATGACCAAATAAAAACAACATTTTTAACTGTTGTTTTCTCAATAAAATTGATGTTCCAATGACCAAATAAAGACAACATTTTTAACTGTTGCTTTCTCAATAAAGTCAATGTTCCAATGACCAAATAAAGACAACATTTTTACTGTTGTTTTCTGAGTAAGGTTAATGTTCCAATGACCAAATAAAGACAACATTTTGATGTTGCTTTCTCAATAAAGTCAATGTTCCAATGACCAAATAAAGACAACATTTTACTGTTGTTTTCTGAGTAAGGTTAATGTTCCAATGACAAATAAAGACAACATTTTGATGACAAATAAACACTGTTTTTTTTTTTTACTTTTATATTTTTATATTTAAATTTAATGTTTTGAATACAAATAAAAACAGTAGTTTTAAGAGCTATTGAGTTAGTGTTTTGATGCTAATGTTAAGAGCTTGGATTATTTTAGGATTAAACATCTTACTGTAATTATTCAAAATGACCAGGTATCCCGGATTTTAGGATACTGTGTCAATGTCCTGTTATGATCTTCAAGGATGTTTAAAATCCGGTTTCCATTTTTTTGGCTGTATGAAAGTCTTAAAACCGTGAATTAACAGTTACGACTGTTTTGTGTAATTATTGTCTTTTGTTGTTGTTTATATCTGTACAAATACTTATAAAGCTCGGAATGACTCATTTTCTTCTAAAGCTGGCTATAAGGCAAGCTTTAGCGCACTATATGATGTCACTATAGCATACGTCACTGAGATCGTGATTTTTTTAGCCACCATAACAAATGCAATTGAACGCAAATAGTAAGTGACCCATGTCGTGAAGATTTTACTAATGATGATAGTTATGCAGACTTTTACAAGTTCCTGGATAACAAAATTTTTTTCGAAAAGTATCTATATTATCAATAATACACGTAAAAATATCATTTTCCTCTATTTAATTTTTTACTTGCCTAACTGATTGTGTATAATTTTCCCTGGAAGTAAAAAAGGCCCAATTTTAAGAGCTAATAATATGACTACATGCTAATTCTTATGATTTGAAAATATTGTTGTGCTATATTTATATTATCTCCACACGTCTGATAGTAAAGAAGGCTAACGTTGTTTATTTTAAAGCAAAGCCATGTTGGATTATCGCCTATTCACAGCAGGGAAACGAGACCTAAAAGATAGTGTCGTAGACCTGTATGAAATAGGTACTTGGTTTGGTTTGTTTTGAATTTTGCGCAAAGCTATACGAGGGCTATCTGCGCTAGCCGTGTCTAATTTAGCAGTGTAAGACTAGAGAACAGGAAGCTAGTCATCATCATCCACCGCCGACTCTTGGGTTACTCTTTTACCAACGAATTGACCGTCACTTTATAACGCCCCTACAGCTCAAAGAGCAAGCATGTTTTGTGTGATGGGGATTCGAACCCGCAACCCTCACGTTACGAGTCGAGTACCTTAACCACCTGGCCATGTAGGGCCAAAATGGGTAGAATTGATAGAAATGTAAATTTAAACTCTGTTAAATCGTGCACGTAGTCCATCGGTCCAATATGGACTAAACAAGCATGAACTCGACGTAAATCAAACGATTATGTATGGTTACGTGATCCTTAGCCCATAACTGGCACAGTCTACGGACTTATACTACAAGAAAAGGGGTTTTGATACCCGTGGTGGGCAGGGTAGAGATAGCCCATTGTGTAGCTTTGCTCTTAGTTACAAACAAGATTCTTCATTGTTCATATACAATATATTTTCTAGTTATATTTTTATTGTTTCTGTTTTGACTTACGTAAAATATTGGTTTGAATTTATTTTTATCGATTAACAAAGATGTTAGTTGTACAGATATGAAATAAATGTTCAGATATCGCACTTGAAACACAATCGTTTCATTGTTGTCAATGGGTTGAGAGTAGTTAACTAACTAGTGCGGTACCTCCCAACCTTTTGGGTGTCGGCTTGGTGCTTTCCTAATCTGTCGCAGACCACTAAAACACGAGAAGAAGGGCAAAACAATCACGATATTTATATATGAATGTTCTGTCAGATTTTTCTTTTGTTCTGTAACAATGTGGTTGCCACGGACCAACAATGGTGCGTGTGCGTGCCGATGGTAAGACACCAGATTAGCGGGCCCGGCATGGCCAAGCGTGTTAAGGCGTGCGACTCGTAATCTGAGGGTCGCGGGTTCGTATCCCCGTCGCGCTAAACATACTCGCCCTTTCAGCCGTGGGGGCGTGATAATGTGACGGTCAATCCCACTATTCGTTGCTAAAAGAGTAGCCGAAGAGTTGGCGGTGGGTGGTGATGACTAACTGCCTTCCCTCTAGTCTTACACTGCTAAATTAGGGACGGCTAGCACAGATAGCCCTCGACTAGCTTTGTGCGAAATTCAAAAACAAACAAACCAGACTAGCGTATCAACCTGCGTATAGAAGAGTTCGAGGTTCGAGACTCAATGAAACCGAGCCCGTTTGATCTCATTATTTGGTTTAAAAGAGGTGCTGATGGTTAATACTGGTTTACTTCTCTTTAATCGTGACCCAGTGGCACAGCGGCTTGTCTAGAGACGTATAACGCTATAAACCTGGTTTCAATACCTGTGGTGGGCAGAGCAGAAATAGGCCGTTGTGTAGTTTTGTGCTTAACTACTAACTACAAACAAATGTATCTCTAGTACGTTGCTCAAAGCAAGAGCTGCTTGCATCAGATTCATTGGGATCTCTGACTTGGTCATTTAACTCACATACAAATAAGTGCTCTTTCCGCCTGAACATTCCCATAAATTTCTTAATCTCATTTTTGATGAAGATCGTAAATAAGTACCATACCCACACATCTTTTAGTGAAACTTGAAACTGACAATCTAAAAAATGGAAATAATTGTCTAAAATGATTCAACCTGTAGGAAAGTGTGTTAAATGTTTTACAATCTCCGTATGTGACGTGTCCAGTTTTGAATTGTTGTAAAAAAAAATGCAGTATACTTGAATTTATCCTAGATGTGTCCAATTTCAAAATATTTGTTTGAAAAGTGAATGTATCCCAGACGCGCAATGAGATGTTATTCCATCGATAGCAAGGCACGAATAATTGGCTTGCAATGTATCAAGAATATGTCCAGAGAGGGTAAAAAACATAAGGCACAATATTTTTTTCTTGTAAAGGCAAGTTACACGTCACACTGAAACCAGATAAAAGGTCTACACACGTTCAGAGACAATCAGGAATAAGATTTAACCTTTTTTTTGGGGGGGGGAACCGGCGTGGTCAGGTGGTTAAGGCAATCGACTCATAATCTGAGGGTCGCGGATTCGGATCCAGATCACACCAAAAATGCTAGCCCTTTCACCCGTGAGGGCGCTATAATGGGACGGTCAATCCCACTATTCGTTGGTAAAAGAGTAGTCCAAGAGTCGGCGGTGAGTGGTGATGACTAGTTGCCTTCCCTCTAGTCTTACACTGCTAAATTAGGGACCGCTAGCACAGATAGCCCTCGAGTAGCTTTGCGCAAAATTCAAAAAACAAAATCAAACAAACAACCTTTCTTTTTTGTTGTTAATAAGAGAACATGTCGCACATAGCAATGGTGCACGTTGAAATAACTACTGATGTACATCGCGTTTCATAAGCGGAAAGGTCTCAGAACGGTTAATATACCATTAGAACCCCCTATAATAAGGACCACATCCTTCGACCCCTTATTACAAATGACCCTGAATTGAGAATAAATGGTGAGTACCTCCACTCTCACCAAGGTAAACAAGTCGACGCATTTCTTGCACACAAAAGAAATTACATAAGAGAATGAAATTTACACTCATCGAATTTCAACCTAATAAAGGAAACTCCATATAGTTATTCCGAAAGTACGTTTTCAGAACCTTCTCATTACTCCATATTACTTTCAGATTTAATATCCATATCAGGTTGTATTTATCCCATATTAAACTGAAATATCGTTAACTTTGAAGACGTAAAGCTGCTTTCGTGGTGGACAGAGCTCAGATAGTTCCATGTGTAGCTTTGTGCTTAACTATCAAAACACGAATCACTTTTACCAAATGGTTGGTTAAGAGATAAGCCAACAATGTACATCTGTAATTACGTTACTGATGAACAGATGCCTCATTTCGATAAAAATCAACAAATAAGTAATTGACGCTTATTTTATAATCTGTTTTTATGCCTTTTCGTAACTATAGTATTTCAAACTTCAATTATGTTTTAACTGTTTTTGAGCGATATATATATATATATATATACACACAGGTATCTTAGAGGCATTGTCTATGTATCACCCAAGGGTAAAGAAACATTATATTTACTATATTTCTTTCTTCTTCTTCCTAACAATCACAATTATACGCTACTCTTTCAATTCAAGGCCAACAGTCTCAAAATTTGACCTAATACGCCTAGAAACCTTCCTCGGTTCTTTTACTTAGTTTCAAGTTCTTGTTTTATGGGGCCAAGGTCAAATATTTTAAAAATAACTTATTTCGATTTGAAGTTCCCCATAATTTTATTAATTTTACGCCACTATTTTATTTTTAGGCCAACAGTCTCGAAACTTGACGTAATTAATATGCCTAGAAACCTTCCTCGGTTATTTTAGTTAGTTTCAAGTTCTGGTTCTTTTCCCTAACGCTTTAATCTTAATTAGTGCACAAATACTCCACTTTGACTGTAGATAGAAAAGGGATTTTTTTTTTATTTGTAAGCATTATTAGTTATCAAATCGGATGTATCTTAGTGACGAATTGTATTTCGCAAATGTTAAAAATTCGTGCAGTTAATATGTAACTTAATATACAATGCTCATATGTAATCAATAAGGCTTAACACGAGCGCAGTTCATTTCCGGTGTCCACGATTTATAAATTCACTATATATTTATTATAAACATGTACATATATGTTGTGGTTTAAGAGACATAATTAGCAAGAATATATGAGTTTGTTTGTTTATTTCTTGAATTTCACACAAAGCTTATCTACGCCACCTATTCCTAATTTAGAAGTGATAGCATAGAAGGAACGTAACTAATCAGCATCGCTCACTAACAACTCATAGCCAACAAAAAGTGAAATTGACCGTCACATTGTAGCGCCCACATGGTTCGAATATATTCAATGAAGGGATTCGAGCCCACAACCCCCGGGTTAACAATCGAGCATTTTCGTCCCCAGGTTACGCTAGATCTACTTAGGAGCTGGTTTGTACAGTTTATTTGGGTAATTTTACGGGATAAATAAAACATTCAAGATATCCAAAATATCATCCGTTTTCTCAGACAACATGTTGTCCCGAACACAACTTAAAATGTAGGCTCGGCATGGTCAGGTGGGTTAAGGCGTACGACTCGTAATCGGAGGGTCGCGGGTTCGAATCCCCGTCGCACCAAACATGCCGTTTGCTTTTCAGCCGTGGGGCGTTATAATGTGACAGTCGTTCACACTATTCGTTGGTAAAAGAGTATCCCAAGAGCAGGCAATGAGTGGTGATGACTAGCTGCCTTCCCTCTAGTCTTACACTGCTAAATTAGGAACGGCTAGCGCAGATAGCTTTCGTGTAGCTTTACGCGAAATTCAAAAGTTTTTCTAGTTTGATGCTTAATATTAAGTTGTGGTTGTTGCCATTAATACCTGTCCATAAGGTAATTATATATTATTTATATAGATATAAATGTAATGTTTATAATATATTATATGTCTTCCTAAACTGTAAATAATAGTAAAAATAATTTACGTTTCCAAATTAACATAATTGATAATCCCAATTTTGGTAAGCTAGAAGAGTTATAACGCTAAATTTTGCGGTAAGGTCAGTGCAGGTCAGCTCTTGTGCAGCTTCGTGCTCAACAACAAATAATTCATATATAATTAACAAAGCAAATGCTCTTAATTCGTCAAAAACAAAGAGCTTTCAACGTTACGTTCACGTAATCCAGGATTTTATTATTGTTGTTGTCGGTTAATAATTCCTGAACGTTAATTAAGCCAGAAAAGGTTTGAGATAAGGGTTGTAAAAATATCCTACCTCTATATTTTTAGTAGCGGGTGGGATAACCTAGTGTAGAAAGAGTTGAGTCACCGTGACAACAAATACCCGGAAAGAAGCGTGGGTCTTGTGTCAATACAAAAACATTCTTCTTGTTTATGAAAAAAAAAGTTTACTGTGTTAATAGGGGGCGTTGGCTCCGAAGGGTTGATAAAAGTGACATTGACGTTTCATAGAAGAGATGATGATAGAGTTAGTCGCAGAGCAACACAGAGGCATCATAAAAAAATATCTGAATATATAAAATAAAAACACTAATTACATAAATGTATATGAACAGTAATCTTGCACTTTCTGCTCACTGAACTTGGATCGATTTTGTGTCTCACAAGGGACCTAAGAACATTAATCGTATACTTTGTGCCCACTGAACTTGGATCCATTTTGTGTCTTACATAGGACCAAAAAACATTAATCGTACACTTTCTGCTCACTGAACTTGGATCGATTTTGTGTCTTACAAGGGACCTAAGAACATTAATCGTATACTTTGTGCCCACTGAACTTGGATCCATTTTGTGTCTTACAAGGGACCAAAAAACATTAATCGTACACTTTCTGCTCACTGAACTTGGATCGATTTTGTGTCTTACAAGGGACCTAAGAACATTAATCGTATACTTTGTGCCCACTGAACTTGGATCCATTTTGTGTTTTACAAAGGACCAAAAAACATTAATCGTACACTTTCTGCTCACTGAACTTGGATCGATTTTGTGTCTTACAAGGGACCTAAGAACATTAATCGTATACTTTGTGCCCACTGAACTTGGATCCATTTTGTGTCTTACAAAGGACCAAAAAACATTAATCGTACACTTTCTGCTCACTGAACTTGGATCGATTTTGTGTCTTACAAGGGACCTAAGAACATTAATCGTATACTTTGTGCCCACTGAACTTGGATCCATTTTGTGTTTTACAAAGGACCAAAGAACAATATTGTGCCCACCGTGCTTGGTTTCATTTTGTGTCCTACATGAGTCCGACCAGAATGGTCTTATAAAGCTAAAATTGTTCACCTGGTCGTAACCTAAGTTTAATTGACTGATGTTAATTTATACCAGTTTATGTTTCTTATGTTACCAATTTCATTTCGATAATTAAAATAATTTACACGGAATAACAATGTCAGTGATACATACTTCCTTCGTAAACTTTTTTTTACCTTTCATATTCTATAAAATTATCAATATTAACTGTTTTCGTGTTTCATACATTGTTCCGCTTTAACGAAAGAAGCAAAAAAAAAGATGGATAGGTTGTATAATAGCCCCGTATGACCAGGTGGGTTAAGGCGTTCGACACATAATATGAGGGTCATGGGTTCGAATCCCCGTCACACCAAACATGCCCGCTTTTTCAGTTGTTGGGGGTGTTATAATGTGACGGTCAATCCCACTATTAGTTGGTAAAAGAGTAGCCCAAGAGTTGACGGTGGGTGGTGATGACTAACTGCCTTCTCTCTAGTCTTACACAGCTAAATTAGGGACGGCTAGCACAGATAGCCCTTGAGTAGCTATGAGCGAAATTCAAAACAAACAGGTTGTATAATACATTCCCGTTGTTATAACAAAAAAAAAAAAACATTTAAAGAGTTTTAAAATATACTCGAAAACTAGGCCTATGTCAAATAGTCAGGATTTTATTTATACAACATCGACGACACGTAAAATGTATTACACAAATCAACTACAGCGTGAAAGTACAATGAACTCTTAAGAAGTTAATGAACAACAATTGAATTATGCTGAGATTTTTACGGGCTCAGATTAGAAGGAATTTTCTATGGGCAGTTATGTCTGATTTAAGCCAGTAATTGTGCCTGCGTTTAAGCCACAAAACTATATATTCCTCCAAGTTTAGGTCAAATCCCGAATCACAGTCCTGTTCGTCTCAGTTCAATTAATAAACTTGTGTTCGGATTTCCAGAACAACCGCTAATCACGTGATCACTCCAGTTAACCTCGTTTGAGATGATGGGTAATGGATTACCTGAACTATATATACATTCCAATTGCACGCTGTCTATTCTTTTTTAACATTCTTGTTTTATTCAGTAATCAAAGGATTGATTCGAATATTTTTATTTTTTTCAGTCGGAAGTTTTATTTCTAGATCATTCCATTTTGTTTTCGTTATCATTTTCGGACGGCCAGTATCTCTACATCCGAGTTGATGACCCGAGCATTTATTGTATAGGACGAATATGTTCGGTGAGGGAGATTTGAATTCGCGGACCTTTTATTGCGAGTCGATCACCCTAACCACCAGGCCCAGGTTATTTCCAGTGAATGCCTATTTATATCACTATCAGAAGACAATCTGGACAAAGCCCGGTTTCTAGCTGTGCCACTTTTGGGGCTTTTCCCTAGCAGTTTCAAGTTATTTCTCCTAGGGTTATGTAAATCGAATGTATTCTGAAATGTGTCGCTCACAAGAACAGCGGTAAGTCTACGGATTTACAATGCTAAAATGAGGGGCTCAATTCTTCTCGATGGACACAGCAGATAACCCGATGTGGCTTTGTTATATAAAAAAACACGAACACATTATGTTTGTTTGATTTTAAATTTCGCTCAAAGCTACATGGGGGTTATCTGCGCTAGCTTAATTTAGCAGTGTAAGACTAGAGGGAAGGCACCTATTATCACCAACCACCCCCAATTTTTGGGCTACTCTTTCATCAACGAATAGTGAGATTAATCGTCACCTTATAACGACCCCACGACTGAAAGGGCGAACATGTTTATTGCAAAGGGGCTTCGAACCCGCAACCCTTGGATTATAAGTCCAGTGCCTTAACCACCTGGCCATGCCGGGCTGGTTGGAGAGTCCCGCAAGACGCTTGTGGTCAAATTATTACCTTTATTGTAACGTTACTTCTTTAAATACAGAATCTATAGAATAATACAAAATAATTATATTTGTAGACACCGAAATCTATAAATATAATTAGTTAAGCTTTTATTAAGTACAACCTGTATTCGTTAAAGAAATAAATTAACACCAACTTGTGTACGTTTGTTGCTTTAGTTTATTTAGGGTTTAATTTTACCTTACTTAATACTAGCAATAAATAAACGTAAAATGTTATTATACAATATAAAATTGGACATTTTTTAAATAGGTATATTTACGCCTATCTTTTGTTTCTATTTGTTGAAATGAAGTGCGCGCCAATATTTGGAGACGGCAGTAACTGAGTGTTATCGTTATATATAAAAGCCGAGTGTCGATCGATCGTTCTGTGCATTTGTCCGAATTCCGCGAGTTACGTGAGTCCAGTTACATTTTTTTCTTCTATAATACTTCCTCTTTACCATGCCCGTTCCATTTTAGTTGAGTTTAGTTGCTAATAGGGGCGTAAATAAATCCTAAGTTTCGGAATTTTTTCTGCTATATAAATGTCTGGCCCGGCATGACAAGGTAGTTAGGGAACTCGACTCGTAATCTGAGAGTCGCGGGTTTGCATTCCCGTCACACAAAACATGTTCGATCTTTCAGCCATGGGGGCATTATAATAACACGCTCAATCCCACTGTTCGTTGGTAAAAAGAGTAGCCCAAGAGTTGGCGATGGGTGGTGATGACTAGCTGCCTTCACTCAAGTCTTACACTGCTAAATTAGGGACGGGCTAGCGCAGATATCTTTCGTGTAGCTTTGCGCGAAATTCAAAACAAACCAAACCAATATACAGTAAATGCTTGTCCAGGAAGGAATTCCAAGGACCAGGTCAAAAATGACGTTATGTGTGTGATATCACATCATCCACATCATTATAACGTCAAGTTAGATAGACTCCTAATAAGAAAGCCTAAAAGATTCCCGTAAAAAATAAGTCAAAAAATAGCGCAATTATTACGAAAAAAACCTTTCTTAAACAGATTGGAAGTACCTATTATACCTATTGTGCATATTGTACATATTATACCTATTGTACATATTGTACATATTATACCTATTATACATGTAGAATAGAATGATATTTCATCAGCAGAAAAACAGAGGTGTATATAATTACATGGTAGTCATATGTTTTAATCTTTTATCTGAAGATGCCAATGCATAGCATGTTTGTTCCTATACGTAGTGAATTCAGGAGCAATATATATCAAGTTATTGGGAAAGAACATTTATATATTCATTTATTTGTTTCTTTTGTGTGTTGCCAGTTTTATGTGGAATAGTTTTAATTTCCAGTGGATCTCTGTCATATTTGACGGTTTTTTACACTAATTATAATAGATTTTCTAAGACAACGAACATGGGAATCATTTAAAACGTTAGCGAGTGGTGGAACCGTATAAAAGGAGTGATTAAATTGTACTAAGTTAACTCATAAGAAAAATGAATAAGAACCCAAATGATAAATTAGAAATAAAGACAGTTCTTCTGAAAACACGTACAGCACTCACCGTTGAAAAAACTTCATGTTAATCATGGGAAGTAATGTGAAATTTAGGAAGGAACCAAAATATTTTGACAAACTGAAATTCCTATACTTAGTATCTTCAATTAGGACAAACGTAAAGTGTACAAACGAAGCTATATTAATACCTTTGAAAAATAAGAAGGGGAGATCCTCAATAGCCGCGACATTTGAATTTTTTTTAGGCAAGATTTGATTAAATTAATGAATAAGATCTTAGGCGTGGTTAAATACAATGGTTTTATTTGGTTTGTTTTGAATTTTGCGCAAAGCTACTCAAGGGTTATCTGCTCTAGCCGTCCCTCATGCAGCGGTGTAAGACTAGAGGGAAGGCAGCTAGTTGTCACGACCCACCGCCAACTTTTGGACTATTCATTTTACCAGCAAATAGTGGGATTGACCGTCACATTATAACGCCCCCACAGCTGAAAGGGAGAGCATGTTTGATGCGACGGGGATTCGAACCCGCAACCTTCTGATTAGAGTCGAGTGCCTTAACCACATGCCAAAAAGGTTTAACCTCGTGAATTCAAAACTGTAATTAAATCTCATATCGGTCAAGCGATGAGAGAGGTATGAGTTAAATGTTTTTATACGAGAAAAAAACTGAGTCGTCGTTCTATAAGCCGTTATGCCGCGACTAAAAATAAAAACGTAACTCGAAATTAAAATTTTAAAAAATTATAAGTGGATAATTTTTGTGAGAGATTATATTCAGGAGGAACACTAATTAACCAAGGTAACGACTACTTGTTTGAAAGCTTAGCGGCGTTAACAAAACATGTGAGTAAATCTACACACGTTTTATAAACGCTCACGGAAATAACTGCTGCTTGCTGATTATTATCATTAAACATATCCTCTGGAAATGACTACCTAACGGTCGAGTAGTTAATTAAGTTCTGGTTTCAGTTTACCAATTCAGTGGTTGAAGTTTTAATCTCCGAATACACGTATGCGATAGTTATTGAAGTATGAAAGAAAACACTATCAGAATTAATAAAGAAACAAAATAGAAACACTTGACAAAGTTAAAAAAATGGCAAAGGATTCACGTACTGATAATAAATTATTCCTAAAACCATAACAAACTTGGAAGAAGTTACTTGATTTATGAGATTCGGCCTCATTTTGTTCCAGGTCGATGAGTTTGTGGTAACATAAATGCTATGCGTGATATAAAAGTTATTTGGCCATTGTAAATGATTTAGATCATGAAAAGTCATTCGACCGCACAAGCAGTAACTAATTAAAAAAGATACTCAAAATTATGTTTTGACAGGGAGGTTATAGAGAGCGGTTCACGAAATATATAAAAATATCATCGTATTGCTTTCAGAATGTTATTATTGACATTAAATATGGGGCATTTTGTTTATAATGTAAAAATAATAATTGTTTATTTCTAGTATCAATCTTTAATGATAATCAATGACCTGATTTAATATATTAATATACAATAAATATACTTTAATTATACCTGAAAAAAAAATGGTCTAGTTCATGGAAAATAAAATGAGGCTTACATTGTCGAAAATTGGAATAAAAGTACTTTGATTCAAAGAATCTAGAGGGAGCTAAAATAGAAATATTGTAAAATTATTACAGCTTATTTTATTGCCAACTGTTGAAACGTTTTTTCTTCTTATCATTAAAAAGGAAAAAAAATGTTAATTCGTAATTGAATTATCTGATGTAGAACGTGGTATAGACTTTAAATATGTATTAGAATATCCTAGGACTTTCATACTAAAATGCTTTCATACAATTAGTTCGAAGAAACATTCATCGTTTAAATAGAAATATATTGCGTTCAGCTTTTGGAGAATTTTGTTTGTTTGTAATTAAGCACAAATCTACACAATGGGCTATTTGTACTCTGCCCACGAAGGGTATCAAAACCCGTATTTTAATGTTGTAAGTCCGTAGATTTACTGCTGTGCCACTAGGAGACGCTTTTTGGAGAAGGTGGATTAAATATACTTCTGAATGATTAATGAATTTGGTGTAGGATTGAAAAATATATATGTAAATGATAATAATAATAAATAATAATGAATGGCTCAACCCAAACGAGCCGTTTTTACATATATATTTTTTTCTACAAGTGGGTTTTCTCGAAATCACTGATTGTAGGATTGATATTTCCAAAGTATATTATATAAACGACCATCTCGCCCATTCGAATTACAATCTATATTTAACTGAGAATATTAGCGTTTTGTTTCTCTTATAATTCTTTTAATGATTAGAGCACTCGACTCGCAATCTGAGGGCCGCATGTTCAAATCCTAATCTCACCAAACATTCTCTCCCTTCCAGCCATGGAGGTGTTATAATGTTACCGTCAATCCCACTATTCGTTGGTAAAAAAGTAGCCCAAGAGTTGGCGGTGAGTGTTAATGACTAGCTGCCTTCCCTCTAGTCTCACACTGCTAAATTAGGGACGGCTAGCGCTGAGAGACCTCATGTAGCTTTGCGCGAAATTCAAATCAAACAAACAAACAATTTTTTATTAGATCGTATATGAGCATTAGAGAGCTATATATATATACTCTACAACTATACTTTAAACAGTGTCAACATAAGGAATGCTAAACACTTTTCTGTTAAGTGACTTTCCTTCTTGATGTTTTATTTTTTTCGAGATAAAACAGGAAATTTGTTTGTTTATCGTTGTTTTTATTAAATAAAACAGGAAATCCGTTTTTGTTTGTTTTTACTTTTTACTTTGTGTAAATTATATCAGTAATAATAAAACAAAATGTTAGTATTTCCACCCGCATTTACTGACTGGTGAAGGTTTGGATCGATCGCTGAATCGAATTACAACACAATTTAAACACATAGTCAATCCTACTGGATTAACCAGTAGCAGAAAATTGCAAAAATGTAACACATCTGTCATAAAATCACCAGTTACAAAACAAGTCAACATAATCTTGTACAATAGTTTGATAAAAAAGAAAACTGAAAAATGGTTTGAATTACTAACATCCTAAATAACAAAACTGTATGGAAAAAAGATGCTGAGATATATTCTAAAAACATCCGGAACAGGGTATTAAAACTTTAATTAAAATAAAATACAGAACAATATTTCGACCTTCTTAGGTCATCTTCAGGTTAACAAAGGTTCTGTACTTTCTGTACTGTAATTAAAGTTTTAATGCCCATACCAGCCGTCTTGAGAATACGTTTTAAATTCAAGTGGGCATACAGTGGAGGTTTATACATGAGGCATTACCTAGCATAGTTAGGACTAATAAATGCAAAAGAAAGCGAATTGTGTTCGTATTCCAATACAGTAATAGGTAGTAACTGGTATATGTGTGTGTGTGTTTTTCGTATAGCAAAGCCACAAAGGGCTATCTGCTCAGCCCACCGGTAACTGGTATATGTGTGTGTGTGTTTTTCGTATAGCAAAGCCACAAAGGGCTATCTGCTCAGCCCACCGGTAACTGGTATATATATATATATATTTGTAACTGAAGCTTTACGAAACATAATTTTCAAATTATATTCAATTATTGTAGAAAGAACATGTCAATCTTAGGATTACTGATACTTAAACTCTTGTAAAAGCAATAACAATTCTAAATTAATTGAATTCTGTAATTTCACTATTACCTTATGCAAAAGTGCGATATATAGTTATTGGTTTGAGATGTAAAAAACAAAAGATTCCACAGCTTAAAATTATTAAAGATATAATGGTATGTAATTACATTAAGGGACTAAAAGCGCGGTTTATATTAGAACATAGGGTAAACAAAATAGCGAATTTATTTTGGAATTAAGCCTAAATAAGCTACACAATGGGCTATCTATGCTTATCACGGGTATCGAAACACAGTTTCTAGTGTTGTAAGTCCAGAGACATATCGCTGTGCCACTAGAAGTCAAGTGGCGAATTAGAACTCTTGAAAGAAAAGTGAAATCCGAAATGTCCCTGGTTTCTTATAGATGAAATAATTGCGAAATATTCACATTTACGGTAGTTTTTGTTTCGTAATAAGTGAAATTATGAGTTGTTAAATTATTTGTTTTTTCGTTATCACTGTTTATGGATAAAAAAAATCGTGACTTTATTTAGTAGAGCAAAATACCACCAGTCGTCTTAAAAGGATTACATAATGTGAATATAATGACAATCTTCGATAGTATAATAAATAATATATTTATATTACTGTAATAACTATCTTTCCTGTGTCATACTTTCACAAATTTATTTGATCCTTTTTAGTAAAAAGTCTATCTGTTGCAATCACTTAAAGAATAAAACAGGGACATCTTTTAGGAACTAGTCCTAACAAGGCTTAGTTAAAGATGTTAAATGGATAAAGTAACGTACTTTAATTTTATGTTTTTAAACTTCTCATCTTTGACCTTTGGCTACTTACAAAATGATATGTGTATTTGAAAGCTACGATAACACTATTATAAATACATGTGATGTGATGTACTGAAACTTCTATAATGTGTGGGAATACGAAATCGCACGACTGAAATAAAATAAAACATTTCCGGTAAGTTTAAATTATTCTACTAATTCCAACATCTCAAATTGTGTAATCACCATATTTAATACGGACATCATATTTGTTGTTCTCCGGTGGGTCAGTGGTAAGTTTGCTGAATTAAAACGCTAAAATCTAAGGCTGAATTCCCACGGTATACACAACAGATAGCTTGATGTGGCTTTGCACATTGTATTAAAACAAAATCAAAGAAACAAAAAAAAATCTTATATGTGGCGCCATCTGTTCCCATATAAGTTAATATTTTTTAAAAGTTTTCAATTTCTACCAGTCGATCTGCCCTAAATCAATGAAAGCGCATAACGTAATCTATTAATTAATATTCGTGAAGGTAATTTGCATCAAAGAAAGTATTTTTAAAATGTATATATTTTTTATGTCATATTCGTAATTATTTTCATACAAAAGATTTGTATGAACAGTACATTTGTTATGAATGACCTGTTTTTCATATTTCTGATGGTTGATGAACTTGGGTTAAAATTCAGAACCTTCGAACCTATAATACGACAGAAGAAACAGTCTTAAGCATTTCACATACTGCATCAAGTTAAAATAAAACTTGAAAATATTGAGTAATTTGCCATTAGAAATTTGATAATTTTCTTTATGTATTAATAAAAAAGTATTTAGTACAATCTCTTGTCAACTAAACTAGTTAAAGTAACTTGTTCCAACAATAGATCTTAGAATAATTAATTTCTCCTGTGCTTTCCTGGATCCAACAATGTTTATCTAGTTAAATATATAAACATTTATCAAATTATTCTAATGAAGTAATAAACATAAAAAGATATTTCTTTGTACGATGGTAAACTAAAAAACTATATTAATCAAAGCCACGATTTAATAAAAGTGTACAACAAACCATATATTTAAACTAATTTATAATACATTAACGATTAATTTAAGCAAGAATGTGTTTAAACATCCATTTGTGTGCTTTTATAATTGCGAATTCTTTTTTTCTACACCAAAGTCTTAACTTTCTAATACTTACTAATTAAATCAAATATTCAGCTTTAGTTCAGTACTGCGATTTTAGTTCATTTTCTATTGTTTAGAAACTTTCTGAAAATATATCAGAAACAATGCGCTATTTACTACCGTGTTGTTTAATTTAGCTCTGTTATGTAGATATGATTATGTTGCATTAATGTCCATAAACGTTGTTAATTATTTTAAAAAATTGAAGAACAATAAACACATAATTCTGAAACTTCTGCCATCTGGTGACGTTTACCTAAAATGATAATTATAATGATATTTACATTTTTAAAAAAAGTTTAAAAATTCAGTGTGATTTTAGTGACTAATGCATGTTTGAAGAATTATTCGATGTTTATAGTTAGTAAGGCTTACGCAATTTGAGTTGTTAAAAACGAATATAATTTGAATAATCCAGAATGCATCAAAGTGTCACATCAAGTCGCTCGCGCTACAACGCGAGATGCACAAGACACTTAACTCTCCACTAGTGAATGAAGCCTTCCTGAGCGTGGGGCTGAAGCAATAAGGAAGGATGGCGACTAACAGCTTGTGTGAGTATTTTTATATGATTATAAACACAAGATATGAGATACACTTTGATTTTATATCATCGATCAACTAATATTTATAATCCAGAGTTTGTTAGATGTGCGTGTAAACAGCGAATTATAACACGAAGTATCTCCGTTGCTACGGTAATCGCTGATTGAGGCTACTAGGCTACTTACTCTCCGTTCTTCAGGAATAATTTTGTGTGCTTTATTATAATGCTAGGCCTCACTTCATTCTAATACAGGGGTTCAGGTTTCCATAAACATTTTGCAGGACTTCTAACCGTACATTTTAAGTAGCCAGAACGTTATCCTAATGGTCTGAAGTGAATATCTACCAGCAACAGTATACACACAATATTTTCCACTCTTCTTCTCAAGAGAATGAATATAACTTATAATCAATAATAAGAAACAAACGCTGTAACGTACGACACTCATGCGTCGCGACATTCATTCTCCATGAGTCAACCAAGTGATTGATGACTCCTTAGGAGTTTTGGGGCCATGTAGAAATGTGTCATATATATTTTCAAGTTATTGAGACGGGCAAAGAAATGATTAACTAATGTACATCTATTCTAACGTAACAGGCCACGCGTGGCCTACTATTTACTGTGCCAGACTTTGAATCGAAGTCTCGTAGATCGCGCTTCGCACTTTGGGCCATGAGTGCGTTTTAAAGAGTGGTGGTCAAATACCATTACTGGATTAAAATAGCTCAAAAGTAGGTGATGCTGACTTCCTGACTTTCACTTTAGTCTATTAATTCAGATTTACAGACAGCTAGCACAAATAGTTCTTTGTGTAGCTTCGCAGGAATATCCGAAACAAATAGTAGGTAAAGAGAAAAGCAACCAAATACAAAACTGTAAAAATAATGATTTAAATCGTGACGACCCTTTAATGTTTTTACTCGCGTTTCATCAAAATCTTTATAAAAAATAGTTTAGAAGAGATATATGTCAGTGTTTATCCTGCCAGTGCTCCAGTTAAATGGTAACATACAGCTCTCATCCGGGTTACATACGTCCTAAGTACAATATGTTTACCAGAAGATTAAAACCTGAACTTTTGAAGTTAGGCTTACTTGTGTAGCACAGAGGAACAGTTTTTAGTTTATGTGCAGACTGAGAATGTTAATAAACTTTAGGTCAGGAAGAGTCAGGTATTCAACTGAATAGTCACCATAGGTATTCAACTGAATATTCACCATAGATATTCAACTGAATGGTCACTATTGGTGTTCAACTGAATAGTCACCATAGATATTCAACTGAATAGTCACTATAGCTATTAAACTGAATAGTCACCATAGGTATTCAACTGAATAGTCACTATAGGTATTCAAATGAATAGTCACTATAGGTGTTCAACTGAATAGTCACCATAGGTATTCAGCTGAATAGTCTCCATAGGTATTCAACTGAATAGTCACTATAGGTGTTCAACTGAATAGTCACTATAGGTATTCAACTGAATAGTCACTATAGGTGTTCAACTGAATAGTCACCATAGTTATTCAGCTGAATAGTCTCCATAGGTATTCAACTGAATAGTCACTATAGGTGTTCAACTGAATAGTCACCATAGATATTCAACTGAATGGTCACTATAGGTATTCAACTGAATAGTCACCATAAGTATTCAACTGAATAGTAACTATAGGTATTCAACTGAATAGTCACTATAGGTGTTCAACTGAATAGTCACTATAGGTATTCAACTGAATAGTCACTATAGGTATTCAACTGAATAGTCACCATGAGTATTCAACTGAATAGTGACTATAGGTATTCAACTGAATAGTCACCATAGGTATTCAACTGAATAGTCACTATAGGTGTTCAACTGAATAGTCACCATAGATATTCAACTGAATAGTCACTATAGGTATTCAACTAAATAGTCACCATAAGTATTCAACTGAATAGTAACTATAGGTATTCAACTGAATAGTCACCATAGGTATTCAACTGAATAGTCACTATAGGTATTCAACTAAATAGTCACCATAGGTATTCAACTGAATAGTCACTATACATCGTATCGTACTTTTTTGCATGCAACAGTAGTCATCCATACACTACAAGTATTTTAATAAGAACATGTGTGTTAAACGTTAACACAATGCACATTATTTTCTGACAATATTTTAGTTATTAAAACAATAACAAAAACATACAGACATTTTTATATCAATACAGCCCCTCTTTTCACGCCACTAATGATACAGGAACCTATGTTAATATTATTAACATGGCTTTTCTTTTACTTTCCGGAAAACTCTAAAACCCATATCCCACCACTATAAAAAATCGAATACAAAGATTATTTCAAGTTGAAATAAGGCCAGGCTTTATTTTCTAGAGTTCGTTTATTTGTGTTTGAATTTCGCGTAAAGCTACACGAGGGCTATCTGCGTTAGCCGTCCTTAATTTAGTAGTGTAAGACTGGAGAGAAGGCAGCTAGTCATCGCCACCCACCGCCAACTCGTGGGCCACTCTTTTACCACGTAGGATTGACCGTCACATTATAACGCCTCCATTGCTGAAAGGGCTAGCATGTTTGATGTATCGGGATTTGAACCCACGGCACTCAGATTACGAATCCAGCACCTTAATCATCTGGTCATGATGTGCCAGCGGGTTTCGTACAGCCATTATTATCATATCTATTAATCTTCCAACAAATATATAATCGTGCTGTTTTTGACGTTACAAGTTATTTGTGTATTGTGGTTTTAAATGTGTTAACAACGCCTTAACCACGTGGTTATACTGGCACTAATCTAAAGAAGAGATCCGCAGTCGATTATTTGCTATGTTTTAGTTTTGCAGATAATTTTGTATGTCTCCGTTCTGGTGATAGTTCACAGTGTTAAGTTCCCTGATGGATCAGCGGTAAGACTACGGACTTACACCGCTAAAATTCAGGGATCGAGATCCTACAGTGTACACAGCGCAGATAGCCCACCATGTAGCTTTGCGCTAAAACAAAATCAGCTCCACAGTATCTAGATAGATCTAATTTTATCTGTTATAGAAATAATAGTTTCTTGTTTTTACAACGTTTTTAAAGAGAGAAAAATACACCAATCTGATGCTTGCTTATTAACATAGCGTACAAATCGGCAATAAATATAATAGCCTACATATATCAGTCGATGGGATTACTGGTACGTGAACATCAAAATGACATTTCCTGTCTATTGTTCAATAGAAAATGTGACATAAGTTTTTCGAAACATTTTTCTACCGCAAGATTAGAAAACGTATAGAAAGTTTGTTACGATTTTGATTAATCTAAACTTATCTGAAAGATTGAACAAACGATATTGATTAGCTGATTTCCCACTAATCTCGATAGTTCGTAATTTTTAATAACTTATGGTAAAAATATATGGTAATATATATATAGTAAATCAGAATGAAAAACAACATTCAGAAACTATTATAGACTTCATTCTCTAAAACATAACCTCCAAGTATCTGAGCCAACTGTTGCAAGTGTATTTCAGTTTCAGCGTGTATTATTGTGTTACACTATGTCAAACAGCCGTGCAGTAGGTGTTAACTTGTTTTTCTGTTAAATAAAAACATATAGATATTGATAGTGAATTGTTTTAGCAATGTTGTTGCAATAAATCAGTGAACCTCTTGCAAAAAGTATGAATTATTTCTCACGATTTTTGAACCAGTAAAATGATGTCCGAGAAAGTAAGTTTTCAACCAAAAATTTGCACCACAAACATCTGAAAATCCTTGAATCTCTTATCAGATTCAGAAATGTCACGTCGTCGTTAATATTTATATACCAGCGGTTTGTTTCTCGTAGGTTTTTGAACGATCGATAAGGCGATTGTTCTAGAGAAATCTATGTAACTTGATTTCAATGAAAATGATTCACGTATTTAAAACTACACATGATATTTTGTGAAAAAAAAAAATTGTGAGTGATGAAGATAATTGGATATCATTGGATTCAACATACAGGAATGTTTGTAGAACATGTAAAAATTTCAAAACAATACAACCATGAAAACAGAAACCTCCTAATGCTGATAAGGTTCCAACTTCAGTTTCTGATAATATAAAAGTAAAGTACGTGTGTGTGTGTTTCTGATTAACTCTTACTAAAGAATGAAATATTTGTCAAAAACACAATAAAGTAGCCTCTTGTATATAGATAAGACTTGTGTATCCGGATATAAACTAGTACTTGTATATAGATAAGACTTGTGTATCCGGGTATAAACTAGTACTTGTATATAGATAAGACTTGTGTATCCGGGTATAAACTAGTACTTGTATTTAGATAAGACTTGTGTATCCAGGTATAAACTAGTACTTGTATATAGATAAGACTTGTGTATCCAGGTATAAACTAGTACTTGTATATAGATAAGACTTGTGTATCCAGGTATAAACTAGTACTTGTATATAGATAAGACTTGTGTATCCGGGTATAAACTAGTACTTGTGTATGTATAAACTAGTACTTGTATTTAGATACGAATTGTGTATCCGGGTATGAACTAGTACTTGTATTTAGATGAGACTTATGTATCCGGGTATAATCTAGTACTTGTATATAGATAAGACTTGTGTATCCAGGTATAAACTAGTACTTGTATTTAGATAAGACTTGTGTATCTGGGTATAAACTAGTACTTGTATTTAGATAAGACTTGTGTATCCGGGTATAAACTAGTACTTGTATATAGATAAGACTTGTGTATCCAGGTATAAACTAGTACTTGTATTTAGATACCAGATATTGTGTATCTGGGTATAAACTAGTACTTGTATATAGATAAGACTTATGTATCCGGGTATAATCTAGTACTTGTATATAGATAAGACTTGTGTATCCAGGTATAAACTAGTACTTGTATTTAGATACGAATTGTGTATCTGGGTATGAACTAGTACTTGTATTTAGATGAGACTTATGTATCCGGCTATAATCTAGTACTTGTATATAGATGAGACTTGTGTATCCGGGTATAAACTAGTATTTGTATTTAGATGAGACTTGTGTATCCGAGTATAAACTAGTATTTGTATATAGATGAGACTTGTGTACCCGGATATATACTTGTATTTGTATTTAGATGAGACTTGTGTATCCGAGTATAAACTAGTATTTGTATTTAGATGAGACTTGTGTATCCGAGTATAAACTAGTATTTGTATATAGATGAGACTTGTGTATCCGGATATATACTTGTACTTGTGGGCAAAATAGTTTCACATTATACATATTTTATTTCTAACTTCTCGGCTCTTCTTGCAGAAAATAACATATAGACTCGACTCAACATTGAATTGAAATCAGTTCTACCTCAGCATTGAGCTTGAACGAGTGTTTGTTTGGAATTAAACACAAAACTAAACAACTGGCTGTCTGTGCTCTGCCAGTCACGGGTATCGAAACCCGGTTTCCAGTAGTATGAATCCTCAGACATTCCGCTGTACCACTAGTGGGAGTATTGAGTTTCAAGTTACGTTCTTCTAACTCAGCATTGAGTCTGAGATTATGTTATTCTAAGCCAGCATTGAGTCTGAGATTATGTTATTCTAACCCACATTGAGTTTGAGATTATGTTATTCTAACCCAGCATTGAGTTTGAGATTATGTTTTTTCTAGAAACAAGTTAAACCAAGAGTTTGTGATAGATGTTGTTGACTACAGCCCTTCTTTGTTTTCTGTCACCAAGCTAGTCACCATGTAATTTCAAAGAGGGAGAGAGACATACTTTTCAGTGGCGGACCCACTATTACATCTTATGGATATTTCTTAGCTATTTGTATGTTGATGTTTCTCTGTATATGAAAAAGACAGTGGTTTTGGAGAAATAAGTGTTTGAAATTGTCAATTTGTATCACAACGTATATAAAAGAAAATCAGTGTTTAAAACCAGTTACCTATGATAACATCGGAATTCCTCTCAGTGGCGTCACACTCAATAACCGAAGTAACTTGGCAAGCTTATCTAATCTTCCCGTACAACCGTACTGTTGAAAAAAATTAGACAATCACTCTAAATTATTTCTTTTTCGATAATGGTTATTTTATTGGTGTTGGAAGGAGCATGACTTAAGGCAAGTTCTTGAAAGTGCTCAAGCTGTGTTGAAGTGCCGAAACACAAATAAATGTTGATCTCTAGTAAGTGTTCTCATGTACGTTCTGCGAGTATTCGACTGGTTCCTCATACGTACATTTGGCCATATTTGTTACAAGTAATACAATACACTAAACATATAGATGTACAGACGAAATATCTATTCACAGAATACGTTTATTTAAGGCTTCTAACCGATGTTTTATGATACACGTAAGAACAATCGTTGGTTCTACTCCTCTGATATCTCTATGTACCAACTTTAATGTTATATGATAGTTGTATGTTGTTTGGAAGTTAACTGTGGACGAATACATTTATAATGTTAGTGTCTCGTTAAAGAGAAAGTACAGGTTTGTTAAGGAACATGTGACTCAATGTATTTTCCTGTTTGTGATGTGGAAGTTATCAAACGATATGCTATTTGTGAATGGGTGAAATGTGAGTCTAAGGGGAATGTGTTGATGATTGGAAGTAAGAGTGTGCTGAGAGTTTTTTTACCTGTCTACACTGTTGTTGTTATAATTACTGATCTTTTTAACAAAATCGAACAGTTACCAAATATTTAATGAAGGGTTGTCCTGCTGGTTTTTGTAACAAGTCTTGGGTGTTACGCCTAGGTCCACAAATAAATAATCTTGCGGTGGGTCGGCGGTAAGTTCACTGAGTTACAATAATAAAATCTAGGGCTTGATTCCCCACGATGGGCATAAATGGATAGTTCATTGTGAACGTTTACTCTAAAACAACAACAGTAAATATGATTTACAAATGCAATGATAAATTTTGCTCTTATATTAATATTTTTTCAAGTAAACAAAACAAACTTGGAAAATAACGTATTTTGGACCTGGCCATGCTCTCTTCCTTTATTAACTTTCATCAATTTTACTTACCTACAAGTACACTAGTACCTGTAAATTGTGTTTCTGGTCCGGCATGCCCAGGTGGTTAAGATTCTCGACTCGTAATCCGAGGGACGTGGATTCGAATCCCCGTCATACCAAAAATGCTGGCCTGGCACGGCCAAGCGCGTAAGGCGTGCGACTCGTAATCCGAGGGTCGCGGGTTCGCGCCCGCGTCGCGCTAAACATGCTCGCCCTCCCAGCCGTGGGGGCGTATAATGTGACGGTCAATCCCACTATTCGTTGGTAAAAGAGTAGCCCAAGAGTTGGCGGTGGGTGGTGATGACTAGCTGCCTTCCCTCTAGTCTTACACTGTTAAATTAGGGACGGCTAGCGTAGATAGTCGTTGTGTAGCTTTGCGGGACAATAAAAACAAACAAATTGTGTTCCAGCTCATTTAAATTCGATTTATTGTTTATCATTAAAAGACGCAACGTCAATATAGAAGAATGATTTCATTAGGTTAACGATGTATAGGTTTCCAGAGGAAATGATTTCAGAAGTATTGAAACCCACATAATAGAACCACCGTGTTGAGTATTTTGACTCTTACTCATAAGAAATAAGCTGGAGATGTATTTATTTGATGTGTAGTACTAACAAGATTTGTTTTTACCTTTAACTCCATGATTCTGTATTTTTGGGGTTTTTTGTTGCTGTAAAGTACGAACATCTTTGAGTTCAAATCCAAATTGTTTCACTAAGTTTTACATTTCCAGTTCCAAATGGCATGCTTACTTAGCTGATTTACGGTACAAGCAAGTCTATATTTCACATAAGTATCACAAACGTTTTGAAACATTTACGACTATTTTGATTCCCAGTAGTTCCAGTAAAGATGTTTGGACTGACTGCAGACTTACAAATGTCGTTATATTTTGAAACGTGGCGCCTTTCTCCATAAAAAGTTGTATCGATTCTCCGCGTGCACGAGCTAAATCATAGTGGGCGTCTCATTGTCGTAAGAGTAATTTGCTCATGTCCGTTTTAAAAATAAAGCATTCTAGGTTTGGAAACATTTATGTTACTGCATACAGTGGAGCGCCATTAAGCCGCGGACCAGTAAACCGCAAAATCGCTTAAGTCGCTGTAGCAAGTCTTGTCCCAAAATTTTTGATGTGTTAAATCTACTACCTGGCTTTTTAAAGTTTCTCACACTCTCCTTGTCTTTATAACTTCAAGGGGATATTTAAAAAGGATTTGCTTTAATTTGGGAAATAAATAAAATATATTACAATAGAAATCGACCGTTAATCTACCTTATCCGCTCTCTATGTCAGCTTTATGGAGGCCGCCATTGTTACCGAATCACACCTCTCCATACATTATTTGTTTGTTTGTTTGTTTGTTTTGAAATTTCGCACAAAGCTACTCGAGGGCTATCTGTGCTAGCCGTCCCTAATTTAGCAGTGTAAGACTAGAGGGAAGGCAGCTAGTCATCACCACCCACCGCCAACTCTTGGGCTACTCTTTTACCAACGAATAGTGGGATTGACCGTCACATTATACGCCCCCACGGCTGGGAGGGCGAGCATGTTTAGCGCGACGCGGGCGCGAACCCGCGACCCTCGGATTACGAGTCGCACGCCTTACGCGCTAGGCCATGCTCCATACATTAAAGTTAATCCGCGGTAAATCCGTGAAAAAAGTGATCAATAATTAAAGTATTATTTTTTAATTCGATAATCCGATATTTTATGGAATTGTATAAATATTGGCCACAAACCCAATAGAAATCACTTCAGTTTCTGAATTAATAGTAAGCACATCATATTGACATGGCGGCCCGAATGTAACACGGGAAGACGAAATTTTACAGGGAAAAGCGAACCATCGCAATACATTGGTCGTTTGTGTGAAAACGGCACTTGTCAATTGTATCTGAATAGTCTATACATTAATATTATAATAATCACGCAATGGCCCGGATGAGGCTTCTCGGCGGAGCTGTTGGCGACTTCGGCTTTTCAGTCACGAAGGTTTAAGCCGCGGTTAAGCAGGTTGACCCCCCAAATACCGCAGCTTAACGGCGCTCCACTGTATTTAGAGGCATGTGTATTTGGCTGCAACAGGCATAACCTGACATTATAATGGATGTATATGTTTAATTACAGTCTTAACACATTATATATGTAAAAACGGCTGGTATGGATAGAGAAAGCACTATGTAGAGGAGCGAACAACGTCTTAACACAATTCCGTCTGCTGTATACAGTCTCACAGTTACGAAACCCGCTGTTATACAATTTCAGAATGAAACACGTATTTTAAATTAATTTTACTTTTATAAATTAACATAGACTTCACTATACATGTACAAGCACAAGAGTGGAGCATGTCCCCTTTGAAATACTGAAAATATTTTCCTTTCACCAAAGCTTATAAACAAATTCACTTCGGTAACTGCCGCTAATGGAATATGCCAATAAATGTTATTTAAGTCGATTAACTTAAGGATGTTCCCCTGATAGCGCCACTGTGGGCTAGATTTACATGTGACAGCTCAAGGATGAATTACAGTAAGTTGGCGTTCATAATTAATTGCTCTAAGTAGATAGTTATGATCTACAACTCTTCCTTCGTAAACATGCATTTATTTTAGGATATTTTAGTCTATTTTGGTGTCTTAGATTTTTTGTGTAAACTTATTCTTCGATAAAAAACACCCTCCTTTAACATACAAGAAGACATCATGATATCAGCATATACTGGTTCAGTACATGGGCCTCTCAGTGACACAGTGTACCTCGATTAAGCTATGTTACACCTTCATATTTGTATGTATATTTAGAATATGGTTCAAATATTCGGTCAGCATGATTAGGCCAATTAGAAAGCAAGTGAATACTGATAGGCTGGATTGCCCCCATACATACTGGCTCAGTCTGAAGGCTTATAACAACAAGAACCAGGTTTCGAAACATAGATAGCCCAATTATATTGCTTTGTGTTTTTTAAGAACAAGGAAAGAAACAAACAGATTAAGTTATTTTATCTTACCCTCTCCTAATACTAGTAACACTTCCTTCTTTTCAGTTAAATATCAGTATTTCTATTTTCAGTGCCTTTTTCAACTTTGACATGAAATCTTTTCTTGAATGCAACATGATTTTACTGGGCTCAGCCCGGATCGACCAATGTTTAGCAGTAAGGTTAATATCATTCTAGTAAGTCAGGACACTATTTCAGAACATAACGTTTATAAACGTCAGATGGTAGAACAGATATTAATTTTCCTTTTTTTTAGTACTCGTGTTCTCTCAGTCGCCATGATCCATACTTATTGAAACGTACTCAATGTTATTTTAATTATAAAACCTTATTATTGGTATACGTTTCTGTTTATTAAAAATTAATTAATTAATTTAAGAAATAAAAATGAAGACTATAGTATCTTGAATACATTGTTACGATAATTATGAATGAAGATTCTAATCTCTTGAATACATTATTACGATAATTAATAATAGTGCATTATCTTAGCGCTTGACAATTAAAAATTATTACAACGATAAAGAATAAATAAAATTATTGGATTTTCGTGTATTTTATTACAATACCTTTCAATTGGCTGAACAAAGTAACCTCGAGTGTAAACCAGAATTAATGGTTCATATATCCAAATAATGTTTTCGTGTTTCATTTTTGTAGAATATTCAGAGTTAAAGACATATGTTGCTAAGAAAGTCGAGCTACATACAGAACACATGTGTACAACGAAGATAAATTATTGTAGCTTCTTCAGATTTCCTTTATTTTATCGCAAGATCGAGATCATAGTCAGGATTAGTTTATTAAGCCGCAAACTTCTGTAGACTAACAAACTTTTCTGCTATATATATTTGTTTGTTATATTTGCCCCTCGTTGGTACAGCGGTAAAGTTGCGCCCTGTACAATTTTAAAACGTTCAGAGTAATACATTTAACGAATTATCATAATAACACTATGCGTATTGCTACACACGTCTCTTGTATCTGCATACATCATACTGTAATGGAACTCTTACTTATATGATACTGTATAAACTTTTTATTACGCAAAATGGAGCCCCCAACTTCGCGAAATTTGTATCCTGTGTGCTTGTAAATTTGCAATAGGGGTCATGATTTTTCTATTTAGCCTTCGTTTCCCGTCACAGAGAACTTTATTTTTTTCATTCTGAGGGTGCGGATATGACGTCACGAATACGTTATACGCTAATTTAATACACTCGTGTTTTTTATATAAATATAATAGTACTGTCTATTGCATGTCCATGTAGATACTTCGCAGAGTGTGGATGGTTCTTCACCGAAATTGATATAGAAATTTTTTATTCATGAGAAGATACATGCAAATTTACGGTTTCACGTTTTGTGTTTTGTTGTATTTATGTGCTTTTTGATTTGTTTGTTTTCTTAATTATATATAAAGGAAACAACTTTTCATGTCCTAAGATGACCTTTCATTAATCATGAATTACGTAACTTCCGTTCAGGGTACGGGTACCGTAGCTAGTGTTATATAATTCATATCTATTTTAGGCACCATCAAGACCTTTCATTCGATTCCAGGCAAGCTGCGCACGTTAGGCTTTCGATTATATGTCGTATGATAAATAATAACTGTGTTTAATTCATGCCTTTCGCCTTTATAAATGTACGACATTGATTGTTTATTTGTTTTTGAATTTCGCGCAAAGCTACTCGAGGGCTATCTGCGCTAGCCGTCCATAATTTTGCAGTATAAGACTAGAGGGATTGTTTTTGTTTTTGGAATTTTGCACAAAGCTACTCGAGGGCTATCTGTGCTAGCCGTCCCTAATTTAGCAGTGTAAGACTAGAGAGAAGGCAGCTAGTCATCACCGCCAACTCTTGGGCTACTCTTGTACCAACGAATAGTGGGATTGACCGTCACATAATAACGCCGCTACGGCTGGGAGGGCGAGCATGTTTAGCGCGACGGGAATTTATATACTCTGAAAACACAATTTCGTAACAAAATTATTTTATTAAGATATTTAAATTTTCCTTAATTCTGAATCGAGTCTCCGTTATGATCCCTTTTGCAAAATATTTATAATGAATCATATTTTTATGACGTTTACATTGCTTTCATTTTTGTAGCGAAACTTAAAAGCGGATTTAAGGTGTAAAAAAATCGCTTTCCCAGAAAGAATAAATAATACTAAGGTGTCACAGTTATTAAAAGCAATTAAAACGATCTTAGAGTTTGGGGAGAAGAAAATAAGACACCGATTCTGTTGTTTTAAAACGTGTGTTCGTCCAGCAGCCATTTCACTCTTTGGAATCTGCAGTTGTTTCTCGTTCACAGTATTTCCGATGACTGGTTGCTATGACAAAAAAAAATTGACGCTTCCGCCTTTCCTCAAATATTAAGCATATTCTAGTTTTTGAATAACTTTGGTATCATGCGCACGCTGTAGAATATTATGCCACATCTTATGCCGCCAATTCTTACAAATATAGCTGTATGAATCTACTATAAACAAATGTATAGACGTTTCGTTCAAAAGACCGATATTGTTTTCGGCGGACTCAAATAACTGTGACTTGTATTTCAGATAATACTGAAAACAAAATTCTTCTGGACAAATCGGATGGCCTACAAAGACAGTAATCTAGTTTTTACGAAGTAAATCGCAGTAACAAAAACTATAACTACCTATGACTAGTGTTTAATGTCACTCTTGCATATTTTGATTTTCGATTTATTTTAACACTTAACTTTGAAGTAGTTGTCGTATAAAAAAGTTAATTTTTATTTACTTCTAGGTTCTGTTTGTTTTTTAATTTAGCGCAAAGCTACACGAGGAATATCCGCGATAGCCGTTCATGATTTAGCAGTATAAGACAAGAGAGAAAGCAGTTAGTCAACACTACCCACCTCTAATTCTTGGGCTCTTCTTTTACCAACGAACAGTGGGATTGATCATAACATTATAACGGACCCACGGCTGAAAGGGCGAGCATGTTTAATGCGACGTGGATTCGAACTCTCGACCCTCAGATTACGAGTCGAGTATCTTAACCATCTGCCAAGCCGAGCCCTCTGGGTTCTTTTCTCTCTAAGTTACCAAGGTAATCTGTGAAGTAGCCCTCCTTCTGATTTATTTGTGTAATTACAAATTTCTTTCAAGACTACTAAATTAAGAAACAAATTACTAATGCGGAAAAAATGAAAGTTTTTTTGGCTTTTCAATTAAGCTGGAATAAATTACAGCTTAAGGAAATCTATGAAATTGATATTTTTTCGCTTCTCCTATTAGAGTTGTCAGATGCAAATAGTAATATACAATGATAAATATCTCATCACGCTCAGATTCATCTCAGTTTGGATGAATTCCAACGGACTTAAGTCATGTGCTATGGCCTTCTAACCGGCTGCTGCGTTGAGTTAACAACACCTAACCAAAAAACTACACTGCTAATGGCAGATTGGAAGCTGGCTTTCAGAACGTACGAACACGAGACACGTGCCTAGCAGTCCACAGCTGTTCTAACACAAGAACTGTGTTTTGCACCAACAAAAATGTGGTGAATTATATGCACGTATCTTTTACACTTTGCTTTTGGGTGAAGTATGATTCATAGCTAATAGTTAACTCTGAAATCGTTTGAAAGTTTCGTTTATGACGTAGGTCAGTTCAAAGCTTTGCTGTTCACAGTTGGACTTGTTTGTTTGTTTGTTTGTTTTAAATTTCGCGCAAAGTTACACGAGGGCTATCCGCGATACCCGTTCATGATTTAGCAGTATAAGACCAGAGAGAAAGTAGCTAGTCATCACAATCCACCGCCAACTGTTGGGCTATGCTCTTACCAAGGAATAGTGGGATTGACCGTAACATTATAATGCCCCCACAGATGGAAGGACGAAAAAGTTTGGTGTGACGTTGAATCGAACCCGCGATCCTCAGATTACGAGTCGAGCGTCTTAACCCAACTGGCCATGCTGGGTCAAAGCTGTACTTCTCGGTTGGTTGTACAAGGTGTGATAAAATGTCCTACATTACAATTTACACAGACTTAGAGGTGTAAGAAAGGCTAAACTTAGCCGAAGAGATGAATAGCAACACTTTACCATTACAGTTTCTAAGCCTAAGGTAAAACGTATTTTTCCCAGTAATATTACACTAGCATATGAATGTATGTTACTCTCTTTTGTCTCATTCTTTCAGTTTAGAAACGTGAACACTTGTTAAACAAAAATCATACATGTGGTAGTAGCGCACATATTAACCTATTGATGACCGTATTACCTGTATGGTGTTCATCGTAAACGATCAAGCTTCATTGACCCTTGATATTTTTTTAATATTCCACATGTGGAGAGACTTAGACGTCTCTGAATTCCCTTTGTTGAGAATAATGTGGTGACGTGGGTTACAACTGGGACATGTGACCCTCTTGGAATCAATACATAATTGTTGACTCTCACAGATTTACTCGGTTATTTACACAACTTGAAGTTAATTTAAACTGATAACTCTAACAGCTTAAAATATCTTCTTCTCTCTTATACATATTATAGAAAATTATTTATATCAACGTATATTTTATTAAACAAAACACCAAGATTGTGTAATTATGAAGCACTTTTCTTTGGCGACTTTCCTGGAATATTGAACACTGTCATCTTTGACGTCACCGCCGGACTTCTTTCTCCTCGTTTCATCACCTGGTTAGTTACGGGTCTCCAGACACATAAGCTTGACATTCTCGACTACCTTAAAAGAGTACCAACTGGTGATCCCCTTGCAAGTCAAGATTAAATTTATAAACTAAATCACACTACATTATCATTCACCAATTTAATTACATTCGGCCCTGAATCTCTGTCCACAGATTTACAACGCTAAAATCAGGGGTTCGATTCTTCTCGGTGGACTCAGCAGATAGCCCGATGTGGTTTTGCTATAAGAAAACACACACACATGCCCTTAATCTCAGTTTGTTTTGTTTTTTGGAATTTCGCGCAAAACTACACAAGCGCTATCTGCGCTAGCCGTCCCTAAATTAGCAGTGTTTAAACTAGAGGGAAGGCAGCTAGTTATCAGTACCAACCTCCAACTTTTGGGCTATTCTTTTACCAATGAATAGTGGGATTGACCGACACATTATAATTTCCCCACTGCTGAAAAGGGGGGTGCATGTTTGCCGTGATGGGGATTCAAGTCCGCAACCCTCAGATTGCAAGTCGAGCGTCCTAACTACCTGCCCATGGTAGACCTCATCTCAATCAAGACATAATAATTCAGCACATGTGATATGAAGGGAAACAATAGTTTATAAGCATTCTTTTATTGTCCTTCAGGCCTCCTCTTTAAGGTCCGAATGATTTAAGACCAAAATACCAATCAAGTAAATTGACTGATTGATTTGTTCGACCAGATTCTCAGGGGTAACAGATCTTCGATTTATAAAATTACTGTGAAATACTTTTGTCTTGTGAATATCAACTGTTTTATTCGTGTATGGAAATACGTAAATTTTTTCCAATATCCTTCTTCAGTCCAGTCAGATCAGACTTCAGTTTAACCCCGAAATAATTTTTTTGCAGAATCCAGGTTAGAACAGCTACTATTCTTAACCCCCTAAAGTCAGTGCACCTGATAACACGGGTTTTATTGTCTTAAAATGTTTAAATGTTCTTCAGAGATTCCTGTACACTTAATCTGTAAATGATATATATTTTTCTCGCTCACGTACAGATTTTCACAAAATGCCATATTTATTTTTACGTAAGTTAATTATTTTTATCGAAATCGGGTCACATTCTAATATGCTTAACATGTTGACAACCACTGGCTATAAATTTCTCTAGACCAATCGCGACGTGAGAGTCTCATCGATTATTCTACAAACCAGTCAATCACAACAAACATAATAAAAATGTTCATTGTGGTAAACGAAATAATAATTTGATCTAAATAAAAGATTTTGTTCCCGATTTGTAAAAAAATCCTTACTTGATAAAAAAAAATATTTTTGAAATCTGTGCAGCTGATTATGGAAAATCCGCTATTAAAACCAAAACAAGTGTTATGAAGTTTAAATTCACAAGGTTGTTTAATACACTCAATTTGTGTCACACTCTGGTAAAGGTGGTGTTTTGGATTTTTTTTTAGCATGCGAAAGGCCGATTTACAGAAGAAGTGCGCATGCGTGTGAAGTAAAAATATTCACATACTTCATGATATAAATTTAATAATTAAAGTAACAGTTTGTTTCTTTGTTCGTCCACAAACCACTCGCAATTATTGGATCAATCACAACCAAACTTGATAGAATGGCACATAGGACCAAAGGGCGTGTCATAGGGTGATTATTACCTGGTTTACCCGCCCTGAGCAATTCCCGCAGCAGAAATATGCTAATTTACGCAATGACTCTACAATCTTGGGTTCATTTTTTATTTCTAAATTTTTATATTGAGTTTTTTAAATGAAAAATGTTCATATTTTTTCCAAGCAAAAAAATGCACAAGGTCAGACGCTTTAGGTGGCATTTGAAAACCCATGGTCAGTTCTATATTGGATGTACAAGTGTAGAAACACTAATATTCTTTTTATTTTGGCCCAGGACGAAGTACAAACTTCTAATGTGGTCCATGAAGAAGTAGAAAACAAAACAATAGAATATCAACAAACACTGAGACTGTAGGGAGGTATTATTAAAGGTGATTATTGTAACACTATATCTGTAATGTGAACGTGAAATAACATGGTTGTAAGTAAATTACGAATGAAATAAATTATGTATATAAATATAAGTTCTTGGTTTAATTTATACATATTAGGATTGGTGCCTCAACTTGTAAAACAAGTAATCCTAGGTATATTTCATTCATTAGCTGCATGTGCCAGTGTCGTAATTTGAAATGTTTCTTTGTTTGAATTTCGCGCAAAGCTACTCGAGGGATATGTGCGCTAGCCGTCCTTAATATAGTAGTGTAAGACTAGAGGGAAGGCAGCTAGTCATCACCACCCACCGCCAACTCTTGAGATCGCCCATTTTACCAACGAATAATGGGATTAACCGTCACATTATAACGCCCCCACAGCTGAAAGGGCGAGCATGTTTGGTGCGACAGGGAATCGACCCGCGATTCTCAGATTACGAGTCGAACGTCTTAACCCACCTGGCCTTTGAAATAGGAACAGTTCTCTTGAAATGTCGGCATCAAGCGACTGTGGTCATGAATTCGCGTTCGGTCCTCCTTCATTATTTTAAATACCATTGTGGCGACTATTCACAAGTTGGCCATTAAACTCCATATTCTGTACTTTTAAAACTAACTATGAATTTAATTAGTTTCTAGAGCCGTTAAATTTGTAAAGTGTGAATGTATTACTGTTGTTGTAGAATTTTTGTTTACAGAAATATGTTTTGTATATTGGTTTGGTTGTTCTTAAACTCAACTCTACACAATTAACCATTTGTGCTCTGCCCATTACGGGATTAAAAAATTGAATATTAGCTTCTTAAGCCTATAATGTTAACGCTGATCCACTGATATGGAAGGGTATTTTTATATTGGCAACATATGTAAAAGTTAACTGAACACTTGTTTGTTTGTTTTGAATTTCGCACAAAGCTACTCGAGGGCTATCTGTGCTAGCCGTCGCTAATTTAGTAGTGTAAGACTAGAGGGAAGGCAGCTAGTCATCACCACCCACCGCCAACTCTTGGGCTACTCTTTTACCAACGAATAGTGGGATTGACCGTCACATTATAACGCCCCCACGGCTGGGAGAGCGAGCATGTTTGGCGCGACTCGGGCGCGAACCCGCGACCCTCAGATTACGAAGCGCACGCCTTAACGCGCTAGGCCATACCAGGCCCTAACTGAATACACACTATTAAATAGACTATAAAATATTGAACAAAAATGCGTAAGAAAACGAAAATAGACAGGTTAGCATTTATACACGTTTAGACGAAATAAATGATATGGTAGACGTTTACCAGGATAAGTGTTATTAGATGCGTACATATAAAAATAACTGTGTGGTTCATGAAGTCCAAGGTTTAGCATGACGCTCAGGGCGTTCGACTCACAATCTGTCTCGAAAATGTCGCTCTTTTAACCGTGGAGGCGTTATAATGTTCAATCAATCTTGCTATTTGTTGGTAAAAAAGTGGTCCATGAATTCGCAGTGAATGATGTTGATTAGTTGCTTTCCCGCTAGTTATCACTTTTAAATTAGGGAAGACTAGCGCAGAGAGTCCTTGTGTACCTTTACGCGAAATTCAAAACAAGCCATAGCAAACCAACCCACTATTCGCTGATAAAAGATTAGCCCAAAAGTTGGCGGTGGGTGGTGATGACTAGCTGGCTTCCTTCTAGTTTTACACTGCTAAATTAGGAACGGCTAGCGCAGATAGCACTCGTTTAACTTTACGCGAAATTCAAACTTACTGAGTCTGAAGTTAAAGTATCAATTGGTGAACTATTTTCACAGTCGAGATTTAACTGTATCAAATGATGTTTCTCTGAACAGCTGTTCTTGTTACCAAAGGAATTGGATTCATAGCCAGTCACGTGATCACAGTGCTCTTAGAAGATGGTTATCGGGTTCGAGCAACTGTCACAAACTCACAAGAAGAAAGCCAGCTTCGTAGCTTGTGTCCCGAAAGTCATTTCAACCTAGAGACTGTGGAAGTAGGCCTATATCAAGACCACGGTTGGGAAAGGTAAGTTTACTGAGATTAGAAACGGTCTCAATCTAGAAGCTGTGGAAAAAAACCAAAAAAACCAGTTTGAAGACCTGAAGTGGGACAGGCAGGTTTACTGAGTTAAGAAATCGTTCTAATGTAGAAATTTTGGAAGATTATTTAAATTACTACTTGGACAGATAGGTGTACGGATGTAAGAAATCGCTTCAGTCCAGAAGTTGTGGAAGGAGATCTATTTCAAGAAAAGACCGGAGCTGGGATTGGTTGGTTTACTGAGGTAAGAAATTGCTTCAGTCCAGAAGTTGTGGAAAAACCAAAGTTGGGACAGGAAAGCTTGCTTCAGAAAAAAATCGTCTCATTTTAGTAATTGTGGACAAAAATTTTCTTCAAGACCAGAGCTGGAACAGGTACGTTTAATTGGTCTAAACAGATGCATCTGTTTGTAAAGCATTTGTTTTTTAAATATAATATCCTATGACTAAGTCTTCTATTCATATATTACGATTAGCCCTATTTTATGTTCCTGACAAAATTTTTGTATAGAAAAAACAGCGTTTTGATCCATCAATCATATTGTAGAATAATTTTAGGCAGACCTAAAATAAAAGTATTTAAGTGTGAAAATATCTTGTAGAAAATTGCTCTTAACACAAGCTCCAGGACAACGTTATATCATTGAAGATAAGTGAGAAGAACAAACAGATGATTTGGTATGATGAATAATCTCGAGAAAAGCAATACAATCTGTGACAAAACTGTATGAATATCTCTAGTGACTCATACCGCTAGAATCCAGGTTTCGATACTCGTGGTGAGCACAGATAGCCCATTATGTTTGGTTTATTTTGAATTTCGCGCAAAGCTACACGAGGACTATCTGAGCTAGCTGTCCCTAATTTAGCAGTGTAAGACTAGAGGGAAGGCAGCTATTCATCATCACTCACCGCCAAATCTTGGGCTACTCTTAAACCAACAAATATTGGGATAATCGCACATTATAAAGTCTCCACTGCTGAAAGGACGAGCATGTTTGATGTGACAGGGATTCGAACCCGCAACCTTCAAATTACAAGTTGAGTATCTTAACCACCTGGCCATGCCGGGCCTGGCTCATTTTGTAACTTTGTGCATAATTTGAAACAAACAAATGATTGTCCCCAGTGGCATGGCGGAAGGTCTGCGGACTCATGCTGGTAGAAACTGGGCAGAGTACAGATAGCCCATTGTGTAGATTTGTGCTCTATTCCAGACCAGATAAACTATACGAAATTCTAGAAGACAAACTATCGTTGAAGTTATCATCATCGTTTGAAATGTTCTATTTCAGGAATAATTGTGGTGTTCCAGCAACGTCTGGAAAGGAGTACAAATGGAATTTATTCCAAACTCATCTGCCCTCCTCCAGTGGCTGAGTAATCTGCCGTCTTACGACCATGAAATTCTGGTTTCAATACTTGTGGTTGGCAGGGCACAGATAGCCCATTGCGTAGCTTTGCGCTTAACAACAACAACAGCAAAGAAAAACAACAGAAAACCTCATCCAGGTGACACTGTTTCAAAGATTAAAAACGAGTAACCTTAACGTAATATGTTGTTTGAAATTTAATAGGTTACCATCTGAACGCCTAAGAATAAATGTTTGGTCAGTTTCTCATTACCCATAAAACTATTTCAATGATACAGAAACCGGTACTCACTCTATCATATTCTCAGTGACACAGCGGTATGTCTGCGGGCTTACAACGCTATAATCCAGGTTTTGTTACTCGTAGCTGGCAGAACAGAGATAGCACATTGTGTATCTTTGTGCTTAATTCCAAACACACTTTTGTTCTAAGTGCCCTTTTTTGACAAACTATTCAAGATTATTTTTAAAAATAACTCCCAAAACTAAAGAGAGATATTCGTGCTTCATTATTTTTACCTTTTATAAAATAGATTATAAATAATAAACTTTTAAAAACGAATCCTGCTTTTTGATGCGTCAGAGATTAACTTCGTCGTTAGTAGAATTTTTTGGTATCTAATATGTTTCTGTGGACGTTTAATGAGGTGTCGATATCACACTTTCCAATATCATCAACATAAACCTTACGATAAGGCAGCTAATTTGAAGCAAATGTTATGAAATTATTTAAATAATCATTATGTTGACCACACAGAACATAATTTAACTTACGAAGTTTATTATTTTCGAAGTAGGTTATTATATGTAATTTTCAAAGTAAAGTATGCCATGTCTTTTAAAGTAAATAGCATTTTTCTCATATATTACAGATTAAAATTTTGTTATGATGATATCCCTAATTTCTTTGAACATTTTGCTTTTTCCCAGCTAATTGAAAATTTAAATCCAATTTACGTATATAGTGCTTCCTCTAGTGAGTATTTTTAATGCAAGAATTAAATTTCCAAGAGTTCTTTGTCAAGTAACTAATTGTGAATTGGAAGATTTAAGGTATTATTAGCTTGTGCCTTTCAACCACCAGAAGCGTCTGTGAACTTCAGATCACAGCTTGGAAACGTTTCAAAAACAATATAAGATGATAAGGAATAAACGTTAATAATTTGTTTCCAACTTACAACAAGATTAGAGAACCTGTTGAAGGTTTTGTTTGTTTGTTTTAAATGTCGGATTACGAGTCGAAAGCCTTAACACGCTTGGCCATGCCGGTCTACCAGTTGAAGGAAGCGGAAGTTTGGGAAAAATAATAATGGAGATGAAATACTGCCCGATCCATAAAGTTGACCAAGAATTTCAACACAAAAAAGAAGAAACTGAAGTTATATTCTCGAGTTGTGATTAAGGTTCACGACTGTTAAATCATCAAAACAAATAATCCTGAATATTTGTTCTCTCTTACTTATCTTTCATTGTAGTTGATATATAAAAATGGTTCAAGTGTTGAACCCAAAGACATTCATCTACGTAACTAATTTCCACACATCATAAAGTATGGATATCCTATGACAAAATTTTTACGTTTGATTTTAGAGACTACCAGGTAATGTTATACAAAATGGACGTAACACTCGTGATTAACGATACCAAGACAACAAAATATATTTAGCGATTCACGCCTCACATTTCCAAAACGACACCTGTGATATTTCAATTAATTTAATGTTTAAGTATTTTTTATCGTTGATAAATAATAATTGAGAATGATTTTAATTTCTTGATTACCACCATCTGTTTTATTCGGTCGTTGTTGAAACTATACATCGCTTGTTATCGATATGTTTGATCTCGATGTGGATGAGATTATGTGAGATCACCCATGCATTATTTAAAACAAAAAATATTATTTCAAGCCTCGTGGTGGTAATTCTTTAAACATAAATACAAAACTAAATCAAAAACTTCATAAAGCCAGTTGATAAGACTTTCATATTTAATAGTTTTAGTTTCTACAAGTCGGAAAGATTTCATCTTTTGGTTCGAATAAGTCCTCTGATTACCATGGAAAAATGGAACTTTGATCCCTGGCCTAGAGATGACCTATGACACTTAAAATTCTTATTAAAATTGGCGCAAGATTAGCATGTGACATTGACATAAAGTCATAAACAAAACCAAACATGGATGACCTTCATGTTAATTACAAATCAATCTTTGTGAACGATGATTGGCCACTTTATTAGGACCCCAACCTGACATGTGTTGGTCTAACATTCGAGACGATTAATACCACAAAATACCAGGTTTTGTCTTGTTTGACTGTAGAATAATACGGTCTGTTGTTAGTTCATAAGTTACGGCAGTAACTGCAGTGTTCAAACTTCTTTAAATTGTAAAACGTTTGTAATTAGTTCAAGGATCATAAAAGTATCTCAAATTATCTTCATTAGCCAGTAGAATAAATAAAACTACTTTTGTGCTCTTCAAACTAATTTTGGACAGTACATAAACGTGCTTGGTAACCTATTTTATTGGGTTAATCCTCATTGATAAGGTTTACAAATGTAATGTAAATATTAACATTATTTAGAATCATTTTCAGTTTTATTCGCTATTCAGGATGAAAGAAGAGATCCAATCTCCGCCATAATAAAATTATCCACATCCATTATATGGGCTTTCACGGGATGTGCGTCATAGGATATTCATTGTACCCTCAGTTCAGAAAAGAGAAAATCTGTTTTGTTAGACTGCGTCACTACTTTCTATTTATTCACTGACCACAATTTATGCCTTAAACACTGGTAACATAGTGCTCATTTTGTTTGCATCTTAGAAAAGCGATTTTCCAACTTCTTTTGGGTTGATGTATGTCATGTTTAATGTTCTTTATCAAATTCTAACCATTATCGAAGTTTTTATTGACTTCGATTATCTGTCTACACATCAGCAGTAGTTCAGTTCTTCCCAGAGGATAACCGTGTTTCCTAATTACTACTGTGATGACAGATGTTTGTGAATTAGAAACGATCTTTGGTAAAAGAAATGTTTCTTGTATAGGGTTGCCTACTGTGGCCTCGTTGACTTTAAAAGTTTCGTAGACCATAACTGACTTATGGATGTATCTTGAATTTATATGGATGGCTTCAGTCACTACCCTACACACCAAGTAATCAGTCAATTTTGCATATATACAGAAATTCAGTGTTCTTTAAATATGTTTTAGGAATATGTCCAGCCGATGTGATAATTTGCTGCTTAATCTATATAGCACCCAACAGTACGGTGTAGGCCATGCAACGTAACTGGCAAGCTACCTAGATTTGTAACTTTACAACTTCCTATAATGTTGTAAACTAAGCAAAGAGGCTTTGATTGTTTGTTTTGGTTTTTAAATTTCGCGCAAAGCTACACAAGGGCTGTCTACGCTAGCTGTCTCTAATTTAACAGTGTAAGACTAGAGGGAAGGCAGCTAGTCATCACCACCCACCGCCAACTCTTGGGTTACTCTTTTACCAACGAATAGTTAGATTGGCCGTCACATTATAACGCACCCACGGCTGAAAGGGCGAGCATGTTGATGATTGGTGCGACGCGAATTCGAACACGCGACTCTCAGATTAAAAGTCGAGTGCCTTAACCACCTGACCATGCCAGCCCCCAAGAGGCTTTGAAAATGTTAATACTCAATGAGCATAATACTTTGTTTCTGTTTATTTTGTTCAATTTCAGGGCCGACTCTAACTTTAAAGTGATAGCCTATAAAGAAGACAAAGAGTCAATGACACCCATCGCCAACTCTTGGGATTTGTTTGTAGTTTTTGAATTTCGTGCAAAGTTATACGAGGGATATTTTCGCTAGCCGCCCCTAATTTAGCAGTGTAAAACTAGAGGGAAGGCAGCTAGTCTAGCGCCCTAACCATTTGGCCATGCCGGGTCTCCAACCGTTGGGATACTCTTTGCTAATTAATAGCGAGATTTATTGCTCGTTATAGTGCCCTTACGGCTGAAAAGGGGTCGACATGCTTGGCGATAGCTTTCGATCCCGCGATCCGCAAATCATGAGTCTGGTACCAAAATCACCAGGTCATGCCAAACCTCCAGTGTTTCGTTTATATGTTTGGTTAGGAAATATGATGACGACTTGGTGTTCCACAGTATGAGGCTGAAACGTCTGCTTTACATCATTAGTGTTTTGTTTAAGTCTTTGTACAAAGCAATCTTTTATTTTTTTTTTAATTTCCTCCGATGTACAGCGTCTATAAAATAGTGACAGCTTAATAAGATAAAAGAAAAAATACAGAGTAAGAGAAAATACTGGATATTAAAGTAACTTAGTTGAATTTTTCTAGCGTTGTGAAATAGCTGGGCGTGTCCTAATTGTCACTGTGTTGAATTGTACATTGAGGGGTTCAGGGTTCGAGCCAGTGAACACTATAAAAGTGGTATCACTCTCGTTACTTGGTTCGATGAGTCAGACAAAGCCCTACTGGCGGAGTGTGATATAACTGGCAGGCTACTTGTCTTTCATCTAAACAGGAGTTGAAGTGTTTTTCCCTATAGCAAAGCCACATGATGCTATCTGTAGAGTCCACAGCGGGAATCGAAACCCCTGATTTTAGAGTTGTAAATTCGTAGACTTACCGCTGTACTTGCGGGGGACATCAGTAGTTGGAAAAAGAACTATACCTAAATCACTGAGTTAACCTTTAGCTCACGTGCGCAACAAGTGTTGCTCGGATTAAAAGTTCCAGTTCCGAGGTTAATTTGTTCACTGTGTATCTGGATCGTCGACAAAATGTTCAGTTTTAGACCGGATATAAGAATAGTAATGGTCTGTAAGTCTGTGAAACTCTTGTATATAAACCATCATTTGTTACAACTATTAGTAAAAATTGTTATTATAAATTGTATTGTTTTTGTGTTTTTGTCTCTATATTAAAATGTATCTGTGTTCAAAACGAAAATCGTGTGTATTAATCTTGTTAGCAAATATCATAGATTTAGTATTTCCGATTAATTAAAAGAGTAATACGTAATTCACATAAATCAGAGACTCGTCCGAAGTAATTTATACTTAATAAATATTATTTAAACTTAACACTTAATGAACTTAACACTAGCTTTGATTAGCAATATGTTTTATTATTATTATTTAGTGCAGTAAAGGGTTGCAGGTACGTCATCCATGACGCAACCAACGTTCTTGAGTTTGCATCCCTCAACAATGATTACCCCAAGCTTAATGTGCAGTGTACAAAACGGATTCTCCAAGCATGCGCAGACGACGGCGGAGTGAAAAGGGTCGTACTAACGAGTTCACTAAGCGCCATTCACGGTAGGAAAACTGTGTTAAGGTGTTGTGTTTTTTCTTGCATTAATCTCTGTGTCAACTGAATTACATAGCCAACACTTTAGTAGTAACTCGAATTTAATGTAACGTAATGAATATATCCTTCAATTTACACAGTTGGCTTGCTGTTGCAATAAAAAAAAAAAGGAGGGTGAGTTTTTTTTTCTCATCTGAGATTTTCATTGAAACACAAATAAAACTTTCTGTAGTTGATGGAAACAAAATCATTTTGAAAAATGCGCTACTTTGTAAAAATCGAGTGAATTTACACGTTTATTCGTTTGTTTTGAATAAGGTTTCGACTTTTTCCAGCTGTCCCAGACCGCAAGACAGTAGTCGCAAACTAGTAGGAACATATTTTTTCATTGTTATAATCCTAAATAAGTATAATATGTATTCAGAAATCACAATTTCAACAAGAATCACGATGCCACACGACTTCACGAAATATGAGATTAAATATTAAATATTTAGCTGAATGTTAAAGTCATTTTCTTAATTAACCCATGACAGATCACAGCTCTACAGAACCAACATTTATGGGTGAAGAGAAAAAATATTTATACAATGAAGCAGACTGGAGTCACGTTGAATCACCGGGTCTTGAGATTGGCGCCAAAACCATCACACTGGTAGAAAGAGCAGCGTGGGACTTCGTTAGAGAATTACCAGGTCAGGTGAACCATATTACGACCTGTGTAAGTTGTATAATATCGTAATTTGAAAGGAGAAAACAATAATAACATTATGTTTATTTTAGGATACAGCAAGATGAATAACATATGTTATTTATATGAAGCAGTCTTTTTTTATTTTAAAAGTTGTTGTAACAATATAATCTAACTGGAACTTGATTGTTAAAAAGGTGAAAGTTTTCGTAATAGTATTGCGTATAAATAAAGGTTGGTCGTTTAAAAGACAAGTAGAGTTGTGGTAACAACATCGTCTATCAGATCATACCATAAATAATGTCCGAAAATTTAATACAGAAAGTGCATCATCATTTCTGTCTTTGTAGAAAGCTTTAATGACTAAAATATGTAGTAGGATGTGTATAAAAATGTTCAGACAAATAAAAGGAACTAACCTAACCCCACTTTTTCAGATCATTAATTAAATAAACCTTTATGAAGATGGATGTGTCTGAGGAGCACATTAGGCATATAATGCTTTATGAGATTAAAAAAAAGACAATAGTATGGCAGGAACTACACGAAACATTCAAGGTGTTTATGGTAAGGAGACTCTCAATGAAAGAAAATGTCGAAGGTGGTTTCAGAAGTTCAAATTAGGTGACTACAGCTCAAGTGATGCGCCACGTTCAGGTCGTCCTGTTGAGTTTAATGATGACTTGCTGTTGGCTGCACTTGATGAAGGTTGGGCTGTAACAGTTGAAAAACTAACACAGAAGCTTCATTCAACCCATTCAACAGTTCACGTCATCTGCAACAGCTTGGAAAGGTGTCAAAACTTGGAAAATGGATCCCCCATGACTTGACAGAAGCCAATCTTAGAGCGATAGTGGACATTTGCACTTTTCTGAACTCTCTTGAGAGTAACTCACCTTTTTTAGACACGTTAATGACTGGAGATGAAAAATTGATATATTATAAAAAATGTTAAGTGCCAGAAACAATGTAAACTGGCTAAAAACAGTCCAAAATTGACCACCGCCCTAGGAAAGTCTTGTTAAGCGCTTGGTGGGATATTGTTGTTGTGATCCATTTTGAGTTGCTGCCACTCAATGTAAAGATTATGTCCAACTTCTACTGTCAAGAGTTAGAACGCTTGAATGTTGCACTGAAAGAAAAGAGGCCTACTTTGATCAATCATAAAAGTGTTGTGTTACACCAGGATAATGCACAGCCCCATACAACAAGGATCACATCTGCAAAGATTCAAGAGGTAGACTGGGAGAAACTTCCACATCCTCCTTATTCTCCAGACATTACCCCATCTGGTTATCATCTGTTCCGAAGTTTGCAGAACTATCTTGTTAGAAAAGAACTTGGAACAATGAAGATGTCAAAACTACCCTCTCTACATTGTTTTCCTGCAAGCCCCAAGAATTTTAAAGGAGTGGCATTCAGAAGTTTGTGAATTATTGGCAGGAAGTAATTAATAATAATGGAACATACATTATTGATTAAATAACATTAAAAGCATTTGAAATCCTTTCTCTTTTTCTGAACCTAAAACCTGACATTACTTAAGGGATGACCTGATAGTAACTAGAACTCGGTCATTTTAAAAAAAGACAGAAGTACAGTCGTCATAACAATATGATGTAGCCCTAAAACTATATTGATATTATAATATCTAACATCTTTCAAAACACTTTACGTCTTGTTTGTTGACAGAACAGTATCAACAAAATTCGCAAGCAATAACTCTCAAGAATATTTTTATGGTTAAAAACATATTTTCTTTTTGTTCTTACAACAATTCATACTAGCAAGTAATTACAATGTGTCGTTATAATAAGACATACTAATGTGTAAGTACTGTGTATTTATGTAATGAAACATTGATACGTATAACTACACTTTAAACCTTTTTAACAAAACACCATAACCTATACTTACTGTAAGTTTCTATAATACAACATTCTAACGTATAATTAATTATTTCAAGTCTTTACTTCTAAAAACACATTAAAGTACAATTATACCAGGAGTGGATAATAATTACCAGTTTGGAGTACCAGCACAACCCAGTAAAAGACCTACAACAAGTCATTTCTTAGTCATGGTAAGCAGCATGTGGCAACTTATAACAAATGAGAATTTATGAGCACAGAGATTACTAGCAAAGTCATCCACATGCTCCCAACAACATTATGTAAAATATTGAAGAGGTACCTGGAAACGAGAATAGTTTATAATTACTTCATGTGGGCTTCTCGTCGTCTTGAGATATGCATGCTATGCTATACACAGTAAAGTCACCAGATGTAGTTCTTAACACTTTTATTTTATTTTATTGCAGTCGGACTGTTGAAAAGAAAGCGAGGTACTCTAAGTGACTAATGAAAAGCATGCACTGTTAAGGGGTGTGCTTTGAACATGAGAGCCTTGTGAAGGAGTATTTTGCAGTGAAAACTACGCTGAAAGGCTATTGTCCAGATGCACGGACATCAAAGACAACATGATTGGATGTAGTTTTGGCAGATCTTACTTAACCCTCTTTATATAGAAACACCAGTGATCTTAACAAATGTAAGGCCCCAAACAGCAGAGTAACTAATGTGTTGTGTGCTAGAAGGGAAACTGAGTGGACTTAACATGAAATATCTTTTAACTTAAATTAAAAACAGTTATTTTAAGGCATTGAATTATATATTTTACTATACTTCTGCAATACGAAATACTGTAGAAATCATCTTATCTCTTTTAATACACACAAAAATATATGTCAATTAATTATTTCAAGGTAATTAAGCAGACGATAGATAGTTTTAAAAAGAGCCTAACATTTTCTGAATTTTCCAAAATATATGTTACCTGAAAAACGTAAAAACTTTATTCCACTTTACACTATGTGTTTTGTTAAAAAGGTTTAAAGTGTAGTTAAGCGTAACAATGTGTGCTCTGAACATGAGAGCCTTATGAAGGAGTAGTTTACACTGAAAGGCTATTGTCCAGATGCACGGACATTAAAGACAACATACAAACTCTATACCACTTTACACTACGTGAGTGTAATAATTAAACAAAAGTTTGATTTTACCAAATATAATTTACAGAAAAAAAGAAGTTCGAACTTGCTGTTATCAACCCAGGTCTGGTTTTGGGTCCCTTGGTGTGTGACTTCCCCAGCAGGAACTTAGAGGTAAATGATAATATTATTGTTTGTTACAGCATTTCATAATAAGAAGTAAAACTTGCGACGTAATGTAACAGAGCTAGAGGAATGTGCCCCATAATAACCCCTGTTTGTCTACCATAGAATAATTAACTTTCGTCATCGCTACAGCATTTCATAATAAGAAACTCTATCAGCAGCATCATGAATCTCAGTTTGCTTAGCGTCTTTCGTGATAAACATTACACACGGTTTCGTTTTTTCTTGATGATATTTACAACGAGTATGAGTAATGAAACACCAAAATATAATTTAATACTTATGATAATATTAACCACAGGTGTATGACTCTTTTAGCAGATAGAAGAAAATATGCGACCAACTATGAAAAAAATTGAGTTTTTTTTTCCTTTCTCACACATCTTTCAGATCGTGCAAAAATTATTCGAGGGGCCATTTCAGTTGATTCCCAAGGTGCATTTTTGTGTTTCTGATGTCCGAGATGTGGCACAAGCTCATCTAAAGGTCATGACCCTCCCATCAGCAGCCACGCATCGCCATATTGTGTGTTCAGAATCTATTTGGTGGAAGGACATCGGTCACATTTTAGCTACCGAGTTTAAACCTAAAGGTGATAGAAGTATCACAAGTTAAATCTTAGAATCATGTCATAGAATAATAACACAATGTAACACAAATAACACTATGCAACACAAATTTTGTTCCTAGATAGTATGTGTTATTTCTTAATTGCTTATGTTGTAAAAGTACAGAAAATGACCATTATTCTCTTCAAACTTTGCGTTTGTGACCTGGATAATGAAATTTAGAAATTAACCTATTTTCTATGTAAAAACAGGCAAATTTGCACAACATATGAATCAAGATTTACATGTATTTATACTAAAGTTATATAAAAATGAACAAAAATGTTTAGAAGTGAGTAGTTTTTCGAGATTTGCGACTGTAATATAAATCACTTTCACATCTCAGCCCCGAAATATAGTCTTCCATCATGTTTTTGTTATACGCTCCCAGGTCACAAAAGCAAAGTTTGAAGAGAAAAAATAGGTCTTTCCCATTTACTTTAGGCATAAGCAATTGGAAAATAGCACTTTCTGCCCAGGAACAAGAAAAAGTAAAACTTTTGTTACATAGTGTAATTTACGTACAAACCTATGCTGAATGTAGTTGATAGAAGTGTCTGAGAACGATGTTACAAAGAAATTGATATTTTAAACTCGAACGAAGACAAAAATTCAAAACTTCATAACCATAACTCTTTCTCAGGGTGGACCTTTCCTTATCAGTCTGCTTCTGATGAAGAAAGGCCCATCTTCCGAAATAACTCGTGATCTAGGGATTCGTATTTTTTTAAAATAGATTTTTAATAGAACGTCTCTTCCTAACATTTTGAGTTGATCCTTAAGAGAATATAATAGAAATTCCAATTATATAGCAGTCTATTCTGAAGAAAGCAATGCATTACATTTTACTTCCTTATTTCCTAACGAAATATGCTGTTATACCTTACTTACACAAAGACCACAATATCACACATGTACGCTAGAAGGAGGTTCAATTTTAATACTTATTAGGACTTTAATAGTTCAACTATAAATTATCATATCAGATAATGATTAGAATATGTAAAAGGAGTTGATGACTTGTATTAATAGAAATACAAAAATGGGACCCCCGCTAGTACAGCAGTAAGCCTACGTATTTACAACGTTAAAATCAGGGGTTCGATTCCACTCGGTGGGCTCTACAGATATTCAATGTGGCTTTGCTATAAGAAAAACACACACACACAAGAATGGGCGAATTATGTTTACTTCGTTTGTTTAGGATTTTCGCACAAAGCTACATAATGGCTCTCTGCTCTAGCCATATCTAATTTTAAACTGGTACACTAAAAGAAAGGCAGTTAGTCAATAGTACACACCGTCGACTTTTAGACTACTCTTGTCTGATCGAACAGTACACATACAGCTTCAAATTGCAAAACAATGGGACGCGAACCATAAATTCTCAGAAGACAACAATTAGTCCATGTCCTGTTAAGACTAGTAAATGTATTATTAATCTTTACTACTTATCAAATATATGGCCATTCTAATATTTTCTCAAAGATATATTTTTATATTGCAAACCATCGTTTCTAGTACTTGGAATGCGGACCTGCAACGCTAGCAATCGAGTTTTGATGCTCATGGTGGGTAGATCACAGATAACCAACCCATTGTGTAGATTTGAAATGGTTCACGTTTATAGTCAGTGTAAAAAACATAAGGCTTAGTAATTCAATAATCTTTTATATCTAAGAATATAATATTTTTTTCAGTAAGTTCAAAGCATCAATGCATTTCTTCATCGTTCGACAGGTTACCATATACCTACTGTTGTAGCTCCTCTGTTCGTGACGTGGCTAAGCAGTTTTTTCGAAAGATCGGATAATATGATGATTAGGCGAATTGGAAGGGAATGCTCTTACGACAATAAAAGGGTAAGAAAAGAAAAAAATTGTTTTCTATTATGGTAAAGCATGGCTGACCTCTGATGTTTGTAGAAGAAATAAAGTGCTATTAGTAACAACAAAATTACCTCACTCAATCTGTTCTATAGCAAAGTCACGTTGGGATATTTGCTAGGTTTACCCCAGATAACAAACCCCCGGATTTTAGTGTTATAAGTCCGTATGCTTACCGTTGTCCTTCTGTGGGACTAACCTCAGTCATAAAGAATGTAAAGGTAATGAAATTGAAGTAACTTTTTCTTTCGCAACTAAATATATTAACGGAAATTTAATGACTTTCTGGAGTCTCTTCTTGAAACAACCACAACGTTAGCTTTTTTATTTGTTTTTAATTTAATGATCTTCTGGAGTCTCTTCTTGAAACAACCACAACGGTAGCTTTTTTATTTGTTTTTAATTTAATGAACTTCTGGAGTCTCTTCTTGAAACAACCACAACGTTAGCTTTTTTATTTGTTTTTAATTTAATGACCTTCTGGAGTCTCTTCTTGAAACAACCACAACGTTAGCTTTTTTATTTGTTTTTAATATAATGATCTTCTGGAGTCTCTTCTTGAAACAACCACAACGTTAGCATTTTTTATTTGTTTTTAATTTCGCGCAAAGCTACTCGAGGGTTATCTGCGCTAGCCGTCCCTAATTTAGCAGTTTAAGACTAGAGAGAAGGCAGCTAGTCATCGCCATCCACCGCCAACTCTTGGGCTACTCTTTTACCAACGAATAGTGGGATTGATCGTCACATTGTAACGCCCCCACGACTGAAAGAACGAGCTTATTTGGTGCGACGGAAATTTGAACCTGCAACCTTCAGATTACGAGTCGAAGCCTTAACCCACCTGGCCATGCTGGGCCACAACTTCAGCTTTCTGTGCCCTTTTCGATTTGTAGAATGACATCCAACTATTTTTTGTTTGTACGTAGGCATGCGAAGCGTTAGAAAGTTAATAAAACACTTTGTTTCTATCTTCATCATTAAACTAAAAATATAAAACCAATAAAGAATTAACTTAATACATGCCTAATCAATACAACGAACTTGTTTGTTGTTGGGGTGTGTTTTTGTTTTTTTTCTGAACGTGTAGGTTTGATATTCTCGGTAGTTTCTGAAAGATGGTATTGTCTCGGTGATAATAAATTAGTATTTTTCTTAAACTAGAGTATCGAAATAGAATATATTAACTACATAATGTGAACTAATGTATGATCAGTGAGGTCTGGTATGGGCAGTTGGTTAAGGCACTTGACTTGCACTCTTAAAGTCATGGGTTTGAATCTTCGTCCTATTAAGCATGCTCGTCCTTTCAGGCGTGGGTGTGTTATAATGTGGCGGTTAATTCCATTATTCGTGAGTAAAAGGATAGCCCAAGAGTTGACTGTGGGTGGCGGTGACTATTCTTTCACTGTTAAACTATGGATAACTAGCGCACACAACTCTCAAGTATCTTTGCGCAATATTCAAAACAAATCATTACGACCAATGTCCTATTAACTTGAAAGAAAGAGAAATGTGAAATAGATATTCATTATCACATAATTCTAACGGGTCTAAAGATCCTTTTTTTAATTTGGAAATTGCATGAGAAAAGCTAATGTAAAAATATATTGCGTGATTACAAAATAATTGTAACTCTGATATTTTCAGTTCGTTTTCCGTTACATCCCATAACGCTGGAAGAAATTCAAACATTCTCCAATTCTAATCTTTCAGATGAGAGAAATAATCGGTGTCACTCCTCGTGACCTCTCCCAGACAGTTCTGGACACTGCCTACAGTTTGATTGAAAAAGGATACATACAAAAATCTAAAAGGCATCGATGTGAAACGGAAGAACTATTTACCATCCAAAAAAGGCAAAAATGAAAACAATGAATGTAGGTTTCAATTAATGTATTAGGCCCGGCATGGCCAGGTAGGTCATGGCGTTCGACTCGTAATCTGAGGGTTGCGGGTTCGAATCCCCGTCGCATCAAACATGTTCGCCCTTTCAGCCGTGGGGGCGTTATAATATTACGGTCAATCCTACTATTCGATGGTAAAAGAGTAGCCCAAGAGTTGGTCATGGGTGGTGACTAGCTGCCTTCCCTCTAGTCTTACACTGCTAAATTAGGGACGGCTAACACAGATAGCTCTCGAGTAGCTTTGCGCGAAATTTAAAAAAAACAACAACTTATTATTGTTTCTAAAGGTTCGTGAATTATAATAGTTTTTTCTTCTTTAATATTGTAATTTAAGTTTAGTTATTAGCAGTTGATTGTTCGTTATTTGCAAAGTATACTTACAACTGAATCCTCTCGAACTTAGACGTCAGTCTTTTGATAAACAGTGTGTTTTATTTCCTCCATTTGATAGTGGGTATACTGTTTATGTGTGTGTGTCAATAGTATATCTGGAGTTTTCACCTGCTTTTATTGATATTCAGCGCGAAGATTAAGTTTCTTCCAAAAAACTAACGGTTAACTTTTCAGTATATTTTATGACCATCCTTGCGCAGTGGTTTCGTAAAATAAGTGAGTATTGTTTGTTTGTTTTTAATTTCGCGCAAAGCTACTAGAGGGTTATTTGCGTTAGCCGTTCCTAATTTACCAGTGTAAGACTAGAGGGAAAGCAGCTAGTCATCACCACCCACCGCCAACTCTTGGACTACTCTTTTACCAACGAATAGTGAGATTGACCGTCACATTATAACGCTCCCGGGCTGAAAGAGCGAGCATGTTTGGTGTGAACCCGCGACCTTGGGATTACTAGTCGAGCGCCTTAACCGTGCCGGGCCACGTGAGTATTTGAATATTTAAAATTATAAAATAATTTATTGCATAAAGTTCATGGTAAAATTTTAGTTAAACAATGTCCGTGTTTCGATGAAAACGATATCAACCATCTTCAGGAAACCAGAAGAAACATTGGAAGTTTCGTTTTTTTCTACACCCAAATATACGTGTATAATATACATTTGTACAGTGCTCTCTATAGAATATATTTCCAAAAAATTATATTAGCATGAGTAAAATAATTTTTTATAAAGTGTGATAAACTTACAGTAAACGGATACATATTCAGTAAGTCTAACACGAGCACTTCAGTATTTAAGTATAACTCACTGTGAAGTTTCGGGAATATTAGATGACTGTTTTGTTTTTTGTAAAGTGTCTACGATAATTGTTTTCAATTCTATGTTTCATTCTAGAACAAGAACGTGTAAAAGAAGACAGCAAAAAAAAAAGAGAAAAGATAAGCAGACGAAAAAGTGATTATAACTGTTACCGCTCCTAGCAAAAGAAATTACGTTCTGAAACGACAATATTTAAAGTCCAGAACGGTTTTTTAAAACCCAAAACCCAAACAGCCAATTTTTCACGTACATCTTAAATACTATATTTTTATGGAATAAATACTAACCCTCTACAAAGTGCATAGACATCAACATATTTCAAATGAAAACCTTGTTAAATAAAGTACGAGTTTCTATTTGAAATTTATTTATTATCCAACAGTCAGCCTTCAATATTGTTATAATGCAATAGCCTGCATTTGAACATTTTTATAGGTCCAAACAGATGTTTATGTATGATGTTTAGTGTTGAAATATTGTAAATTCATTGCTTTAATATAATATTTTTTTCTCTAAATGATGAAGCTGGTAGAGTTTTAGAGAGCTAGCGATGTATATTAAATTGTCACTTTCCGAGTCATAATTAATATTGTAGAGAAAAACAGCAAGAAATGTGAAACAATTTATGTAGTTTAGAAATAAAGTCAGTGTCTTAAAACACGTGTTCTATTGTTTATATTCAAGTTGAAAAAAGTAACTCAGCTTTGTTAAAGTTCTTAACATTTACTGTCCAGAAATACTGTTGTGTTAGAAATATCGAAAATATTTATGATTTAAACATATTTTGTAGGTAATTTAACTAATAATACATAACATTGTTAACGTTATCTGAAGTCTAAAATACAATACAGGAAACAAACTAAAGAAACCTAATATCTATTAGCTATTTTAAGGCCAATAGTCATTCAATGATAATAATAGTTTAGACTGAATCTTATTTGTTTTGTTTATGTATGTATGTATGTATGTATGTATGTGTATATATATAATTAAAGTTTGCCAAAGGTAAACTTCAGACACAAAATGTGCATTTACAGAAAATATTTTGGTTAGGACTCGTACACTATGTTTAACAGTGTAGCAGATAATCACTCTGAGAACAAATGGTGATTTCTGATTTCGATTACTATTATAATTGGTAGAACAATTATCAACGTTTCATCAAGTGTTACAAGGAATTATATATATATATTGTGCCTATTTAACACTTGAAAATATAAATACAATAATAGTAATATTTTGAAACTTACGATACTTTTCACAGCATTAATCATACTTTAAGTTGAAAATACGTCAAGCTAGTTCAAATTATAACATTTGATTATCATAACCATGAAATAAAGTCCTTAAAGTAAATTATAGTAGCATATCTTAACATATAACTGAGTCTACAAGAAAGAAAGAAACATCCTTAAGATGGAGGAATGTAACAAAGCTTTCTATATAAACAAATAGCTCGTTAGAAGAATTATTATATGAAATTAACAAAATATAATTATAAATCTTGCTTGTGAAATTATAAAAAATATATCTTCCAAGGTGACAGTTAGCCCGACATGACCAGGTGGATTGAGGCGTTCGACTCGTCATCTGAAGGTCACGGGTTCGAATCCCCGTCGCACCAAACATGCTCGCCCTTTCAGCTGTGGGGATGTTATAATGTTATGGTCAATCCCATTATTCGTTGGTAAAAGAGTAGTCCGAGGGTTGGCGGCGGGTGGTGATGACTAGTTGTCTTCCCTTTAGTCTTACACTGCCAAATTAGGAACGGCTAGCTCAGATAGCTATTGAAAAACAAACAAACAACCCAAGGTGATAAAATGGTAACAAGGAGAACACACTTTAAAATCGATTGTTTCTATGTGTATTTTCGTTCGCTTTCCGAAACCAATGAATACAGATATTTAACTGTGAGTTTTTCTTTCGAGGTTTTTACAGACCCCAAATGGAAACATCTGCGCTGACAGATGAAAGCACGTACATGTTTATTGAGTTAAGTATTCGGCTAGCTTGTCTTAAATTGTTACACTTAGTTTAGGTGGTAGAAAAGAAACAAGTTCTAATATTCACTGTTAAGTTACTAACTAATAAAAGGTCCCCCATTTTCTTACAACGCTAGAATTTCGATACTCATAGTGAGCAGAGCATAAATGGTCTACTGTGTAGCTTAATTAGAAACAAATTTCACTAACTAATAAGGAAAACGATTTTGAGTGTTAATGTTTATTTCAAAATAATATTTTATTATTATTTAAATGTTTATAAACTCAATTTTTATGACGGCGTCTACAGGGACCCCTGAAGATTAACCACAGAAAATGTTTACAGAGAAATAACGCATTGTTAATTTCATTCAAATTATCGTGTTACTTACCATCTTTGTGTTTAAATATTCTTATCCTAGCTCAAAATATCTAAAAGAACAACAATAACGTTAACTTGTTATTGTTTTTATACTACAATATCCCTTATTTTACCAACTTATAATCATGGAAATCTTTTAGATCAAAACTCTCCTGAAGAAATCTGCTTTCTAAATTATCCTAACAAATACTGATATGTTTATTATCTAAAATACAACTTTGCATATACCACATAAAATGTATAGGTTTCTTTGTTTTGAATTTCGCGCAAAGCCACACGAGGGCTATCTGCGTTAGCTTTCCCTAATTTAACACTGTAAGACTAGAAGGGAAGGCAGCCAGTAATCACCACCCACCGTCAACTCTTGGGCTACTCTTTCACCAACGAATAGTAGAATTGCCCGTCATGTTATAACGCATCAACGGCTGAAAGGGAATGTTGATAATGGGTGCGACGGGGATTCGAACCCGCGACCCTCCGCTTACGAGTCGAACGCCTTAATCACTTGGGCATGCCGGGCCAACTACAGTATTGATTCAACTTGTGTTCAGAATTTTAAATATTGTAGAAATGTTAATTTTTTTATATTCAAACAAACAAATAAAGCACTGTAATTGTACTTCTATGCCACATAAGAAATAATAATTATTATAACAATTTCAGGTCTATCGATTTTCTAATATTTCACTGGCTTACAGCGTTTAATCTGTAACGTTTAGGGTATAATGTTTTATTATTATTATTTTTAATAATTTATTCAATGTGATCTGTATTTCAAAATATAGGAAAATGTCCATAGTATATATAATTATGATCAGTAACCCATTTAAAGATTTACTCCTTTTGGAATAATTTCCCTTAAACGTACCCCCCTCCCCGCACCCACTTCGATGGCCTTATAACAATAAAAATCGATATGCAATACCCATATTGGACATAGCGCCTGTGGTCCATTGTTTGGCTTTTCGTTTCAAAACAAATAAACGTTAAGGCTTTTTTTAATGTGTACTAAAGAGCAATCACTTTCAGAATTTACTTTTCTTTCAATAAGACCTCTATACATTCAGCACCAATTTACGTTTCTCGAACACTTTTATTCGTACTGAAAAAATCAAATTACCAAACGACAATCTTACAATGCTCGATAGGCGCCACCACTCACAAGCGTTCTTATTTTCTAAGTAGTAAAAAAAAGAGAGAGAGAGAAAACAAATACGATTTTTCTTTTAGCGTGGTAATCCTTATTCATCTTCAAATTACATTTCTCATAGATGCATGTTTATTGTTTCAAATACGTAAATACAAAAATCACAAAATAACACTAATTTTGTGTTACGGTACCTACATATATTGAAATCTACTTCTGAATACAACTGAATTGTATTACAGACAATTATGGTAAGTATATATTTCTAAGTGCTTTTCGTGTATTCATTGAGTAGTAAACTGAATTATTTATCAGTGTTATATGTTTAGCCACCCGAAACTATTATATTCATACCTTGTATGAAAAAACGAATAAATAAATTAAGAGGGCGTTGTATTATAATGAATACAATTAATAAATAAGTTAAGAGGGCGTTGTATTATAATGAGTACAATTAATAAATAAGTTAAGAGGGCGTTGTATTATAATGAATACAATCTAAATCTACTTCGACAAGAAACTTTCACAAAGAAAAAAAAATTAAAAATTTTAAAACATATTATAGTATCTCAAAATAAACAAAACTACATAATGTAACTCCCGATCCGAAGTCTTTTTTTCATTTTGTAGCAGCCAATTTGAAACATAAACAAACAATTCCTTGCCGTCTTTATGCCTCAAGTTGTGAATGTCTTTTTTTTGTTGTTGTTTGTTTTGGAATTTCGCGCAGAGCAAAACGAAAGCTATCTTACACTAATTCAGCATCGTAAGACTAGAGAGAAGGCAGCTAGTCATCACCACCTACCGCCAAATCTTGGGCTATTCTTTTACCAACGAATAATGAGAATTTACCGTCATATTATAACGTTACACAGCTGAAAGTGTGAGCATGTTTGGTGTGACAGGAATTCAAGCCCACGATCCTCAGATTATGAGTCGAGCGCCTAACCACCTGGTCATGTTGGACAGCTTTTTCAAAATATCAATTGCTACTATTATAACAAAAACGTTTGATTATCAATGTTATTGACGTGATTATTCGTAATCAAACACATATTAGGCTATCTGTGTTCTGCCCACAATGGGTATAGAAACCCGGTTTCTAGCGGTGTCAGTCCGCAGACATACTGCTGTCCCACTTGGGAGCGCGTCATTGTGACCTTGATCTTTGACTTATATTAACCAAGTGTTTAACCAACTAGTCCTTTAGAAATACTCAATCTTCGTACAAAATTTAACCAAAATAAAAAGAAAATCCTTTTCGAATTATAATGTTCCCACATACAGGAATGAAAACAATACCACTACCACCAGGTCTGGCTAATAAATATTCAGATGATCTATAACTCTATCGATGCACCATTTGCTAATTACTAGTTTTATGTGATATTGCATCGTGATATTACTGGTGCACATTTGCCACATATCGCTCTGTATGACATTTTAGAAGGAGAAAGAGGCACAGTATGTGACGCGACATTGCTGACGAGGCCTTTCGCTTAATACCACTGGGCCTGGCATGGCCAGGTGGTTATGGCGCTCGACTCGTAAAATCTGAGGGTCGGGGAATCGAATCCCCGTCGCACTAAACATGCTCACTCTTTCAACCGTTGGAGTGTTATAATATGACGGTCAATCCCATTATTCGTTGTTAAAAGAGTAGCTCAAGAGTTGGAGATGTGTGGTAATGACTAACTGCCTTTCTTTTAGTCTTAAACTGCTAAATTAGGGACGACTAGAGCAGGTAGCCCTCGCTTAGCTTTCCGCGAAATTCAAAAATACAAACAACAAAAAACAAACAATACCACTACTAGTCAATAGACTGAGTAGAATGTTTCATATTTAACTGAGACTTCACGTGCTGGTCATTTGAGCTTTGGCACTGAACATAGACAATCGTCTACAGCGGCGTTCGGCAACTGAAATGAACAGTTGAACTTCAAATATACTTATTTCTTCTAGAAACTCTCATACGATAGGCTAAAAAACATATGATCAAACTCATCGAAATAACGTTTTAACATGTTCCTGTGCTGGTATATACAACTTATGTAAATGACTTGAGTAAATAAAACCAACAACACTGGATTGTCTTATAAATATTTGCGGTGCATAATGGAGGGATTTACACATTTTGGTAAAGCTTTTAGAAAAAAGAAAAGAAAAAAACTACCGGTCCGGCATGGCCAGGTGATTAAGGCACTCGACTCATAAGCCAAGGGTCGCAGATTCGAATCCTTGTCACACCAAACATGCTCGCCCTTTCAGCCGTGGGGGCGTTGTAATGTACGGTCAATCCCACCATTCGTTGGTAAAAGAGTAGCCCAAGTGTTGGCGGTGAGTGAGAATGACTAGTTGCCTTCCCTCTAATTTTATATTTTCTTCTCGTTGCTGTTTGTTTTGTTGTTTTTAACAACACAGAATTTAAACTTCATAAAAATTAATTTTGCTTTAATATTCACATTTTTTATGTTACGTAAGTTGTTGTTGTTTTTTTATAAAACTGTTACTTAGATCAGATTATTAGTTTGTTTATTACAGTGGCTCAGCGGTATGTCTGTGGACTCACACCGCTATAAGCCGGGTTTCGATACCCTTGGTGGACAGAGCACAGATAGTTGCAAAAATTGTAACGAATTGGGAATCAAGGTTCTGCCTCATCTACCTTACTCCCCAGACCTTTCCCACTACAGATTTTCATTTCTTCAAGCACTTTAAAAAATTTTTGAACAATAAATGCTTTCAAAACCAGGCAGATACAAAAGAAGATACTTCTACAACAGGGGAATAAACAGCATCGTTACATGTTGGCAAAAGTGTGTTGAAACAAATGGTGCTTACTTTGATTAAAGCATGTTTTACAACACTGATTTATACTTTTCCAAAATTCGCAATTGAAAAATGACATTTATTTCTAGACAACCTAATAAATCACTATACAGACCAACTACAATAGAAATTTACAGACTTCTTATTAAGCAAGTAAAAATAAAATAAAACAAAATGATTCTACATACCATGGAGAGTGAATTTCACAAAAAAATAGACGATGTCAGATATATAATCCACTCCTTAAGATATCCATATCTCACCCACTTTCCTTGTTCTTGTTTTTATATATACATATATACATACATATATTTAGAAAACCTAAAAACATAAAGAAGATTAGCGCGAACCTACATATCATATCCAAACTTTAGATGAAATACAAATTAAATGTAAATTCATGAAACAAAATATAATAGCAGCCTCAATACAAACATCCAACACCAGGGTACAAATAATATGATTTGTTTGTTTTGAATTTCGTGCATAGCTACACGAGGTTATCTGTGCTAGCCGCCCCTAATTTAGCAGTATAAAACTAGAGGGAAGGCAGCTAGTCATCATCACCCAGCCAACACTTTTACCAACGAATAGTGTGATTAAACATCACATTATAATGCCACCACAGCTGAAAGAGCAAGCATATTTTGTGTGACGGGGATTCGAACCCGCAGCCCTTAGATTACGAATCGAGTGCCTTAACCACCTGGCCATGCCGGGTCCGGTTGTAGAGGGATCCCCACATTAGCAGGTCTCACATATAGGAAAGATGATATAACTACCACTACATTAATCTAACTATACACCATATGAAACGTTCAATAAATAATTCATTTCCCATACCATAAATTGTACAAAATACTTTTGTTGTGAATATTATAACATTGTTTAAATTACTATTTTTAAATTTGTACAAATATTTATTGTAAAATAATTTAAGATATTTAGTTAAACTTTTCTTCCCAAACCCAATAAAAATCAGTTTATGTTTTTGTGTTGGAGTTCCCGCAAAGCTACACGAGGGCTATCTGCGCTAGCCGTCCTTAATTCATCAAACATATTAAAAAATTACCTAGCTAAGAAACAAGATTCTGGAGTCATTCAAATAATGTAGTGGCCTCCAGTCTCAACCAAAGTGAGCAGTTTTGGGATTTGATAGATCAAAACCTTTACAAATCAAACTTTGCTTCCAAAGCAACTTTATGGGAATATATTACAGCCATTTGGACTAAAATTCCAAAGAACACTTTGATTAAATATGTTGTAACACTGCATGAAAGACTGACTGCAGTTAATAAAGCAAAGGGGGACACAAAATATTAACTGTTTACTGAACTCAAACTCTTCCACTGAGTTTCTGTTGTACTAAATATGAAGATTAATAACATGTTGATGTTTTACCTCTGATTTACCTCATATTGTTCTTTGAAAGAAACCTGAAATTTAATTTGTCTTTATTCTAGCGCTTTTGCATTATACTGTACATTACTGCAACTTCTATAATACCTAAGAAATTATGAGAGAATAATGATCGGTATAGCATTTGATGGTAAATTACTGTGAGGAGACAAAAGTCCAAAATTTTGAAAGAAATTTCTTTTGTTATAAATATTTATATTACAATAATTATTAATTATGTTAATGTTTAAATTTAAACAGCGTAGATCAGTATTTGATATAGAAGTGTTTTTAATTTGCAGAATTGAAGGATAAATGTTGCCAATATAATTAATTATTCCTGGATTATTCATACTAATCAAAACGTCAATGTATCTGTACGTTAAGGAAAATAATTCTGGATTAAAAATTATTTTCGTATTAATGAAGAGAGAAGTTACCAAAACAGCTCAAATATTTGTCTGTTTAGAATTAAACACACAGCTACACAATAAAGTATCTACGCTCTGCTCAGGAGGGTATCGAAACCCGGTCTCCAGCGGCGTGAGTCTGCAGACATGCCGCTATGCCCATATATATTCCAATTACTTGTTTATAAATGTACTTATCCAAATAAATATAATTAATATACACACAAAAACTAATAATTCTTATAATCTTATTAGTAATAAAAGTTTGTTGTTTTTTTCCACTTCTATGGGTAGATTGACAAATTCGTCTGTTAATGAATTTATCACCATAACCCAATCATTAAATATCTCAGAAATTTTCGCACAAATTTTACTTTCCGTCTTAGAACTTAAACTAAATCCTTGTAAAAATGAATGCAATACTTCCTACCTAAACAAAATGAAAGTATCTTAGTGCGAGGCTCTCTGTTTTCTAAACAAAAACACATAACACGTTTAATTAGAATTTACAAGTTTTTAACTACTTGTGAAAAAAATCATTTATATATTTGAAACAAACGATTACGACACGAATTGATATGATAAAAGTAACTTGCTGCAAGAGTTTTAATTCTAACTTCTCCATATTATGGTTTATATTTGAAAAAAGTCGCTGTCATCTTACTATAACGGACGTTAGTTGCATGTTCACTGCTGGCCAAAATCTTAAGGACAATGAACGTAAAGAAAAAATATGCATTTTGCGTTGTTAGACGCAACCACTTATTTGAATAGAGTTTCGAAAGATGAAAATAAGAAAAGGAAAAATGAAAAAAATAAACATTTTTAGCATTTAACAGGGAAGGTGCGAACACTATGAAATTAGCCTAAATACTAGCTGGTCAAAAGTTTAAGACCATACTGAAACGAAGCGTTAATCGGTAAACACTTAACGAAATTTAGTCATTTGTGTTCAAGCATTAGTGTTGTCAACATCTGTGTTATATTGGGTAAAAACATGGCAAAGGCTAAAAAGTTGACAGAGTTTGAACGTTGCAGAATTGTCGAACTGCAAAATCAAGGTCACTCTCAACGTGCCATCGATGGTAAGATTGGGCGTAGTAAAACTGCTGTTGCAAATTTCTTAAAAGACCTTAAGGCGTACGGAACGAGAATTTCAAGTGGTCGACTCAAGAAAATTTCGCCAGCGTTGAGCAGGAGGATTCGACTTATTGTCCGCAAAGACACCAGCCGATCGTCGAACCAGTTTAAGTCCCTTACGGACGGAGAATGCAGCTCAAGAACAATAAGACACATCTATGAGAGAAAGGTTTTAAAAACCGTAAACGTCTTCAAAGGCCACGCCTTCTTCCACACCACGAAACAGCTCGGTTAAACTTTGCTGAGAAGCACCAAACATGGGACGTAGAAAAGTGAAAGAAGGTTTTGTTCTCTGATGAGAAAAAATTTAACTTGGATGGTCCAGATGGCTTCCAACGTTACTAGCACGATAAGGATATCCCGCCGGAGACATTTTCTACACGACACAGTGGAAGAGGTCCCATCATGATCTGGGGTGCTTTCTCCTTCCATGGTACAATAGAGCTTCAGGTTATACAGGGGCGTCAAACAGCAGCTGGCTACAATGGTATGTTGGAGAGAGTATCCTTATTGACTGAAGGCCCTCGCTTGTGTGGAAAAGACTGGACCTTTCAGCAGGACAATGCTGCAATCCACAATGCCCACAGGACAAAGGACTTTTTCATGGCGAATAACGTGATTCTTTTACACCATCCAGCGTGTTCGCCCGAACTGAACCTCATTGCAAATGTTTGGGAGTGGATGGCAAGGTAAGTCAAAAGAAATGGACGTCAATTCCAAACAGTGCATGATCTTCGTGAAGCCATCTTTACCACTTGAAATAACACTCCAGCCAGCCTTCTGCAAACGCTTATATCGACCATGCCAAAGCGAATGTTGGCAGTTACTCGCAATGACGGGCGCGCAACTCACAACTGAGAACTCTTGTTGGGCATTTCCTACCCTGTTTAGGACTTCTTTTCGGTATGGTCTTAAACTTTTGACCAGCTAGTATTTAGGCTAATTTCACAATGTTTGCATTTTCCCTATTAAATGCCAAGCGCGTAAGGCGTGCGACTCGTAATCCGAGGGTCGCGGGTTCGCGCCCACGTCGCGCTAAACATGCTCGCCCTCCCAGCCGTGGGGGGCGTATAATGTGACGGTCAATCCCACTATTCGTTGGTAAAAGAGTAGCCCAAGAGTTGGCGGTGGGTGGTGATGACTAGCTGCCTTCCCTCTAGTCTTACACTGCTAAATTAGGGACGGCTAGCACAGATAGCCCTCGAGTAGCTTTGTGCGAAATTCCAAAACAAACACACAAACAAACCCTATTAAATGTTAAAAACGTTTTTTTTGTTTTTATTTTCCCTTTTCTTATTGTCATCTTTCGAAGCTCTACTCAAATAAGTGATTAAGTCTAACAACGCAAAATGCGTATTTTTTTACGTTCATTAACCTTAAGATTTTGACCAGTAGTGTACATATGTATGTGATTAAAGCTCCTGTGAAATGTGATACCATTTATTGAATATTACACCACAAATAAAAATCCATAAATAATCGCATTTTTTGGTTTTAAAGATTCAGACAGAAAAATAACTACGGTATGTTCTACAAACATTTCTTTATCACATAGCACGATTGTAACAACAAGAACACGACTTTCACTGGGACTGTTATGAGTGAGGGTTTGATTACGAGGTCTGTTCAAAAAATACGATGACTGTTTGAATTGCGCGGCTCCAGTTGGTTCCAGGGGAATCCGCTTGGTGTCGCTATGTTCGCACAGATCAGCTGATTACGACGCCATTTCCCGATTGCAGATATCTTCATTTGTGTATTAGCTACGCGGTTTTAAGTGAAGTGCGATTTTTTTCGTTTGGCGGATTTCAGAATGAATGACCTGAAGGAGCAACGACTCACTGTGAAATTTTGTGTTAAACTTGGAAACTCTGCGACTGAAACTTTTGCTATGCTTAACACGGCTTACGGTGATGTTGCTATGAAGCGTACGGCATGTTTCAAGTGGCATGAACGTTTTAAAGATGGTCAACAATCCATTGAAGATGATGAGCGTCCTGGACGTCCTTCCACGTCAACTGACGACCCACACGTCGACAAAATCAACACCCTGGTGCGGGCAAATCGACATCTGACTGTTAGGGAGCTTGCTGAAGAGTGTGGGATATCAGTTGGATCTTGTTACAAGATTTTGACCGAAAAATTGAAGATGCACCGCGTTGCTGCGAAATTCAGCCCTCAGAACTTGTGAGTTTTTGGCCAAACACTCGATCACTGTTCTTCCTTATCCCCCCTACTCACCTGTAACTTCTAAATAAAGTACATTTTGTTTTATGACGTCAGTCCGCGTATTTTTTGAACAGCCCTCGTATATCTTTATTGATGTAATTTGTAAATGTAATACTGAAGAATGGAGTTCTTAAAAACATTTTTCAATAAATAATACCACTTTAGTACATAAAAACATTACAGTTTATATCAGCACAATCCAAAATTTTCTTCTACATTATTTCCAAGAAAAATCTTTTTTAGAAAATGTTCGTTTTTTCTACTTTTTTCTCAACAAGGTGTGAACAGTACAATTAGTAAAATACATATGTAAAAACGGCTGGTTTGGGTTCAGAATATTTTGTTATGTAGAGGAGCGAACAACGTTTCGACCTTCTTCAGTCATCGTCAGGTTCACAAAGAAAGAAAGAGGTAACTGACCGGTAACTCACCAAATGCTTGAAAGGGGTTGTGTAATTGAATGTATGAATGTAGAGGGCGTGCTTAGATGTTTGATTATATTTATTAATATAGATATAAAGGTGTTCCTTTTTATTGGTTTATTTTGGGTTTAAGTTGTTGTATACGTAAGGCTTCTTTAATTCTGCGTTTGTTTCTTTATTTAGTATTTGGGTGTTTTCTATGGTTATGTTGTGTTTACCTTCACACGTTTTCGAACACTGCAAATCAAATAAACACAACATAACCATAGAAAACACCCAAATACTAAATAAAGAAACAAACGCAGAATTAAAGAAGCCTTTCTTATACAACAACTCAAGCCCAAAATAAACCAATACAAAGAAACACCTTTATATCTACATTAATAAATATAATCAAACTTTTAAGCACTCAGTTACACAAACCCCTTTCAAACATGTGGTCAGCTATCGGTCAGTTACCTCTTTCTTTCTTTGTGAACCTGACGATGACCGAGGAAGGTCGAAACGTTGTTCGCTCCTCTACATCCGGCATTTTCCACACGAGCTTGATAAGAAATTTTCCTTCTTCTTTTTGCTGAGTGAATTTAAATACCAGATATGGTCCGCAAGGTGTAAGGCAGTGTATGAAAACGTAAAGGAAAGTGTTCCGGTGGTAATGAGAAGAATTAGAACAAACACAAGGATCAGGCTAAAAATCGATAAACATCGATTATCTAAAGAAGAATTCAATAAGAGATGAGTCCCGGAAGAGTCGAAAATCATCGAAACGAAAGGCGCATTAATAGATCTGAAATTTTAAAAACTTACCATGTCGAAGCAACATCACACGGTGACGTCAAGTGGACGATGGAGGAGGGAACCACGGCGGACCAGCCAACGCTGGAGGTGCAAACCTGGTTAGCGAGTGTATTTGTGTACTTCACGTGTAGGTGTGCTTGGACAAATGGCTCATGGACCGTAAAAATAGTGATTTTGACTGCACATGTGAAGTTGTGTATCGTGTTCCCCAAATGTGTACAACAAGATATCAACACACGACAGGAAATCCAGAGGCAACTAAATGCTACAGTAACAGGGAAAAAGGAAACTAAGGTAAGTAATTTCTATAACTTACTTTGTGCTGACTGGGGTTGCAGGATAGGCTGGAGATATGCCCTATCCTCTTCCCACAGTAAGGGTTTAGTCAGAATAATTAGTGTTCCTTAAGCTGAAAGAATGGAGGCAGGGTACAGGAGATAGAGTTAGGAAGCCTACCCCTAGGGTACAGGCTGTATCCGGGGGCCTGACGGGTGGCAGACGGTCCTCGGCGGCGGATGGCGCAGGAAACCCTGCGTGGTTAGCTGTCGAGTGGATGGTTCGTCATACTGGCGGTTGTTGGGATCAATGAGGTGAATCCGGAATTCTCGGGTCAGTGAAGGAAGCTGACCCTTTGAGAAAAAGGAAAGACCTGCAGGGTTAAGTTCTGACTAGAAGTATGGCGACCACACAAACTAACAATCCGAAGTCGCTCAACATAGATAAAAGTTTAAATTCCCAGCAGAAATCGAATGTAGACTACAGCCGAGTTCCAACGGCAAAGCCAACAAGTAAAGTTAAAAATAATTATGTTATTGGCAAATGTAGTACATAAAATAATAATCTGCAATAGTTCCCCCAGCACAGGGTTCTGGGTGACAAAGAGCCATCTTATTCACTCAAGCCTCTATAGTGCTTAGAGTAAACATCTGTGTGAAGATGACGTGGAGAAAGTAAGAAATACAAGGTTAATTTTAGGCAGGGTTCCGTAAGCCTGTTGCCCACAGAAACATAGCTCCTCTACATGAAAAAACAATTCTCACCCCAAACCAACCATTTATATATATATATATTTTTCTCTACAAGTGGGTTTTCTCGTCATCAGTGATTAATTCAATTAGTAAATTACTGATACAAATAGCTGCCCGTAAAACCGCGTTTCTGCTAGTAGCATTTAATACAGTTTGAATAACATAAAGAAAGTGTACGAGTGAACAACGTTACTCTAGGTATGTTTTTTACTCTGTTCACCCTTTCAGGTTCTGAAAGCACCTGAGTTTATATTTATTCACTCATAATACTAACTGAAATTTCAGTTTCTAATTATTCCAATTAGCCAAGTATTAAAATATTACTTTTATAACTTATTATTATTTTCTGTTTATTCAGGTTCTTTAGTTTAACCGATTAGTGTCATAAATGACAAAAAAATAATTAAAACTAGTCTGATTATTAGTTTTTTAATTATTTCAACAATCCAAGTCTCAAGAAAGAATCAGGGGCGTAGCCAAAGGGAGGGTTGGTATCGTTTGGGTGTATTGAGAAAGTTTTCAATGCTAGAAATTACTCCCATACAGTTTCGCACAGGAACGTCTTTATAAGCATCAGAAATTGCCAAGTTTAAGGAATGGGCACTGCAGTGTACATAGGGTGCAAGTGGGAATTTATCAGTTATGTGTCTCTGGACACCACTGAATTTCCCACTCATAGAGGCAGCACCGTCGTACCCTTGTCGTCGCAGGTAAGCCATGTCAATACCATATTTTGTCAGATTGGTTATGATAACATCAGCCAAGTTTCTTCCTGTTACACCATAAACGGGTATAAATCGCAAAAAATCTTCTCTCATTGCAACAGCGTTGTCATTGGCAGGCAAATATCTAACACACAGCAAAAAACTGTTCAATGCCTGAAATATCTGTTGTTTCATCAGCTAATATTGAGAAACACTTTGCAGCATTAACCCTGTCAACCAAAACATCAAGAACATGAGTATTACAGACATTAATGATTTCATCTCGAATTTGAGAACTCAGATACGTAGCATTCCTCTTTGTACCCTTAAGGCTTGCTGAAAGCTTGACATCACCCTTTGCCCTGTAGCGCAAAATTGCACGAAAATTCCCATCATTATTGATGGGCTCCTCGTCAGTTTCACCAACAAACATTGGACCAGAATCATATTTTACCCTCAAAGCTAAACCCTGTCTCCCACACAGCAATAATAGGCATTAAATATTGCCGGTTCTGTTCAATTTCTTTCTTGTAAGTTTCATCAAGCTGCAAGTGCACAGATGAACTTGTGTTTACGACCTGTAGAAAACTGTTAGCTTTTTCTTTGCTGTCTTGGTGATACTGTTTCAATTCATGTGCCTTGAAGTCTTCAACAGTCTTCTTCCAGTTTGTGTACAGAAATTTCACTAGTTATCCCAATTTCTGGCTTCCAACGCCAACACCATCAGGAGCAAAAAGACAGCAGTAATTGCAAAAAGCACCCTTTGCATGTTGATTGTAGAGTAGCCATCTCCACTGTGTTTGTTTGTTTGTTTTGGAATTTCGCACAAAGCTACTCAAGGGCTATCTGTGCTAGCCGTCCCTAATTTAGTAGTGTAAGACTAGAGGGAAGGCAGCTAGTCATCACCACCAACCGCTAACTCTTGGGCTACTCTTTTACCAACGAAAAGTGGGATTGACCTTCACATTATAACGCCCCCACGGCTGGGAGGGCGAGCATGTTTTGGCGCGACTCGGGCGCGAACCCGCGACCCTCAGATTACGAAGTGCACGCCTTAACGCGCGAGGCCATGCCAGGCCGTATCTCCACTGTGAAAGCCAGCGATGCTGAAAACGCAGCTTTTTTAGACCACACTGGAGGAAAACATAACCACTCACTGGCGTCCAGGCATTCTCAAGGAGACATTTTTGGTTTCAGCGTTTATCTAAAAGAGACAGAAAGACATAGTTCTAATCAAATTATTTTGCACATAGGAAAGTTTGTTATGATGATACAATAACCTCGAAGAGAAAGGCTTAGAGCTGTACTTCTAAGAGCAGGCCTAATATCCTGTGCCTGTAGACCTACAATTACTAGCAGCAATAAATATTCAGTCTAAAACTTATCAGAGTGTTTGCGTGATTTTTAATACAAAATTAATATAATGAGGAGTCGACTTACCTGTTCACCAATGCTGACATCATCAGACATGTAATTTCCAATGTCCCAGACTGGACCTGAGGTGGTAGTGGCAGCACTGGTAGAAGGCCATAGTGATGACTCTAACAATTCTGATTCAACCTGATTGGCTGCAGCAGATTGATCAGGTTCAGCCTCATGAATGAGTTGAAAGAATCCATGCAGTGTCTTTTGCTTTTTCAGGCTTGATATAGTGATTGTTTATCGCAACTTCTGTTTGTCAACGTCACATTCACAGTTCCCTTGGCGCCATCTATGGTGAATTATTCACTATAGATGGCGCCAATGGTACTCGGTTTGTGCCATGGTGCTGCCAGCCTGCCACAACTGTTTATTCATGAAGTTAATTCTTGAAATCCAGGGAATCTGAACACACACTGTCCACGATAATTGAATACAGATTATGGACACTATACATAGATTTTGCACTCTCCTGAGTGACTCTATATTTTATATGTTGACGACATTGCTGGGCCTGATAACTTTAAATTATATATTATATATATAGGTCTATATATTTATTTACGATTAAAAAATAAGACAAACACCTCAGTGTGCCATTCTGAAATTTGCCAAAGAGGTGGACTCAGAATGCATAATTCAAGCTTTTCTTTTGTGTTTTTATTAACAAATTTCTCCTGAGTGACTCTATATTTTATATGTTGACGACATTGCTGGGCCTGATAACTTTAAATTATATATTATATATATAGGCCTATATATTTATTTACGATTAAAAAATAAGACAAACACCTCAGTGTGCCATTCTGAAATTTGCCAAAGAGGTGGACTCAGAATGCATAATTCAAGCTTTTCTTTTGTGTTTTTATTAACAAATTTCCCGGAGGCATGCCCCCCGGACCCCCCAGTATGGCTTCGCCCTGCATTAAGCACTCAAACTAACCCCACAATGGCCATTTCTGGCTACGCCCCTGGAAAGAATAATCAGTTATTTGGATATAATGGGTCTCGAACAAGATGACATCTCTCCCTAGTTTACAATGGATGTAATCAAATTTACTGCCTAAGTTGTGCACAAGACTCAACTGGAGCAAATAGCAACAAGGAAAAAAGGAAGGTGGAGTACAGGTAGTGAGAGAATGACCTTCCTTAAGTGGCAAAAATGGCAAACATTTTTGGTAGGATGTGTATTTGAACCTGCAGATTTTGAGTATCTTAGCCACCTGATCATTCAACATGCAAGCTTAAAAATATTTTATAAAGGTCAACTTCTGTACAGATCAAAACAAAAATATTAACAACAAAAAAACAACTGAATCAAATATCAGCAGAAATTTTGTTTTAAAAAACGTTTTTGACAGAGTGAGGTTTATATTACATTTAAACTAGTATTAAGTAAAAACATTCGTGTAGAGGGATGTGTTAGATACAGGCATTTTCCCCAGAGATTACTTGTACCAGTGTTTGCTTTCACACACTTTGTGATTACGTTAGAACATTTTTTGTATTTTTATAGTAATATGGAAATATTCAGTGAAAAATCTGTTAGTTTGAGCAGTTTCAAAAGCCAATCTTTCATTGGAAATGAACACTGGACCTTTTAGCACTATTAACGGATAGACCTTTTAAGTGTGAACTAAGCTTTCTCTGCATTTTCAAAACATGAGGATTTCTTCAAGAGAGAATCTGAATAACAGAGTAATATCATTAGGAAAACTTTATGGGAAATAGGCTCAAGATTCTTGGTTTGATCATGTGGTTTATTTTTTGCTAGACATAAAATCAAAAAGGTTAAAAACCCTTGATGTTACAAGACAATATATCTTCTAGAGACAAAATCAAGGATGTTCAAAATCCTTGGTATTATCAAACAATAGGTCTTCTTCTAAAGATAAATTCAGGCCAAACATTACATTAATTTTTAATGTAAATTATTCAGAACTTATGTGGATGTTAATCTTTCACTTGTACTGTGTATCTTTTGAAACAAAAGTCCATATCAGAAGCAAAATATAGGAAAATAAAGTTTTTATTTTCAAACAGCTTTAAAGCTACACATAATTAGCAATACAAATTATTTTCCATGAGAACCAATAGTATATTCTAGATAATTAATAAAATATCCAAACAATTTCTTAATCTTTCACATTTTCTATCATAGACTCAAATTAACTGAATAAAAGATTCTTTGGTCAAGCAAATGTTTACTTCCTTTTCACAAAGTACTAACCAACTCACAAATTCAGCAGCATCCTGATCATCCACTTTAATTCATGTTAGGTTTTAATCAAAGTAAGAAAAAAAAACACTAAAGCTTTGACTAGTCAGCACTCAGTTAACGTTATGTTGAAAACCATCACACAACTGATCAGAAATGTTACCTGTAGGCTATACAAAAACAAACAGATTTGATTTAAAAAAAACATTGTCACAAGATTAAGATGAACAGTAATTTTGTTAAACAGTATAGTATCAGCTGCTACTGAAAGATCTATTATTAATAACTGTAAAACATTGTCATTGTGTTTCCTATTAACCATTAATCGTGTCATCTTGAAATTATGGCATAAAACAGAAGAAACTAATTCATCTAGACTAATAGAACTAAATAGGTTTAGGTAATTAAATATACTGGTATCTAGTACACAAACTAAAATTGGTCAAGGCAAACATTTATTATGTTATCATCTCATTCTTTTCTTGTGGAAATAATCTTTCTAATTCATCTAATTTGAGTATTTCCATCTCAAATGTATATATATGGATGCAAAAATTTTCTCCATTTCAAGTCACAATGAAAATATCTGTTAACATTTTTTTTTTTTAGTCTGGTTTGCTTCCCGGTGCAAACTTTAGACATTACCACCATAAAACGGTCCATTTTATTTGATGTGACAAGTGATGTGTGTTGCTTCGTCATTTGCATCAAAGAATACAATCAGTCCCACATCATATAACAATATTAAATATACTCCTGAGAAAAGCAGATATGTGTCATCCATAAAAAGTATTGAGCAGCAAAGTAAGTTCTTTCATTCCTTGTGATCATTTGTGAGACAAAAACCAAGAAGATGGTAGCAAAAGACAATAAAGTCCAAATGAAATGTTAAGGGAAATAAGAGGATACTGGATACGAAAACACAGAAGGAGAGAGAACAACCTGACAATTATAACAAAGATCTTGGTAGAAAGCAAAGAAAAAAATCAAAATTTAAACAAACCTTTTGAATATAGCAGTGCTGGATAGTTCGTTTTTATAGTTTTGACCAAATTTGTAACTCTGTAAATAAAGTGCAAACATTCATAATGTGTTCTCTTGCTATTTCCCTATTTTAATGCAACATTGTAAGCAGTCATGTCATTCACACACACATGGTTTTTCTCATTAAAGTTCTGAAAAACTAAGAGCATGTTTGTTTTTACATCCAAACTTTGTCATTCCCACCAGGGGGGGATCTTGATATAACTCACTCTGACTTACAAATAAAGAGCATGAACGAAATAATTGGATTCTTTTCCTAACATGACATGAATACGAGTATTTTAATACACAAATGACAAAAATGAAATATTTTTGTAGTACAGTTCACTGTTGACACCAAATAAGGTTCATGTCATGGTGAACTGTGGTACAGCTTCATAGGTTTTGCTTATATTCTGTATTTAGTAAGACAATCTTTCCTGTAATCTATTGTCTAACGACATTTACAGTTTGTAACTTAATATTATGGTTTTCTATAATGTATAAAGCATTTGTCTAAACAACATCCATTCCCAACACTACTCTGCATGAGCTGTCACAGAAACTTCCATAACATTTCTTTTTTAAATAAATAATGAACCTGAATGACAATTGTGGAATTACACATACCTAATGAGCATGAAATACTGTTTAACAGCATGTAAGAGTTCCAATAATGATACGTGTTTGACCTACCTTCAGGCAGTTAATTTTAATGAATCAAACAATAGTTGACCATGAGATATTATGAGAGTTTAAAAGCATTTTTGTTTCTTGATTTAAGAAGAAATGCCAAAAGCAAACAAAACATGTAATTATATAGTTCTTTAAATTTCATAAGTGCACCTTTTCTTCTAAAGATAAGCAAAAATATTTAAGAAAACAAACAAAACTGTATACTCTCATAACATTAACAAAGATCATTTTTTTAATAGAAAATACATTTTAACAACAAAATAAATATTTTATAAAAGGTGTACCTTTCACAATCAATATTTGTGTACAGATATTTAAGACAAGATTCACACATACAACAAATCTTATCCTACACAAAATATAAAATACTAGAATAAACTTAATACTTTTTTTTTATAAAATTCATATTGCATATAAACTAATGTCTTTTCTACTTAATAAATTGTTAATTAAAAAAATTATTAGAGTCATAGAACTTTCAAGCTAATACTTTGCATAGAGCTGTTCAAGATGACAGATAATACTAATAGAAAATTCTGTCAATACATCACCATCAGTAGCAGATCTAGAGTTTTCAAAAAAGGGAAGTGCAGTAGCCAGGATGGATGCCATATAATTTCATTACACATTTACATTGATGCACGAAACTTAAACATAATATTATAAATTAGTTGTCTGTAGCTAAGAGATGCAGGAAGTAAAATCTTTTATCAAAATTATTTATTGTTAAAAGGAGTGCACTACATTTAGAGTGTAATGGTGCAACATTAAAAAAAAAAACTAGGGGACACACACCTGTAAATTTGATAATAATCACTGCAATTGGTACTTATGGAAACATATTTTCAGAAGGATCCACTACATTATGAACAAAATTATATTAAACAGAAAATTATTTTACTTATTGAAACAAAAATTTCACAAAATTCAACAATGTATACTGGAGTTGAAAATGTATAAGAAAAAACTAATTCCTACTTTGAATAACATATTTGATAAAATTACTGCCCTCATGGACGGAGAAGAGAGAAAATATTAGCCCTCATCCCCTGTACATTCCTTTGTAAACATTGATTAAACCCATATACAAAAAACTTCATCCCAGTCAACTCTACTTGTTAAGGTCAAACTGCAAAATAAACTATGTAAGCAAACATTATACGGAAATATTTCCTTGTTCTTTCACCATTTATGTAATCCTGAAGTTCAGTCAAACATTAACTTTCAACTATATGAAAAGATTATCTTTTAAATATGATACTGAAATAGATTTATAAAAAAAATAAGACTATCAAATGCTTGTTAAATTTACACAAGAATCACTTAGAACTGCAGTAAAAATATATACTCTTGTATATACTATGTTTTTCCAAACTCAAATACCACAAGTCTTTCCTAAATTCATACTTGAAAACTCTACAGTTAGTATGTCATTATAATTCTGTGTTTAGCACATCTATTGATGTTTTAGTTTTCTATTCTTGGTCACAGGAAAAATATATTAAAACTGTTCATTTACTCTATATGTATGTTTTAATCAATAAGATCGACACAAAATCAAAGACTTTTTATATGCAATTTTGTCAAGTATTGTGCCCAAGTGAGTTATTATTTTTGTACTATAACAAAGTAAAATATGAATTAAAACCTGCCAATCTTTTATTTTACCCTACATGATTTATACAATGACTTTGTAACGATACCATCTTTTTAAGATCACTAAATTTCATCCTTGTACCAATGCAAACACCTACGAACAGCCCTTTCCCAGTTCATCACTACATCTTTGTACTGATCTCTCCAGTTATCGCAAGGTTGGAACAGTTGATCTTCACTCCGTAATTCTTCCAGCTCTTCTATGGAACTCCAAATGCCTACCAACCACAACTCTTAATTACACAATACATCAATAGTAATAATCAATTTCTTTGCAATACCATGGAAAAATCAAAAATGTAGTTTATCTACATTTAGTCTTATTGACTGAATAAGACTTAACCTATAAGTAGTACTTCCAACTTAAAAAAAAAAAAAGGCGAATTTACTATTCATTAAATGCTAATATATCTACTATTTTACTAAAACAAATCAAAGACACAACATGTATTTTACTATGAGACTACTGTCAAACATTAAAAAAATTTAATTAGGAAACTGTAAAGTATTCCTTAGGTACAAAAATATGATTGAAAGAATATACAATGAGATACTGGAAAACAAATGCAATTCAAAGTAAACTTTTTCTTTTTAAACTTGCTAATATTTTTTAATAACGATCAACAATTATACAAACATTTCTAGATTAATTCTTTTACAATTTCTCAATACTAGTGAACACCAATATGAAAAACATTCTGTACCAACTGCTAATCCTGCTAAAAATGCAGCTCCTATGCATGACATGTCCCTCTGCTTTGGTCGATCCACTGGTTGTTCTGTTAAGTCGGCAATCAGCTGAACCAAAAAATCATTGTTGGCCACTCCACCATCAACCCTTTTTGAATATAAACTATTTTAAATTTATGCTTCATATTTTGCAATTAATAGAATTTATGTGCTACAAGGAAAAGATTTACAGTAAGTTAATGCACGTGGCAGCAGGTTTAAAAGAAATGCATACAAGCCTAATGGAAAGTTTTGTTGTTTTTTTTATAACTTCAAGTTGCTTAAAATCTCATTATGGTGTTTTGAAGTATAACAATTAAAAATTACCTATTTTATTTTATTATAACTTATAAGCCCATTTCACTTACTAGAGTATGCGAGAATGACCCAGTAACTGTAAAAGACACATTAAACAGATACCAAACATACAACAACCACTTTCTTTTTTTGAAAGATGTAACTTTTGTATTTAAATTAATCAAAATTTATGAAATGACTCCAAAATTCAAAAATAATTCAGTAATTTATACAAGAAAGTTAGGCTAACAGATATAAACTATATAATGTATCAACTCACTGGTTAAGTCAATAGCATAAAGCCAAAACTGTAGTTTGAAATCTTTACTTCCTCACTGTTTTATAACAATGAATTAAAACTGTGTTTTAGTCATATCACTGACTGACAGAACCAACAAAATTATTTACTGATACTTACATGCAAATCTAATTTTTATGTATTCAAATAATGAAAATCATATAAATACTTAGTTTTCTTAACACTAAATATTATAGGAATTTCTTCAAAAAGTCTTATCATTTACAAGATAATTTGCTTTGTCTGATTTGATTTCTAACTGTTGCTTCCTTAAACTTGAGTCTTATATATGATACTACTATAGAAATATGTGCATGTAGAAAAGCCCTATTATATATACCTTTTAGCATGAAACTATTTTACCATTTAATCAATACCACATTTCTAAAACACTTTCCTTTAAGAACTTTTCTATCATAAAACTATTTTAGGTATTATGAAGACTAATACAAATACTTAACCACTGTCAAACCTCCTACATTTTCCAAGTCTCAATTACTAATTTTCTAACATAAATTTATAATCTTATCCTACAAAGTCAACATATGAATACTTATATTAGTTTACATTTTAAATGTAGTTTAAAGTCTGAAAGGCAAAATTACCAACATGATACACATAGTTTACTTGAATTGGCATATACTGAAATTAAACTTAATGGTCAAATTGCCTCATATGTTCTACCAAGCTCTCAATTTTGTTAGTACCAGAAATTAGTTATACTGCATATCATTTAATGTTGTAAGAGGTTCATTGGCAAATATAATTCCACATTCAGCATGCTTTTAACTAATGACAGACCTTGTTTGTTTTTTTTGCAATTTCATGTCTAATTTGAAATGTACAAAAATACATAAATTTATTTATGCTGATCTTTTCTTGTTTATGCTTAGCTACAAGGTACACTAAAAGGTGTTCATAATCTCTACAAACAGATAACCTGGTTGCTATCCAGTGTTATTTAATGTAGAACTTACTTTGATTCTATAATACTACTAACATATAAGTTACAATTTTTGCCATAAAAATTCAGTTATTTACATGTGCATGGAAATATCTGTTGTGTTTATTGCTTTAAAATGTTTTAAATAGCATATCTTTGTTTAGAAATTAAAATTTTGTCACATTTCTTTTCACAAGTCTTGGTTAAGTCAATTTATGCAGTGTGTAAAAGATATCAACAATTTCATCTTGTGTCTCAGTGAACAATTGCAAAATTAACATAATGACTGTTTTAACTGTAACTAAGATGTACTTACCCAAATGCATCTCAAGAACAGAAAAGGCCCGAGACATGCAGGAAATTTATAAGTTTGATCCTTGATTAATACAGAATGTGTCGTTACACATAAATAACGTTCTAAAACTAGAGAACTAATGTGTGTGCACTACTTTATAACACATTAACAGTAGAATATAAGTTTATGTAACGTACTTAAATAAACATGGATTCATAAATTCATTAAGTGTAGTCCTGTTTAATCCTTAAAGCTACATGCACAGAAATAAGAAACACTCAAGTAAATATTTTCAAACGTTCATTGGACCACACAGATGAGAAAAAGAAAATTCTAGGTTTCTAGCTGTAGTTTTGATAATTTATTCGAAATCTCGTTAGGAAAACATATTTTTAGTGTTAAGCACATTGTGCTTTGCTAAAGTGCATCATCCAGTGTTGTACATTATCAGGTTTAGAATGAAATATGTTTTTATATTAGCATGCTGTTTATATTGAAATTTAATAACACTTACTCAGCTCTGATTACCAGAATTTATTTCCACAAGTACTTCACTGAGATCATGGTAAATGCTTACATTTCCTAAAGATTTATTTAATAATCAAAATGTTAGTTCAGAACAAATGTAACAGAGCACTTCACTTTGATTATTTCTGCCACCTGCATGAGATAACAGGGAAACTGCAAGTTCTTTACTTATTATTAGAAATATCACTAAATACTAATGTAACCAACAGATAACAAAGGATTCTTATTATTAAAGATGAGCAACTAGCAGAATATGTCAGTCAATGAAATCACTCATTGGGCTCATTACATTCAACTAACTGAATGTTCTCATGAGACTTAGAGAGTTGAAATAATTGAAAATAGTAGAAAACTGGAAACTAACTTTGATTACTTGTATATTTTTGTGAGATATGACAACAAAAATCAATTAAGTTAAAACTCCTTTAAATGACTCCAAACTAATAATGAGAAATTATACTGGCAATATTTAAATTACTTGGATAGTTGGAGTAATACAATATACTAAACTTTGTCTGTTATTTTCCTAAACTTAAATCAGTACTTCTTGTGACAGTAATCAGGTTAATTGCTTAGCTCTACTAAGTATTATAGGTAAAAGCATACAAATAGTTTATATAACACTGTGGGACAGGTCAAAATGAACAAGTTTGTAACCTAAAAGTAACCATCAGGATTCCTATAATCTAGCTTAGAGTAAATTTTCTGTATCTTAATAAAATTTGGCAAGCTTTCAGTAAATATTACAAGTCTTTCAAATAAAAAAATCAGATTTCTTTTAATAAAGAATTTTTCACTAAAACTTTCTCCATGCATATATGGAGTTAGAGTGTTGGCAGTTCCAAGTACAAAGTGATTTTCATGTTAAAATTAAAAATATTTTTCTTAATCTGAAAATTGTCCAATCTATAACCTCTAAAAAACTTTCTAAATAAATAAACATTTTCTTTTCTGTAAAACTTTATATTTTTTGTTATTTTCTCTACCATAAAGGCATTCGGTCAATTTGACTGACATTGTAACCACCATAAAACAATACAAAATATCTAATTCTCACTGTTTTTTCTTCTAGAATGACTGCAAGATTTAACAGAAAACTATAGCTGTTCATCCTAAATAGCTTAAAACTTTTTAATAGTATGCATCCTTTTATTCTTTAAGTTTTGTTTCATTGCCATGTATAACTGACAATCCTGTCATACAAGCTGTTAATTACTCGATAACCGTGTAGTTCGTTACTAAACTGAAAGCACGTAAAACACGAGAGGCTCATGAGCATGACTGTAAAGAATATTTATCAGCATTTTTCATTGTTTTATTTAATATCACCTCATAAGTTCCTAATTTTAACATTTCAGTTAATTTTACAGTAATAAATAAAAAGTATACATGAAGGACAAGAAACAGAGTACTTAGGTGGGCCCTCTTTGTGTTATATGTTTCGAACTAATGGTAGTACTATAATAATTAGTTTTTATTTAGTTGAAAATTGCACCTAAGAACAGAGACTAATACTACACACAAAGTAGGCATGTCCTTGTCATAATTTTCCTGGCTTTCTAACTATGCAATAAAAGCCTTTAAAAACATTCAACTAACCTTATCAATGTGAACACAATGAGAAAACATTTTAAAACTAGAAAATAAATGAACATCTTTCTGTGCAAAAAAATTATATGTCACTGAAGAGATTAAAACTTTTGCTTTCTATTGATTGTAAATAATACAATACAAAAAGTTACACAAAATTACTGGAAATTTGTGGAAAAGAGGATGCAACAAATGGTTCTGATTTTTTAACTCATGGATCTGTAATCAAATACAAATGAAAGTTATAAGAGTTGTACTTTGCTGGGTAATGACTGTATTATACTAAATAATTTTCATTACTTTTATACTTTTCAGGAGGGTTGCAAATAACTTAAAGAATAAGAAAAATCTAGACAACAAATGTCACAATTCTTACACTAGGAGAGATTGAGAAGTTTTAAAAATATTTCTTTATAAGATTAAGAGCTTAAACCTTACATCATACTAAACCCATATTTATTAAATTTGTTTTGATGCCATGTTTATTTGCAAAAAACAGAGGAGTTTAAATTTTGAATGTATATCTCTGAAAAGTGATGACATGCCCAAGGCGAGAGAGTTAAACAAGCTTCATTCTGGTCTACAAAAGATAACTTACTCTGATCAGAAGTTAGCATTAATTAAGAAAACAGCAAGCATATTGCTTTCAAAACTGTTAACTCATTATGACATAGTAAAAAAATAAACTTAAGTATATATTGGACAAGTACACAGTAAAACGAAGTAAGTGGATGTTTCTATGCCCTACAGAACTAGTTATTAATAAACTTAGCATCAAACCAAGATGTAGTAAGCATATCTTTAAAACAAAGTTACCGTAAGTAGTTTAGCTGAAAGTTGGCCTCTTCTAGAATCACTTCATACATCTGCTTGATGCGAAATGCTAGAGACTCCAACAAGGCCCTAGTCATGTGAGCTCTGGTGGTTCCATTGCTTATTCCAATAAAACCAGACACAGCTAGATTGTCATTTACAGGAGCCTAAAAATAAATGTGTAAAATGAAAATAAAAATCACTAAAAAAAGTTATTTTGATTAAAAGAAAAAGGTTTATGAACTTTCTTCAAGATTACTATGTAACATACTAAATTAAAAACATGTGTCATTAATGCACTACAGTTAGTAAAACAAAAATACTTACAATATTATACATTGCAACAGCACTTTGTCCTTCAGGAAGCTGCAGTTATTGTATATGGTACATGCTTGTCAACTTAACTGTGAACGTTTTAGAAAATAACTTAAAAAGAAAATTGAAGAAACATGACAGTTATATGTCATGGTACAGCCATGTTCTTCATAATGCCTGAAGAACAAAACATATGCACATAAACTAATGTTAGATTACTAACTTATCCTATCTTGTTAGAATGTTCAGGTGAATGGCACTTTATGCACACGTAGGCAATTGGTCAGATCAAAGACCACCAGATTTAAAGTGCAGCTGTATCTAACTTTAAACTACTAACTAGAGAGAAGGACATCAGCAGCTGCCGAGCATTTTGTAGAGTTCTTTGGAATTGGTAAACATCTTTATAAAGTCCCCACAGTTGAAAGAATGAAGTGCATTCAGCATTGTCACAGTTTGATCCAGAGGTTGGCAGTGTTTTTCTACTATGTACCACTTATCACTATCAAAAACTGTTTGCTTTTCCTTTCTTTTTTTTTTCTAGATCATACTACTTTTATTTTGTGTGTATTGTATGGTTACTTAATCAGTAGATTATAATATGTAAATATGGTATATTTAACACTGTTATAAGTACTCATATGTTAAAAAAAATTTCTTTTTGTGAATTAACATACAACACAATCTCTTCACACATACTGAACCCTGCACTTTTCTATCCAAAGCCTGATGCACCAACAAAAATGCTACATCTAGCTTCCTTTATTATAAAACATTATTACTCTCAATGCTCAAACTCTTTTGAAAGACACCAAAAGGGGGATGTCTCCAATAATTGTAATTTACCCAATAACATTTCAGTATTGAATGGACAGTAAATTCCATTAAGAAAACTAAGTTTTACTTTTTTTTTTAACAGGATGTACTTTTTTTCACCCTAACATGTATTTGTGGCAAAGAATGAATTCAGCAACACCCTATAACTCACATTTAAGAGAATAACTATTACTCTTACAATGTACCCATAGATTTTGGTGCAAGAACCTTTTACTGGATTCTACAGATTTTAAATCATCTCTCTAACTCTGAAATCCAGGGCCAACACACACTCTCCTGGTAGGTAAGTTCACAAAAGAATATAAACCACAGAAAATTAAAGTTGTTACTGTTGATAAAAAGAAGACATATAGAAACACAAATAAAATAAAACAATCAACAGAGCCAGTACAAAGACACAATTCACTGCAATACATTTAAAAAAATATTAATAACAACATGAACTTTACATTAAAGATAAATAGAATAAAGGTACAATAAATAAGTAGACATATTTATCACATCAATAAAAAACCTTCATGAAACCCTAGCACTTTAAACACACAACAGTACATCTTACTCATGGGTAAATGCAGATAAAGAAATCATAACATCAGAATTTCTTGATATAATTTTTTTACAATATTCAGTGGAAAGTTTGTAGTTCATGAAATTCAAATATAAAAGTAAAGAGATATTTGAATAACTACCATGACCAATTAAAACTATCAGTAACAGAGAAAGATAATATACAGAAAAGAGACCATTGACCTTCAAAGCTGTCCCTGCTCGCCCATTCTTGAAAAAAAAAAAAACCCACATAGTAAGTTACATAAATGATGAAAGATTACAATATTTTAAAGTGTACAAAAACAAATTGCTTTTACTTACTTGAAGACCACTGAAGGCTGGCACAAAACACACACCATTTGAATCTGCAAAAAAAACAAGGAGTAGATTAAATTATTACACCTGCACTAATTTGTTTAATTATTCACAATTTTATGTGTGTATAAAAACTGAGTATACAAATTTTAAAAAAGTACTTAGAAATTATGTCTCAAGAAAAAAACAAACTAAGGCAATAAGTGAATTCATTTAATATAATTTGACCACTAATTAAAATCAATATGTACTTACCATTTTTATAAAGTACAAACTACCATTATTCTTGATGACAAGAAACCCACTTGAAATAAAAAATGCATCTCAGAATGGCTGGTGTGGATATTAACACTTTTATTGATAAGCAGATAACACCATTTCAACCTTCCTTATCAATAAAAGTGTTAATATCCATACAGGTGTTCTGAGATACAACCATTATTCTACATTCCAGTACTAAAAAAAAAGTGTCACCACTAAAATGATAAAATAGGTTTTTAATGAAAAATATTTCATCAATAATTGCAATACCAGATACTTAAAATAGCATAACAACAAGTTATTAAATTACACACAAGTTATGAAGATAAAGAGTACAGAGGAATATCTCAAGATTAATACAAAAATCTAGGATTTCCTAACAAAAAGAGATATAAAACAGCTGTTGGTTTATCAAAATGGAGAGAAGTACAATGTAAGCTAGTTATTGAGCATGCTTATAAAATGTTTTAAAAATGTTTACTTAATTTTCACTAAGATGCTTCTAAAGGCAAAAATTGAGGGCCCATACTCGTATTTCATACCTATTACACAACGTAACACAAATTTTGTTCCTAGATAGTATGTGTTATTTCTTAATTGCTTATGTTGTAAAAGTACAGAGAATGGTCATTATTCCCTTCAAAATTAGCTTTTGTGACATGGATAACGAAATTTAGAAATTAACCTATTTTCAATGTAAAAATGGGCAAATTTGCACATTTTCATTTACATAAGGACTGAATAAAACAACATATGAATCAAGATTTACATGTATTTATACTAAAGTTATTCGAAAATGAACAAAAACGTTTAGAAGCGAGTAGGTTTTTGAGGTTTGCGACTAAATCACTTTCATATATCAGCCCCCAAATGTTTTCATTATACGCTCCCAGGTCACAAAAGCAAAGATTGAAGAGAAAAATAGGTTTGTTCCATTTACTTTAAGCATAAGCAATTGGGAAATAACACTTTCTGCCCAGGAACAAGAAAAAAGTAAAAATTTTGTTACACAGTGTTATTTTAAATGTTTTATTACAGAAAGTTTTCCTTTCAATATTTGGTATAAATTGTGACACAAACTCTCCAGTGCTTCTTCCACTACTCAGTATAATAAACTTTGTGATATAATCAATAGAATATTGCAACTAGCTGAAAAAAACAAATGAGGTATCCATCCCACTTTACACAGAAACATGTTTCTAATATTATGATAATTTCACCACTTACTTGGCACTGAATTTGCTAAGTCACTTGTTTGAGCAACATCATCATATAAACCTGAAACATAGGACATAGTTACCAAGTTCTGCATATCTGATTTAATAAAGGATTGTTTTGTTTTCACATTTGTCACAACATTAAACTATGTCACAGTACTTTCTAATTTACAAACAATACTATCATGCAGAAAAGTTAACATTTTGTGAGAAAATAATCTGAGTTTCACAAAAATTATATTTATGGCAACTACTAAATAGAAATAGTGATAATTATAAAGAACTGCTCAATATTCTGCTAAATAGTAACCACTGAAAGACTTAGATTCATATTCTGAAGTAACTGTAACTTTAGCATGCTATTAAAATCTCAGATTACAAAATGAGGCTTTCATGTGCATTAACTTTCAAAAATTGAGACTAACAAAAGATAAACTTGATAGAGTAAGTAACAAAGATGTAGCATATAAAAAATATCTTCTTTAACTGATCTCATTAAAATATATTAAAGGAACAAAAATGTTTATACTTTTTATAAATCCTTGTGAAAAGTTGTTTGAAAAATACATTAATACCTTGTTTTAAGTTATACCACCATTTAGAGATATAGAAGTGACTTGAATTAAAAGCTTTAATACAATATAATGCCAAAATGAATATCAGGTCCACAACAAAGTTCAATTAGTAGCACACTAACTATCTTGTTGGAAGTGTTATTCAATTGTAGTTAAATGTTGAAGCAGTAGTTACAGAGCCCTGAAGTGTCTTATAAAATAAAATGTTTAATTTAGAGAAAAGTTTAATTTTTCTTAAAAAGCCCAAGACATCTTTTGTTTCTAAGTATTAGAGTAAAAAGAAATTATTTCTCAAATTACCTATCTTTTGTCCCCATAACAACACCGTTCCAGCATCGTAGGAGCTTCCTTCAGCCAAGTAGGTCACACTATCCCCTACCTTCCACCCGATAACTGGGTATAAACCTAATGAGAGAAGTACACCGTAAGCAAGATCAATTTCAACCAATTGAGGGCTGTATATCAGTACCTAACATCGATTAACATTGCAATGTTAAAGAGTGTCATCATTTTTAAGAACACTAACAGTAATAAGCATGAATAATTTGGTCTGGACATCATATGTCTGACATATGTAAGCTAATAGTCTTCAATCACTAAACTTCACATTCCCCAAATGAAAACAAACCAATCAAACATGGAACACGACAACAGAAACTAAAAATAATAGCATTTGTTTATTTATTTCTTAATTTTGCTCAAGCTACACAAGGGCTATCTGCACAAGCTGTCCCTAACTTAGCAGTGATAGCCTAGGGTAAAGGAAACTAGTCATCACCACCTACTTCCAACTATTGAACTACTTTTTCACTGAAGTTTGTTTAAAATTAAGCACAAAGCTACACAACTGGTTATGTGTGCTCTGCCCTCTACAAGTACTGAAATCGGTTTTAGCAGCGTGAGTCCACAGACATACCGCTGAGCCATTGGGAGACTTTTCAATAAAGAAAAGTGGAACTGACTGTCACATTATAATACCACCACAGCTGAAAGACAAGCAGGTATAGTGGAACAGGGATTCAAACCTGCAACCCTTAGATTGAGATTTGAGCATCCTAACCATCTGGCCATGCCAAGCCAATCCATACTTTATTCACACCTTATTACCATTAAAGAACAGTAAAAAAACGTGTATACCAACAGGTCTTCTATATACGAGACATTGTAAACAATAAACAATATGGTATTGCAAAAGCCTTGTGTAGGACATTACCTATGTTGTACTCTTTTAATATGTAACATTTTCATTTTGGAAAAAAATACTTTCTTGGGTAAAAAAATATACTTCTGAATTAATCTTGTTTCTTAACAAAATATCTAAAATCAGAAGCTTTTTTTTACATCCTTTCCATAACTATCTGTCCAAGTTACAATCCTTACACAAATACACTTTATTGTAATTTGAAATCAACCACACAATCAATTTATCAAAGCATATAATCTGTTGTAAGGAATGCTAGTGTTTAATACACATCTTAGTTTCACACTATGCAGAAACTTGTATGGTATTATAAATAGTGTTCACTGTTATTGAGAATGAACAATGAACTGATCTGATATCATCATCCATTTGTCTTCAGTTAAAGTCATTCAGTAAGTTCCACATTAGTATAACAGTAGTATTTAACAATGGAAAACTTTATTACCCAAACGTCAAATACAAGGTTAACATTCACTTAGTTTTCATTGGGAAAACCAGGCAAACCAAATTATTTCATTTACTGTCATACACAATGTTGTTTTTGTTGAATCTAGACAAATTTATACATTAATAAACATACTGCATCGCCAGTTGTCTGTATGTTTTGTGAAATTTCAGCAAACCTGCTTCAGATTTACATGAGCTAGATGTCTCTAATTTATAAATTAGAGACTGGTTAGAAGGTAGCTAGTAAACACCACCCACCTCAACTCTTAGGCTACTCAGTGGAATTGACCATCATATTATAACACCACCACAGCTGAACAGGTAAGCACATTAAGTAACAGGACTTGAGCCTACAACCTGCAAATTGCGAGTCAAGTGCCCAAACCGTCAGGCTATTACAGGCTTTTGCACCATCAGGAATTTAATAATGTGTTTATCAAATAATGAAAAAGATTAACAAAACTTTGTGGGTGACAATTTTTTTCAAATGTATCAATATAAAGGAAAACTTACTTTGAGACTTAAGTGAGAATGGCTAATATTATGGTTAACTGGTAAATTAGCCATGAAGATTCTCAGGAAACATGACCACAAAAATATTCAAAACATGTTCACACTTTCTTGTCAGTTATTTAATTCCTGAGAGTCTTATAAAACCCCTTGATCCCTTAGTTGGATGAATCAATATGAATGTTTCAAAAACTTAAACACAAACACTTATTTAGAATGACACAGATTTTCATTTAAGGAAGTGGTTCAAGCCCTCCTTGCTTCCAAACTTCCTAAGATCTCTCATGCTTTATATTAATATTTTGAATGATTCCTTACATTTTAACACCAATTTTCAGGTAAATCAATTACATTAAATTATTTTTTTCAAACCTTTTACTTTATTTCTATTTTGTAAAAGGTTAAATATATGGTTACAGGCATGTCAATTTAGCATAGCTCACCAGGGAAAACATTTCAACAATATTTATGTTTATGACAGTTTCATTCTGAGTTTACTAACTGATTAAGTACATTTTATTACAAGTTACAGCATTTACATTTATAATAACTCTAAACTTTCTTAATGTTAATCTTAAAAATTGTTAAGATTGTGTTAAAGATAACAAGTATTTTGTACACCAAAAGTGAGAACATTTTTATCAAATATTTCATTATTTATTTACTGCATTTATTTGCACTCACATTCTGAACAGTACAAATTCAAGGTGATATTCATATTAAGTATAAAAATACTTTTTCATATTATAGTTTTCAAATTTCATTTGCATAACCCCTAGAATCTCCCACATGAAAACCACAAGTTTTTTTAAAGATAAATTTTATATTTTATTTTTTAACTTTCTCTACCATATTACGAACTGTAGCTGTTATTATTAAGGCATAATACCAAGCAACATCTAAAGTTAAGACAAAGGAAAAGTGTACACACCTTTTAACTTTATGTTGAATAACCTGAAAAGATCTTTTGGTTATCATCTTTATACTTTCATATAAATTATATTTTTAATATTTGATTTCCCTTTTCTCTCTTTAACCTTATCATCTGTTATAACACACAATGAATATGAAAAAAATAAAATTTTACTTAGTACAATAGCAACATAAACCTTTAGTTAAGGAAGTAAACATTTTTATCTTAAGTTGTATGTAATTATTAATCTTTAAAAAATATGAATCCTTAATCACAAGTTCAAGGTTATTAATTATTATAGGTATAAATGTGTTCCTTTATATTGGTTTTAGTTGTTATATAAGTAGGGCTTCTTTGATTTTGCATTTGTTCATATTTATTTTCCTACTGGATTATACATTCCTGGGACTCAGCACATAAAACAAAACAAGATCTCAACATTTAAGAAACCAAATAAACACAGATAAAATAATTAATGATGAAATTAACAAGACAAAACAAAAGTTCATCAACATCAATTTCCTCCAAACTCTGTAGAAAAAATTATATACACACTTACACCTAGATAAACAACAAACAATAAATTCCAATATAAAACAAATTACAAAACCTGCTGCATCCCACATGTTCCCAACATCAGTGAAAAAATAACCAACATTTGGAAAAAACTTATGAAAACACAACATTCCAGTAAACACCAAATTTATTCAAAAGCCATACTATGTAAAAACTACACTGACAAACACAACACCAACATAATTTGTAAAATACAATGCAACAACCACCATGACTTCTATATTAGAGAAACAAGCAGAAAAATGGACACCAGATTCAAAAAACAAAAAAAACACCTTCACATGTTTTTGAACACTGCAAATCAAATAAACACAACATAACCATAGAAAACACCCAGATACTAAGTAGAGAAACAAATATAAACAAACATAAAATCAAAGAAGCCCTACTTATAAAACTACTAAAACCAAAATTAAACCAATATAAAAGAACACCTTCATACTTATAGCAATTAATAACCTAACATCCAACTGCAATGCCCCCTACAATTACATACCCATTTATACTCTCATCCCTAAGACATGTCCAACAACAGTCAATTGCAAACTCTCTTTGTTAACCAGAAGATAACCTAGGAAGGTCGAAACATTGTTCTCTGCTTTAACAGTAAAAGTTTTAATACCCATATCAGCCCTTCTGAAATACATTTTACTACTTCATAAAAGAAAGTCACCATTCAAGAGAACTATTCAGAGACTAAGTACAAATAACTACATTAATTTTTTATTTCAAATAGTAGAAAAAATAAAAATTATATATTTTATTTTTTAGAAACTACAAACTTTTAGGAACATCCTTGCCAAATTTTGAACAATTTCATCTGCTAGTTTTATTTTTGTAATGAAATATGAGAAGAATGACACTACCTACCTTCTCTGATAGAGAAGCTGGGACTAATACAGTTAGAATTGCTAATATTAAATGGATGTTGAATCACTGTGATGTGTTTATAAAGATGTGATGGTGGATTGTTATGTTCTTTGATCCTAACATCCCATTTTGCCTATACAAGTTATAAGAATAAACATTACCTAGGATGATGTTTAATTTGAATCCTCAGTTTCTAACTAAAAGTAACTTTTCTGTTTATTTTGTTGCTGTGTTAGTTTCTAAATATTTACAATGTTTTTGGTTGCATACCTACACAATATGGTATTAGTGTGTCTCGAATTTGTGCATTTCATTTCCTTTATGGAGATTAGGTTGTTTTCCCTTTCTAATCTTCTGTTAACAAGTTTGTTTTCTTAATGGACTGAGGTTCTAGCGAGATCTTTGTGGAAGTGACATTTATTAATACACGTATCATACTGACTGGTTCATACTGCAGGTTACTGCTGTTAACTTGTTATATTTGCACAATTTAAAATGTAGCTTTCATTTTCTTCTTCACAAGTGAATTTGAAGTTAAGATGATTGTAGTAGAAATGACTATTGATGAATGTTGTCTTCAAAATAACAAAACACATTGTCAACATATCTAAACCAGTCTGTACAGATAATGGCCCACTTTCTATTTCATTGATAAACAATTTACATAATCCAGGTGACAGAAGATGTCCTACTTGTATGGTCATCATTAAATGTCATCTATTGTAAGAAATATTGAGAAAGCATTTTTTACAATTAATAAAACATCCAGAAGGACACCTGTGATTAATAATTAAGGCTTATTTTTTAAATTCCCTTAATGTTTCTCTAATTACAAATCATGCATGTTTTTATTCTTTACATATTTTTTGTCACTGCTAATTATCTTTAGTAACAAGAGATCCTGACAAAGAAGGACTTAAAATAATCTGCCATAATTTACAACTTACCCTTGAGTGAGGCATGGGGTTTGTCTCCTGTGTTGATGTTAATAAATGCCCCAGTTCCAATAGTACACTTGACATCACCAACGTCAAAACAACATTCACCAAAAGTGGATGCCTGTTGGTCCCCTATCTAAAATCATTGTTGTTATAATGACAAGTTGAAACTAATTCATTCAAACTAAATATATGACAACTGTCAAAACGACACAATATCATGAGAACTAATAATGCTACTTTAGAGGGAAGTACCAGAGCATTTATAATCTCATTTACTTTGTTAAACTCCCTTTTTGAATAAGAACAAAACAACCAATCATAAATGATTTAAAAATTTACTTCAAAATGGAATTATGCTTCAACAGGTTTTGTAAAGCTTGCATTTTATTTAACATGCTTTGTTTTTCAAGAAGAAACAAAACCTAAACTAAGTTATGTGAAACTAACATTTTCTGGAGAAAAAAAATCAACATTAAAATTATTATATACTGTGTTTAATTTATATTAGTACAAGACTTTAAAAAATATGAAGAAATAATGGTATATTAGGAATTAGTAAAATATAAATACAATACTATGCAATACTTTAATTGTTCATGTGCGATTAAAATCAGCATTATAGAACAATAAACTTTAAACCAAAAACGTCATAATAAAAATGAAACTCAAAATTATGTCTCTCTTATTATTCTTTGTTGTTTTCCTTTCCTTAAGTCAAAAGTCGTTTATGACTTAAAGATGACAACAAGGAATAATAAGAGAGGCTTAACTCAGAAAGCACAATTCTGAGTTTCTGGTTTATATATAAAATAACCTTCCAAGGTGTGAGCTAGGTCTCATTAACAACCAACTTTAATAAAGATCCCGTATTTTAAGTATAGTACTTTTATAACAAATTTATTTCTAACATTTTGTGGTAAAATAAAAACTTCAAGAAATAATTCCACAATTATGATAGTGGCTTCATTTATTTATGCCACCTACAATATTATAAGCTGATACAAGATTACTACAAAGTTTTATGCCTTCTACATTAATTACACTATTACAATGTGTTACAAAACTATGCCTGCCCTTAACCTAATAAATGTGTATCAAAACCTAGCATGATCACAATCATTGCATGCCCAGTCTATTGTTTGTAGGACATAAGAGAAAGTAATCACCTCTATGAACTTAATTTTACCATTTATTTTAAACACAACATCAATAGCTAGAAGCCCAATGATGACATATGGTCAGATCAGAAAGGGCAAAAAAAAAAAAAAAATTCTGGGTCACCCTTTAAGAAGAATAGGTGTTAATCCACATTATGTACTCAGGATAAGGAATAGGTGGTTGGACTCATTCTCTACAAGTACTGAAGTTTGATATTAAATTACACAATAGTGTTACTCACTGTTAGCCTCACAACAACACAACTTGGAGTTCAAGGTACTAATGTTGAAAGTGTACATCTTCAGTGGCTACTCCATTAGACTAGATTTCTACAGAAGCCTACTTTGGACAATCTCAAAATCAATGTAATGAGTTACTAAAGAACACCAGTTAAGATGCATAAAAAAAAAGATGTCCAAATCAAGTCTGTTACGTAAATGAACTAAAACATACAAGGCACCACAAATTTCTTAAAATGACTAGTGCAGTTACAATAAAAGCTACAATAAACAAGGACATTTTTAGGACAATCATAATGAAAAGTATTCACCTCTGTGTTGTCTATAGCTATCAGAATAGAGAAAAAAAAATCCACTTAATAATATTACAAAGATAATATTCGTCTATTAAAGTAATATCAATGGTACTAAACAATGATTTTGGCAACACCAAATAATGAACTGTACATAATAATTTGTCAAGATTGGGCATTAAAGAAAACTACAAAACTGTGGAAGAGGAGACGTAACTAACCAATATTCACAAATATCTCTTCAGTTAACAGCTGTAACTACAAAAACACTTCAGAAAATTAACTGACAACAGTTTGAATTTTCAGACATCTTTGAACAATAGCAAATTAGCATAAGGACGAGTCACCCCCCTCAAAAAAAGTTCACATGTGATACAAAGCTAAAAATAAACTTTAATATAAGGCTTAACGTACAAAGTTAGGCCTGAGTAAAAAAAAAAAAAATGCTGAAAAACTGTAATAAAAGTCAGTTAAAATGAAACACCCGAGCCACAATGGAGGGACACTCCGATAACTCTATGCCACTGAAAAGACATGTCCAGGACCTCAAAATTAATCTTACAAAATACAAAATCTTACTGAAAGTATATTTTATGGAATCAAAGTCCAAACAAAACCTGGAAAATTAAAAGATTTCAGTTCCTAGACAGTAGAAATTATTCAGTAATTCTAAACTATTATGGAATTAGAGGGAAATGTAAAATAGTGTGCTATACTTACTATTGCTGTGATTGGAATACTAGCACCAAATATCTCAGGAGTCGTCTTTCCAAACCAGCCACTAAAGGAAAATAATCAATGTATTATATTCCACAAATACTAAATACTGAAGCTATAGTGAGGGTGAATAGAACTTTTAAAAACAAGAACCTATGCTACCCTTGGAACAACTCTTTTTCCTTACCAATAATATCCAGTCTAGTTTATGATTATGCACTATTTTCCTATGCCACAATTTTCAGTGTAACAAAATTTTGCAAAGAACAGCATATTCAATATTAATCATATATTTTGATAATATTTCCAAAACCCTCCACTGTGCACAGAAATTAGTTGCCAAAACTAAAACCATATTTAAAAGGACCTTGGGCATTGTAATGAAACTGCACCAAAAGACTTGACATATATGTAGCTGAATACTGTTATTATAATTCCAGATTCTTTGTCCATCTTTCTCATCAAACAAGCTGCTAATTTCAAACTACGGCTGGAAGTTTGTAAAACTTAAATCCTAGCAATGTTTGCCCAGTTACGTGTAGTGAATTTAGAAGTAATGTGCGGCATGTTCCTGGAAAAAAAAATTTTGTATTTATTCTCTTTGTGTATTGCAAGTTTTATAAAGAATAACTTAGGTCTACAGTGGCTTCCCATAATTTTTTTTATGACTTTTAATTGTACAAACAAGTTAACATTAAGTATATTATGTTAAGATGCAATAAATCATGCATTACTTTACAAATACAATAAAATTAAGCTCTCTCAGTTTGATTTTATCATTGAAATCTCATTCAATACTTGTTTTCATCTTAAGTTTGCTCTGAAAATTATGATGTATTTAACCCCTGAGCTACCCTATGCATATCTATACATCATGAGTTATACACACAAGTTTCTGTATACTGAAACTCGTATCTCTTAACATTAAACATGAATTATCATCATTATATTTTTCTGTTAGGCTATTAAAAAAAGATAAGTTTTACTAACCCAGAAAATTAAATAAATAAAAAGGCAGGCAGTGTTTTAATATTCCATGACTTCAATACCATTCCCTGCTGAGTTACCAGGACCTCAAACATCATCTACTGCTTTGCTGTTGCCATTGCAGTTCAAACTCACAATTAGAATTTTGTGTAGAAATTCTAGAACTTCATCCATTTCCCCCAGTTTTACTATTCCATGGCTTCAATTCTACTCATTGTTGAGTAGCCAGAACCTCAAATGACATCTTCACTCTTTCTTTTGCCATTGGAATTCAAGTTTAGAATTACAGTTTTGTGTAGAACTTTTAAAGTAGCATTCATTTCCCACAGTTTTGTTTACTCTTCAATGATGTGTAACATAGTTTTGCCAGTTTTCTTTTTTTTTTTTTAATTTGAATTATTACAGGTTTCCCATTAGATCGGGAGGAGAAATAATTTGGGGACTTCATGTTAGCAGTTATTCATGATTTTGACATCTTCTATTGCTCAGATTCAGCTATGCAAAACTAGTTGTTGGAATCTACTTTTGTCTTAGATCATGAAAAAATATACTATACACTTAATGATTTGTTTTACTACTTACTTCTAGAATAATACTATCAATTGTTTGAGTACTATAATAGCTTTGAAATGCTCCTACATGTTTAAAACAACCTTTTTTAACATGCTACACACAAGATGCCATTGCTGCAAATTTAAGTCGAATATGAACATAAGTCTTGAACATGCTACGAGAAAAGATCTAGTTTTGATAAACCTCATATCAATGTTGTTACTACATAAACTTTGAATAAATTCACATTTCCCTCATAATCCTTCCTAATTACCATTAGAATGATAAGCAAGGATACACATAGTTTATTCAAAAACAAGATTTAAGTATTTGCCATGTTTCTTTCTAAAAAAAAATTTCTAAAATACTTGACACAACCTTAAAAGGCCTAAAATTGGGAATAAGTAAAAAAACACGCACAGTGAGGTAAAGATGTACCCTACTATACTGGTGTCAAGAACTAAACTTCCATCTATTTTGGGTTTTAGAATTTGCTATTAACATGTAAAAACCCTAAATATTTAAAAGGTAAAGGGGTAAAGACAGACACACAGACAAGTCAAACTGTTCCTATAGACAGTGTTTTAGTGTTAAGAAGGAAAAAGTTGATGTAATTCAGCAAACCTACATTTCACTTTTACAAGAGTACATCGTGAATAATGTTAAACTAGTGTCAGTAAAACAACCAACATCAGGTCATTTTCACAAGATCCATGTAACACAGTAATCAATTCATAGATACCTATTTTAAGTTCATAAGCCAGAAAGTGAATGTGTAGTTTCTATAAAATTTTATAAAAAGGCCTCATTTTAAATTTTTAATTAACAAGAGTTTCAAAAAACAATACAAATATTTTTCACTATCTTTCAGCCATCTTAAAACCTAACCTGAATAAAACACAACGTTGGTGAAAAGTCACAATAAACCAACATTCAACCACTTACTTTTCAGAAAATCCACATTCAAAAACATGGATTTTCCATTATGTTATCATGCTACAGTCACTAGGCTGAAAAAAATTAAAATTTTTAGACCTGTTAAGCTTATCAGTAGCTAAACACTTTTAACTTTTAAAAAATTATTTTATTTGAGCAATAGAGCATAAATTTCATAGGTTTTTCCATTTTCTCTTTCCGAACCCTTATCTTAAACTATGTATTAAGTGCACTAAGAAATGCATACTTTAATTTTTCATAATCACTAAAAAAAAAAAAAGTGTGTCAGTTCTCCACCTTGTTTATAAAATCAATAAAAACACAAAATAGTTTAACATATATAAAGGAGAAAGTTTAGAAGGTGATACTACAATAACAGTTTATAACATCTTGAAAGTTAAAAAATAAATATTTTAAGATTTTATTTCTAATGAAAAGTTATAGAATCATTCCAGATTTCCTATAGCTCAAAAAAATAACAAAAAACAACATCCTGTAATGTTGAGAATAACTGCTTTGGAAAGTTATATACTGGTTAAAGGTTTAAACCAATGGACTTTGGCTGATTCTGGTCAATGTCACTGACAGCAGATTTGTATTAACAAGCCAATGACTTGCTAGATCTAGCATGATGGAGTTGGGTAAATTTCTCAACTGTTACAAGGTAAAGAAAACTGTCAATTACTTGCTCCAAAACTTTTTGCTGGAAACTCAAATCAGCTAATTCACAAATAATCAACACATTTTTATACACAATCTTGCAAACAATGAAAGAATAAGATATATAAAAGCACTCTATGTGCACCATAATAAAATACAATAAAACTAAAAAAATACTTCAACTAAAACAAGTATCGGTTATCAGGAGAGAAAAAAAATATTACATGGATTACCTCTCGTACACACACACACACACACATTCACTAATCTACTCAAACCTCCAAGATCACAAAAATGTTGAATCCAACAGAATTTCAAACACAATTGAGAATTAACTGCTTCATTTATTTCAATTTATATATTAACAATTCAGTTTATTTTTTCTCAAAACAAATCAATTTTCCATTTTCTTGCTTATTAATCTAATCCCAGCTAATAAATATTCAATAAGGGTAGTTTAAGTGTCAATAAATATTTGAAACTTTGCTTCTTATTTGTTAATAATTTTTATTTCATTACTGTTCTTTTCCCATACTTTTACCAGGTTTCTAGAACAACTGAATCGAGCCACATGTGGAAAAAACAATCCAATAGTACATGGTTTTACTACTTAATAATAATTGCTTTGACTTGTTATCTGGTGCCAAAAGTTAAAAACAGACATATTCTGAATACGTATAACGTTTACAACTAAAATGTTGATTGAGTAACAACTAAATATTCCTCACCTTGTATCTTTCACAACTGGCAACAGGGAAGGAGGAATGTTCAACATGTTGATACACCAACCTGCCCAGCACATCTGGCAAAAGAATACAGTATATCAATTTATATTACACACTTCCGTTTACCCATACAAAAGTTTCAGGTAAAGTATGTCTTACGCATCTATAAAAAAACACAAAAAACTATAGATTGACTAACTGTCATGATTACAAAATAATTTTGTAGGCATATCCTAAAAACAGATATAATGACTAAAAAGTGTACATTACATTGCAATATACCAGAATGGTATCAAGAAGAGAGCAATCATGATATTAAAATGAATTCATTGAATTGTAATTAATTTAGTCAGCAACTGTCTTTTAGTTCTGGAGGATTTTAGATATTAAATACCCATACAAATAAAATATTTTTAGAAAAAAAATGCCCAGAAATGTCTTCAAGAAAAGATTAAAACATGAAATAACTAATGGATTGAAAAATTTAAATTTTAGTTGTTTGGGGTATTAGGAAGAGAATAAACCTTAAATAGCTTAATCAAAGATGAAACATGATATTTTCCAGGCAGATATTTGGTGCTGTTAATATAACACAAATAGTATAATAATATTAAGACAAAATACAGTCAAATGACCAATTTGTGACTATTATACAGGGAAAGCTGCACAAATAAAACTCAATATATAACATCTGGAATGATTCCATACCACTTATTCCATAATCAATTTATGTTTCACTAAACCTGCAACAGAATTTTAAGTTAGATCTGTGTATTAAAAAGGAAAAATATCTTTTATTTAAAATAAATTGTTACACTAATCTGAGCCACTTGCAAATAATTTATTGCCACATTAGAAAATTACATACATTATGTCAACTTAAGTTACCATCACATAAAAAACATATACATATTTTGCATTTCACCCCCCAGCATCTTTGAGTCCCACCAGCTTTTTATTTAAGTGATTAACGAAGCATAGGACGTAGTAAAACCTCACGTGTTTCTGGTGATACTGAAATGTTTATGAATTAGAAATGTAGATGACAAATTCTTCAGTTTGCATACACTCCAAGTACAAATAAATTAAATTTATATAGAGATCTTTCTGCTGTAGTATGTTTAGTAACAAACAGAACAAAGATTATTCCTAAAATATAACAATAATGCCATTTTAGTTGCTAAAATATGAAAAGCCAAAAACAGTCCTCAGTATGACAACATATTATACAAAACATGATGGATAAACACATTCTACTGAATAAAACACCTCATTCTATACTTTTAGTGAGCTTACTTGAACAGGTTTGTGTAAATGGAATATATAAACAATTCATACCAACTACACATCACACATTACTTTCTGGTTTTTGTTTTTAGCTATACAAAATCTCTGTATTACACATTCATTTAGAAATGTTTAATTATTGGAATGAAATGATGAATAAATTTACTTTAACAGGTCACACAGAATTACAGAAATATGTTATGTATATGTAATCTGACAAGCTCATTTAATGATCTCACTTCAGACTCAGTCAAATCACCTGAATTTATGACCCCAAGCTGTCCTTCTAACATGTTTTGTACATCTTTAAAAAAACTTTTGCAAGCTTTCAGTATTCATTAAGTCTTCAGCAGACAAAAAACAATTTTTAAATGAAGTATTTTCACAAAATATTCCTCCACAAATATACAAAGTCAAAGTGTTGACATCTCTGAAAGTGAAGTGATTTCCATTTAGAGATAAAAAGTACTTTTCTTCATTAAAAAAAAACCCTCAATTTTAGTTGCTTTGTCTCTAAATAAATTTTTTTTTTCTCAGTAAAAGTTTATATTTTGTTAATTTGCTACTCTAACTCTTAAGAGATTAGTCAATTATGCCAATCTTGTAAGCAACAAAAGAAATAAATTTAAAGTATCCATTTCTCTTTCTAGAATAACTTCAAACTGTAACACAAACTACAACTGTTTATTTATTATAAACAGTGTTAAACTCATAACAATATACATCCATTTCTCCACTTAAATATTTGTTTTATTGCTCTTTGAAACATATGCAATTAATATTCTTACCACACAAGTTGTAAATAACTGGGGAAAACATCTAGTGTATGTTATGTTACCCAATAAAATTGCAAAACACAAGGTCCAAGCGAGTTCCTTGCAAGCACATTTTGTGAAAACTTATTTTATCTAACCTACAGAATTCCTAATTTTTACATCTACGTTACTTTTATAAAGAATAATTAAAAACATCCAAAAAATATAGTACTTACCTGGGTCTTCTTATCCTGTTAATGTAACTTAACCTTTTTTTTTATATATATATAATGATACTACTGAAGGAAATATTTTTATTTAATTAAATATTGTACTGGAGAATACGTAATAATTACATCCAAAAAGGTAGGCAATATTATTTAGCTACTACAATTTTTCTGGCTTTCCAACTCTGTAACGAGAACCATTAAACATTCAGCAAAACTCATCAATGTTTCCTATGGGAATAGTTTGAGCTGCAGGTGAAACGGAATTTTCTGTACCATAAATGATGTAATATAATGCTTCCTTTGACAGATTAAAACCTTGGCTTTCTACTCATTATATGCATTTATATATATTATTTGTCAGAAAGAACTAATTGCAAACTGATTAAAAAGGGGACATAGCAGGTGTGCATAGCAAGAGAGGCCTGAGTTTCTAGTTTAATGCTCTGTAAACAAATAAGATGGAAGGCTATAAAAATTATACTTTCCCAAGTGATAACAACATTATAATGGTAATTGTTAAATTTTGTACTTCTCAGAAAGGGAAAAATAAATTAGAGAAGAAAAGATACCTAGAGAGCAAATGTCAGAATTCTCCTACTATGGGAAGTTTAGTTTTTTTTTTTTTTTTTTTTAATATTACCTTATAACATTAAGAACTTATGTAATACTAAGTGTGGATTATTTACTATATTTTGTTGCCAATCTAATTCACATATCTTCATAATACAGTACTTCAATTAATTTTTTAATTAACTCACCAAAACCTCATCACATGAGCTGAAAAGGATTTTCATAGTAAGTGTGTTGATCTATTTTCCATATCTTGAATAATTACCTGGAAGGGATCATACATTCCACTAATTGAAGCACATGAGCTGTCAGTAGCATGAGTTCTGCCTCCAGTCAGTTTCCACATCAACCAGGTATCCAATGTTCCAAACATGGCTTGTCCTTCCACTGCTCTTTCTCGAATCTTAACAACGTGCACACAGATTGCTTGATTTTATTTTTTACGAACACCATACTATTTTTATCAATACAATATTTAGCAATCACAATTTCAAAATAACTATCTTGTATGAATCATGTCTTGCAAAAAAAGAACAATTTTGCACAATACCAAATTTTAAAAAAACAACATATTAACTATTGTCTCAAACTCCTAAAACAAGATATATACCACACCATTTTTATCAATACAATATTTAGTAATCACAATTTCAAAATAACTATCTGGTATGAAATCATATCTTGCAAAAAAAAGAACAATTTTGCACAATACTAAATTAAAAAAAAAACATTAACTATTGTCTCAAACTCCTAAAACAAGATATATTTGTTTGTTTTATTAAATATTGCATAAAGTTACTCATGCCATCCAAAATTATTGAAATAATAAACTAGAGGAAAGGCAGCTAGTTGACACCATTTACTGACAACTGTTGGGTTAATCTTTCCCAACAGATAATGGGATTGACCATCATACTATAATGACTCCAAGGTCAAAAGAGCAAGCATGTCCAGTGGCTGGAAAAATAATTAAAGCTATACATGTTTTGTTATTTGCCATGCTATCAGCGTAAAAAAACAACATAACTTGATAAAACTGGAAAAAGTACACATACAGAAATATGTTTAGTCACTTAATTCTTTAATATAATTTACACTCTACCAAAGTTCTTAGTTTTTAGAATATTCAAAACTAATCAGACATTAGCTACATATCAAAATAATAAAAAACATACCACTGGAATGTGCTGTAACATCCAAAGCAGTCTCATGACAACCTGGAATGAAAGAACTTTATATCTATTATGTTCAAATCATTTATCAGATTCTTTTATAAAACATAGTTACAAATATTTTTTTTTCTTTTATAACCATATCAACTCTCAGAAATACACACATGTAGAGTTTCTACATATCTGATTGAAACAAAAAGTATTTTTACGTGACAATTTTTCCATAGCTTTAATCTGTTGAATGCCAAGTATTTCAGCTGCTACGGCAACTCTGAACCAAGTTCAAAATACAACCCTAATGCTTCTTTATTTTGTAACTTTTTTCAGACACCATTTTGGATAAAAAGTGGAACAATTTGTAAGTAGGTCAAATGCATGTATGATGTTGACATATAGCATTGAAGTTAGGTATTATTGAGAACGAATTAACTTGTCCGTAGCACTGTGTTACCGATCGGCTTGGACTAGTTATCTTGTCTACGGCACTGAACAGGTTAAAAATTCGGTACAAAGTGATTCTGTAACTTACCCTTTAACATCTCGAAAATAACTGTACCTGATGGTGAAACAAATGCATGCTAAATTTTCACACATTACACTTATAGTTATTGTTTCCCATTTTTCTTTTGTACAAGTTTTTTGTTGGTTTTTTAGCATTATTTCTATTATTTTACTATAGACAGTCTTCAAAATTTAGAAAACTGAGTAAAGTTTGTTTGCAAAAAACATGTTACAAGGAGAGATGAGCATTTTTCTTCACATTAACATACACACAGGTAGCTTTAAATTGGACTTCTCTAGCAATTTTAAGAAACACTTCCTGTTCAGTTTTCACTTTTCATATTATTATTGAAAATCAAAATAACCTGTCCCAAGTAGGGCTGGAATGATTTTCCCCCCTTCATTTACCTGATTTAACTTTATAAGCTTAACAATCCCTCTCCACACCACTTATACCTCTTTCTCTTTCAAACTTGACGTGCATATGCAGAAAATGTTGATAAAGATGGATAAGAGTCTACTTGTAGGAAAGCTTGAAAGCAAAGAATATTGAATTAGGCCTTAATATTTGTAATATTTATTTTCAGATGTCTTTATAAAAATTGTTTTAAGGACAAGACAGTGTACTGCAAATGTATAACTTTCAGAAAAATGAGTACAACAGTATATGATATTATATAAACTTAGTAACTTACAATAATGTGTCATTAATTAGGGCAAAGTTAATTAGCTTTTACAAGTAGCCTTTACTAATATCACACACACACACACACAAAACAAAGTTCGAGAGTGCTTAATCCTATCATACAAGTGCTCACCTGCATATCAAACCTAAGGAAAATTAATTTTAAATACATTCAAGTTGTATATTATTGATATATACTTTAGAATTGATGTTTCATAATTTCACAAGATTTTTTTGTTGTAATTTGAAAGACAAAAGTTTTTAAATGCTCCAACTTTCATTTCTGCTCTTTTCAAAGTCTTATCTGGAAGCAGCCACTAATATGTTTTTCTCTCTCCTTTCAAAATTGCAGGTTTATACTTCCTAAAAACCTACTGTCCTTTGAAACTATATTTATGTCTTGTGCTGAATCCCCTGCTATTTATGATTTAAATTAATGATATAAACTCTCAAATGACCAACAAAATTTTCAAGTTTACAGATGGCATTAAGATTTTTGAGGTGGCTAACTGTATCAAAGATGCTGCAGACTTACAGGGAGATTTAGATCATTCAATGCATTGTCTTACATTTAACAATCTAAAATGTAAGGCAATGCAAGTAGGTTTTCACAGTTCATGTTACTGTTACTAATTAAATGGTTATACATTAAATACTGAGGTTGAAAAAAAAATATCTTAGCGTTATGATCTAAAACAATCACTGAAGTCATCTTTATTGTAGCTAGCAATAGGGCTAATAGAAGTTTGGGTAGCATTTAGAGAAATATTGAATACAGGACAAGGAATATTATCATTTCACTATACAGATCACTTGTAAGGCCCCATTTAGAGCACTTTGTACAGTTTTGAGCTTCCTTCCTCAAGAAGGTTTGTTTATTTGTATTTTAATTTTGTGCAAAGCTGCACGAGGGCTATCTGTGCTAGTTGTACCTAATTTAGCAATGCACTTGGTTTGTCCTAAGAGGACAGACTAAAATCTCTAAACCTGTTTTCTCTGGAGAGGAGAAGGGTCAGAGGGAATTTGCTTGAAGTGTTTAAGATTATTAAGGGTGTTGATAATATAGATCCATCATATGTTTTTATGTTTAGCAGAGAAAACAATAGGAGAAGGGGTCATAAATATAAATTTTGACAATATGGGGGTTATGTGGAGTTTAGACAGTATTAGTTTTCAAACAGGGTGCATGGCTTTTAGAATGAGCTGCCTTCAAGGGTGAGGAAGGCAGAAACTTTAGTCAAGTTCAAGAAAATATGGGATGAGAACATGAGTAGTAAGGGGTGTTTATAGTTGGAAAGGATATCCTTGATGGGCTGGTAAGTTCCTTTTTTGTCCCTTCATAATTCTATAAATTTTCAGTTTATTTTCTTTATCTATTAGTGATTTTATTACTGCACACTTCAATTCTCTTAATCGTATGATATCATATGGTTGGTACAGGTAACATTTAAAATGACTGTATAGATCATATTCTAATCTATTTAATTCAATGTAAAATTAAAACAAAAAGTTAACATAGTAATGCATAAATTTCACGAGATAGTGACTAGGCCTACCCACTGAAAACATGAACAAAGGAACCAGGTGGGAAGTTTAGAACAAACTTTTGCAACTCTGTGAATTATTTTACAGATTTTTATCTATTTGTCATTCCTGAAAACTTTCATATTATTGCAGCTGCTGAAAGCTATAGAAAAATAATAGATTTGCATTCACTAAATGTACAAACTTTCCATGGCCAAGTACATTTTTTTGCAATAAATATGGAGTTGTTTTTTTTACCCAAGTGTAACCTATGAAGGTTCAAGAGAATATTTATTTTATCCATTTCAATAACAAATATTTATGTTACACATGACAACACTACTACACACTAAAAATGTAGCAGCTAACTTTTTTAACTTCTATTCAGCAAAAGCAGCAATTTAAAAATACAACAACAACCTGTATTACATATCGGGTTGTTTTAAATTTGTATAATGCTACATGAGGACTATCCATGCTAGCTGTCCTTATATTTAGCAGTGATAGATTAGAGGGAAAGCAACTAGTCAACACTACCCACCACCTACTCTTGGACTACTCTTTCACCAACAAATAGTGAGATTGTCCATCACATTGTAATGGTGCCATAGCTGAAACGGATGAGCATATTTAGTGTGATGAAGATTTGAACCTGCAATGCACAGATGATTGCAAGTCAAGAGCTCTAACTACTAAGTCATTAGATGCAGGTTTAGGATAAATACTTGTAATTTTCTGTTATATTCTTCAGATATTTTAGAAAGCAAAAAAGATAGTTTAATTTTATTTTATGAAATTAACCAAGCATGTATGGTAATAATATATTTGATTAACAAAGTTTTCTCAGTTTCAAAAACAAACTTACCATTCCAGTTTGGAAATACAATATACTGGCTGCTAAGAAACGTTTCCGTCTGGTGAAAAAGTACAGAAGTTGAGCTCCACCTCTCAAACACTAGACATTGAGAGTCAAACACTAAATATTTAACAGTCAGGAAACATTCAACATACAATTATTACATTCAAGTCTGTCTACAAACAAATTATTCTCAGATGTCTTTTGGAAGTTAATAACATTAAACATTTCTTAAAATAAGAAATATTACTTCTGAAATTAAAAACTGCAAAACACTCATTAAAAGATCTCTACAATAGTTATATATTAAAAACACAAACTTATTAACAGATAGTTTAATAAAATGTTTAAAACTAGAAAAGAATATTCTCACTAAAATGTAATGTTTTTTTCAAATGAGACACAAGATTCGAGTACTTTTGAATAGCTCATTATTTTTCTTCAGTGAAAGAAGAGATAGCTCACATTCAGTAAGCATGGACTGTAGTCCACAAGTGGAATACAAATTCTTCTTAAAAAGCTAACAGCACAGGATTCTGTATGATAACTTCTTAATCAGAAATCATAAAAATGTATTTATTTCACTAATTTGCAGTTTTATCCAATAAGACTAAAAGATGTCTAATAATATAGAAAACATGAATAAAAATAGTTATTATATTAAACACCTAAAATGACAGTTGGCTGTAAAATGCATGATGTGTGTTACCAAAAACAAACATGTATATACATGTAGAGAACATTCAAGATAATATATAAAACACGAGAATAATAGTTTTATCTAAAAAACAAACCAAATGAAAAAAGAAGACAAAGCAATAGTTAGATATACTAATATCATCTATAACAATAGTTAGGTAATAAAACTTGGCAAATGATACAAAAACACAGCTGTATAAAGCATGCAAGATAAAAAAATCACATAAAATGATAGTTTGGTATGATAAAAACTAAACACTATGACTAACTTTTTACAACATATCAAAGCATGTTCAGAAATATTAAAACACTGGTTAGGTGTTGCAAACACACCAAAGGATGCATTGAAGGTGAAAAAATGTCATTTAGATGTATAAAATAAGCAAACCAATATATACAGTTAAAGATTATGACAAATCATAAAGCAAAATATGTAAAACATTTAAAAGAGCAATGTCAGAAACACAGTGAACGATATAAAAGTTTTCAAAATGACAGAGAAAACACATACACACGAGAATTATATAAAACAGGTAAAGCAATAGTTAGGTATAGAAAATACACAAAACTGCAAGTAGCAAAAGAAAACATAAATCAGTGTAGAAAAAAATAAAGCAAAATTATCTAAAAAAAAAAACAACTAAAGAGAAAGTTATCAGTGTGAAACATAAAATGGAATAGAAAATAATAATGAACTATGGAATGGATAATAGGTAATAGAAAACAGTAACTAGGGATAGCAAAAGAAACAGTACATACCTGCCAAATAAGAGAGAGAATGCCTGTTAGTGAGCCAGAATTTGTGAAAGTCAAATAATGATTAATTTTTAAACTTTTTTTTTTACCTTTCTAAAACTTTTAGTTCTTATTACACAAGTTAACTTACTATGCATTAAATTCTCTTATTTAATGGAACATTAACCCTATAATGATGGCACCATTTTTAAAATCTGTGTATGTCACAGAATTAAATTCAAAATTTAAACTATTTTATAATCAATGTATTTTAATTAAATAATTTTTTATCATAGATTAAAATTCACAGTTTTATATTATCTCAGTTTTTATTTCTTTATTTTCAAAGAAACCTCTAAAACCATAATATTTCAGATTGTTGTCACTTGATACAAAATACTGAACTTCAGAGCCAATATACTAGAAACAAATGTGCAATACAGATGTATGCTTGCAGACATTCACATTATAAATATATAGCTTGTTTACGAGTAACTCGAGTCAAATTCTAAGAACCAATATTAGAGAAAAATTCTGTACAAATTATTTCAGTGCAGATCAGTCAATGCCCACTTCCAAAGTTGAAGCTGTATTTCTAAGTGACGCTTTTAACTTGAATGGCTTATAACCAATAGAAAGAACAGATTTCCCATTGGAACATCACCACATTAACAGTAAATGCAGACACACATCTGTTTTGTTACAAAGGTGAAATGAAGCTTAGACCACAGTTGAGTACTTGGTCCCTTACACTTGGCTATTTTTTCTCACCTCACATGTATTAGTTTGATAGATAGTTAAATTCCATTTATGTTTTACTTCTATATTTCAGTTAATTATAAAATATTTGTTTTAAAACTGGTATTTGAAATGTTTAATGACATTTTAAAGTTTATTCTATGATTTGCTTTGATCAACAGGTATTCATAAAGTGAATACAAGTACTATTCTGTTGGAGACAACCATCTCTGTCGATGTTAATGTTATATTGCCCACAGACACCTATTGATGCATGTGTTGGCACAAATAAGACAATGAAAGGAAAAATAAAACATTAAAAATAAACTAAAAAGTGAAAATGTAAAGGTGTGAAATTACACATAATCCAAATAAGTTGTTTTTGGGTTATTCAATGAAAAGATAATAGATATGTATATATATTTCCAATTGTTAACTTTTAATAGTTTATTGCACTGTACATCGATGATAATAGCTACAGTTATTGATGGTGTAGAGAAGATAAATAAAACAAACAATTATCCCGAAAAACTTTTGACAATGATTTAAGAGATTCTAGAAAATATAAAAGTTAAATGTGAAAACTGTAAGATAAAAGAATATTTTTATACTTAACATGAAAGTCACACACATTGCAACTGAAATAATGAGACCAAGCACCAGCTACATTAAATAACAAATGTTTGATAGAAATAGTAGAAAAAAGTTGGGGAATTTAATAAGCAAGCACACAATTATTAAAATTAATAATTTAACACTAAATTACAAATATTTGTTAAATAAGCTTTCTCAGTAATAAACAGCTTTATTAAAGATTGCAAAAACATGCTGATCAAACAAGGAAAAATTTAAATGGAATTATTTATCCACACATATAAATTATTATTCACATTGAATAAACTTGTTCCTCATTTATCTGAGTGCAGTTGTACCTTCACTTGAAAACTTTGATGGAGTTTCCAAAACCAATGATATAACTCACTTTAAAAAAAAAAAAAAAGGCTTGGACAACAAGTGTCACAATTATATCACCAAAATACTCAAGTTTTTAGTTACCTCATGCAAGCATATTTCTAATTACTAACAGATCACATTACCTACAGGCCAGCTGCGATGAGCAGGAACTTTAAAAGTAAAGGTACTTTTAAGTACCTAACTTATTCCTACAAATGTAGGTGTTTGACACAAGGATCTGGCACTACAGAAGGCTTTTAAGTCTCTGCAGGCACCAATCAGACCAAATAAGGACGTTTAACCAAATGTTTACTGGGTATTCATTTCAGCATGGGGTAAAAAAGGTTGGTGTGCATGCATTACAGCTGGGAACTGTTCACCATGAGCATTTCAGACACTATAAAAGCTAGTTTCAAGCCATTTTTAAGAAAACAAAATCAGAAATAAAGTTTATCATCTGTTAGTAGTTTAGTGTTTATTTGTTACATGTTGTATTAGAAGGAACAAATTAACTACTAGCTTGTGAAGATTTGAATGGTTAAAAAGTTAACTGATCCAAACAGACTTATTACAGAATGACCATTTAAAATTAAGGAAATAATGGTTATGGCAATTTATGAATCAGTGTAGACAAGCAAAATTGTTCTTTGTCTTAATAAACTCAATAAATGTTATGTATATATATATATATATATGAAGCCTTTGTCTCTTGATTCTAACTCTTATTATAAATGCTGGATAAATTTAAGTCACAAATTAAAAATTTGTCCACACATGAAATAATTGACATAACTGCTGTCTTGACAGTTTAAGAACTATTATCCTAAAGGAACAATTTTCTCCAACCTTAAATTTGTAAGATAAAAAGTAAGAATAAATAGGTGTATAGTTGCAAGTAAACTAGGTACTATTTAGGTGGATGTGAAGAACATACAGAGCTTGGAAATGGCTATGAGAGTTGATGTTAACCCTATCTTGGCATCACACATTGTTCACAAGACAGTGCTAAAGCTCCTACATATAAATATTTTTGCATTTTCTTAACATGCATCTGATGTCTGTAAGTATGGCAACAAAAAATGGTTCTTTTGGCTCAACATAAAAGATTAGAAGAAAGCTTCATGTGAGAATCACACATGACATTTTAAAGTGCATGTGAAAGATGGCAGACTGTTACTTTCACTCAAGAGAAAATGTAAGCCTAAAATGTTTAGTTGCTAAAACCATCTACTCCACTCTGTTTTACTAATACTAGAATAATATGCTTCACTCATACCTACTTAATTAAGTAGGTCAAATAAACATATCTAAAGAAAACATTAAATGTACTAAAACAGGAAAAAGGTTAAAAACTGAGCTAGGAGACACAAAAATCAGACTAAAAATTATCACCATTGAAAAAGAAAAACCATAATTAACACTCCATATGCAAACAGTCAGAACATATAATCACACTTGTCTGACAAAGTGCATCTAAGGAAATAACCATAGCTTTCCCATAAATTTATGGTAAAACTTACAAGGACATAGGATGTTTCTAAGATGTTGTTGGCAGAATATCATATTTGTGATATGCTCAAAAAGAAAACACCTTGAAATTAATGATGTATGTACAGGAGGATCAAATTAACCAAACAATGACATTTAGAGTATTTTATATTTATATTAAACAATTTTATTATAAAGATACATCAACAACCTTCACATTAGTTTATAATTCAAATTTTAATGCCATACAAGTTTTGATTACTTAATTTAAAAACATTTAAATAAATTTTCAATCTTCACTTCTTTGTGTCACATAATGCCATTCTGCTCTAATTCTCCACTCTAGATTTCCTTTCTTTATACATTTTTTTAAAATGTCCACCAATTATATACACCAACCATCAAAAATAACAGGCCAAATCTTAAAATATACACCTCCCACCTTTTCTATTTTCCAAGATAATACACTTGTTATACCTATAACAGAAGCTCCTTCCAACTTTTCACATTTTTAGACATTTCTTATTTACCTACACTTAAAGTGTGTGTGTTTTCTCATATCAAAGCCACATTGGGCTATCTGCTGAGTCCACCGAAGGGAATCTAACCCTTGATTTTAGCATTGTACACCCATAGACTTACCGCTGTACCAGCAGGAGACCTCACACTTAGAAGTCAATGGTATCATTTTATAGTGAATAGAAATTCCATTTTGTGAACCATACAACTATGAATCTTTATGTTAATTTATTACAGTAAAAAGAAAATTTCCTGAGCAGATACTGAGGTAAATAACAAAATATGTAGCATTTCTTATAAGTCAGTTAGAAAGCCAGATAAATTATAATACTTTTGAGAGTATTGCTGTTTGTGTTTAGAATACATGCCTTAAAGCGACATTAACCATTTTTTGAACAACCAACTTAGTAAGATAAATTTAAGGTTAATGAAAACAAGCTTCTGGCAACAAAAATATCTAATTCCTGAAGTGTTAAGTTTCCTTTTATATATGTAAAAACAGCTCGTTTGTGTTGAGAAAACTTTTTATGTAGAGGAGTGAACAATGTTTTGACCATCATCGGTCATCGTCAGTTCACAAAGAAAGAAAGAGGTAACTGACCACATGTTTAAAAGGAGTTGCATGACTGAGTGTTGGAATGTAGAGGGGCATGCTTAGATGTTTGAATATATAATTTTATATTATTTTTAATATAGGTATAAAGGTGTTTCTTTGTATTGGTTTATTTTGGGTTTAAGTTATTGTATAAGTAAGGCTTCTTTAATTTTGCATTTGTTTATGTTTGTTTCTTTATTTAGTATTTGAGTGTTTTCTATGGTTATGTTGTATTTATTTGACTTGCAGTGTTCGAAAACATGTGAAGGTGACTTTTTATGTTCTTTGAACCTGGTTTCCATTTTTCTACTTGTTTCTCCAATATAGAAGTCGTGGCAGTTATCACATTGTATAGTATATCACATTTACACAGTGTAGACCTCAGTTTTGTGCCTGGTTTTTGAATAAATTTGGTATTAACTGGAATGTCATATTTTGTTACTAGTTTTTGCCAAATGTTGGTTATTTTTCTGCTGATGTTGGGAATATATGGTATGCAGCAGTATATGGTTTCGTGATTTTTTTATTTGTGAGATATATTTACTTTTGTTAGTTGATTTTGCTTTCTATCCAGGTGTGTGCATATGTTTTCTACGGTTATTGATGTTGATGAAGTATTGTTTTATTTTGTCTAATTCATCGTTGCAAGATAGCCTTAGAACTCTATATCCGAGACCCTAACCCATCTATTGATATTCCCAGCAACCCTCATAGAATTCACCATGATGAAAACAAACTTCATGTTCAACAACCACAACTATATACAAACAAATGGCCTAAGCATGGACAACCCAGTATCACCAGTTCTAGCCAATATTTTTATGACACAAGTTGAAACACAAGCAATTAACACAGCATTACATCCACCACTATACTGGTACAGATGTGTAGATGACACTGTTGCAGAATTCACATCTACAGGACACACACTTTATTTTTTCAATCACATTAACGCTATACATCCCAACATCAACTTCACATGTGAACAAGAAGAAAGCAATCAAATATCATTTCTTAACCTCAAAATTACAAGAACCGATACACAATTTAAAACAAAATCCACCGAAAAATCACCCATACTGGACATACATTCCTTGGGACTCAGCACATGAAACAAAACAAAAACTCGATATACTAAGAAACCAAATAAACACAGCCATAAAACTATGCTCACCAGATAAAATTAACAATGAATTAGACAAAATAAAACAATACTTTATCAACATCAATAAGTTTCCTCCACAAACCTTAGAAAACATTATACGCACACACCTAGACAAAAAGCAAGATCAACCAACAAAAGTAAATATATCTCACAAATCAAAAAATCACGAAACCATATACTGCTGCATACCATATATTCCCGACATAAGCAAACAAATAACCAACATTTGGCAAAAACTAGTAACAAATTATGACATTCCAGTTAATATCAAATTTATTCAAAAACCAGACACAAAACCGAGGTCTATACTATGTAAAAACTACACTGACGCCAAACACCACACCAACATTATTTATAAAATACAATGTGATAACTGTCACAACTTCTACATTGGAGAAACAAGTAGAAAAATGGAAACCAGATTCAAGGAACATAAAAAGTCACCTTCACACGTTTTCGAACACTGCAAGTCAAATAAACACAACATAACCATATAAAACACTCAAATACTAAATAAAGAAACAAACATAAACAAATGCAAAATTAAAGAAGCCTTACTTATACAATAACTTAAACCCAAAATAAACCAATACAAAGAAACACCTTTATACCTATATTAAAAATAATATAAAATTATATATTCAAACATCTAAGCACGCCCTCTACATTCCGACACTCAGTTACACAACCCCTTTCAAACATGTGGTCAGCTTCTGGTCAGTTACCTGTTTTTTTCTTTGTGAACCTGACGATGACCGAGAAGGATGAAACGTTGTCCACTCCTCTACATAAAACATTTTCTCAACCCAAACGAGCCTTTTTTACATATATATTTTCTCTGCAAGTGGGTTTTCTCGACATCACTGATTAAGTTTTTTTTTATTCATATATATTGTCATTTATTGATATACACACATTTTAACAAACATAACTAACATTTAAAAATAAAAACTTATTGGGCTAGAAGAAAAATAAATTATCTGAAAAAAAATTTTTTTAACTGAGAAATTCATGAAGAACATAGATACAACATTGTAACATGAAATTTTGTTTACCTTATGCTCTCTACACTGTCACTGGGTGATCTACTTCTAATTTCAGTAGTTAGGCAATATTTAAAGGGAAATAAAACAATGAACTTGTATGACAAAAGATGTCAACTGTAATAAGTCTGATGATAATTAGGATAAAAAAAACTTAATTTTCTGGTGCAATCTGCAGAGATTTTAGAAAGAAAATGGGGCAATTTAAATATATTTTTACAGTGATTAAAAGATTGATCAAACAAACCAGGCTTGTACTGCATTAGGCTAGAAATTGTAACAGATAAAATATGCATTATAACTTGACAACTATAACTATTACAACAGAAGGGGTTTTAAGAATGTGCTCTAATTTACTTGAAGACATCAAGCAGAATGTTTAAACTATATAAAATTGCACTACTATCAGTAAGAATAAATAGTTGACTTGCAATAGTGACTCAGGTAAAAAAACTCTACATTTCAATATCAAGAGACAAACTGAACTGACATAAAATGACTTACAAAACAACTACAAAGGATCTATCAGGATATGAATACCTAATACAAGAATATTTTCAGTTCCAACATCAATATACAATTATGCACTGATTGAAAAATAATAATTATTAATGACTCATAAAACATGATGGAAAATAAACCCAATAGACAGTAGCAAAAAGTGGGAATTTTAGAATGATTAATCATAAAACAAAAATATTTAACTTCCAGTTTAAACATGGTTTTTATGGACATGCAAGTGTCAACTTATTAAACAAAATAGGGAAACCAACAAAGGAAATCACAATAATGTTGAGACAGCAAAAACCATGTTCTCTGTAGCAAGAAACCCTCAGCTTTTATAAAAAAAAATCCTCAGAAAGTAGCATAAAAAGATTCATCTAAAATACAAAGTTTTATTTTAAGGAAAACCCATATGGCTTGTCTATTAAGTAATATATTGAAGGAAATCTACCATGATGTAGAATAAGTGAGTACAATTACAACATTCAATGCATTGTGAAAAGAGCTCCAAAAGACATGGGGCATTCTTGGTGCCCTTGCAGGTTTAGAACAGACCATGTTCAACTATCCATTCTTCCTCATTAATGACATCATACAAGGACGATAATATTCAAGACTGATTAGCCCACATGGTCTTTGAGGACAAAGCAAAGAAGCCTATTTGTAGTTTAATCAATGTTCAATTCTATTCCTAAGAATTTCAAAAAATGGTAGAATATATATCAGATAAGAGTGAAATAAAAAAAAAAAGTCCAAAACTTCAAACAACATAATGAACTCCATTATAATCACATAATGAAAAGCTGCATTTAAATAACAAATTTCATGAGTTATTTTAACCATTATGTTGGCTTAGTTATTATTTGAATACTGGTATAATTACCGAGATGTTGGTCAATATTTTGAAACATATAGTTACAACTTATAATTGAAAGGTGTAATAGTGATCCATGACAGTTAACTGAATATTAACTGAAGTCATAAAATATTAAATAAAACTTTCTCTGACAGAAACTTTTAAATGGGGGGAATGATACAAGTTGAGCATTAAATAAGAATTTATACAACTTAGCATTATCGTGTGTGTGTGCACATGAGGATTTAACTGTTACTTTTACACATTTGTTGATCAATCAGCAGCAGTTTTGACACACTGATATTGGATGGCAGATCATGAGATGGTTATCCCCTCCCTAATCTAATTTCACATTGCAAAAATTCTTGGAAACAGAATGTCTTTTTTTTTTTTCAGTATTGGTACCTTAATATATATTTATTGCACTTTTAATATTTACAATGTTAAGAAAAACAGAAGCACAATTCCCTATCCTTTGTCACAAATGAGTTTTATTTCACCCGTCCAACACATGGATACCCCAGGTAGATAATAAATAACCAATAAATCAGTAAAATGAATAAGCAAGAGAAAATAGTAGTCAGTGAGCAAGTCAAACATAAAATTGAAATAAATTATAAAATAAGAGTTTTCAGTAATAGCAGGTGTTGTACAAGCTCAAGTGGATGCTACCCAAACTACTAAGATAAATTATGTCGAACCATTTAACTATTTCTATAAGCCTGTTCAACCCAGTAGGAATTTTGTGTTTCTACCCATATACACAGTTGATACATTGAATTCATAAAACTATAGAAGTTATCAAAAGTCCTTTTTCACAATGTTTCTCTATTTTTACATAATACTACAATATTTATTTCCTAAGTTTAAGAGAAATTTCATAAAAAAATTCAAAATATATTTTAGGTAAAAAATAAATGCCCTCTGTAGTGAAATAATAGTCTTTTGGAAACTTTAAAAACCTTTCACATCATAATTACAACAAAGTGCTCCATATATGATCAATATTCTAACTATTTTGGCATATAAGTCAATGCCTCCCTGGTGTGTACAAGTCTATCCTAAAATTGCAAGCAATCACTGCTTCTCTTGTCATGATCTAATGTAACAACCTATATATCGTGTTTGGTGATAGTGTTAGAAGATTATGAAAGCCCCTTTAACTGTGCTTTGAAAAAAATGCATACATCATATGCTTTACTCATGTACTTGTAATGAAGAAGTTGGTTTGTAACAATGTTCCAAATGTAACAGAAAAAATTTGCTAGCAGTTACTGAATATTTATCTACAGTATGTAAAAATATGCTATATTGTTTAATATTTGTTCCAATTATTGTATTATAGTATTGGCTCAAAATTGATACTTTTGTGAAACAAGCACTAATTTACAGGATTAAAAAATTAAAAACGATTGAATGCAAGATCTTGCAAATGAACAAGTGATAAAAAAAAACGTGCATGTTACTGGCAATAGAACATTTATTCAATGATTTTGATAAGATTGTTTTATTGCCTAAGTAAACTTGCTTAGGACCCGATCAAATATAAATTTGAAATATACCTATGAAGAAAGTTTAAAATTTGTTGGACATATACACACAATATCCTAATTAAGAATAACAGACTTCCTTATTGTTTCACTTAGAAATTTTTGTTCTGACATAATAATTGCATTCATAAAATTACAAAAAGAACACTTAAGAGAAACAAAACTTTAACTTTACAGAATGATAAAGCATTATAAGAGGCTTGTTTGTTTGTTTTGTTTTGTTTTTTGGAATTTTGCACAAAGCTACTCGAGGGCTATCTGTGCTAGCCGTCCCTAATTTAGCAGTGTAAGACTAGAGGAAAGGCAGATAGTCATCACCACCCACCGCCAACTCTTGGGCTACTCTTTTACCAACGAATAGTGGGACTGACCATGACATTATAACGCCCCCACGGCTGGGAGTGTGAGCATGTTTGGCGACGCGGGTGCGAACCCGCGACCCTTGGATTACGAGTCGCACGCCTTACGCGCTTGGCATTATTAGAGGCAATAACAAATGTAATCAGCATTAAAAATAATGTAATAAAATTACATTCACTTGAGAGAAAACTATCAAAAGGTTACATTCTCTCAGGCTCAAATTTTCATTTAAACCAAGCAATGTGTTCATCTTCATTGATAAGTAAAGGAATACAGATTGGCCAAGCAATCCCAATTGAAAAATAACTAAAAATATAAAGTTCCTCAGTCAAAGTTAAATTTTCAAAAGATAATTCTTTGATCCCTGGTAACTATTTTAATCTATTTCTCATAAACATTTCTTACTGTAATTTTTCCCACAATTTCAAAGGTGATGTTGCATAAAAACTAAATATATCAAAATTAAGATATTTCATTTTTCAGGAACTACACACATTTTGCAAAACTCCTCTCAAGTTTTAAATAATCACCTACTAGTTTTATTTTTCTAGAATTAAATATGACCTGAACTACGTGAACCTAATTCATTTTAAAGTAGCCACGTCTGGTAGAAATAAATTGGTTTATCATTCACGAGGATTAAAAAAAATTGCTTATTGAGCTACATGCAGTTGTGTCATTAACTGTAACCTTGGATAGTATTTCCTAAAGCATAACCCTAAACTGTCTACAAAAGTTCTGTAGCACATCACAGTTATCTCGGAATAAAAGCACTGATTGTCACTGCAACATTCAATAACTTCTCTAACTACCTAAACATAAAATTAATGGAGCTCCCAGGAGAGGTGAATGTACCTCATTAGTTTTTACAAGCATGGATGTTTAACGAGATAGATTTAACTCTGCAGAAAAATAAGTAAAAATCACAACTAAGTTCCTACTGGTTCTAATTAGACCAAACAAACATGCTAACCACAAGCCCTCTGGGTATATATTTTAGTGAGGACTCAAGGGGTTAGTGTACATGAATAAGGAAAAAAAATTGCCAAGTCACCATAACTATCTCAGGCATAATAAAAGATTGTACTGAGCTAACATGAAGAAATCAAAAATAAAATCATGCAGTTATCCATCTCTTTTCACACTTCAAGATGACAACCCAGAATATTCACATGAAATAAGTGCCGATTTGTTTTATGTTAAATTAACAGAAATAGAGGGAAAAACTTGTGAAAAGTATGAATGTGTGTTTATTTGTTGTGGCTTAATACAAATCTATGCAATGGACTATCTGTGCTGTGCACACCTCTGGTATAAAAACCTAAGTTATAGCAGTATAAATCCTCAGACTTACCACTGTTGTACCACTGGGGAGCTATGAATCATTAAAAAGGCAACTGATTTAAGTGGATTTAAGGTACAAATACCAAAACTTGAGGAAAATTATGGTGATGTATGATTTGAAGTATACTCAAGCAAACTGTATTTTTCATAATGAATACAATGTTTTATTTGTATCGCATGTCTCGCTCTTTAGTACAATTCTCACTGTAAGCATTCGTAAAAGTTGGATGAACTTAGGAGCCACATCTCATTGATTATAAATTATGTGTACACAACCTAATGAGGAAATATAGCCTTATCCAAATCTTGCATGGGTCAGGTGAAAGCACATCACATGAGATAAAAGTAAATGATACTATTTTTGTATTTACTTTAGAAAATTTGCCAAAATTAAATTTTCTTCTTAACAAGTATGCACCAAAGTGAGTGTTTAAATTTGTCACATGAATAATTCTTTTTAAATATAAAATATTATATCAAACTATTTTTTAAGACTAGTTAAATCTCAAGAAGTAATGTCTTTCAGAAACTTCTTGACAAAATTATGCTACTTATGATTAAAAATACATTTTTGTTTTATATTATGATGGAGTAGGTGATACTGGATAAATATCATTGTAATGTCACAGGATGTAAGTTTTTCAGTAGCAACTGTTTGTCGAGCTGTACCACAAAATCTACGTTCTATATTGTATTACCTAGAGAAAATTTCAATCTAATTTCCAGTTGTAAATTTTCAAATTTAGCAATGAATTAATGACATCATTATGAAGTGATGATGAGCTCACAGAATTGCATTAAATCTTATATCCAAGATCATATCTAAGTATCGTAAACTACATATATTTGAAAGGATAATGAAAATGAATGATTTTCTTACCAAAGAATTTAAGTACAAGGTTAATCTGCACAAATTGCTCAAGGAAATTGATTTACCAGAAAATACGAATAAACTGTGGTAAATGTATTTACTTAAAATATTTTTGTAAAAAGTTGGTTCTTTATTTTTATTAAAGTATTTGTTATGAACTGTTATGCTGGTAACAAGCCCCAACCTCATAATGAGAAATCATGTGGTACCATTTTGATGGTTTTATCTTTACATTTATAAAACTGCTGATGGATGTAAACAAATGGTATGCTACATTTATTTCACTGATTTGTTTATTAATAACTCATTTTCTTAGTTACTATTTTAGTTTTGGTTTCAGTCTTTATTAGACCCATGTATCAACTTTCCTTGTTCAGTGATATATAAAATAAATATGATAAACATAAGTTACAGAGCAGTGTAAAATATACTCTAATAAAAAAAAAATTGTTGGAATCTCTCATGTAAGCAACATGTCACTGAATCTTAGACTTTTACACAGCAATATGCTTTACTTGGTAGATATGTTGAAATGCAAGACAGAATTAAGGACATCATGTTTGCTGAAACAGCTCCACATCTCTATCACAGGAAACATTAACAGAATCTAAAGTAACAAAAATAAAATTAGACCAAAAGTAAAAATCCAAAATGAGACTGAAACAAAACCAACAACAAAGACCACATCAAGATGAATCTATGGAAAACACATCTTTGAAAACAAGTATCTGATCGTAAAAAACATATTGTGCAAAAGGTTTTGAAGGGGCCCTTCCACAATGCTTGTATGAAAGCCATTACGATTAATTCTTCTAGAGTAAGGAGAATACAAACAGTGATAACATGTTCAAACTGAATCTGCTCACTAAAGTTGAAAATGCCTTTAACTTAAATATGAAGCATCAGCAACCATGCCTAACAAATGAAACATTTAGAAACTTTGGATTGGGTAAAAGAAATGCCATGAGATCATGTAAATGAAAGATTAATAAGTGATATCAAAATCTGTTCTTATTGCATAAAGAAAGGCAAATGAGACACTAATACTTAGAGAAGGTCTGAAACTGAATGTCAATATTAAAGATAAAGCCTTCAAAAAGCCTTTTAACTACTATGTACTAAGAATGCAAAGACTACCAAAGATTTCTCTCCTAAATTAGAATGAATACCAGATGGGCATATTGAAGGACTGTAGCAGAGATTACAAAGAGTTCAACATTATATGGCTCTTAATGTGTTGGCAGTGAAGTTTAATTAGTGACAAACATAACCTTGAAGATACCGTAGATGAATCTTCAGTCAACATCAGTTCTTGACTCAGATCAGTAATCTGACAAAAACTTAAATGGAGACACTATTCCATACACACAATCCTGAATCGAGAGACATGTATAAGGTATGCTACATACCAGTGGCAGTCAAAATGTGAAATACAGTGAAGTCTGCCAAACCACAACCATTCAATTTGGTCAACATACAGCTCTACAATTAACAAGTCACCATTACAGAATATTAGCATTGTCTGTTATTTAGCAGTAGTCCAACTCAAAGCAAATTTACAATTCTGAAACAAGCTAAACTCAGTAACATCACTACTGGGGAAGGTAAGACACCCATTGTCACTTTTGATAGGGACATATGATTGAAGGACTGAAGAGAAGTCGACAAATCAGCATGGCACTTCATATGATAATTTCTCCTTTAAAGTGTCTTGGAAAGTATATAAAAAGTAGCAACATTGACCTAGCCTAGAAAATTGAGGAAGTTTATAGATCTGTGACAGCTAGATAAATATTTAACATCAGTTTTAGTTCTTGATAGCCTTCAAGAAATATAAATCAATATTATATTCCACAAAACACAGCCATCTTTAAACTTTTTGCATGTGATTATTCTATATTTTTTGGTGTATTATTTAATAAAAAAAAATTAGTGCATCACTACCATTAGTATAACGTGTGACATCAACAGTCGACAGAAGAAAAAAACAGTGTGTGTGTTTTCCTTATAGCAAAGCCACAGTGGACTATCTGCTGAGTCCTCCAAGAGGAATCGAACCCTTAATTTTAGAATTGTAAATCTATAGACTTACCACTGTACCAGCAGGGGACAAAAAAAAAGATGAGAAAGTGTTTTGTCTTGTTTTTCATGTTGGTTTTTTTAATATTATAAAAGTAACTAAAACAAAAAATAAATATCTCTTTACATTAGTTAGGTCAGATAAACTAAATAAGAATAAAAATGTTTCATGAAGCATGCTTGCAATTACGTTGTTGGTAATGTAATTCACCAGTTTAACAGGAGCTCCATGTTCCTCATATGGTTTACAACTTATGGCACAAAAATGGCAGTCACACAATTCAAACAATAAAATTTAGGTTTAAATAGGTGTATACTGTTGAGTTTAAGGCTATCTAGGGTAAAGAAATGTAGTTTCATATTACAAATTGAAGTAATTCTAGAAAAAAACACAAGAGTTATTTCATTTATTTCAATTTGTTTTTGGTGATTATGAATGAAGTTAGTCAAAATGACCAACATTGTATGGAGATAAAATATAATGTTTCACTGAAAAGAAATATTTGAAATATATTTAGGAGGTATTTCAAGAATAAATAATTGAAATTTAAGATAAAGAAAGGAATTAACTTTAAACACGAAAATCACTTTGCACTCAAATTAGTAATAAAAACTTAATATGTTCATGGACAAATCTTTTTAAAAATTATTCATTAAATACATGCTTTTCTTTGTATGTAAAAGACTTATGTTTACTGAAAGTCTTAAAATTTGTAAAAATATACAAACTGCATTAAATATTGGTAGTAATAAAACTATAAAACATTTAAAGTACAAAGTGGTACCTGCACAGTCAATTCCACTGAGCCTGTGTAGTATTAAATAATGAAAGGTAAATGTAATTTTATTAAATAAAGTTTGTTTCTGTGCTGTACAAGTTTGTTTTCAAACAGACCAGGATTTATTGATCTAAAGTTCTAAACACACAATGCCTGCAAGAAAGTACAGCTTAAACAGCATACATTAAAATAATAGAATAAGGAAAATTTAAGCAAAAGGCATAAAACTGCCACAAATGTTTTGCACATCATGGCTGGAGAAGTGACTGAGATTATAAAATTAGTGACATTTATTACCTTCATCTGTATAGAATTATTCCATTCTCTACATAAACGTTCTGCTCTTGTATCTTTCCATGTGATAAGATTGTGAAATGGCTGTCCTGTCTCCCTGAAAATTCATACACACAAACCCTGTATTTTTAATAAAACAATATTGTTTTACAACTTCGAGTTCTCAAAACATTTATTTTTAATTTACTAGTCAAAATTTCTATCTTATCTTTATCATGCTGCTACAGTTAACGTAGCACAAAAAAACACGAGATATTGTTAGTCGGCCAAATACTTGCTTTGTACACATAAGAACTATAGGAAAGTAATAATTATCAGACTTAAGATTTGGAAATGCAACAATCATGACAATTTAAAATATTCTACACTTTCAACTCTTTATGGAAGGTTTGAAACTTATTTAAATTTGATATACAACTCTGAACATGTTGGATACTTATATAAAATATGCTAGACTAAAATGAGAAATTATGTATAATACACAAGTTTAATTTTTCTTACATCTAAAAAAAATAAAAAGTTATGAGTACTTTTTCATCCAATTAACAGATATCTCTAATTATAAAGAAATAATACTGAGCCAGGTTTAACTCAGAATTGTGAATCTTAATGATTTCTGGTGGTATTTCAAAGGTCAGCTGGAATCAACAGACTCAAAACTTATGAAACATCCTTTATTATTTACCTACTCATATCTCCTCACTTGTTTTAAATTAGTTTAGACTGATAGTATTTTTACCTAATTTAGATAAGTTCACTTTCACTATTAGTCAATAGATCAACTTTCAGATAAATAGTTGTGTATATAAGTAGATCTGCTCAAAAATGTAGTCTGAAACTTTTTATATAAATAACAAAATCATTCTTTGGTTTGTTTGTTTTTTGTTTCATTAACATGGAAGTGCAAAGTTAATTGAACTCTTAATCAAACACCAAATAAGTGTAGCCAACCATGGTTCCAAGTCATAACCCTTTTGGCACGGTTGGCGACTGCAGTCGACTTGAAGGCTCAGCACTTTGAGTGGCATTTTGGGTGTGAGTAAGGCCAGTGCCAGATGGGTTCCAAAAATGTTATCACTCAAGTAGAAATAGATCCAAGTTTTGAAAGCCAACATTTACTTTAATGGTTTCAATAAATTTATAACTGTGGACAAAACATGGGGTTCACAACTTTCACCCTGAAAAAAACGTAACATTTGCAATAAAAACACTTAAATTCACCATCCCAAGAGAAGTTCAAGTCAAAACACTGCTTGAAAAGTCATGTCATAAGCTTTTTGGAATGCCAAGGGTAATTTACTACTAAATTATTTGAAAAGGTGTCAACCCATTCCAGGAGATTTCCATGCATCCCTAATCAATAATTTAAAAAAAATAAATAAAAGAAAACAGTGTGGTCTTTCATCAGGATAATATCCCAGATCACGAATCAAATGTTGCTTTGAACACTATCCATGAAGCTGGCTTTAAAGTATTCAATCAATTTCTTTACTCACCATAATTAGCTAGTTTAAGTGTATAAAACTGGGTCAAGATCATGTTGCAAAATAAATTATAGTTGTACCAGTGACCTTTCTTTATAGGTTGTACCAAACTTTGGACATTCCTCCTACTTCTCACACTTGAAATAACAAGACACAGTTAAAGTATAATTATGCCATACACTGATGTTAAAATTATAATGCCTATTTAGGATTAATTAATAAAATAATTTGTGCATTAATAGAATAATTATATTTTCATTCTAATGAAAAAACTTCATTTTAAATGTCATAAAATAGTCTAACCAAGTGTTATTTCTGGAAATATCTTCCATTTCTAGTTCCAATATTTATAAAACCATTTGCATCAATCAATGAAAAAAATTTAGTGTATATCAGTGAACTTGTGTGAATTTGTGTTTACATTACATTGTACAAAGGATCAGTGGCAATGTGACATCTGATTTTCCTAAAAACATAACCAGAGATAGGTTTTCTGTTAACATAAAAACACATCTTTCAACCAAATTTCGATAAATCATCCATATTTCATGCTGCACAGAAATATGCCTGTTTTGTGTAACAAAATAAAACTAAAAACTAATAATAGTTTAAATAATATGTTCACTAAGATATATTGCTAAATTCAGTTATGTAACCAATAGAAGCATCCAAAGAAAACTTTTTAAATGTTCTACTTTAATATAAACAAAAGTAGTGAAAAACTTTACTGTGACAATATGGTGGCATTACAAAAATCAAGGTCTTAAAAGGCAAGAATTTTTTTTTAAATTTTCTCAAAATAGCACAAAAAAAATTATTGGATTCTATTGGATTATTCAATAAAAGTGCAAGATACATTACATTTAATGATAACAAAAGCATATTTCTTTGACATTATTAAGTACCATTCATAAAATGATAAGTCCAATACAATAGCTCTACTTAAATTTTTTTTTAATACAAACATGACACTTTATGCATCCATTTCTTCATTGAAACACACACACTTAATATTTACAGCACAAAAACTAACTAACAGACTAACTAGCAAACAGTAACAGAGAATTTAGCCAAATCATGCAATGATTACTTGTTAACTACAAACAAACTCAGTAATCTAATCCATACTAACTAGGTTTTTATATATGCAAATTGTTCCTGATCTTCCAAGAAAGTTCTAGCCACTAAAGCCATACCTATTACCTTCCAACCAAAAAGAAAAAAAAAAGAGTAAAAACCAGTCTACAACAAAATTACTATGAGCCAAAGAGAGGGTCTGAAGTCCACTGTCAAGTAATAAAGTTAAAACAAAAACATATGAAAAACATAGAAGTTGAAGCTGTTAGGATAAATAATAATAAGAGCTGTGTTTTTTATTTTATTTCATACCCTTCAACTTTTCACTTTACTGCACATTGATGACTTTACTAATTAATGTTAGGATATAAAAAATAAGATAATGTTAGGAAAACAAAAACCAACACTCATTTAGGAGATTCCAGATATTATTCACATGAATTATGAAAACTGTAAGGTAAAAAGAAGTATCTTTATTCTACACATGAAAATCTTTCACTCAAACTAACTCGATAAAGGTTTTGTAACTTCACAGACAAATCTTTAGTAAAAATACTATTAAAATAATTTGATTTATTTTGTGTACAACAGACATGTAATTCTTACTATAAGCTTGCTATACTGAGTACATTACGAGTTATAGTATGTATCATTTAATAACTCTTATGTGCTGTTTACATGATCAGTTAAATTGACCAACACACATGCATAGGGTTAATACACAAGTTTAATATTATAGAACTAAGCTAAAATTGTTAGTTATATCCTTATTTTACTTCGTATCTTGAACTACATTAACACAAGCAATTTAAATTCTGCTGCACTCTGAACAGATGCATCTTTACTTTGAATACTCTACAACTAGAACAATCTATTCTTCCAGCTATTTCTCATGTTCAGTGTGATTAAATATTCATATCTCTCTCACCTGTCCCAGTTTGTGAATGTTCCTCTCTGTGTACTTATTCCAATACAAGCAACCTGCTTAGCTTTTATACCAGCATCTAATAATGAAAAACAAAAGTATTAGATATGCAGATTTAACAAAACATCCTCAAATTTACCAATATCACACATTCAAAGTTTAAAAACCAAACTACACTGACAAAAATTACTAATAAATTATCAATATCAAACATTAACTGTAAAATCATTTGTAATTTGGATAACAGCTAATTAATGTGGCATTGAAAATTAAATTTAAAAACTGTTACTACAGTTTCATTAACCACTTTAAAATTTAAAAATTAAACCCTCATGTTCAAACACACACACACACACACACAACAAGCAGAGTTCAAAAGACCCAGAAATCCATTTGTACTCCTGAAAAGTAATCAGCTATTTCAAAGACTTTCTGGACCTTTTAAAAACTCTGATATTTTTGTGATTCTTTGTGCTAATATTTTTGTAATAGCCTTGTATAAAACAGATACAAAAACAAAAATAATCAGTTCACAGGAAGACACTTTTCACCTCACCAAAAACTACAATCAAAATTTTATTTCTTGTTAGTGTGACTTTAAGTTTACTCTTGCATTAGCTTTCATATTCAAGAGATTTTTAACACATAGAAGATTCATCAAATGTGACTGATGAAAACTACTGCAGTTTCCAGCACCAGTTGAATCAAAGCTAAGTTCACATTAACTTCAAAATGTAAGTACAAAATGAAAAACTTAAAATTAATTAGAATTAAAGTATCTTAGTTTCTGCTTTACCTATTACAAAACATTTGACATTAATAGTTTCAATTAAAGCTATCTCTGTTGTGATCCATACTGAAGTAAAATGCTCTACAACTGAGTAAAATATTTAAGTCAGGTGTCCTACAATAAAAAATATACTTATGATGCTAGCATACACTTTCCTTACTGTAAATACATACTAGAAGTGGTGCTTAAGATTGTTTAATATAATGTTTCAATGTAGTCATTCATTTAACAAGACCTGCGTTTTGCTAGCATACATGTTAAACATGTATAGTTACTACATTAACTAAGCAATATGAAATAAACAATTTCCCATATATAGTAAAACCTCCACAAACCTCTCTAAAAACTCATCATTACATGTTGTGACACAAAGTTGAAAACTATTTACACAAGTAGTCTTGAACATAGAAAAAGAAATAACTGAAAGGTGGTGTTAAAACAGTAATATTCTTTTCTTATTAATGTTACCGCAATAAGCTGTTATAATCTGATTCTACAAACACTGAACAGAATGCTTTATTTCTTCACCATACACCATCTTGAATAGTTTTAGAAAAACTCAATGCTTTAAACGGTACGAGACGTGCTTTAAAAACCAATAACAAAAGAAATGCACGTTTACAACAAAGAACAAAATTCTAGCAAACAAAGAGAAAGATAATATGAATTGACAAAAAAAAAAAATCACTTTCAAAATAAGCTGATCTAATTTAAAGCATTTGTTTTTTAACAAATCACTCGAGTACACTGCCCGAAACACTACTGTAAAAAGACATACTTTTTAGGGAATATTTTGTATATTGTTACTTTTTGTGTGTACACAACTACATTTTATTACATCTAGTTCTTAACACTTGCAAAGCAAAAAGTAGGTTTAGTATCTTAAATTGCATAATTACAACTTTTATACACATTTGTTTACCATTACCACCTGACAAACTCCATGTTCTCCAAATATATACATCTATTATGATACAATGTATAACAAGCATCCTTAAGTAATCAGATTGCTCTGGTAGAGTAGAGACAAATGCAAAAGAGCTTTTCCTAAACAAACCTTACACAGATGAAAAGAACAAAATTAAAATGGTATACGCTTAAAATAAGTTTCAACATACTTTTAATTCCATTTCTCACCACCTGAACAAAAGTATTCCACAACATATCTGGACTAAGTTCAACCCACCCATGATGAGGAAACATGAGCTCCATCTGGAAAATGAATATTTTTGTAAATATAATTATTCAGAAAAGTTTTATAATAAGATTTGTGTTAATTACACTTAATGTATGATGTTTGTGTCACTAACTCAAAAATATTCAAAGCATCTTAAGCACATGTTGCACAACTAAGTACAAGGACTTGTGTACTCATACAGTATTATCTGTAGTGTCACATGGAAATAATCATCAACATGGTATGTATATGAAATAATGTAATTACCAGGGCATTACACATACTGTATATAACATATGGGAATGCACACAATTATTTTGAATGTCATAAACCAGCTTTTAGTGGAAAAGTTAAGGCACGAAAATTTCAATGGAGGTAAATATTATTGGAAAATATTTTCAGTTTCAGAAAATGTTAATATATTTACCATCCACTGATTATATAGCTGGAATCTCACTATTAGAAGGTGGAGAGACCAGTGCAGGCATGATCCATAGAGAAGACATCTTTACAAAGCAGGAGTGTACCAAAATAAAGAAGGTACAATAGTGGGAGAACTGCACTACACATAGAACAGGTATGCCCTTCACCTGGAACTTAGTTCCTACATCAAAGGTGTAATAGGATATGAGTAATCATTACTATAGGCTAGTTCTAACTAGATAGCTGAGGGTCCACAACTCCAGGTTAGAATTAAGGGGTCATGGTACCCTGTAACCCACATTGGTGGCTAGATCTTTTGAAATGCATTGTTACACACACACACACACACACACATATTTGATAGAATAATGCATTTCACTCCAATTGAATCACATCCAGAAAGTAACCAACACCTAAATGGACAAACTTTCTCCTCCTCTGAACAAGTCTAAACGGCAACACTCTGGGTTCAAAATGATATGATCATGTATGCGTTACTCAATCAAACAAACAGAACTTATCCAATTTGGAATTATGAACAATCATCCTCACTCATAAACCAAATGGATAAGAAGTATTTCACTTGCCCCTGGAATTATGGAGAGGATGTGGAGCCTGCACTCAACCAAGGACCTAAGATGGGATCACTTTGCATTCAGCATTATGACAAAATAGTGGACTTTCTTCCATGAACAATATACAAGACTGACAATGATCACAGAGAAGGACCATGCACCCCTACAAAGACAGCTTAGTGTCAAATCTGAACCAAAACTAAGAGTAATCTACTGCAAAGGCTAGTGCTACTACTACTACTACTGATATCTAGTAAAAATACCCAGGAATCCAAAAAGGAGGGCTTCCAACTTTGCTCTATTCTCCAAAAGTGGAAGAACACTAGAGGAAAAGCCTCTGTCTGCCAACCCAGCAACTGAAAACTGGGTGTGGTAAGGACTCTCAAGAACCACTAGTAAAGTCTGGAGGGGTGGAGGTGGGAGGGGGAGGTAATATGTGTTGAGGAGTCCCAAAGAACAGTACTCTGAAAACTGGGCAATAGATGAACCAAGTTCTACATTTTTAAAAGCATATTAATCCCAATTTATTCAACATGAAGATCAACAACAACAGGCAGAATCCCCTTTAGCTTTACTCATGATAGTCCACAAGTGGCTGGCCAAAATGAAAAAGCAGTACCAACCAGTAGAAGATGAGAAATGGCTGCCAAATAGATCGGCATAAAGGATTTTCTTCTATGACTGCCAGCAGGACAAATGTAGAATGATAAAGAAGTCCTATGCATATGGATTGCAAACAACTCCAACCAACAAAATCCAAAAGCCAACAACAAAGAATGCAATTTAAGAGAAAGGTGAAACAAAGGACACAAAAAGAAAGAGAATCATCCACCTAATAGGAGAAAGAGATACAAGACTGGTGGCTCTTTCCATAGCTTGAACTGATAAGGTTGGTTAAGCACAACTTAAGTATTTAAAAACAGATGGTTGAGATATTGTGCCTGTGAAAAACTATGTTTTTTCCCATCTGAAAGGAGAATCTAATAGTATTGTTCTTCTAACTGATGAGATGGAATTAGAAGGAGCCAATCCTCCACATAATAATGTGTACACAGACCAAAAGAATGCAGGTGACGAGAAAAAGCTCAAACAGTAAACACAAGGTGCTGATGCAAGACCAAGAAATAGAGCCCTAAACTGCAACACCTGACCCTTATACACAAACCTGAGGAACTTCTGTAAAGTCTCTGTTACAGAAATATAGAGATAAGCATTGGTAACAAACTTGGTTTTCCAGAGCCCTAGAGCAAAGTGCTAATGTAGGTTGGAAAAAGATTTCAATGTAAAGTGATAAGGATCTTGAAATTGTATAAATCAAGACAGATCAATGATTGGACTAAATTCTCCTGTCTTCTTGGGTACAACAAAGTAAACAGGAATAAAATCCCAGAAGAACAGGATTGACCCTCTCCAATACCCTTTCGACTAAACTTTTACAGCCTGGGAATAAAGCTCCTCTCACCCTGGATCTGTTGAAGTGAAAAGGCAACAGGATGAGCAAACATTGGTTGAAGTGATGTACACTGAAGGGCCAATACTGAAGCCAAAACAGGGAATACCCATAAATCCCTTGTGAAAGAACTTCAAATGTCTAGCAAGTAATGTAATCATGATCCCACTACTCCACCACCTACAGGATAGTCACTGACACCATTGTTGTCATTCTGCCAGAGCCAAAGATCCTCAAAAATATGGGCAGACCTTATTATGGGAACCAGGGGTAGGGGTGTCAAGAAATACTGAAGGTAAATATTCCCAAACTAATGCCAGAAACACAAGAATCCAATGATGATAAAGAAGAATGTAAATGGGCTTTATCAATTCAGGATTCTAACATCTCTGGAACTCCAGCAAATAACAAGGGATGGATAAAAGGAGATTCCTGTAAATCCCTGTTGGCAGGAGGCACTAAAACACTTTCTAACAAAGCATCTATACCCAATAAATTCCAGCAACAAACCAAACAGGAAAACAAAGAACTACGGGAAATAGTGATAGGCTTAAAACATAAGATGGATTGATGATAAATACCTTAAAACAGTTGTGAGAGTAAGATGAATCCAGAAAAATTCATCTGTTTAAAGTGATCACTGGTTTCCAATCTAGATTTCCCCACAGGTCCAAAAGGAAGTCCATCCTGGCAATGATAAGTGAAAGTGTGCTGATATGATGTGAGGGACAAGGAGGAATACCAAGCAGTCAAAGGAAGGAGTAGTCATATAAAATTGGAGAGACCCCTAAAGGTCATAAACCCAAGTAACCAACTGAAGAAAAAAGGCTTGTCCAAACCATCATCTGTCAAAGCCAATATAGTAAAAGGAGCTAGAAAAAGCAAGGCTGAATTCTCTCCAGTCATTTTCAAGTCATTTGCAAAAGCCACCTCAGAACCCCCAGGAAAGATACTCTCAGTCCACATCTCCATTTCACAATGAATCATATCACAGACAGATTTGACCAAAAATGGCCCCTCCCCAACTGTTGACAACCACAAGATAGCAAAGGTGGAAGAGAAAAGGTCTGTTTGACTTCTGAAGTAGAAACATTAACTGAGGAATTTGTACCTAACAGTACATTTTTTTTTCCTGTTGTTGTTAAGTAATTTGTAAACATAAATGTAAAGATAACTGTAAAAATGCAACCACATTCAAAGTCACAACTTAAACAGTGAATAATCATAACACTGTTGTTGACAGAAACCTGTGCCAAATGTTTTGTCAAGAAAAAGTAATTACATTATCTGAATGAAGTGCTTAAAACACAGTGCCTACATAAAAGGCACATATAAAGTTAGAGAAATTTGCAAATTGGAATTTTCCTAGGGCATTCAAGTGGAGTATAAAAGATTAGAGCAAGCAATTTTAATGTTTAGTTAGGCAAAGAGAAGTGCAACTATAATTTCAAAACTAACAACATAGGTATTCGTGATTTTTTTTTTTTTGGTCAGTGGACTTTGCATTATCATATAAATGTAATAAAATATACTAAAGAATGACCAGTGGTCTTTTTTTAATTTTTTTTCCACAGAAGAAGGCAATTAAAAAAATGTTTTGCATTTTCCACTGACTCTGAACTGATTTAAGAGAACATCTTTTTGATGTACCCCTCATTGTTACATTCCAAAATGCATAAACATGTAATAACAAAATACTGAAAAAATACAGGAAATTTGTTTTTAATATGGTGATAGAAATTTTAACCTTAAATACAAGCTCAAATCTCATAATACGTTTTAGGAAATAATCAATAGATTAGCCTACTTTACCAGTTGGGTAAAAAATTAAGATTTATGAAAAATGATTGATGATGATTTAATAAAACCAAAGAGTTTATACATGAAAGCTGATATGAGTATTTAACATCTCAATTTACCTTTAGGTGTAACGTTTTGTTCCCAACATTATTTTTGTAAAACAAAGGTGATAACTATGTGTCAACTATTTTTAGAATATTCAGTCTGATGCAACATCACTAGACTTAAGCCATTAATTCAGTTAGTCAATTACCTATAAGTATAAAGTAAATTACTTTTAAATCAATTAATATTATGAAAATCATAGAAATTACTGTTTCTGATTATTACTGTTCTTTAAATCATTTCGATTAACCAAAACACTGAAATATTTTCATTACAATTTCTCAATTTTAATGAATTCAAATTTATTTAGTTTGGTCAATTAGTATAAGAACTAAAATAATAATAATAATAAAATGATCAAAATTACTTTCTGACAAATGTGATTACTACCATTTTTGATTATTCCAACTATCCAAGTTTCATGTGAGAATCACCGACTTTTGAATGTCACCAACAACTAAGCAGTGAAGTCAAGCAATTAACATATTCCACTAATTACTCAAGACACCACTGTTGTATATTTTTAATACAATTTGACCTGTGAAATTAAAATCAGTATTTATAATACCTTTATATTTTCTTAAATCAAATTTTGTTCTTGATTGCACACAAAAAGAAAAATCTCTTAAGCTGTGGAAGGTCCGAATCAAGTTGGTTTTGTTTTTATAAGAATTGTCAATCAGGTTTTCACTTTTAATAAAGTACTACAACTACAAAACTTGTATCTTAATTATACAAACCTCACAAAATCCATGGATTAACAAAAGAATGAAATATTCAGTTATACGCATGCTAATTACACCTACTAAATGTCAGTTTAAAATGACAATAAAAACAACAGAAAACATGACATTTGAGAAAAAACTAATTGATTAATTCATTAGAAATATAAGTAAATGAAATTCATGTAAGTATGAAATTAGTGAAAAAAAAATAGCCAAAAAAACAGTTTAATCTCTAAAAATTTTTTTCATAAATTTGCCAATGTAGATCAGTATTTCTATCATGAGCATTCTTTAATAAATGTTATAGCATAGCAAAGCAATAATTACTGTTATTTTATTACAAGTTACAAATTTTACAGTGAAAAAGATGTTTTTAAACCACGTAGCTAAACCTCATGAATTGGAGAATAATTGTACCAGTGATCAAAATGTTGTTACTGTTCTAAAACAACTCTTCCTTTCATAAAAGCTGTAATGTAATAAAATACTTAATCAAAAGCAAAGTCAAAATGAATCAAAATTACTTAAAAGCTTCACTCACTGAGTAAAATGGAAATATTCAATCTCTAAATGAGCTAGGACAAAAATTTACAACCTTTACCCTCTCTTATTAAAACATTTACATATAAATTCACCTACCCTGCCTTGTGCCTCTCCTTTGATATTGGCTTGTTTGTCATAGATATGACAACGAACATTTGTTGTTCCAACATCAACTGCAACAATATATTTCTGACCATTCAACAAATCACCACTCATTTTGCTACTTGATTTCTACAATTTCCTTTAAAAACATGGCAGTCAGCAGACAGTAGCTCTTGAAAACATCCAAAGATCTGCAAAACCAGAAAGCAAAGTTATTCAAAAAGTGTAAACAAGTAACAAACCATACATTATGAATATGGTTTTATTTGCATTCTAAACTTTTAGCATATAAGGAAAGTCGTAAAAAATTCTCATAACTTTGATAGAGACAGTAAAAGAAAGAAAATACATTGACAAAACTCCTACAACATTCTCAAAAAGTTGTAAAAATTCTGTAGTTTAGGTTTGATATTTTCTATATGAATGGCACTTTATGTAAAACATGAATAAACAGCCAGACCTAGAGATCAACCACAGTTATACCTAATTTAGAGATGCTGATCAGAGGGAAGACATGTCATCAGTACTAAGTACTTGCCATGTACATGACTGCTCATGTGGATAGGATTAATTGTCAGAATTTTAATGCTCTGTACCTGAAAAAGTGAAGTATTTTCAGCACTTTGGCTCAAACCTTGGACCTTCTGATCCATTCTAGTTTAAATACCACTAATAATAAAACTTAATGACAGATAACAATAAGCAATAGTCGGTAGTACACAATATCGTGAAAATAGGAACATATCTTATCAAACACTAAAAGGTTTTATACTTTAACCTTTGCCAAAATACATGTGGCACAACTTTACACTTCTACATTGTATTGTACAGTATATATGATGTTGATGTGAACATAAAAAAGCTCATTAACTACACAGTGTGTGAAGACTACAGTATAGCCAATAGATGGATTCTATATCTCCTAAAAACCTTCATTTTAACTTCAAGTAAATTTATGCTTTATATGCATTCTATTTTGAAATAATTTTTGCGTACAGCTCTTTGATTATTCAGTGATGTAATTACCTCTTTCTTGCAGTGAATCTAGATTTTTAATTTACATCTAGATATCTTAGTTTAATTTTAAATTATTAATCATATAAGGCCAATGAATATGTTTATTGTGAAATAATGTATGACTTTTTAACATCAAATGATGTAATCTTATCTTACAATGCATTAAAAGAATATTAATGAATATAAAAACATCACAATCATATGGATAATGACAAATAACAGCACAAGCTCAGTGGCAGGTCTATGTTATAAACACAAATACTATGACACAAAAAACCAACATAACCCAGACTTGAAAGATGTTATTAAATAGGTCTTAATGTTATTCATCTCAAACAACAAAAAGATGTGTTAAGAAAATAGCGTACCCTACACGTACAGTATTTAATAAAAATTATGTTGTAATTAATTTAAAATGGAGTATTTAAATAATTTACTTATAGCTTCTAAGCCACCTGTATGTTTTACTACTTTCTAATATTAGTAAAATTCTCATATCTTTTCTAGTATGAAATAGCCCTGACTAGTTTGCATTTATAAATTTTACATTCAGACCTGTATCAGTATTAGTATTTTAAACATGTCCATCTAAACTATCATGTTTACTCAGAGTATTACAGAAGCTCGTCCCAAATGAATTACATGGATTGTTGTTTGATACATACATTCAAGAAATAAAACATTAAATGTGCAAATGTGTTGTTTTTTCTACTTGTTGAAATATGACCAAACTGACCATTTACTTGTTACTGAAGTTACTTTTAGTACACTAAAATATACAAACAAGTTTTAATACAGAATACAAGGTTTCAGTTACAATCTAAACGTCTTCTCCAATTCACAGTAATTGGTTTCAAAATATCATTTCAAGAAGAAAAGTACCAGGAAAATCTAACTGTCCCTCCCTGTGCCACAAAAACTGGTGGAAACATTAACATTGAGCACAATCAGCACATCACACACAGCTCAGAAGTGTTGGGAATGATATATAAATCATTATGGACATAAACTCAGATTTTCAAATGTACATTTGCTCATGTATTTTATAGTTTGAACACTTATACATTAGAAATTTACATAAAACACTACAATCTTTAAACTCTCCTGTTTTACTTTCCTTTATTACTCTCTTCTGCTAGTTTTATGACTATCTTTTTCCCTAGTGACAGTATTACCATTTTACAATTCTCAAAAACCCTACATTAATAACACTAAAAGGACTCAATATCATGTATAGTAATTAATGAAGAAACTACAATAAACAGAACAAACTGTCACATGTATGTCAGGGAAAGTAATTTTGACACATTCGTGAATCCTCTTTAGTCTCGCATTGTCCCTACTCAACTACTGTTACTTCTATCCCCTTAGTTCTTTAAAGTAACACTAAAAAATTTACAGAACAGTTTTCGAAAGATAATCATTTATATACTAAGTCTAAAAAGGAACACATGAATATATACTTCTGTGAGAAATTTTGAATTTGCTCAAAATACGTCCATTAAAATGTTGATTGCCACATACTTCGCTTGTTTTCAGAAATTTATGTAAATTTATTCATAATCATCTTGCCATCATAAAATTCACTACAAATTAGATATTCAGAAAGACATTTTTGTAATTGCAATTAAATAAATCATTAATGAAAATCAAAATATTTATGAAACTTTGTAGAATGGACAGCAACTGCCATTTTACAGTTTCATCATGAATACTCTGCCTAAACAATCTATCAAATAATATAAAATATTTATCTTTTTTAAACTGTTTTTGTAGTTTTAATATGACCTTAATTATAAAAACCACAACAGAAAATGCATTCATAATTTTTTTTTACCTCCTTACATTTTAGGTTGTCTTCTTAACAAAATTATTTTATTTTTTTTTAAATTATCAGTTGTGTTTTTAAATCTACTACTTGTTTTAATTGTTTATCAACAAATGAAAATCTATGTACATTAGGGCAATGAGTCTAAAAAAGTACCACTTTCTCTTTACAATTATCAATCTTTCTAACAAATTTGTTTTTAACCGAAACATTACTTTTAGCAATTTCTAAACCTCATAGCATTTTAAAGGTGACGATACTAAACTAAAAACTGAATGTAATGAATTAATGGGGTTGTCAATTAATTGACATGATAATTAATACCACTAGTTGGACAGCTCTTGCATTTCCTTGCTTTGAGACAAGTCAGTTTTTAATAGTCTAAAACTTGCTCACATAAACACTATTGAAGCTGGTACTTTTGCAGCTGAGAATGAAAGAAAGTTGAGATTGTTTCAACCCCAAGACCTCTAATCATTTATGTCATTGAATAAAAAGTTAAGAATAATTACACTCCAGAAGCAGCTATCTAGGTTTTGGCCCCAAGACCTCTAATCATTTACTTCATTGGATAAAAAGTTAAGAATAATTACACTCCAGAAGCAGCTATCTAGAAGGAGACTTAACGAGTTATTAGTACTACTAATAAAGGGTTTGAATATTTTTTCTATTTCATACATAGGTTTGAAGAAAATTTTTCATTCAAAATTTTAAATAAATGTAAAACAACTTGGTCTGTATTTCAAACATCGTTAATGAGAGACCTCTTTCAAAAGGTGGACAACAAAATAGGTCTAATCATTAACGAAACAATTGATTTTGCTTAAGTTTGGGTTAACCACCTCCTTTCTCTGACTTCCGTTTATATAATTAATTACTATCTACAAACTAAAGTAGGTAAGTCTGAATTCAGTAGTTTAATATTGTAGGTACAATGTAATGCTAACACCATAATCATGTTACAGATAATATTAATATTACCGCTCAGTAGTTATTGTTTCATCATTTAAATGTTGATGTTATTATATTAAGCTAGGTATCCATCAATAAGTTTTAATTTACAAAGACTTGAACGTGAAGCACTCAAAAGGAAATGTCTACTCGTACTACCATGGAGACCGACACCAGTGGTAACGTTTTAGTTGATGAAAACTAGAATTCAAAAACTTTAACACAATACAAACCTATTGTACTTTTCTATACTTAGTACCTTATATAAAAATGTTAATAAAAAAGTAAACTAATTATTAAGGAATAAATCACTACTTACGCTGAATACTCATCACATGCGTTACAGCCCACTTGAGCTCACTTCCTCGCCTTTTGAAACGAATATCCGCTTGTTGACGTAGATCATCGCCCCCTGTTATATAAATCAAGTGCAGAAAACAAATATGTGTGAAAAATACAATATTAAATTAGTGTGAAGAGTTGTATAACAGTTGCAACATATAAACAAATTTTGCTCGCCAACAAAAACAACCAGTGTGTGTATTATTTATCACAGTAAGCCCGAAGATAGAACAAAAGGAATTGTTATTAACGAAAATGATGAAATATTATTATTGTAGTATGTATATAAACAAAATATGCAGAAATTGTCCCTTAGCTTTGTTATGAGCAGTGCAGGACAGTCTTTCTTTGTTTTTGATTTTGTGCAAAGCTACACGAGGGCTGTCTGCGCTAGCCGTCCCTAATTTAGCAGCGTAAGACTAGAGGAAAGGTAGCTAGTCATCACCACCCACCGCCAACTCGTGGGCTACTTTTCATTAACGAATAGAGGGATTGACCATCACATTATAACTTGACCCTACGGCTGAAAGGGCGAGCATGTTTGGTGCGACGGGTATTCAAACCCGCGACCCTTGGGTTACGAGTCGAGTGCCTTAACCACTTGGCCATGCCAGGCCGCGGTAGGACAGTCAATTTCTCAAGGAAAATTCATGTAGATTTTCCAAAAAAAGGCACGTTCTCAGAGGTTACGAAATAACTGTGCAGAAGTTCAATAACCAGTATTTAGAGGTGTTTTTCTGTTAGATCTTAGATTGCTGGAAATTCTCGCAAAGCAGCATGAGGGATATATGCGCTAGCCGTCCCAAATTTAAGAATGTAAGATTAAAGAGAAGATAACTACAGTGACTTATTTAAGTAGGAGCTAGAGGGGGCTAAGCCCCAAAACCCATGGTCTTAATGAGAGCCAATTAATATTTTTATTCTATGTAGAATTACATGGGATGTAAGCCCATAAAAATTATTAACTCCTGGGCCCACACAACCTTTAATCTGCCACTGAGTAGCTAGTTATCCCCCACTGTGGGGACTATTGGGCTACTCTTTTACTAATGAATAGTGAGATTGATCATCAAATTATCATGCACTCATGGCTGAAATGGCAAGCATGTTTGGTTGAACGAGAATTCGAACCCATGACCCTCATATGACGACTCTCGCGATCTAACCACCTGGCCATGTCGGACCAAATCTTAGAAAAGTATACGGATGAATAAGTATTTCTAATATAATGAATAAATTTCTATGCATGTTGTAGTTAAAAAAGCTACTAATTTCATCTTTCATAACTAGTTTAGAAATACACACGTATATATATAATTATAGCGCAGTTGCTTATGGTATTTAACATTCTCTACACAGTATAGTTTTTTGGCTGAATTAGTAGTGTTTTTTTGGATTGAAATGGTTGTATGCCCCCAGGCCCCGTAACATTAGCATACTTTGCTTACTGATTTTGCTTCGTACAATAACAATTGGCTTTTGATCTCACACATCAAAACCACCATTCAAACAGTCTGCGTACGGGCCAGAAAATATACCATTCTTCAAATACATTCAGGTAATTCTTCAAAATTTCGTGCATATATTTAAAATATTACTGTTAATCAGATGCAAAAATATTGAAAGCATGCACTAAACGTCTTGCTAAAACAATGGTTATATACCACAATGATATCTGTCAAAAAAAACATTACGTATCAGGTAGAAATTATGTTTCAAATATGTTTAACACAGAGTAAAACAACAGACTGGAATGGACCAATAAGCAAACGACTAGCAACAACTGAACAGAATAGTTACCATAACATAATGTTTAGAGACAATTAGGGAAAAATTGGTCCATGTAGGCTGTCTCATTCTCTGAACAAAACTAAAACTATTAAATACAATAAAAACCTCAAAACTAGCCCTTATCATTCATATAGTTATCAATGTTTTATTGAAGTCATTTAAATTTAATATATCCACAGTATCCGAAGGCAGTCTATCCAAAAGACCAACCACTCTATTAGAAAAATAAAACTGCTTTAGCTGAAGATAACTCATACCCTGCCAAAATTTATATTTATGTCCCCTGGTCCTACCATTCTCACCATTAAGTATGGTGAAAGATAACGCTTCGACTCTATTAGTTCTCTTAACAATCTTAAATACTTCAATAAAATTATGTCTAACTCTGTCTTTTATCAACAGAAAACAATTTCGGAGAACTTAATCTCTCTTCGTATAACAAACCCTCCATCTCAAGTATCTTTCTAGCAGCCTTCCTCTGAATTCTTTCCAACAATTCAATGTTCTTCTTAAGGTAAGAAGCTCAAGACTGAACACAATACTCCAAATATTGCCTAACCAGTGACTTATCCAATAAAATTATAACATCTTTACACTTGTATTCAATATTTCTGTAGATGCAACCTAACATCCTATTCTGTTAAAACTGTTTCTTCAACTACCTACACTATTGCAACCACCACAACACCAGTAAAAATCATTTCAAAAGTGTCAACTACCATTGTGACTACACTGGCAATAGAAAATCAGCTCTTGTATCAGTTTTTACAAGAATGCAATATAAAGACGTCTGGTTCCATCACTCCATCCCTCGTGTTCCCTACAATGGATAACGAAAAGATGTTGAAGGGGGTGACACTTTCCCTAAAGCCTCAAACTCATTCTGCAGAACACGATTATCTTAAAGCATTACTGGTAAGATGAGACAGTCAGTTGTATAGAGGCCCTCTAGTGATGAGGATGACCGTCTGATAAAACGATAAAAGCCGCCAATGCGATTATATGATAAGATGCATCAACATTGAGATTTTTAGTAAAATTCCGAAAGCCCTTGCAGTAAAATATTTCCTTTGTGTTGAACTTAAAATATAGTATGTTGTTTTACAATGAAATGTCTCATCTCTTTCCAGGCTTAAAATGTCATTTAATGGCCTATACAGAGGTTGGGTGTGTTGTATTAAAACGATTTTGGAGTCTTACTACATTGATACAATTCATGTTTCCAATAAAATCATGTTCTATCTGTCAACCGTGTTTGGCAGTAGCCCTGCAGCGTAGTTCCATGGTAAAAGGCTTTGTCATAAGATTATTGTGTTAAAAACACACTCATATTCTCTGCAACCTTTACATAAGCTATTTATTGTACGAAGATAACAGATTCTCCCATCTCAATAGTTAAACTATACAAGTGCTTCACATCTCGTAACTGGACTAATATCTCTTCATTTAAAGTACCATGAATATCCATTTCATTCAAGCTTCTTGGGGTATACAACTGTTGGGCTGACACGTTGTGGAAGCAGTTTGTGTATAAGCGACTTATTTTGTTTTCCAAATAGAGATTTTTTACTATGTTCTATACGGTTGCCTGGGATATGAATATAGCTTTTCCCACTTACCTTTATGTTCGTGGATTCTCAGATAATATAAGATACCACACTTAACCTTATCATAAATGGGGTATGTAGATCTCTTTCTGGACGATGTTGGTGTCTCATATTGATTCACATTCCTTTGTTTTCCTATTTCATTATGTAATAGGGATAACCTATCTTAGGAAATCTAAATCTTCAATCTGAACATATCTTTATGGTATAGGTGTGTGAATATTTTGCACCGATAAAGAGCTGTTACGTATCCTTACCAAAACATTAATTATTGGTGATATCACGCTGTCTGTGTAACGTCAAGAAATGTTAAAATATAGTTCTAATATATTCTATTCCATCGTGACTTTATATTAGCCGTGGTTGTTACATGACTTGCTGATTTGCATATTAAGATTGTTTTGATATAACATATTCAAAATATTATAACTGATACTGTTTGATAGGAAGTTTTTATTTTATTAATTAGTTCATATTATTAGTGTGCTCTAGATTTTTCAAATGTCTAATAGAACATCATAGATAGGTAAGATGTTTTAGTACATGTTAAGGTTTTTTGGCTTACATTACATGAATGTCAAAATATCTGTATATATCAGTGATGACGAAAAAGCCCACTTGTAGAGAAAAATATATATGTAAGAACGGCTGGTTTGGGTTGAGAAAATTTTTATGTAGAGGAGCTAACAACGTTTCGATCTTCTTCGGTCATCGTCAGGTTCACAAAAAAAGAAAGAGGTAACTGTTCCTAATATATATCATTGCTGTGACTGGCGTAAAAATTAACAACTCTGAATTATTTTCACATCCTTATGATAAATACGTATTTCATACTGAAGGATCTGTTTCTCAGTAGTAGATGTTTTATGCTTAACTGTCTACAAAGCCTTTGAGAAGATGTTGCAGAGCAATACATTTTTTTATCCTTTGGTCACGTGTCATATACTAAATCCATCAACAAGAAAACCTGTGTTCGATTAAAGGTCTCAGGTATTGATAACATATAACTAAATATAACTCATTAAATACGTATCAGTGTAAGTTTGGAACAATTTTTTGAGGAAACAAGATTTGTTGTTCTCTCTAAGAACTCTTACAGCTGTCTATAGCAAAGAATGATTACACATACATCGAAACTATTCAAATAAGCATACACAAATATATATCTGGCAATAAGCTTTAAATTCAAAGTTTAACCTCTAAGCTTGTAAAACAATTTTGTTGATATGTTATGACGATTTTATATCATTAAATATCAACCATTGATAACAAGTTTACGATATTACTTTAATTATTCTAAATTCTATGAAGATGTTCTACATGCAGCTGTGGCACCCTTGTAAACCAGATATAGAAAGTTTATAAATACATGCCAATCATGTTTCTTGGAATATTTTTACCAGTCTACTAGTTTGACTCTGAGTATGCTCTATTTACTGCCTCTTATACATACATAAGAAATTTTGCAACTGTCAATCAATCCACCTTGCAGAGTTGTTTTCAAACGGTCATTAGCTACAAAAGATATTCCCATCTCGAAATTTTAAATTTCTGATCAGAACACATCATTATAATGTGAGAGTGTGAATATGTGAAATCCCATCACACTAGCGTACGAAATATCAAACAATGCGAAATTTACATGAAGGTTAACCTTACATTGCTGGTTGAACTTCTAAGGTATTACAGATTGGATTGACTTGCTATTTTCAATCTCAGCTTTTGCTTTACGAGAGAGAAAAAAAAATATGATAAAATATTGGTTACTTTGTTTTTGTAACCTGCCTAGAGACAAAAGTGTTAACACCCACAATCATAGAGAATAAATAACTAATCACAAAGTTGGATGCTTTAAATTAATTACCCATAATTTCAGGAGGATAATTGACCTTTGTTTATCTGAATCAGTTTAGAAAGACAATTCACAACCATCAAACCAGTTGTTGCTATAAAACTAGGGCCAGATGAGAAGGTACACAGGCTACCATCATCAGCCCTAGGGTATTTCAGCAACATCTTGGCAGCTTTTAGTGGTATGTAGCAGTGAAGCATGCCAGAAAGAGATTACGAAAAAGAGATCCACCTGCCCATTCAAGGGAGTGCAATCCCACCTCATCACTCCAACGCGATATCCTCTGGTAACTAACAAAGAGATACAGAAGATTGCCAACCCTAATGGTGTCTTATCTAAACTGATGCAACACCAAGGGAATATCCACGAAGAGGAAATAAGAAAGTCACTTTGCATTGTTAATACAACACAAAAGTAAAAGTAATGAAAATGGGGAATAAACTAAAACTTTATGCTAAATACTTTATAAAAACAGCTACGAAAAGAACGGTAACAAAGGGGAACCGAAAACTGTGTAATTTATTGTAAAACCTACGTAATTTTGTAATAATCTGTAGGAAATCTCTATAAATCTACATAAACTCTGGCTACCCCAAAATCCAACACTGTCTTCGGTATGTCAATAAACCCTCAAGTTCCTTACATAAGTAAACAGTAATGTGTTCTTGTTCAATCAGCTGGCCAATGGGCAGTGAAGATCGAAGGCGAGTGCATTCGAAACTTATTTGATTCAACGATCGAAGGTCATGTTTAGTTTTTTCAATTGAAAGTAAAGTGTCAGTGCACTCACACTCTGGTTAAAAACTGGTTTTCTTTCTTTAATGGCTAGATATTCTAGCATTCTAAGAAGCTGGAGATAGAAGACATACATCTCGTTATTTTAGACAAGTGGTTTTCAAATTATATTTCGTGGAGCCCTAGGATCATCAGAGATCCCCACAAATATATCAGGTAATGGTGTTTTTGTTTTTAATTATTTTGAGTGTCAACTCCTCAGGAATCAAATGTTTTTGGTTTTTTTTATGTTGAGTCAATTGATCTTCAGCTTTTGTTTTTAGAATTTCGCACAAAGCTACTCGAGGGCTATCTGTGCTAGCCGTCCCTAATTTTGCAGTGTAAGACTAAAGGGAAGGCAGCTAGTCATCACCACCCACCGCCAACTCTTGGGCTACTCTTTTACCAACGAACTTCAGCTTTTAGTTACGTACTTAAGCAAACTAAATAAGAAAGAGATCGTACGTATGTAAACTTTAATGATGAGCTAAGGGTTGGGGTTCTGTGACAGAAGGAATGAAATAAGAGGATTCCATGGTTTCGTAAAATATTAAAACTACTGTTTTAGACACTGGTCGGTAACACTTCTGCTGTTGTAGCTTTTAGTGTTACAGTATTATTTTATTCGACTGCAGAGCCATCTAGTGAATGATACAATGTATCCTTAATTGCACCTCTATCATGTGAAATTATATATCATAAGCGAAATATGGAATGGATATTGTTTACCTTTGAAATAAAATAGCCATTTTAACTTACACTCTGTTTTAAGACACACTTAAACTGCATTCTTGGATATAGCTGTTTAATAGTTTTGTTATTAACGATGTACGAAACAGTGTCTAAGCAGGATATCACCAAAATAACAGTTTTTTTCTCCATAACATCTAACATACCAACAGATGAGGTGTTTAGTTTTCAGTTTTTGAAGTGGAATACTCTTTCAGGAACGACAACGGAAAACAATTTATTTCTAATCATTTATTCAATTTTCATTAAGTTAAGCTTCGAAAAAAGTTTTGATTTTCTGATATTTTAAATGTTTTGTATATTTTTTAAAGATTGAAGGAGTAAAATATTTAAACGTGAAGAAAGTCCCTAGAAAGTGGGTTTATGATAAACTTTAGAGGTAAAGATAATTTAAATGTTCAACAGTAAAGTTTATACAGGATTTTTACCGTCTAAAACGTGAGAAATTTGTTAACCGCTTCAACGTGTTAAACATCACAAACTTTTTTTCAACATACATTCTGTAACACACAACGTTCAGGACACGACTGTAACCAGACTTTATTCATGGAAGCACAGGAAAAGGCTTAGGAGATGAGGAACAAGGCTAGATCACGTATCCACTCCACCAATCTGCTGACAGGTTTTGCCATCAAACATAAAATGACGTTGTTTTGTTGCAAAAGGTAGAAGTGTTTCAGAAGTATCATCCGTACAATTTCATTCTCGGCAAACACAAGATCACAACGGAGATATATCTACAGAGGTATGTTTGTAAATAACGACAGGACATCATAACTAACGATGTTAATAACTTCATTAAATCTGTTTCAAACTATTGACAAATTCAAAAGCATCTTTAGCAGAATATTCATTCCGAGTAACCTCTGAAAAACAGGGCCAAAAGCCCTGTTAACAAATATTTACAGGTGCCTACACTTGATCTAACTGGATATCCATCTTTGTAAACCGTATATACTCTATATAAAACATTACACTCTGAGCCCGTTGGTCTGTCTCTGCAATTACGACGCTGTCTCTTTCTAGAATTAAAAGGTATTTCATAAGCTTAGCTTCCTTGGTTGCTCTGTAAATACTCCTCAATTTAGTAAACTTACACTTTATTACCTTTACCTGGTTTAATGATTGCAATGTTTTTACAATTTTGTTCAAATTTTCCAAGCCTCAACTTCATCATTACTTAGAGTACCGTTCGTTTTTTTACTAAGCCTAAAATTTTGTAACATCCCCAAGGGCAAATCCAGTGGCTTGAGTTTTAACCTGTTCTAAAGTTATATACTCATGTTTTTCCAAATTTGACACTTAGGCATTTGTTGTAAGTAATAAAAAATAACTTTTTCAGAGAAAAAAGAAAATTTTAACCCTCTGGAAAATACCCTCTTCTCACCACCAGACAAATAAACTAACAATCACTTGACAATGTATAAACACGTCTAACTTTTTAAAGTCGCTATCTTTCGCAACTGTTTAACTTTAATCTAATTTAAAGCTGTATTTTTAACTTTAATTTTCATGTCCAGAAGTTTATTTCAGATTGTTTGTATTCTTTAAAGAAACATCATTTGTTACTAGCTTGCTCAAACTGATTTTTTTTTACATTTTGTAAGTTAAGAGAGTTTGTATTCAATACATTTTTACGTTGTTTGAAATGAGCCCTTAAGTTTTATACTTTTTAAAATGTTCCTGTCAAAACTGTTTAAAATATTGATAAAACATTTGCATGAAGGGAACCTAAAAATCCTACATAAAATTTCAAAATAATTATTACGACTTGAAATATTGGGCCAGTACAAATTAGAAGTGGGAAAAAGTACGTGAGAATGAGCGGCCAACGAGAGCCAATCGGCCAGTAAAATATGGCGGGGCGTGGTGGTGGCGGGGGAACAAATGTCAATCAACTCTCGTAATTTCAAATCTTTGTCGGTTGGGGATAATATACAGAAAAGCATAAATTTTCAGTTGAAATTTTTTCCAGGATCGGAGGATGACGAGGGAGGGTCTGGACAGGTAGAAAAATCTCAGTCCTTCAGACAGTGGCTGGTAATACTACTGATTTGATTCGTTTAAAAGAATAACCAGGCTTAGTAATTAAAAACAACGTTGTTATTTCTGTAAGTGAATCAGACTTAATTAAGCCTAATTCATTCCTTGAAGAAAATTAAAAATTAGAAATTAACTTGAGCTTCGATACGTTGAACCAGGAAACTATGACAACATAATTTTAAAACTTTATTAATTTACTTAGAGGTGAAAATATATAATACATTCATACTACAATAATATAATGTTAATATTATGTGTATGTGTCCAATTTTGTGTTTGCTTTATTTTGTATTTTTATTTCATTTACAGTTTTATTGTACAACGTGTTTCGTTTTTGATGTGTTTAATTTCTCCCATGTTTGAGTTCAGTTTCGTGCTTTCAAATTTCAATTTGTAATATTTTTAGTTATTGAGTTTATATGTTTTGCTTTCGATTTCTTACGTTTTGCATGTTTTTATTTTGTTTTGGTTTAGTATAATGTGGCAAACTGTAAATCCAAAGATATGGGTTTGTGATCCGTTGTTGCAAAAATATGCTTCACGTATGGGGATCATGGACTTTCTTTTAACATAGAGTAAGTCAAGAGTACACGGTAACTGCTGTTTAAATATTGATTTCTTTCTAGTCTGGTAGCTCAAAAATAGGGACGCTAGTACAGATTACCCTTATATATATATAAAGAAGTTAAATCTACTTGTTGCCAGGATTGGAAACACGATCCCCCATGACGTAATGCCAGCCCATTGCAGGTTCGTCTTCAGCTTCCCGATGGTAACCATTTTACAGCTGGGTAGCCTAGAACAAGGAGATCAACATGTCACAAGCAAGCTTCGAACTCGCATCCTTTCGACCACGAATCCAAAGCACTAGCTACTAATCCAACTTGTTCCCAGTCCCTGTGTACCTTTACGCGAATTTCGTAAACAAAACAAACTAGTATCACGAGTAACAGTTCAGGAGAAAGAGGTCAACTTGAACCTCATCCTCCTAGGTCTTCAAGGTCAAAATCCCGATAGATAGATGAATGTGTGTGACTGAAGGAAGGAGTCTTAAAGGTACCTAACCTTCTATGTTTAGAAGGCTGGATGAATAACAACAAAGATTTGTTTGTTTTAGAATTTCGCGCAAAGCAACACGAGGGCTATCTGCGCTAGTTGTCCCTAATTTTAACAGTGTAAGACTAGAGAGAAGGCAGTTAGTCATCACCATCCACCGCTAACTACTTCATTACTCTTTTTATCAACAAATAGTGGGAATGGCCGTTACATTATAATGCTGTAACAGCTAAAAGTGCTTATTTGGTGCGATGGGGATTCAATCCCATGACCCTCAGATTACGATTCGAGCGCCCTAACCACGTGATTATGGTGGGTTACCAACAACAGTAACAAAGATATGTATTTAACTGACCTTTGGTGAATTTTTGTAATAGTGTAATATTGGTTTTGTATGTATCTCTGCATTTGATTTATTTTCATTTCATTTTCTTAATTATGATTTTATTTTTTGTATAGTAACTTCAAGTAATTTTATTTCACTTCGTAGTTAGGCACTCGACTCACAATCTGCAGGACACAGATTGAATCTTATCACCGACCATGCTGACCTTTTCAACTGTGAGAGGCGTTAAATTGGTGGCGGTCAAACCAAACAAGCTGTTGATCGATGTTGTTGACTAACTAGTTGCTTTCCCTCTAGTCTATCACTTCAACATTAGGTACAGCTAGAGCAGATAGTCTTCGAGTAGCTTTAGGCGAAGTTCAAGAAACAAATTAGTGTGTAATCGTATTCTATTTTGAAATTAATATATTTTAGGTTTAGCTCATTAATAATTTTATTACTTCGTAGCTGTGTTTTTTTATTTTGTTTTTGAAGCTTTATTAAATTGTTTTAATAAATGTAAGATGTTAGGGTTACCCAGGAGTGATGGCTATCTTATCTTATGACTTGTAATTTAACCTTTGATTTGGCCATTAATGCTTAATCTTAAAGACTGAGTCGTGGAAGACCTTCGAGATAAAGAAGGGGTGTATGGTGATCTAATATAATCATATTCTGCCTTTTCATAACTAGTTTAGAATACGTCTTTACGTAAGGCATATTCGGATATATTTTTCTTTTAAATTTTTATGCAGATGGTCTGCATGTAGAAATAACATCGATGTAAACTTTTGTTTAGGTAAAGGTTATTTATTTTATCTTATTGACCTTATTAACTCCTTAAGATGGACAAACTCATTCCAGGAAATGATACAATACTTGTATAAGTTATTATTACTTGGAGATTCTTCCCTTTGTATGTGTTACTTAGAATAGCTGTCGATGTATGTAACGTAAGGATTGTGGGATATCACACTAAGTCCTTGGCTCCACTATAAAAGTGGGTATCCACACAATTCTTTTTCTTTCTTCTCTCCAGGTTGCTGTTCTTTATCCAATAAACTATCAACCCATAAATATAACAATTAAAATCCAGACATTCCAAAAAAATAACCACTTTACACATTATATATGTGGATAAACTTTATTTTTGTTTCACATATTTACTTGTGTCATTTGTTTCTTTACTCCCCAGTTTTGAAATTATTGTATACACTACTTTTCCTGAACATGCTACATTGTAATTTCTTTGAGCTATTTGTTAGAGGTATTACAATTTATTCAATTTAATTTTCTATTTCGTTTACTTATGCAAAGAAAAATCAAAATTTAAATCATCCGCTATATTTTAAATTTGAATCAACAAAACATTCCTTTTCCTTATGATTCAAAGTTTGAGTTTATTAAAGTGCTTTTTTGTTTTATGATTTGTTGTCACTATAATATTTTATTTGCATACATATAGCCTACAGTTTTTACAATGTAAAAAAAAAATACTTCTGTTTCTTTCTGTTTGCAACTACATTATCATCTATCTCTGTATACACAGTTTCTTTGTTATATCACTGTACATCAAACTGGCATGATACAGTGTGTATTTTTGAAGTTAAGCACAAAGCCACACAATGGGCTATCTGTGTTCCACCCACCACGCATATTGACACCCGGTTTCTAGCGTTGTGAGTTTGCAGATATACCGCTATGCCGCGGGGGGAGGGGGACAGACTGATCCAACTATTTCATTAAAGCATTACAAATGTTGGCAGTAGGTACCGTTAACTAGCTACCTTCCCTCTAATCTGTCTGTTCAAAACAATAGCCTTGAATAGCTTTGTGGAAATATTTGAAGTCAGTGGATTCATGAGTAACGTGAATATATTTAAACACAAACATCCTACAAACTTGCAACTGATAGTACTTCTTGTGATTATTATTTAAATGCATCGTTTTTTTTAACGCCCAGAGAGGAGAATTATTCTGCTTATATGACGTATTTTTTTACCAAATTTGGTAAAACCTCCATGAAATTTGGCAAATTTTGCTAATTCATCTGTTACATGGCCAATAAAAGATCATAATGGTTGAGAAAAGGAGTGACAAAGGTAGTGATAGTGATTTAGTAAAGTCCATGCAAGAAAGTAAGCCTCCATAGGCCTAGTTACGAACAAAAACGTCAGTTGCCACACAAATAGCTTAATAATCCTAAGTTTAGTTTTTTTAGTCGAAGTTCGAAAAACTTAAATAAATCATTTTATAAAATAAGCAGTTGTGACTTATCTGGGAGTGTTACCATACTTGAGAAGGATCTTGAAAGTGAAAAACATTTAAAACATATTAAAGCAAGTGCCGAGACTTCTAAAGCAACTGATTTCTTACGGCCTTCTACTTCTTCATATAGCATGTCTCAAGTGACTTCTACTGAACTGAAAATATGTGCGTTTGTGGCAGACAATCTCTTCATTTCAATACTAGATCATCTTCCAGGCTTTCTGTCTAATGCATGCCATGATTCTAAAATTGCTAAGGAGATTAAATGTGAAATAACAAAAGAAACAGCTATTTCTCGTAATGTCATTGGTGAGGAATACTTGGAATTTCTTATAGCACAATTAAAGAATATTAAATTTTCATTAATTATTGATTAAAGTACAGATGTATCTACAAAAAAGCAACTTGTTCTAATTGCTAGATTTTATGATAGCCATATTCAAAATCAGTTGACAAGTTTTTAACTCTTTTGGAAATCAATTGTTGTACTGCTCAAGGCATTTACAATTCTATACTAATTTTTTTTGAAAAAGATGGAATCTCATTTAAAAATCTTATAGGCTATGCAAGTGTAATGATGGGGAAAAAAAGTGGTGTTCAAAGTTTTCTAAAGCAGAAAGTGCCATATCTCTTTGTACAAAGTTGTGCATGCCATTCAATGTATTTATGTGCATGTTCTGAACTTCCAACTTCCTTAGAGGAGCTGACCAGAAATGTTTATTTATATTTGTCAGCCCAGAGAAATTATCTGAATATGCAGAATTTTAGAAATTTACCCAGACTGATCCTAACATGATTTTACATCATAGCTGTACTCGATGGTTATCACTTCAGCAAGTAGTAGAAAGACTACTGAATTAATGGCCAGCATTTGTCTTATTTTTTACTTCAGCAGCATTAGAAGATGGAATGACTTTAGCATCTACAATACAAGAAGGTTTACACAATTCAATTGTAAAAATGTACTTTGCATTCATAACTTTTATTCTGTCATCTGTAAATAAAATAAATCTAGAGTTTCAAGTTGAGAGCTTCACAATTCATAGGTTACGCGCCTCCATCAACAGTAGTATGAAAGGTATCCTTGGTAATTTTATTAAAAGAGAAGTAGTAAAAGATGCAGATACATTGAAGGTTAACATCAGTGATCCTTCAATTTACCTTCCCTTAAGTGAAATATATGATGGAACAATAACTGAAAGTATCTTTATAGAATATTTTTCCAAAATCCAAACCAAAGAACTCGGAAGAATTTCAGCTTAGACATTCATTTTTTATGTCAAACTAAGCAAGTAAATGTACAAATTGTTTGTATCATTTGGTATGTTCACGTATTTACAGCTATTTGAAGCTATAGATTCAGAAGATGTGTCTCAAGGACAGTCACATTCAGTTATTTCATTGAAATATCCTAATATTATTGAGGAAAAATAGTATGAAGATATCAGTAAAGAATGTCGAGAGTTAACTTTGTAAGAGAATGAAGATTCAGAACCAGAGAAACACTGGTATTATATTTCTCAAGAAAAATGTGGAGATAAATTTCGTTTCCCAATTATCTCGAAATTAATGATAAACTTGCTATCATTGTCTCATTCTTCAGCTGCAGTAGAAAGGCTGTTTTCTTTGGTAAATAATATAAAGGGTAAAAAATCGTTCCCGACTAAGTACGGAAACACTAAATGCCTTATTATATGGCAAAAATCTTTTAGAAAACTCGACATGTAAATAATGGCAACCGTCTGAAAAACTGTGCAAAAAAAATGAAGGAAACTAAATTGTGCATCAATGAAGAAGAAGAAACACAAATATTTTAATAAAATAAGGCAAGTTATGTATTTTTTATTTAACTTGGTAAAATCCAAGAATTTTAGGTAAAGTTTAGAAAATTATTTGATAAAATCCAAGAAAATCATCTGGCAACCCTGCTGATGTTCTCAAATGTAACGATGTAACAGCACTTCTTTCCAAAAGGCCGATGTAAATATACTTCAGGTCATTTCGTATTACAAAATATTAAAAGTTTGTCAAAGTTTTTAAAATGTCTGACGTTAGATCGTAAACTATCATTAAAAAGTTATTTACTGGTCGTATTAAGCAGGGTAAAGTTTAGCTCTAACTAAAGTAAGAATTTTTAAAAAGTACAATGTTGTTGCTTGTTTTGGAATTTTGCACAAAGTTACTCGAGGGCTATCTGTGCTAGCCGTCCCTAATTTAGCAGTGTAAGACTAGAGGGAAGGTAGCTAGTCATCACCACCCACCGCCAACTCTTGGGCTACTCTTTTACCAACGAATAGTGGGATTGACCGTAACATCATTATAACGCCCCCACAGATGGGAGGGCGAGCACGTTTGGGACGACTCGGGTGCGAACCCGCGACCCTCAGATTACGAAGCGCACGCCTTAACGCGCTAGGCCATGCTAAAAAGTACAAAAGTTACAGTGTTAATTTATTTCCCTATCGAATGTATACCGTACTTAATAAAGGCTTAACTAATGTTAGGCCTAAGACAAATGGACTTAAGACTTACAAATTAGAATTATTTTGTATTGATCTGGAAATCCTGTATTTAAAGAAATAATGTTACAATAAAGATGCCAATCTGACCCCAAACTGTTAGTTCTAATATAAGAATGTTGTAATCAAATGCTGTAGTTTTTCGTTTTTATTAATAAAAAATAACTATAAGACCGTTCGCGTGATCGAGACTTGAAGGCGAGAATAGATAATAATAAAATCTGGCGTGTGAAATACGTAATCTTATTTCGCAATAGCTTCACTGATAATTTTCCCGGCTATTCTTTTTAAGTAATAATATTTAAGAAAAAGTGTTCGAAGGGTTACCGTTCAGACTTAAAATATCGGATATACTTAAATATCGCATGAAATTTAAAGCGTGTATTCCTATGTATGTCTATGGATTGTTTGTTTGTTTTTTGAATTTCGCGCAAAGCTATACGAGGGCTATCTGCGTTAGCTGTCTCTAATTTACAGGGTAAGACTAGAGAGGAGGCAGCTTAATCATCACCACCCACTGCCAACTCTTAGCCTACATTTTTATCGACGAATCGTGGGATTAACCGTCACCTTATAACGCCCCTACGCCTGAAATGACGACCCTTAGATTACGCGAACCCGCGACCCTCATATTACGAATCGAGCGCCTTAACCATCTAGCCATGCCGGGTCTGATTGAAAAAAAAAACAATTATACAAGTTTTTAACAATGTATAATTATTTCAAATATTTATTTAATACGACTTTTCTAAAATCTACACCTTTAGTAAATCTAAAAACATGCTGTCGTTCTTTTTTTACCATATCTATTAATTTAAATTTCCTTAATGGACGAATTTGGGATATTTATAAAAAATAACCTACAGCCGAAATCATATGTTATTTCAAGATATATTTGGTCATGCGCCGAATCAAAGCTCCAGACATGATTCATGTACTATTAAAACAAATGAAATGTGAATTAGCTGTTCTGTTTGATGATATAAATATGTACAAAAGGAAAAATAAGGAAATATAAAATTTAATAAAAAACGTAAGTTTTTCGGGATATCGTATGACGAAAGATTAAAATGACCAATGTATCTAATTTTTTTACTAAGTTTGTCATCATCAAAATTTTTTGAAGTAATTTTGCAACCAATTTCTTTTGTTTCTGCAGAACAATCGGAAAAATAATAGCTTCAAATGATGCCTTAACATTAAACTTTGTTTTGTTCCAAGTCACCTTGGCTCTCTTCTTTTGGAAAAATATCTTCATCATTTATAGGAGGCAATTCATCATCCACGAACTCGTCACCTTCCAAAAGTTCCAGAATTTTCTTACGGTGATTGTTTTCATAGCTGAGTGAGTAAGTATTTTGTTCTTTGCCATCTGTGTCCTCTTCACTAACTGTTGGAATCAATTTGTACTCGTTCTCCTTATCAAAATATTCATACCTTTCAATCAGAGAATCCTTTCTTTTCTCTGTCTTGTCAAGAAGAGACAATGCTTCATTATCGTCGCTGGTGTGGTAGACCAGTTCTTTGAGAGACCCACCTGTATAAGAGCTATCAAGAGCTTCTTTTGGCATTACATTTTTATCTTCCTCATCTATATAATCCTGCTGCGGAACAAAGATAACGCCTTGAAGATTCCAAGGAGCATTCTGGAACTCCTGTGGTGATATAAAGTTGTCATCTGTAAAACAAAAAAATTCAAATGTAATCCATTGTGCTCAGCAACTGACATAAAGTCATCTGTTTAATAACTTGTTAGAATATGTCATGAGGCAAGAATAATCATAATAATACATAACGTTCCGTAGTTGTGGACGGATACGAATCATCGCGACCCTGGTCCTGAGGTCAACTTATACCTTTTCATCAGTAGGAAACAAATCTTGACTAAGTGACACTTGATTCTTTTAGTGCCTTGGTTCTGAAACTGGAACCTAATATCCCTAGAGGTACGTAACAATAAAGTTTAAATTTCCATATTATAGTTTAATAATGTCTTTCTTACATTATTAACTTACACACGTATTTATCGTAGCATCGCTATTATACACTCTACGATTAACTTCTGTAAAATAGACTGAGAACCATTGTTCTGGGAATATATTAAAAAAGTTAACCGCTATGTTATTAGATATTACTAAAAGTTGTAACTTTAAATTCATATTATAATTTTTCTCACTCATTGTAGCTCAAACTTATTTATTGAATGACTCGAAATTTATGAAAGACAGAAAAGCAATAAATTAATTATATAATGTCTCTTCAATTTATAATACACACATACATACATTTTCATCAATACATCATTGTAAATATTTCCACAACAGATTGTTAACATATGCTATGTAATTCGCGAATGGATCATATTGTGCTCTAACGCCCCCCAATGGCACAGCGACATGTCTGAGGACTTACAAACGTAAAAAAAACTGAGTTTCGATACCTGTGGTGGGCAAAGCACAAATAGCCCATTGTATACCCTTTGTGCTTAATTAAAAAGAAGGAAACAAAAGAAAATCTCCCTCTCTGTGTAAATTTTTATTATTTTTGTGTACCAAAAATAACTGTGTTTGTCTTTGGTGAGTAAAACTGTTAAAGTATGTCAATTAGATTTAACATGTTTTTAAAAATGTTTCCTTACATTAATCTGTGTTTTATGGATTAAAAAAATCCGTGAGAACGCATCTGCACTTATAATATAAAGGTTAAATAAAGTTCGAGTTATGGAATTTCGCGCCATGGAAGTTCTTCCTAGAGGCCTGGGATGGCCAAGTGGTTAAGGCACTCGACTCGTAATCTGAGGGTCGCGGGTTCGAATCCTTCTCATACCAAACAGCCGTGGGAGCGTTATTATATGACAGCCAATCCCACTATTCGTTGGTGAAAGAGTAGCCCAAGAGGTGGTGGTGGATTGTGATGACTAGTTGCCTTCCCTGTAGTCTTACACTGCTACATTAGGGACAGCGGGTGCAGATATCTCTCGTGTAGCTTTGCGCGAAGTTCAAACCAAATTATTTCAAGAACACATCTCTTCCGTGAAGTGGTGGTCAAATGTATTAGGCTGTTGTGTGTGAAGTGTCAGATTGTTATGTGCAAATTTGAAACTCAATTTTTAATAGCTGAAAGAGAATCATTATCGTAAATTTGTCAGAATAATATAGTATATTGTTGTAATAATATTGTTATTGTTTTTTTTCAGAAACTAGATAATATTTCTGTTGATTTTTTGTCACCATGGATAGAATTAATATTCGTGTAATTTCTTCTATGAGTTCAAGTTTGGTCACCATGTGGCGAGAGCAGCTAATAATATCAATCACACATTTGGTGATGGCACAGTTAATGAGCGCACAGCACAGCATTGGTTTAGGAGATTTCGATCTGATGATACAAGCCTTCAAAACGAGCCTCGGGTCCGACCTCAGACAACCATTAATGAGGAAGAATTGAAGGCCTTAGTTGAACTAGATACCTGCCAAACCATGAGAGAACTTGCCAACAAAATTAATGTTCATTATTCAATAGTTTCCCGACATCTTAAAGCGATTGATAAGGTGGAAAAGCTCGATAAGTGGACACCTCCCGAATTGACTGAAAACCATCAAACGAAAATAGTTGAAATTTGTTCCTCACTCTTTATTCGCAACAAAAACTACCCGATTTTCCAAAGAACTGTAACCTGTAATGAAGAATGGATTCTTTACGACAATTTGGACAGTAACTTCACTATGAAAAAGCACCAAAACCAGCTCTTCATCCCAAGAAGCTTATGGTCAGTGTTTGGTGTTCGTCAGTGATCCATTATTAATTCTTAAACTGGAAAGAAACAATTAAAGCAGAGAAATGTTGTTGTGAACTTGAAATTATACATTAAAAGTTGTCACGAAAACATCGAGCAATAGTAAATCACAGTAGACCCATATTGCTTCGTGACAATGCTCGAATTCATGTCTCACGCTTTACTGTCCAAAAACTAAACAAACTTCAGTATCAAATTTTAACTCATCCATCACATTCATTAAATTTTTACCTATAGATTATCACTTTAGACGTGTTTTAGAGAAAAAAGTTTGCAAACCAAAGATCAGTTGAAAGAAAAGTATCTTCCAATACTTCATTACATCAAAAGACGTTCATTTCTTCAAAGATAGAATTTTTAAACTTACAACTCATTGGTACAAATGTATTGAGTCTAAAGAAGCTTATTTTGATTAAATAAATTAAACAACAACAAACATCCTTCACATTTTCCTTTAAAAATCCAACATTTAATATGCAACAGCCTGTTATATATAGGTAAAATATAAATGTTAAACACGCGATGCACCTACTTACATACTTTTTCAACATAATTGTTGGCATTACGTATTGATAGATAAAAGGTGAAACATATGCTTTATGCAAGTATAACATTAAAAGTAAACAACCAAGAGTATTAAACAATTATGCATTTTAATATGGGGAAAATATCCTGCTACAAAAATAATGAAAGAAGAATTACAACCAGAATCACAAATTTATAAAATTAATCCCTACTTTGGCAGCTTTATATACTTACCTGTATTAATAGATATGTCATCAAAAATCAGATCTTTACTGATAAACCTTATACCAAATTTATTCAAAAACCAGGCACAAAACTGAGGTCTATACTATGTAAAAACTACACTGACCCCAAACACCACACCAACATTATTTATAAAATACAATGTGATAACCGCCATGACTTCTATATTGGAGAAACACGTAGAAAAATGGAAAACAGATTTAAAGAACATAAAAAGTAACCTTCACACGTTTTCGAACACTGCAAGTCAAATAAACACAACATAACCATATAAAACACTCAAATACTAAATAAAGAAACAAACATAAACAAACGCAAAATTAAAGAAGCCTCATACAACAACTTAGCCCAAAATAAACCAATACAAAGGAACATCTTTACATCTATATTAAAAATAATAATAATAAAATAAATAATATAAAATTATATATTCAAACATCTAAGCCCGCCCTCTACATTCCGACACTCGGTTACACAACCCCTTTCAAACATGTGGTCAGCTTCCGGTCAGTTACCTCTCTCTTTCTTTGTGAACCTGACGATGCCCGAAGAAGGTCGAAACGTTGTTCATTCCTCTTCGTAAAAAATTTTCTCAACCCAAACGAGCCGTTTTTATATATATAAAGTATTACATAGTCCTTTCTGAATAATATTTAATACATAACAGATCTTCACAGATGAAGCCAAGCCTGAGACAAGGAAGCAGTAGAAATTACCAGAAGGAAAGCCTATACTCGCGAGACAAAGAACAAGTATGACTTATTTTTTGTATCAGTATCAGAAACCGGAGACGACGAAAGAATCGTAACATTCTAGTTGTGAACTTAGATTACAACTCACTGTATACCAAAAAGGACAATGAATGCATATGGTGGGTGTTTATTGGTGTTCATGTACATTGGCAGTGTAGTCTATGTGTGTGTTCACGAGTTATCAAAAGAAAAACAGACCATTCCTTACATTATACCACTGATATAACTTCTCATGGAACAGTAATGGCCAAAATGTATTAACACTTTTATTAAACTAAAGTAGAGAACAACGTTTCGACCTTCTTAAGACATCTTCAGGTTAAACGTTGTTCTCTACTGTATTTTAAAGAAAGTGTTAATACCCATACAAGTCTTCTTGAGATACATTTTACTTCAAGTGGGTTTACCGTCATCACGAATGGCCAAAATGCTTTGGTTTTGACTTGAAGTTTGACTAATGGTAACAATGAAATCGGCGGACATTGAACATCTGATGACAGTGACAAATCAGTTGTAGTTTACTCACAAAATAAATTAAAACAAATATGATATTATGATGGCATGATTGAAAAACATACCGAAATTCAAACAACTTAAACTTATTTTTAAACTTAAATGTTCAAATAAAGGAAGCAATGAAATATCTTGTTGTCATCCTCTGGTTTCTTTCCAATGCAAATCGGCAGAAGGATCTACAAGAGCACGTGTCAGAATGGATGTTTAAATCCATACATTTACTCACGTGCGGGTTTATGTTTATAAACTGATGGACCTAAACTTTCTCCCACACGTTACATAGGGCCGCAGTGTTATGACGCCAGATGACGCTCCTATCGGCGTTCAAGGCCACGTGGCCTTGATATTAAAAAACTACTTCTGTGTGCGATGTGCACAAGCAGGGTCCCTCCAGTTTTATGTTGTACAGTAAACAATCATTGAAAACTTTTGACAGGCTTGAAATAGTATTTTTTGTCGCTGCAATCGCTTTCATTAGGAGAGAGAGAGCGAAACGATTCTGCTCTTCACAAATCAAGACAACACTCGTACATGTACTTCAACCGCCAAAGGGAGCACGCTGAGAGGTTACTGGATTATCTACATTACCAGTGTAATCTTCTACCGACACAGGGGTAGTTACACATGTGGAGCATATGCTGTGCACGTGACCAAATGTGTAATTTAAATCATCACTTCATATAACATCAAGAACAATAAGCCTAAACTCTTGACATCTGTTTTTGTTGGTGTTTTAGTGAAGCCATTTAATACGATTACTCTCAATTTTTTGGGGCAGGGATTTATTATACAATGCTTTAAAGAGACGACTGAATCGTTTGTGTTTTTAATTTTGCGCTAAACTATGCGAGGGCTATCTCTTCTAGCCGTCCCTAATAGAGCAGTGTAAGACTAGAGAGAAGGCAACTAGTCATCACCACTCACCGTCAATTCTTGGGCTACTCTTTTACCATCGAATAGTGGGATTGACCGTACAATTGTAATGCCCCCCACCGGACGAGCATGTTTGGTGTGACGGGAATTCGAACCCTCTCATATTGCGAGTCGAATGCCCTAACCACCCGGCCATGCCAGGCCTGATTGGCTTAAATCTGGAACGATCATCAAGTCCAGCTTGTACTAAAACTATTTGGAAATGTGACATTTCTTACAGAATATGTATCAGAGATAAAAAAACAGATGACTCAATAGCATGGGCGTCCGTAGACATTTTTCCAGGGAGGCAAAGTAGTGTGAATTTGTAAACAGGATAAAAAGCATCATACACATACGTTGAATGATTAGAGACAGAACTATGTTCCTCATTCTCAAGTAGGGCAAGAGCCCTCTCCTATCTACCCCACCCCCTGCGAACACCCATGCCTAACAATGACTTCGAGAAGGTTTGCTGTTCGAGTTTCAATACCCGCGGTGAATAAAACACAGCGCATTGTGTATATTTGTTTTGTTCACCGCGGGTATCGAAACTTGAATGTTACATAGTGAAGAGTCAAAAATATTTGAAATAAAACTTTATTATCGAAAACGTAAAACAAGAGATCAACGTCTGAAATCGAATTTTATGTAGTTAATTATATTCGCTGTTAAAACACAGAATCTTTAGTCTCAAGTTTTATGTAATTAATTATATTTGCTATTGAAAAATAGACTGAATCTTTGGCTTTATATGCTAAACACTAATTGCATTTTACCGTTAATTCAGGCACAAGTTATACTTTACTTCGCATTTTAAATTTAATGTGCTATAAAAATGTTTTTGCACATCTGTACAATAGACTGTAAAATATATTGACTCTGTGTGTCCATTTGCTTGTCCGCGATGAACATTTCGGAACTTCTGTCCTATGGCCACCAAAAAATCTCAAGAGTTCTTGGATATGAAGGGACTCTAAGACCTCTAATTTTATCACTTTCTTATTTTTATGAGTATGGCAACCGGTATAATGTTTCTACTTTATTTAACTACAGTACTGTGAATATTCGCCATACTGCCCTCCACGTCAAGTCAGCGAAGTATGTGGTGCACCTAGTGTTGGTAGCTGGTACTAAAACAAAATCGATATTCGCCTTGAAAGTTTGTGTTAATTTAGCAGGGCTCCTAACTGGTGCCGCCGAAATGAGGCTAGACAGTTGTCACGTAAGTTCATCCGAAGCACATGACGTGACAACCAATTAAAAGTCAAGTGGCAGCACTAGGTTTATTTACCAGACAATTTCCTGCTAAATGCATCAGATTCTGAGTGTAAAAATGAAAAAAAAGTGTCATATTAAAGAGTTCCAGCGAAAGCAGTAGTCTAGATCACGTTACTTATATTTAGAATTTATTATGTTCGTTCGACTAGATATTAGAATTACAAAATAAACTGTTTCTTTGATGTCTAAAAGAGTGTACTTAAACATGTACTTTTTCAAAGTTCACGTATATTACTTAAATAACTAATGCAATACTCTTGGGGAAAAAATAGAATTAATTTTCAAACATTTTTCACCCAATCCATATCACTCTATATGAAGTTCCAGCAACTCAGTAATCACCATTGGTTTCGAAACTTAAAAACCAACGAAAGCTAAATATTCCTCCAAGCCACGTGTTAGAAACATTGGACGTAATATTGAAATCCGATCACGTTGTATCCGTTAATTTCTCAATTTTAGCAATAGAATGTTATTTCTGCTATAAATTACAAGGCTTGGTATATACTATTCTGTTGGTTTTGTATTTTTCAGTTTCTAAGTACCAAACTTACATTTTTATGATGATATGAGGTTTATATTTTAAAATTGTGTAATTCATTCTACGTTATACTCTACATTACATTCTACATTATACTCTACACTACGTTCTACACATTACATTCTACACATTACATTCTACACTATACTCTACACATTACATTCTACATCATACTCTAAACTACATTCTATACATTACATTCTACATTATACTCTACCCTACATTTACACATTACATTCTACATTATACTCTACATTCTACACTATACTCTACACATTACATTCTACATCATACTCTAAACTACATTCTATACATTACATTTACTCATTACATTCTACATTATACTCTACACTACGTTCTACACATTACATTCTACACTATACTCTACACATTACATTCTACATCATAATTTAAACTACATTCTATACATCACATTCTACATTATACTCTACACTACATTTACACATTACATTCTACATTATACTCTACATTACATTCTACACTATACACATTACATTCTACATCATAATTTAAACTACATTATATACATTACATTCTACACTATACACATTACATTCTACATCATAATTTAAACTACATTATATACATTACATTCTACACTATACACATTACATTCTACATCATAATTTAAACTACATTATATACATTACATTCTACATTATACTCTACACTACATTTACACATTACATTCTACATTATACTCTACATTACATTCTACACTATACTCTACACATTACATTCTACATCATACTCTAAACTACATTCTATACATTACATTTACTCATTACATTCTACATTATACTCTACACTACGTTCTACACATTACATTCTACACTATACTCTACACATTACATTCTACATCATAATTTAAACTACATTCTATACATCACATTCTACATTATACTCGTGTAAAAAATAAGTAAATAAACACGTTGGAAGTCTGATAGGATGTTAAGTTGATTTTTTATTGGCTATACATATAAGTCTCGCGAGCTATCCAGTGGTATAGCGGTAAGTCGCTAAAACTATAATTTCGATACCCATGGCGAGCATAGACATGATAGACCATTGTGCAGTTTTGCGCTTAACTACAAACAAACAATAAGTCTCACAGTATTGTGACAATATAACCACTAAATTAACTGAGCTACATAGACATTTAAATCCAAATGGTAATTAAAGTATTTTTCTTTAAACCTAAAAAAAACACAGACGTGCCAAAATTCGCTTATAAATAATCAATAAGCTCTAAACATTAGGTGGCGCCGTTTATACAGTGATGGAATTTACTCTTGTATCTATTAAGCACACATAACTCACGTTTGTTTCGGTGTTTATTTCCACTAAGCGCATCAACCTACTTAAAACTGGTTGAAAGATACTTGTTGATTCACCATAGCTAATGAGATTCATACTGTTAAATACATGCAACCCTGTCTGAACCAATAACATTTATGATTGATGCTGAATCAGCTTACAATGTCGTTTCACCTGACATTTGAATTTTTAACAACATTCAAGACCGGTTTTCAAACCTTCAAACTAAAATATTGACAAAGCAAATTACTAAAGAGTTCGATTTCAAAAAGACAAGAATTTATTTATCATTTTTTATCTACTTCTATTTGATTTGATTGTGAAAAGAAGTCACTTTGTATAAATGTTACAGTTTGTACTACGCATATAGTTAGGCCTACTTCATTCCTTTTATCAACGCCTAACGACAATGACGATTGACCATCTATGTGCATCGCAAGTTCTGTCTTCGTAAAAATGTGCATTTTTTCAATTATTTCGACGTTTTGGAACCAAGTACTTTGCTTCCCTATATTTGATCGAAGCTTTTAGGGGAATATTCTTTACTTTAGAAAGACACAACTAATTTAGGATTTCCAAATATTACTGTTGAAATCTTATATGATTGTGACGTCATAGATTTCCTGTTTTGACCTGCCGTATACGATACTTTATATTCACCTTGAAAAGTTGAACTAATTAAGTTGTGATGTTAACATCGAGTTGAGACCATCCATCCAAAATTTTAATTATACAAACTCAAAGATGTAGCTTCTAAGAGTTCTTTTCTGCGTTGACAACTTACAAATTGATCAATGAAAAAGTTGTGGCTATCGTATAAGTCAACACCCTAATTAATTTAACATGTAATATCAGATAGTTTGTTATTGCACTGGTTAAGGATGACACATTAATATGAGGAGATTCATACTCGTTACCAAGTACTTTTTGAATTCTCCGATACAACTCTTTCAGATAAATCGATTCAAATAGACCTTAACTCTACTGTCTGACTGAAATGATACTTTTAAAATATACTCGAATTTCAACACTTTTATTTGTGTGATTGAAAAACATTTAAGATATAAACTGTTTTCTCGCGGGTATATTTAGTCGCCTCTTTACATAAATGCATGACTATACCCACACGGAAATATGTATGTGTGTTATATGTTATTTCCGATTAAAATGAAACAATAAAAATTATCCTCGTAGGCGTTAACATCCACACGCAGAAATACAGGTTTCAGTCGAAATTTCGGAAATGAATGTCTTTTTTTTTTTCATCTTACATACAAAGGCTATTAAGTAAGCAATTAAAAAATGTATACATATATATATTTACACAACACAAAAACATGCTAACACAAACATAGCCTCAAAACGTTATTGCCCCATTATGGTAAATAGTTTTGTAAGTTCATAGAAAATTAGTCAAACATCCTAAAGAAATAATCGTGGCAACATGTGACTTTGTTGGAACATAAAGCAACTTTCCGAAGGTGCGTCTGAACCAAATAGTTTTCGCTCGTAAATATGGTTGCGAAGTTAGGGTCCATTACTAACTTGATTCAGGATTTCGAAAAATAGTTTAATTTTTTTTCTTGGCAGCTACACGCATATTTCTTGGTCTGTTACAAGCCTCTATGGATGGGTCTCTAGTGTTTCAATATTAGTATTCTATCTTTTCCGCGCTTAAGACGGAAACAGCAGGTAGAATAAAAATGGCGACTTCTACAATTGAAATTTACATGTTAAGTGACTGTAATGGGCATTTTCTGTCCTTTTTTAAAAAATTATTAAACATGTTTGCAGTTGGAAACTCTTCAAAATATTTGCAGTTGGTTATATTTGATATCATGGTAACGAAAATCGACGGAATGCACAAATGGAAATGAAAAACATTGACGCTGCTTCTTGTGCATACGTGTAAGTTAGGCCTAGGTACTGATAGTCGTCGTTGAGTAAACGTTAATTCTATCATAGTGTTTCTCACTTTTTCGGTAGTATTTATTTGATTCTCTGATACGAGTGATCTACGTTTATGAGTACAGCTTGTTAGATTAAGAACATTTTCTTACAAATACAGAAAAGACGGAAAAAATAAAAATAAAATCACATAGAAACTGCTTGTAACAACACCTGAACGGTCCGGCATGACCGGGTGGTTACGGCACTCGACTCGCAGTCCGAGGGTGACGGGTTCCAATCCCCGTCACACCAAACATGCTCGTCTTTTCAGCCGTGGGGCACTGTTATGTGACGGTAAATCCCACTATTCGTTGGTAAAAGAATAGCTTAAGAGTTGGCGGCGGGTGTGATGACTAGCTGCCTTCTCTCTAGTATTACACTACTAAATTAGGGACGGCTAGCGCAGATAGCCCTCGTGTTTCTTTGCCCGAAATGCAAAACAAACAAATAAAAAACAAATTATTCGCACACACACAGTGGATTAGACGTCCGAACCATGGACTTTGATGTCTTAAGACTATCTCTTACGTGAATAAAGGGACTGATTGCCACTCTTACATCGCACACAGCGTTGTAAGTCCGCAGACATACCACTGTTCCACTAGGAGGCATTGCGAAGAAACGCCACCACCAAGTGAAATTTGAACTGTTTGTTGGTTTTCAGAATTTACTTGCAAATATATAGCAAGAATTATCTGCGTATAGATGTCTCTGTTTTAAACTGATGGACTAGATGGAAGAAGCACGTTAACAGCACCCATCGCCAACTGTCTGGTTACTCTCGTCTGATCGAACTGATGCTAGATTTTTAAAAAAGCTATACAGATACATACTTATATGCATATAAACATTTTTATACCACCTTTCGTGCTTACATTGAACTTTATAAGCACTGTTAAGTAAAGAAAGAAATTAAATATTGGACTTTCAAATTTATGGAATAATTTTTTTAAAAATGCAACATTTTCGTCTTTAATATTGAACTTTATGTCAATGTCACGTGAAGGAAGAAGTTAAATTTTGGGATTACAAATTGGTGAAATAATTAATATTTACTAAATGCAACATTGATATAAAGGTCAGTATTAAATATAACACGAACAACCTAAATATCCAAATATCAAATCTGAAATACTTTCTTCAGAATATTTTCCTCCTGAATTAGAGACAAATAGATAATGTCTAGCATCGCAGAGACCTGAAATATAAAACTTGAAGTGTTGTCAGTAATGGCAGCTAAAACTTTGTAAAGTGATCGTTTGGAAAACGACGTGTGAAATTCTGCTACTGGCACTTAATACAACAACAATAAATTTGTCATCCGAGAATGCTCTCTGGTGTTCACTTTCTTTGAGAAAAAATAAAAATGCCCGAAGGAGGTTTATTTAATAAACACTGATACCAAAAGGTCAGTTGTTAAATTCCGCCAGAAGGAGCCTCTTGTAGTCTAATATACGTGTTGTGTAAAAACTGGATTTGTTAAGTGTTAACATATGGTGCGCTTTCTCAATAATCAGTGAGTATTTTACTACACACATCTCAACAAGAAAGTCACTCAACACTGAACAAATACACAAACATAGACTTTATTTACAGGTTTAACACATAGATCGTTTTGCTATAAACTAAATACATAATCTTACCATGAAACTGTTTCTTTAATTTCAAAGGGCCAGATTGATAATCCGAGTTTCGTGGTTCGTGTACCGTTATCCCCATCTCCAAATCGCCCTCCACACTCTGGAGACGTGTTGTAAAGTGACTGTTAGATGCTACTACTCGCCTGACGGAAGTAACTTAAGAGTTAGCGGTGGGTACTATTGAAGAATTACCTTTCTTCCACTCTAACACTTCCAATTTAGAGATATATAGCGAACATATCCGTAGTGTAGCTTTACGCAAAATCCAACACACATTGCAATATTTTTGTCTATGTTTTGGTTTGTTTTGAATTTCGCGCAAAGCTACACGAGGGTTATCTGCGCTAGCCTTCCCTAACGTAACAGTTTAAGACTAAAGGGAAAGCATCTAGTCATCATTACCCATCGCCAACTCTTGGGCTACTCTTTTATCAACGAATAGTGTGAATGACCGTCACATTATAACGCCGCCCACGGCTGAAAGGGCGAGCATATTTGGTGGGACGGGGATTCGAACCCGCAACCCTCAGATTACGAGTCGAGTGCCTTAACCACCTGGCGTTAGTTTACGCACTAATTTCACGTTATTTGAATATTTTATTTATTAGATTTATCTTTTTTTGCATTTTAAAATAATTTTACAGACTTATGAATGAAATTATCTACAACTTGGGAAGAATTGGTTTGCTAATTTAAAACGTACGTTTTTCGGTGGTTTTATTTAAATAAAACAAAATTATAGTATTGGTTCACCTTCAAATGCAGTTGCACAGATCTGTATTGATGGTCGAATAAACTGAATTCTAGTTGTAATTAAAAATAATACTGTACTATACAATAATTGTGAGATTTGTTTTTGTATTCACAATGAAACTCATTTCAATTTAATTGTTATTCACACATAATGGCGTGAATATGAATCAAAATAATCATTTTACGGTTAAAGTTATTTATTAATGTATTAAACACATGTTTATCAACATGAGTTCACACATTAGGACACTTGACTGAGCAATTCGATTTTAAGTTTATACAGGGTGTTCGGAAAGTCACTGTGCACTTATATATTTATTAACAGAAATGTTTCAATATAGAATACATGAGGTAAATATGAATGACAATTATAAACAATGTTGAAAGTGACCCCCGTTGGCGTCAATACAGGTTTGGATCCTTTTTATTTTGTTTCTAAACACCGCTATCAGTTGCTGGCTTGAAATAGACTGAAAGAAATATAATAACGTATGATTACAAAACTGCACAGTGACTTTCCGAACACCCTGTATTTTACTCTTATACATAAGTTTTGTCGGTTGCTTTTATCCAAATTTTTCTGTACAGCCATTGAAATTGTTGTATTAAAAGTTGTGTTATAAAAACTCACTGTTTCTGTCTGCATCAGCGAAAGGTCTAGCAGCCTCTTTTCCCGATGTTTCAGACGCTTCAACTAGTTCATTAAGTTCAATATAACCATTTCCGTCTTTATCGTAGCTGTCAAAATCGGTGGGTAGAGCAACTGGTTGGAAATCGGAGACATCAGGGGCAAGGGGCTTCTCCACGAATGGGGTTCCTTTAACATTCAATGTGTTTTCTCCTATTTCTGAAGAAACCATTTCAATACTCTCAGGGATGGTGGACACATCTTGGGAAACGTCATCGACTGTGAGAAGACTTTGAATGGCATTGGGTGTTTTTTCTACCGGAACCGCGAGAGTTCTCACCACCGAAAGCAGCACTACGAAATAAGGAATCATCATGTTACTTTCTCGTTGCTACAGTTAACTGTTATACTGTCGTAAGAAGCATGGTTACTTTTAGGGTTTGTGGGCGGAGCTTGCTGCTTTCGGAACTTGGTGAAACGTACACACACATTGCCATCTGCTGGTAGTTCTAGAAAAAAGTAGACAGGTTTATTGCTTTTTCTGTTGTGAGCAACAATATACTACGTTCTTAGCGCAATTATATACAATCCATATTGTAAAGATGATATTGTAGAAACTATGAAACACGTAATGAAAAAACGACAATGTTGACTGATACTGCTAAGCTATTCTAATTAACATGTTAAGTTCCTAGAGAGGTTATATCAACTAACACGACAAGTTCCTAGAGCTTCACTCGGATATACCGACTTAAACGAAAGGTTCCGAATGATGTTGCACGAGCTAACACGACAGTTTTCTAGTTAATTATTCTGTTTTTATGTTATTTACTTGAAATACAAACTTACAGAGCTTATAATAATGTAAACATGGACAAAATAATACTAGGAAAAATGACTGATTAAAAACCGTAACAACAATAATCCAGAGTAGGAATTAAAAAAATAAAACAACTATTAAGGCCTAACTTAGTATCATAAACACGCCATTTTTCTGTCAATATGGCGACTATGAAGTAAATAACACTGATCGTTCTTTGGTACTCTGAATTTAAGTTTCTTATTCTCGTGCACAGCTAATTTGGACAAGCCTAAAACGTACGAACTCCACTGTTCAATTAAACGGTGACATTTGCCATTCAAGGACACACAATGTGAGTATCCTAAGAGAAACACCGAATCACTCAACTTAAATGGAGTAATGTCACCTCAGTAACTGAAGCGTTTCAGTGGAGTTCGGGAAAGTTTACCTTGTTTAATGTGCTGTGGTATTGAAAGATGGGAAGCAGCCTATAGAGATGAAATAAGAAGATGAATTGATGCGAGAAGCAAGTGGTCATATACATTTCCAGCAAGAGAAAAGTTATAAGTCACTCTCATGGTGGGAAGCCTCTCTATGCAACATTAAGTGGGCCCGGCATGGCCAAGCGTGTTAAGGCGTGCGACTCGTAATCTGAGGGTCGCGGGTTCGAATCTCCGTCGCGCCAAACATGCTCGCCCTTTCAGCCGTGGGAGCGTTATATTGTGACGGTCAATCCCACTATTCGTTGGTAAAAGAGTAGCCCAAGAGTTGGCGGTGGGTGGTAATGACTAGCTGCCTTCCCTCTAGTCTTACACTGCTAAATTAGGGACGACTAGTGCAGATAGCTCTCGTGTAACTTTGCGCGAAATTCAGAAATAAACAAACAAAACAAAGCTTCGGAGAAAGTTTTTTAAAAAATAATCAACATGTTGCATATCATAAGCACCCTACCTAAACCACTTCTAGTGGATCATCATGGATAGAGCCACCAGTAGAATACCTTGATCATCTACTTGAAGAAAATGTCCTAATGACAATACAGAATGTTTTGATAAATGCAAGAGATCATTTCATATTTGCACTATAAGCTACAGAAAATAAAAGCACCAAAAATATTTGATGGTTGGACGATTTAGGGACAGAATATAGGTAAGAACGCATTGCTGAAGATAACAGTCCCACACAATCAATTTAACAGTGTGGTAGGACACTGACAAGTGCTTCGGGCATAAAATATATTTTCTTACGTGAAGAAAGATATACCAAAAACACCATCAGATTTCCACTAAGAGAATAAAACAGTTGCCATGTATATAAGTCCAAATGTGTTTTCTCTTGGAAGAAAAAGGGATGGTTCTATCGAGTTCTAATAATTACGTCTAGTGACCATTCTATACAGATGGGATGTTATCGCATAGAACATGATAATGCAGTTGAGAAATGTGTCTTAATGAACATAAAAAACAATTTATTATTAATATATCTCAGTAGTTCTCTTCAAGTAGCTTTTACGCTAGCTGAATTCTATACTATCGAAAATTCAGGTTTGTCTTTTAAAATCGTAAAAAGGCCCGGTAGAACTAGTGGCAACCAGCATTTTGCAATGTTTCCTATCAATGAACTCTTTGACTTACAAATCGGTTTATTTGAATATAATACATTCCTTACCTCAACTGATGTCAACAGTATTTTCAGTTTCAAGATGTTTTTTTTCTTTTATTCATTATTAATGTTTTTTTTCATCATAGCCATATTTTCCACACTTATAACAGTTCTATCTCTGTATTTCTTTGGAAGCAGTTTCCACTTCCTAAAGGCTGAAAATATGTCCGTTTAAGCTGTACTTTAAAACACCTTCTGCCCTGAGAGTTACTTCTTTCGTTTTGAATAAACAGTTAAGTAATCAAAGGAAGTTCATTTCCAGATCCTGGTAATATGACCTTTTAAGTTACAATTGAAACACATTCTTTCTAGAGGTTTACTTCTTTCTTTCTGTGTAACCAATTGTCGAATTATTCCTTTGTTCTAGACCTCCATCGATGAATGTTGATGTTTCAACACCATTAGAGCTGATAATTTCATAATTTTCAGATGGTGTCTTTAGTTGTTTTTTATGCGATTTTGAAAAATACTACTTCCCTTGCCCACTGTAGCGCTTCTCTTACAGATTTACATCTACCTTGCTTTAGTCTAATTATTCTCCTCTCACTCTATGATCAAAATATAACTAATTATGTTACTACATGGGTTACCACAGTTATATTCTGAACTTTAAATAATTTTCTTTTACCTTAAAAGTATTCATTTACTTTAAAATTCAACTGACAAGTTGAATTATTCTACTGCTCTCTGTTATTACAATACAGTCTGTGATTATCACACTTTACAAATCGCTATAATATCCTTTTTATGGCTAAACTTTCAAACATAATTTAAATTTATTTGACTATATTTCTCATTAACTGTATATAATTTGCACTTTCAATAACTCAATTTGTACTAACTTAGCCGCCTATATATATTGGCCAGTTGATACCTAGAACTTTTTACACACTATGAAACATCGCGATGAAACAATACTCACTTAAAAACAACGAGAAAAATTCAAAGGTTCGAGTAACATGATCTCAATTCACAACAACTGAACTCTGCAACAAATAACTCATAAACTTACTATAACTATCACTCCTAATAATAGCTTACTTAAGTTCTCATACAATATAAACTAGATAATACTCTCGTATTAAACTTGAAATGAACAGTCTTGTATATCTAATAGGTATTAAAGCTGATCCTTTTTAAATTTTCAGCAAGATAAATAGCTTGACCTTAAATACTCCATCCATTCACTCTGGACATTATTTCAAACTGCTTGATATGCCTCACATGGTACCCTTCCATTATAATCAGTTGGCTTCTCGAATGACTGTCGTTGTTAATTTTGCCTAATAAATTTCGTTACTTGACGAAGTAATCGAGTTACTGCAGTAGTTCAGAAATATTCTGTAATCATAGGTGGTATGATATTAGTAGTAACGGATGTTGACAAGAAAGTTTCTATTTTGTATGGCGTAATTACTAATGTTTGAAGTTGAAATTGTAGATGTTTTATTCTGGTATTAGTTCTTTCACAATACATTTACCTTGTTGTTACAACGTTTCTACACATTTCTTATAAGATTTTAAACTTCAGTGTGTACATTTTCTATGGCTTTTTTATTTTGTCTTGGATCAAATTAATATTTTTTGTAACTCTCCTCTTAACTTTCCTCATCTTTTCACTGTTTCTCTGTCTCTTTTTTTCGTCTGTGATCTTCTTTCCTCTAATTCATCACTTTCAGAAAACTAACTCTTACTTGAAGAACGTGCCATCATCTTGAAATTCAACTTAGGCTCACAAAATAATTCCATTCTTGACAGCAATATTGTAAAAGGTTCTACTACTGAGTGGGTTATTTTGTATTATTTATTTAAAAAAGGCAAAGTCCAGTAACTTCATGATGGTGAAAGCATTTGGTTAACACTCACTGATATTGGTAAGCCTAAGTTTACAAACACAACAATTTCACTCACTCATCTCAAACTCACAGCATTCTCTGTCTCCAGCACTTCAATGACACATAAATTCACTATTCAAGAACCGAGCTATTTAACGGCCTATAGTAACATAAAAATTAATAATAGTATACTTAAATGATCGATTTTTCTCTGTTCCAGCTTAACTCACATTTCATATTGCTCAAATCGTTTCCTAAGGACAGTTTTAATCACTAACCCTTCCCATCATGAGAGGACAAAATTCCCTTTTGTCGACACTGGTACAAAACTCTAAATTATCATATAACGATAAATTGAGAAAACACTTGGGTAGGCCCGTTAATAGAGTTAAAATACAATATATATTGTTCTTTCATACGAATAAACGTTATTTAACGTCATAATAAAACAGTTGTTTCAATGGATTATAGGACATCACAATCTCAGATACGTATTATAACAAAGATTAGTATGAAATAGTAAATTATGATATTGTAAAGAATGTACGAAAAATTAAATAATTTTTAGTTTGTTCGTAAAATATATTTTCTTACCTTCACTAAAGAACCACTGCTTTACACACCGTAACACCAGATAAAGCGCCATCTTAAGAATGGTGAGAATAATGGGGAAAAAATGTATATTTATGAATGTAAATGTCACATGTTTTTGTTAGTTGTCTGTTTTAGGTCCATATAAGTATTTCGCATGTTGAATGGATATTCATCTGAATTGGTATGAGGATTACTTAGATCCATGGAGAGATATATACAAATTTTCCGTTTTGTGTTTTTCTGGTTTATATGGGCGTTTTTTACCACTACTTCGCTCTCTGTTGATGGACCTTCACCAAATTTGGCATGAAAGTATGTTGGGTTCAGGTAAAGATAAATGTAAATTAGAGGTTTCATGTTTTGTTTTGCAGTTTAATTGGCGTTCTTTTTTGTTTGTTTTTTCTACAATAAAATGTAAGGGAAGCAACTCTTCATGCGCTATAATAACCTTTAACTAATCACGTATTTACGTAACTTCCGTCCATGGGACGGATACTCCAACAAGTTATGTAATAAAATTAATTTACCATGTTAGATTGATAGCCAATGATAATACGTCAGTGCCCTCTAGTAGCAGCTATAAAACTTAAAATGCTTATTTGACTCCTCGTAATGTATGTGATCATGAGGCCTTGTATGAATGATTCTTCAATAAAAAAAAAAATGGATTTACAATACTAAACTCAGGGGTACGATTCCTCTCGGTGGACACGTTAGATATCCCCATGTAGCTTTGCTATAAGAAACAATTCTTAATTCTTATAGTTTCATACACGAAACAAATTCAATCCGAATAACTAAATAGTTGTTTTTCTAGAATTGAAACGAACATTAAAATGAATATTACTCGACAAACATACAGTTAAGTATTATGACTTAAACTGTGCTTTACTGTACTGATTTCATTTCATAGCAAGTATCAGCTTCAAATCTTTAGATCATATACAAGGTAGAACTGAAAATAAATATTTCAAACTGTATTCAAAACTCTTATAGTGAATCTGAAACTGATACTGTTACATCTTAAAGGGAGAGCTAAGAAAATTTATAAAATTCGTCCATGATTCGATCCTGACCAGAATACGAGGTCTGTTCAAAAAATACGCGGACTGACGTCATAAAACAAAATGTACTGTATTTAGAAGTTACAGGTCTGGGACCCCTTCAAAGTACTCTCCTCCCCAACGCACACACTTATCCCAACGGTGTTTCCACTTGTTGAAACAGTCCTGGTACGCTTCTTTTGTAATGTCCTCCAGTTCCTTCGTTGCATTTGCCTTAATCTCGGGAATCGTCTCAAACTTCTTCCTTTCAAGGGTCTTTTGAGTTTGGGGAACAAGAAAAAATCGCAAGGAGCAAGGTCAGGTGAGTAGGGGGGTGGGGAAGAACAGTGATCGAGTGTTTGACCAAAAACTCACGAGTTTTGAGGGCTGAATTTCGCAGCAACGCGGTGCATCTTCAATTTTTCGGTCAAAATCTCGTAACAAGATCCAACTGATATCCCACACTCTTCAGCAAGCTCCCTAACAGTCAAATGTCGATTTGCCCGCACCAGGGTGTTGATTTTGTTGACGTGTGGGTCGTCAGTTGATGTGGAAGTACGTCCAGGACGCTCATCATCTTCAATGGACTGTCGACCATCCTTAAAACGTTCATGCCACTTGAAACATGCCGTACGCTTCATAGCAACATCACCGTAAGCCGTGTTAAGCATAGTAAAAGTTTCAGTCGCAGATTTTCCAAGTTTAACACAAAATTTCACAGCAAGTCGTTGCTCCTTCAGGTCATTTATTCTGAAATCCACCAAACGAAAAAAATCGCACTTCACTTACAACCGCGTAGCTAATACACAAATGAAGATATCTGCAATCGGGAAATGGCGTCGTAATCAGCTGATCTGTGCAAACCTAGCAACACCAAGCGGATTCCCTGGAACCAACTGGAGCCGCGCAATTCAAACAGTCCGCGTATTTTTTGAACAGCCCTCGTTCAAATTCGAGGGAATACGTTTTCTCGTATTTGTAGAATGTTGTTTGTTTTCGTATTTTTTCCATATTGATAAAACTTAATACGAGAACCATATATTTATTATTTGTACGACATGACATTTTTCCGATTGAATATATATTAAATATTGTTTTACATCTATCTTATTAATTTTAATTTAGATTTACTAAATGGATATTTTAATTAAGAAATACAAGTTTATATTTATGATATTCATTCTGTAGGATACAATATGATAAAGCCTCTGCAGGTGGGTCTTTTTTCTTCAAGAGCAAACTGGGAACGGTGGTGTAATCGAATGAGTAATACATCAGGTGAGTTGAGTGGCGTCATGAAGGTTATCTGATCTTGTATGTTTTTCCACGTATTGTTGCAAATGTTTTCCAGTCCAGTACAATATGGCCGGCGACGAGAGCGGTGTGTAAAAAGGTATTAGGGATATTTTGTTTTAGAAATGGATAAAAACGAAGAAATAAAACTGCGCTTAAATGTTTCAGTAAAATAAAGATGAGACCTAGAGATTTATTGAAAAAAAATATGTTATACGAATCAATTTATACAAACAGGTATTAAAAATTATCTTAAATAGATAGTAAGTTTTAGGAAAGTTAGGGTTTACACTACATAAAAAAATAAACAAATAATACTAATTATTTTTCTGGCAGAGATTAAATCAATGATCGGAGATCACTGATTCCAGGATCTAGATTTATTCCACAAGGTTGAACAGTGTTTAGATTAGCAATCAAATAAGCCTCTTATTTCTCAATCAGCTTTAGTTTTGAATCCTGTTTAAATGCCAATAAAAGCAGCATCGTTAATGGTTTGTTTGTTTTGAATATCGCGCAAAGCTACTCGAGGGCCGTCTGAGCTAGCCGTCCCTAATTGAGTAGTGTATGACTAGAAGGAAGGCAACTAGCCATCACTACTCACTGCCAGCTCTTGGGCTACTCTTTTACCAATGAATAGTGGGATTAACTGTAAAATTAGAACTCAGTCACAGCTGAAAGGACGAGCACATTTTGTGTGGTGGGAATTCGAACCCGCGGCCCTCATATTACGAGTCGATCGCCCTAACCACCTCGTCATGCCGGGCCTAGTTTTTATGAATTTACAAGTTTGACAGCGAGTTTTATTGCACGAGTCACAACCACAACCTTTTTTCGTAAGGAGAAAACGAGAATGCCAGAAAATATCTCCTAAAGATGATCGTTAAGTTGTAGGAGAAGAAAATGTTTTTTTTTCAGAATTCATGGAAAGTTCCTAATTTTAAAGTGATAGGTAAAAATACGAGCAATTCCATTTTAAACTTTCGAAAGCGCTCGAATTATAGTATTTTTATCATTTTGTGCAAGGTTTATCGAATCTGTGTTTTCTGACATCATGAACATATTCCAGAATAAAATTGATTATGTAAATGGTATTCTGTGTTAAAATTTCAAGCATAATATTTAATACCAAATTTATGTATAATTATAAAAAAATACTAATTAATAAAATAAATATGTAATTCCGATATTTGTTTTAATTTAGTATGCTTTATAACGTGTAGATGGCACTGATAAAAGCACAAACGATTTTGCTTGGGGATTAATCAAGCTTCAATATCTTTGGAGATCTGAAAGTGTGAGATAAATTATTATTACTTCACCTTGTTCAGTACTGAAATATGAGAATGTGTCAATTTAAAGATAATGACGTTGATAAATGACTTCTGATTTGTAAATCAAACTATCACTGAACTTACGTATAAGTGTGTAAAAATTACATTTACATCACAGGTAAACATTTTTCTGACTAAATAAAATTTGTTATCCAGATCGCAGACGTACACAAATAGGGACAGAGATGGACTTGCCGCCTGGAATATCTAACAAAAATTTAAAGAATGAAATGAAAGATAAAAAGATTGAGTTTCCCTGGTTATGTAGCTTTTATATCATTTTAACTTATTTTTCCTTTCTTTAATATATCCTGTTGACGTCCACAAGCCAGAATGTTCAAAAGTTCGGAGACAAATCCCCACAGGAATATAAGGCTAAACGCAAAGATAACTCTTTCATTTTGCGTAAAACAACACGAGGTTCACTTCTGCTAGTTGTCTATTATGACAAAATTAGAGACGAATAGCACAAATGAATGAAATCAGTAGCACCTAATTTAGCAGTGATATATTAGAGGAATGGCAGCTAATCAACACTTCCCACCGTTAACTCTTGGGCTACTTTTATACCAAGGAACAGTGGAATTGACCGTCACATTATCACTAATGACTAGTTGCCTTCTCTCTCGTCTTACACTGCTAAATTAGAGACGGCTAGTGCAGATAGCCCTCGTGTAGCTATGCGCGAAATATAAAACAAAACAAAAGTTAACGGATAATACGGCAAAGTAGAAGGAATCTTATTTAAAAGTCATGGTAGTATATTTTGAAAACTTTTTTCACTATGAGAGAAAAATTCAGCGATTTACTTATATCACAGTACACAGGTTACTCTTGCCCAACATGAGGCATTTACATAGATTTACACAACACATAATGTTTTTAATTCTTTGTTTTTTGCGAAATGATTCAGGTGAAGTTCAGGTATACAAAAGATAAATGTGGACCATCATTTATTTCTAATTATCAAATACAATCATAAAATGGCTCAAATCCCAGATTTGACATTATAAATCCAGAAACGTGCCGCTGACCCACCAAGAAAGCGACTAGAAACACTTTGTAACAAAGTTGTTGACATGATAAAACTTCAGTCAATTCACTTGTCTTGCAACCGTAAGAAGCCACGTTTTTGCCCAATGTCGCTCATAAACACAATCAAGATAAGCTTGGAGCCTTACACATGTAAAAGTCCTGGCACTGATGAGGTGTAGATAATGTTTATAAATAAAAATGGGGTTTAAATTTGGCAAGTACGACGTTTATTCTCCTTTCTAATCAGGCCATTTGCAGTTCTCTTCTCTTATTGTAAGAAGATAAAAAAGATATCAATTGCAATCAGAAAACAGCAACTAAAGTGGACATTTGTCGTCATATACTAATATGTAAATGTAGATCATTTGTCAAAATGTAGGTAATGTCACATACTTCTGTAGAAGGCTGTATGTGTTTGCGTTTATATATAATAAAGAAGCCCAAACAAAATTAACTTAAAGACGCTGTATAAATTAAGAAGGTCCCCATGGTACAGGCTACGACGTGGAATATAAAATGTATCCTGTATTGTGGAGGTGACTGTGGAAGTAGGACCCACATTGGAGGGAATACACCGTCTATCAGTTTTGGCCAGTCTTACATGAAAAAATTCGTAAACATGAAATAAAATGATTAAAAGTAATACAAGTTAGGAGAGAAGGATGTAGTTACTTAAGCTCAGGGTGATATAGATACGGAATTTGCTGTTTTTAATGTGCTACGTTTCATAATTTATCTCAAACGAATTTCCGATTAATATGTTACGTATCACGATGCCAAATAGCCGGAAATTTTAATTTTAATTGGAAAGTTAATTAAATGTATCAAATATTTATCACATTAATGATATTTGCCAACAAGATTGATACACACAATTTTCTTTCTTAACATAAATATATGATATTTTAATATGCGAACAAGCAACATATAAAGCTGAGATAGGTTTCAAAGTAGCAACAGGAATTTTCTTGTTAGGTTTACCAACCAATTGACATGTATAACAAGTTTTACAAAACTGAGAAACATCTGGACTATATTTTGGCCAAAAGAAATGTCTCATAATTTGGCCACATGTTTTGTTGAACCTTTAAATGACCTCCCACGTGTAGTTTGTGGGCAACATTTAGTAATTCATCATATCCTTTGGGAACAATGATTTAATAAACTATAGCCCAGTTCCTTGAAGCTGGTACATTCAGTTGTCTCCATTTTTATCACAAGAATGCCACTTGGAACTTACTTCAGTTCATTCTTTGGAAATGCATATATAAACAAGGAAGAGATTTGCAGATCTTGTTCTCACTCGGCGATCTGTTTACTTCTAGCAAATGGAACTTCACCAGGTGAACCAGATCTCTCACGGCCATCGTTTTCACTTACCAAGGAACTGTCAGTTTTATCCCTACTATAAGAAGATTTTGAACTAAATAAACTAGGTTATTTAAATGATCATTAACTTCAGTGGAGTGAATAGATACAGGTTTTTTGACTAAAATGGTAGAAATTCCTTTTTGTGAAAATCTGTTTTATGTGTTAAAGTGTAATCATCGGAAAAGCAGCTGCTTCCTATAACGTTCCTTCTTTTCTTCCAAGTAAGTTTTGAGATCGTCACTGGCATAACGACTATGCCTTCCAGTGGCACAGCGGTATGGTTGCGGATTCACACCGCTAGAAATCGGATTTCGATACCCGTGGCTGGCAGAGCACAGATAGTGAATTGGGCAGTTTTGTGCTTAGTTCCAAAAAAAAAAAAAGGCGTAACGTATAAATTCCTCAGCTACACATAATTGTATTAGTTTGTCAAAACTGTTGCCAGTACGTACAGAATCACACCATTAATCAGAGTAAACCTTTTCTTCGTGGCCGATTTCTATATACCTTTGACTATCTTGCTTGTGATAACCCCGAAACTTTTGACGATAAGTTTGTTTCTTTTTGGAATTTCGCGCAAAGCTACACGAGGGCTATCTGCGCTAGCCGTCTCTAATTTAGCAGTGTAAGACTAGAGGAAAAACAGCTAGTCACCACCCACAACCAACTCTTGGGCTACTCTTTTATCAACGAATAGTGGAATTGACCTTCACTTTATAACACTCCCACGGCTAAAAAAGCAAGCATGTTTGATGTGATGGAGATTCGAACCAGAGAACCTCGGATTACGAGTTGAGCATCTTAACCTCCTGGCCAAGCCGGACGTTTATGGCGATAAGCCTCCGGTACTAACTTGTATGCTTTAAGAATAGTTGCTTTAATCTTATCATAATCTGTGCAATCTTCTAGATAGAAAGCAGTATAAGCTTCTTATGCTTCATTTGTTAAAACACTCTGTAATAATAATGACCATTTGTTTGGTGGGCCATTCCATGACTTGGGCAGCCTTTTCAAAGTGTTGAAAGCATTCACCAACTTAATTTCCATTAAATGATGGTAATCTAATATATCGATTGAGTTCAAAGTTGTCATTTTGCCTTAGCCGATTGGAGTTCAGTCCAATTTCCATTTCTTTCAATCTCATTTCTGTCTCAGTTTCAATACGGGCTTGTTCAAGTTTGATTTGTTTTTTAGTTTTGTTTGGATTTTGAACTTATATTTATCGCTCAGCTCTGATTGGCTAATGGAGACACTAGAGTATACCTCTAATACTTCCTCATAAAACAAATAATCATCAACTAATACTTTAACAATACACTGCTGGCCAAAATCTTAAGGTCAATGAACATAAAGAAAAAATATGCATCTTGCGTCGTTATACTCAACCACTTATTTGAGTAGAGCTTCGAAAGATGAAAATAAGAAAAGGGAAAATAAAAATAAAAAACTTTTTTAGCATTAATAGGGAAAATGTGAACACTGTGAAATTAACCTAAATACTAGCTGGTCAAAAGAGGTCTCAGTGGTGACTTGCACGGTTGTCATTGCGAGTAACTGCAAACATTCGCTTTGGCATGGTCGATATAAGCGTTTGCAGAAGGTTGGCTGGAATGTTATTCCAAGTGGTTAAGATGGCTTCACGAAGATCATGCACTGTTTGGAATTAACGTATATTTCTTTTGACTTACCTTGCCATCCACCCCGACACATTTTCAATAGGGTTCAGTTCGGATGAACACGCTGGATGGTCCCAAAAAATCACATTATTCGCCATGAAAATGCCCTTTGTCCTGCGGGCATTGTGGATTGTAGCGTTGTCCTGCCGAAAGATCCAGTCATTTCCACATAAGCGAGGGCCTTCAGTGAGTAAGGATGCTCTTTCCAACATGCTAATGTAGCCCGCTGCTGTTTGACGCCCTTGTATAACCTAAAGCTCCATTGTTCCATGAAAGGAGAAAGCACCCCAGATCATGATGGAACCCCCTCCACTGTGCTGTGTAGAATATGTCTGCGGTAGGATATCCTTATCGTGCCAGTAACGTTGGAAGCCATCTGGACCATCCAGGTTAAATTTTTTCTCATTGGAGAACTTTTATATGTCCCATGTTTGGTGCTTCTCAGCAAAGTTTAACCGAGCTGTTTTGTGGTGTGGAAGGAGGCGTGGCCTTTGAAGACGTTTACGGTTTTTAAAGCCTTTTTCTCGTATATGCCGTCTTATTGTTCTTGAGCTGCATTCTGCGTCCGTAAAAACCTTAATCTGGTTCGATGATCGGCTGGTGTCTCGCCGGACAACCCATCGAATCCTCCTGCTCAACGCCGGCGTAATGTTTTTGGGCCGACCACTTGAAATTCTCGTTCCGTATCCCTGGGTCTTTTAAGAAATTTGCAACAGCAGTTTTACTACGCCCAATCTCACCAGTGATGGAACGTTGAAAGAGACCTTGCTTTTGGTGCTCGACAATTTTGCCACGTTCAAACTCTGTCAACTTTTTAGCCCTTGCCATGTTTTTACCCAATGTAACACAGGAAATGTCAGTGGGAGATGTTGACAACGCTAATCCTTGAACACAAATGACTAAATTTCGTTACGTGTTTACCGAATAACGCTTCGTTTCAGTATGGTCTTAAACTTTTGACCAGCTAGTATTTAGACTAATTTCATAGTGTTACATTTTCCCTATTAAATGCTAAAAGGTTTTTTATTTTTATTTTCCCTTTTCATATTTTCATTTTTTGATGCTCTACTCACGTAAGTGGTTGAGGCTAACAACGCAAAATGCATATTTTTTTCTCTATGTTCATTGGCTTTAAGATTTTGGCCAGAAATATATCTGTTTTTTTTTTGTTAATTTTTTTCTTACTGATTTCTTAACTTATAATTCTAAAATTTTGGTAGCTTTGTGCAATTCACTTTTTTTAAGTTTTTTTAGGTTTTCGAGAAAGGGTGATACAAAAATACCTTTATAATTAGATATAATCAACTTTTGTTGGCACTGATAAATATACATTGAATTATGATTTGAATTTTGATCGAATTTTATCTCTGATTCAGATCTTGGACAAGAGCCTCCAATTTATTATTTTACATATTATAGTTTACCCTATTCGTGTTTGTATTAATATTTTAGATATTACAATTTTAAATAGCTGGAAATTTAAAGGATAGTTCAATGTCAATATGTATCAAAGTTATATTTGCCAACAACACAGATACACACAAATATATTTAATATTACTAACACAACTATATTTTAATGTAAAAACAATAATACAATTTATAGTAACGGTAATTGGAAATAATTAATACAAATAACGGTTTATATACAAAAAAAAATTACAAACAGTATTCAGTCTCCTATCTAGTCTGGAGCTAAATATTTTATCAACGGTCCAGATCCACGAGACACAAATTACTTTCATGTTCATACACAGATACACTCTAGTTAACGGGAACACTAGCTAGCTCTATTCTTGTGTGGCCTAACGCAGTTTACAAGCTCACTTTTTACCGAGGAAGAAATCTAATGCCCTCGTAGGAATACTAACGTCCGAAGTTAATTCTCTGAAGTTGAACGGTTTATAATATTTTAAATCTATAAATGTTTTTGGTAAGGTATCTGTAGTTTTCAGATTACTGAGCGTTATTCACAGTTATAGCTTCCAAGGTTTATAGAGTACCAACAGTAGTAAACTAACAATATAAAACTGTCTCTTGGCGCGTCGAACTATAAACCTTTAAGGTGAGATTCTCGAAAGCTTATTTGGGAAAAAAATTGACAATACTCTAGTGCTTTTGTCAACCACATATTGTTGATTCTTATACACTTGAGAATTTTTACAAATTTAGAGAATACGCGGGACTTTCGCAATACACATTTAACAGTATAACTTTCATACATTTCTAATTGTATATTAACTGAAACAAACATAGATATTAAATAAATATATAATACTAAATCCGTTACAAATACAGTTCTTCCTCTTAATCTCATTTTGCTTCACTGATTAATTTTTAATTGTATATATATACATATTTATGAGTATGAGCGTCTACAGGGGGCAAGGGGGCACTTGCCCCATGAAAAATAGAAAGAATTATTCTTTCGTTATTCATTCAGCCTATGCACATTAACTTGTTTATTGAATTCACAACACTATCCCTCCTAGAAAACTTTGCCCCTCTCTGGAAAAAATTCTGCGGACGTTCATGAATATAAATTATGTTTGCTCGTTTACTTTATGATATTAAACCGAATGCATTCAAGGGCTATCTGCGCTAGTTGTCCTTAATTTTGAAGTCATAAAATAGAAGTGAAGCAACTGGTCAACAGCACTCATCTCAGACTCTTTGATTACTCTTGTTTGATGGACCACAATGATTTGATTGTCACATTTACAATGCAGCCACGGCTACAAACTGCAAAACCCGATTTATGGTATGCTAATGACTTAGCTAAGCTCGAACCAGTATTTCAAGTTTAATTTTTCTGACACCATGGCACAGCGGTATGTTTGCGGACTCACACAGCTAGAAATCGGGTTTCGATACCCGTGGTGAGAAAAGCACAGACAGCCCATTGTGTAGCTTTGTGCTTCATTTCAAACAAACTAAACCTAATTTTTCTGCAAAATTAACTACGCCTCCTTAAAATTCATAATTTAACCAATGAACATAATTCATTTATTATTTTCATCTCTCGCAATAGCGAAACAATACGTCACAGTTAAGAGCCTAGTTTGATACCTAATTAAAACTTTTTGTGCGTGAATTGAAAATAAATAGTCCCAAACTTTCTGTTAGCAGGCAATCCGTTAATCCAGTGGCTACCTAATTATCCCTTCACTTTAAGCCTCGGGCTTGCCAAAGTCTTCACTGTGTGGCTAAAATAATTTCAGATACGCGATGTACAGAAGTTATTAAAATACCAGTAAAGGTCATTTTAGTTAACTGTTAACTAAGTTACACAGATTATGCCACATTATAATTACAAAGAAAAATTTTCTGGTCTTTAGCTGACTCATGACAAAAGTAAAAAAACAACAACAAAAAACAACTTATTACAGCTAATGAACAACATTCGTTTGAATGCCCTTTGTGGCTCACCATCACTAGCTTTCTTACGAAATACCAGCAAGCATGTTTATTCAGCTTTTACCTGTGAAAGATTCGCCTGCTGAAGTATTAGTGTACATTATTCATTGTTGCGCTACAGGTTTCTTTACTTCTTTTATTTTGTTTTAGAATTGAAGCAGCTATTTTTTTCATGGTACACCTGAGAAATTAGCGCTGAAAACACACACATTAAATCTATCTGATAGCTATGGTATAAACATTTAACGATAATGTCCAACGGAGCTCATGATATAGTGTAATATTTATACTAAGTAATCAAACACGATCTAATGATTTCTCTCCGGCTTTTGCGTTAAAATTTACTAGTATTTTTACTATGATATTTTGTGCGGTTTACTGAACAAGGTCTTTTTTCTTTTTTTCTATATTAAAAGTTAAATTATTATCATTTTATCATGGAGAATATTTTTATTCGTTAGAGGTCTCGTAAGTCGCCTGAAGTTTTGTCTTTCATATTTATATTTAAGATAATTATTGTATGTTAAGTAGTTCAGGAACGTGATTGAAAAGACATTGTATCGGTCAAGGCTACGGGTAATAAATGTAAGCTTTCAGATAATAGTTTGTTTTTTGTATATTCTCGAACACAGGCGTCCTTCTTAGTTAATAGACTTTTTCTTATTTTATTGTTCACATTTTTGTGTTCTCTGCTGTCAGTGCATTCGTTTTTCAAAATAACTTTCAAATTCATCCAGTTAAAATTTGGAGACGGCCTGACTGGGTAATTAAGACACTTGTGTTATAAAAGTTTGGACAATATTATGTCCTCTTGTGGTATAATAATATAATTGTGTTGAAACGTCGTACATTTATAATAAAATTGTCCTTTATTTACTAAAAAAAAAAGTGAGCTATTTGCCATCAGATTTAAATTCATTCAATATTCTATAATAGATACATTTCACGGCAATTAATTTTAAAAAACGTCTTCTAAGACTATTTATCACTGAAAACTGGAACATAAGGCGTTCCTAGAACCGTAAGGGATAATTTAGGGATTGCCTGCCCTGAACTATCAAACCTAACTGGCTCAGAAAAACAATGACTATATGCCGGAAACCGACTAAGTTTACGAACACGAAACATCTTTTTATTTGTTTTTAAGGCTGTTATTACCTAAATGTCTGTCAGGGGAGGTTCACTGTTTCCTGTAAAAGAATGGAACTGTGACATTCATAGCCACAGGGATTTTTGTTTAAAATAACAACACCAGCTACACGAGATGTACTTAACTGTATGGTTATACTTTTTTTCCGTTTCCTTCTTTCTAAATACCAACGTCAGGTTAAACTCAGCGAATACAAAAAGAAAAGCTGAATATTTTAGGTCACTAAAACCGTTCTTCGACGTATACGTGTTCGTCCCACTTTCATTTGAAGCTAATAAATGGAACCTGTCAGAATAAGTTAAGGAACAAATCATCTTCACAAACAAATTAACGGAATGAGTATTTAATGAGACTTTCCTTTCACTTTACGTGTGTTCCTTAATATAATATTTATTCACGCAGAAATTCGCGAGATAAGATGAGTCAGCTTTAAGCGAGGAATGGGTACTAAGCTATGTTGATTTAACCACACTATTACCAGTACTAAAGTTCAGCATTTGTAGAAACTACTGCTGAAACCAAAAATATATACATTATAATATCTTCTTTCAGTATAAATTATACAACTTAGACCAGAGTAGAACCTGCGATCATACTTACCAGACAAGTAGTATGAATCTTCTCTCTTCATCTGAATCTACGTGGCTAGCAGAATCTCGGGATTCAAACACCGATAGATCCCAGTTTTTATTTACTCAGAAGTATCCACGTTTTGTAACTTTAGAAAATCTAGAACTATAAAAAAACTATAAAAACATCTACTGTTGGAGAAAAGCAGCTGCCACGTGACATCTTTGTTTAAACCTTAGGTAGTGTCTATAGGACCTTATACAAAACGGATAAAGATGGTATCTGTAATAAGTTATGCAATGTAACATTTTCCAATAGGGGTTTATATAGTGTCTATATAGAGTTAAGTTATAGCCCGACGTTGTCAGACGGTTAGTGCGCTCGACTAGTGAACTGAGGATCACACCAAACATGCTCACCCTTTGAGCCATGGCGGCGTTATAATGTTACAGTCAGTTCCACTATTCGTTGATAAAAGAGTAGTAAAGAGGGCACATTATACATACCATACCTTCTTTAACATCTTATACATTACGACGTTTTTCATGTTAAGGTAGGATTCGAACCATTGCTTCTTCTTGTCAGAAATGCTATAATTGACGAAATTACCGCAGCAATCTTCACTCCATACTTCATTGGTTATTAAGGCCAAAATTCGGTAGGATCATATATGTAAACAAAATGGCTAATTAGTATTGTCTACAGAAACAGAAAAAGAAGAATAGACATATTTTATATTTTAGTTGTTGTATAGTTGTTACGTTGTATGATTATTTAAACTGATGCAGCGGCCCATAATGAAACCAGTTCGTTGTTCATGGCAAATGAATGTTCCGTAGAACTTGTCCAGGGTTTTTTTCCCGAGGATAACTGGAACTCAGTCGTGAATCGCTTGACAACATTTCTTAAGTAAATGTTAATTTGCAGTGTGAGATTACATAAAATTTGGTGAAATGGTTTCATTCGCATTAACCCAGATCTCAGTCGGAGTTATTCGGTACTTAACGAAATTCAGTAAAACGGGATTTGAGAGGGCGCTGACGTAGTAGCAAGTTTCACTTTCGAAATTTTTTGCAACAATATGAATTTACGTCCTTTAGCCTTTACGATAATTATTTCAAATAATAAACCGAACGACTCGAGTGTTGTTGTTTTGGAAATAACTTACAGCTCAAATGTTTTTCATAAATAATTGAACTTCATGTAATGTCTTTAAAAAAAAAAAACAACTGTAAGATCCACAGTGGCGAAGGCCTGCAATTTGTGCATTTATGTATTCCTAGAGTCCCATAGTGGCTAAGGTCTACACTGCATACATTTGTGTATTTCTATGGTCCCACAGTGGCTAAGGCCGTCACTGCATGTATTTATTTATGCATACAAATAAATTACAGACTTTTAATTCGATATACTTTTTTTCTGTTTTACGGTTCATTTTTCTCAGTGTGTGAAAACATATTTTACTTTCTAGAGTTATATGTATTGGTGTTACACAAATATAGCTACAGAAGACAACATCAAGTACCTATAATAATTTCTTGGTGAAAACAAGATGAAAATATCTTTAAAAAATAATAATACATCACTTATTCTAACTTAGTATTATCAAGGTTTATTCTCAGGAAATTTCTAACTGTACTGCCACAAAGGCAAGTGGTCCAGTGGTCGCCAGAGGTTCCCTGAACCTGTTGTGTCTGAGATACTCTGATACGCACTCTGGACAGTTGTAACAATGTTTTCTGTTATAAGTTTTTTTAAAAATCTAGGTCTATAGAATTTCTGATTTCACTTTATTTTGATTTTTTGTAATCAAGCAAAAATTCTTTAAGTAAAGTTATACCTATTATATATACAACGTAAAATTGCCATCTGTGTGTAAAACAGGGTATTTATAAAGGCGGTGGATGGTGATGATTAGTTGCTAGTATTTCACTGCTAAATTAGGGACGGACAGCGCAGATAGCCCTTGCATGGCTTTGCGAGAGATTGAGATTAGACGAGCCAAATCATTGCACCATGTCGGCCTATCCTAACAACATTATAATCTCACTTGCACAAAAAACGTAAATCCTGGTTCCACAAAATTGTTTCCCAACTGCACATTTTGCATCCAGCTGCACGTTAGAATAAATCCTGAATGAATGAATGTCGTCGGTGTTTGGGTACATACCCTGGAGGGTCAGGTTCTCTATGACCTCTTCCTCCTCCCCGTACTTATATTCTTGGCTGATTGATATTTATGACTGTGAACTGAATTTTATTTGGTCCTTTTCAGGCCAATGTTCATGTAATTTGGCTCGTATACAGTTTTTATTCTATTAGCAGAATGTCAATTTTGCTGGTGGCATTTTTTTAATACATAAATAAAGAAACTATAAATATTTTTTTAATTTTTATTTAAAGTTTATATTTTTTATTATTATTTAAAGTTTTTATATTTTTCTATTTATTTTTATATTTGAAATATAAGTTAACTGGGGAGAGATATTTAGGACTAGCTTCATCATGTATGAGGTACCTGTCTAGTTCGCATAGTAATTCGTTTTTCATCCAATTCTTATTAAAGTACATAATTGTAATATGTAGGAGTCTATCTGGCATGGTTGGTATGTTCGAATATTTGTGAATGAATTGAGATTATATAATTCTTGGAACTCTATATGCAGTTGTGAGAAGTGTGTTTTCAATTGTTTGTAATTTGGTTTTAATTATTTTATTGCTTACTGTTATCCATGCTGGAGCTGCATAATCTATTACAGGTCTAATATATGTTTTATAGATTTTTAGTATGTCATCTGTAGATGCTCCACTGTTTTTACCAGTTAGACTCCTAGCATAGTTAGTTCTTCACCAGACTTTATTTTTAATTTCGTTCACATGATTGATCCAAGTTAGTTTTGAATCATAGATCAGACCTAAAAATTTTGCCGATGGGGCAATCTGAAGTAGTGTGCCATTCATATATAATTCTGACTGTTGTTTTTTGTGTTTTGTCAATTTCATAAAGACTACGAGTTGTGTTTTTGCTGTGTTTATTTTTATTCTATATTTTTGACAGTATTCACTTATTCTATTTAGTTGCGGTTGTATGTTAGGCCCCACTATCGTGGGTGTTGCGGCACTTTTCCAGATTGCCACATCATCTGCGAACTGTGAAGAGAATCCATGATTCGGATCCCTCAGTAGCATGCTGTTTACATACATGATGAAGAGTATAGGGCTAACCACCCCTCCCTGAGGAACACCAGCTTCAGGAGTAAAGTATTCAGAAAATGTTCCTTCAACATTTACTCCACATTTTCTATTTTCCAAAAAGTTAGATAACCAGCGAATAATTCCTCTCGGTAGTTCCATTTCATTCATTCGGAACCTAAGACCATCGTGCCATACAGTGTCTAATGCTTTCTCGATATCAAGGAAGTAAGCGACAGTACATTCTTTTTTATTGAAGCTATCTATTATGGTTTCGGTTAATCTGATTAGGTGGTCTGTCGTTTGTCTAAATTTCCTGAATCCATTTTGTTCTTTTGGCAATTTTGATGTTATCTCCAAGAATGTGGAGAGTCTATTACTGATTATTCTTTCAAGAATTTTGCTTATATAGCTGGTCAGGCTGATTGGTCGGTAGCGGTTAGGTTTATTCGCTGGCTTTCCTTCCTTATGGAACATTAATATATTTGCAAGCTTCCAAGAAACTGGGATGTATCCTGAGGATAGTGATAAGTTAAAAAGTGAATTTAGGTGGTCAAACAATCTCGGAGTGCCCTTTTTTAGGAGGATAGCTTGTATTTCATCTTCACCTGGTGCTTTGTTTTTTGTGTTTTTTATTGCTTCGAGTAATTCTTGAAGGGATATTTCATTTGTTAGTAACGTGCTTGCATAATCTGTATCGGAACTTGTATTTGTATCAGTTATGTTTACTGGAAAAATTGGTTCAAATTGATGTTTATTGTTTACTATGTAATTAGTGACTTTATTGTAGAAATATGTATCCATATCCGGATCAGTGTGAGTTTTAAAAGTATTTTGAAGTTGATCTTTGAAAGCTTCGGCTATTTCTTTATTTGTTTGTGCTATAGTATTATTATGTTCAAGTGGAGATATTTCTTTGTGTTTGTGTTTTCATTTGTGAGTCTTTTAAGATGTGACCAGAATTTTTTCGGGTCAGTTTTATCATTTAGTTTATTGCAGTAATTGTCCCACTTATTTTGTTTTTATTGTTTTATTTGTGTTCTGATGTGATTTCTAATGTTGTTTATTTGCGTTTTGGTTTCTCTGTCTCTTGTTATCATGTACTGTCTTCTTAATTGTCTTCGTTTTTTGATTAGATTGATTATTTCTGTGGTGGGTTTCCATGTGTTGTTTGTTGTTTTATGGTGTTGTTTTGGTAATGTTAACTTGGCTGCTTTCTGAAGGCACTCCGTAATTGTTTGACAGTAGTTATCCATTTCGACATGTGTTTTAACTTCTTTTATAACTTTATTAGGTAACAGGTTATCTAATTCCTGTTTATAATATTGCCAATCTGAATTGTGCACTTCAGATTTCTGTAATTAAATTTTTCTTTCTTATATGTTATATTTTTATGGGGGATAAATCCTGAGTGTTGTCAGTATTGTAAGGTTTAAACTAGTGAAAAATAAGTCACGTGATAAACGTCAGCCAACCAAAGGCAAGAAGGTAAGTCAACGATACTAAAATAATTGGGTTTGTTTTTGAACACTCACGCATAGCTTCTCAAGGGTTATCAAAACTATAAGGAAATAAACATAACAAACAACATAGATGTTTATTTTAACAAGTCTGTATAAATAAGCCTTAAATCAGTTTATTTTATTTACATTTGTTTGTAAACACAACGTTTTTACTTTTTTAATATTTAGTGTTTCCATCTCACCTTCAAAAATGTGCGAAAGTAAATTTACAGTTATAGTGAATTATATATCTCTTCAAAGAACAAGCTAAGTAACTTTCATAATCTAATATTTAGCCACAGCTAAGCGGCAGCTCAACGTTCAGTTTGAGGATTTGTAAGGTTAACATTTGGGTTTCGATTCCTGTGGAGGGCACAGCACAGAAAACACATAATACAGTTTGCACATAAAAGCAAACAAGTTTTAAGAACCAAGGAAATTTCCTATTTCGTATTTTGAACTAATTAATGTTCTTACTCTGGAGTAGAAACAAAGTTTGCACTTCAGATGTTGTTGTACCGAAACCTCTTCTTCACGTGCGATAAACTTCGACACGCCAACAAGTTTTCGTAAATTTTACACACACACACCTTTGAAATTTTAGAAAATCGTGACGCAACAATATTCTAACTTTTATATATGTTATTTTTGCGCAAAATTCAAACAAAAATCAAAATTATAATATTAAAATACAACAATACAAATAAATTCCCAACAATAATCAGTGGGATTGACTGAAGGCTGTTTGTTCAAATTTTCTTGAGGACTAACACGTTTCAGAAACCCTTACTGTAAGTTATAAAATAATTGTATTACCTTAAATTCTCATCTTTAAGCCTTAAATGAAACAAACAATACAGTAACCTGATAAATTATGTTGACCTATTCTTCTTTATCTTTTATAGTAAAAAAGTTTAGTAGAATAATTTCACATTTAAATACTAGTTGGTTTTTACCTTTTCATTGTATTTTTTAATGAAACTTGTTTTTTTTGTAATGTAATTTCACTTTTAATAAAAAAATTATCCTAATTGATCATTTTATATTTTAGCCACAACTTTAAAATTCTTCACTTTGTTTTGCAATATTCTTGGTTTCACATTTTGAGTATTTTCTAGTCTTTGGGAAACTAAACAACTTTTGTTTGTTTTTTTATCTTAAGTATTGAACGGTAATAAAGCTAAATGTAGAAGTGACATTCTGCATGGCATAAAATGCTTCATTATGAATTACATAAGAAGTTAAATGTTATTGTTTGTGAAATAGGCTATGAATTTACTCTGATGAAATTATAAATACCTTTACTCTGAAATATAGGCAATAGTTTCACACTCTGATGAAATATACAGTCATGTGAAAAAGTGTGGACACCCTATGAAAGCCTGTGTATTTTTGTAACAATTTTTGATATATAGATATTTAATCTCAATTTTAACAATACTAAGAGATTTTAGGAATAAAACTAAACAATTAAAACTGAAGAAAAGACTTTTCAATATCTTCTGTAAATGTAATTCTACAAAAATGCATATTCTAACTGAGGAAAAAGTTAGGACACCCTACCCCCTAATAGCCAGTGTTACCCCCTTTGGCTGAAATAACTACAGTGAGACACTTCTTGTAGCCATCTACCAGTCTCTGGCATCGGTCTGAAGAAAATTTGCCCCACTCCTCAATGCAGAATTCTTTCAGCTGTGAGATGTTTGAGAGGTTTCTTGCATGTACAGCCCGTTTCAAGTCAACCCACAGCATCTCAATGGGATTAAGATCTGGGCTTTGACTCAGCCATTCCAGGACTCTCCATTTCTTAGTTTTCAGCCAGTCCTTGGTGGATTTACTGATATGTTTTGGGTCATTGTTGTGTTGCAGTGTCCAGTTCCGCTTCAGCTTTAATTTTCTTACAGATGGTCTCACATGATCCTCAAGCACCCTCTGATACACAGTAAAATTCATGGTGGATTCTATGACTGTGAGCTGTTCAGGTCCTGCTGCAGCAAAGCAGCCCCAAACCATGACACTTCCACCTCCATGCTTCACAGTTGGTATGAGGTTCTTTTCCTGAAATGCTGTATTTGGTTTATGCCAAACATGTCCTCTGTTCTGGTGCTCAAATAATTCAATTTTGGACTCAACTGTTCAAAGAACATTATTCCAGAAGTCCTGGTCTTTGTCTTCATTCCCTCTGGCAAACTTTAGTCTGGTCTTGATGTTTCTCTTAGAGAGTAAAGGTTTCCTCCTTGCACACCTCCCATGCAAGTTACACTTGTGCAGTCTCTTTCTTATTGTAGAGGCATGCACTTTCACATCAACAGTAGCCAGAGCCTGCAGTAGGTCCCGTGATGACATGTTAGGGTGTTTGGAGACCTCTTTTAGCATCTTGCGGTCTGCTCTCGGGGTGAACTTGCTTGGACGACCAGACCTGGGCATGTTGGCAGTTGTTTTGAAAGCCCTCCATTTCTTGACTATTTTCCGGACAGTGGAATGGCTGATTTCAAAATCTTTTGGGATCTTTTTAAATCCCTTACCAGACTCATAAGCTGCTACAGTTTTCTTTCTGAAGGCCTCAGACAGCTCTTTTGCTCTTACCATGGTGCTCAGTCTCACTTCAACAGTCAGGAGCACACCAAACTAAATGTCTGAGGTTTAAATAGGGCAAGCTTCATTCAAAATGCTGAGTAACGATCTTCTAATCATGTGCACCTGGTGTGATACACCTGTGTGTGAGTTGAGCCATTTTAGGTGGGAATAAATGTGGGGTGTCCTAACTTTTTCCTCAGTTAGAATATGAATTTTTGTAGAATTACATTTACAGAAGATCTTGAAAAGTCTTTTATTCAGTTTTAATTGTTTAGTTTTATTCCTAAAATCTCTTAGTATTGTTAAAATTGAGATTAAATATCTATATATCCAAAATTGTTACAAAAATACACAGGCTTTCATAGGGTGTCCTAACTTTTCACATGACTGTAAGTACCTTTACACTGTGAAATAGGCTATGGTTTTTACTATGATGAAATTATAAGTACCTTTACTCTGTGAAATATGAGAACTTTTACACTGTGAAAAAGATTATAGTTTTACTCTGATGAAATATAAGTACCTTTATTTGTTATTTCTTTAAATACATATATTTATGTAAACAAAGTATTAAGACTAACATGTATCATATCACATTATAAAACTTACCGCACTTAAATACACATTAAAACCTAAATTTGGAAAACATATTTAACTGAATATTAATAACATTCAACGTAACTGTATTAAATAAAATAAAACAAAGCTTTAGTTTTGTTTTCAAATCTTTATTTATGTATACACTTAGGAAAAGACATGAATTGAAAAGGTTTAATAACATAAAAGATTTAAATAGCTTGGTAAAGCACTAAGGTTATTTGTTGTCGTCTGTATATTTGAACTACAGCCTACCAGTAAAGTAAGCAGCACCCACCGTTAACTCTTAGACAAGGCCCGGCATGGCAAAGTGGTTAACCACCTAGTTCTCGTGTAGCTTTGAGCGAAATTCAAAACAAACAACTATTGTATACTATGAATATATATTGATAAGGTATCTATATGACTATAATATTCCTGTCTGTTATATGTCCACGTAGCTACTTCGATGAGTGTGGATGAATTTTCACCAAAATGGGTTTGTCGGTTCAATAGGTTCATGCGGGGGTACACATATATTCAGTGTTGTGTTTTGCGGTTTTTATGGGTGTTGTTTACCACTAATTCGGCCCCTGTGGAGGTTCATTGAGCCCATGGTGAGATTCGTACAAATTTTCAGTTTTGCATTTTGTCGTTTTTATAGCGTTTTTGTGTTTTATTTACCATAACTTCGCCCCCTGTTAACAGAGCTTCATCAAATTTGGTACGAAGGCTTTTGGATAAATGCAAACTTGGAGGTGTGTATACACGTTTTGTGTTTTGCAGTTTTTATGGACATTTTTGTACAATTACACATAATTTAAGAAATTTTTAGTATCCTATGACAACATTTTATTAATCATGAATTTACATAACTTTCGTCCAGGGGACGGGTACTCTAGCTAGTTATCAATTATGATTTAGTAATTATAATTACAATTAATGTATTATTATTATTATAATTCGTCCTCTATATCAGTAATGTTGTATTCTGGTTCAAGACTTGAAATTCCCCTTTCCAAAATTCCATATATGACTTTTAATTTACTGTCATTATAAATAAAAACTATTGTTCTTATGATTATGACAAACATTCTATGTTATAACGAGACATTATCTATTTAAAAAAAAACTAATAAAATTACTTCATGCTAACCAAAGTTGTTTCCTTTTATGGTCTTGAGGATTTATTGTGTTTCAAGTACCACAGACACACATCCTGATCTAATCAGGACGTCGAATAACACTGGAGATGGAAATATGTTCCAGTTCAAACAAGTGGTTTAGTTCAAATTACCTTCACGTATAGGATAGGCACAACTGGTTCTTGAAATCAAACATAACTAACACTTGCCAAGTGAAAATCAACTCAAAGATATAAAGTTTTTCCTGAAATCTCTGGATAAGGTTTCCAAGTAGAAAAGGCTAATTTTGTATCCTTAAATATACACGTATTATAAGGTTGATATTTAATATAATAATAGTATAGAAACAGTAAGGATTTTCAAATATCCCTAGAATTTTTCCCATGTTTATCGCAAATAAGTTTGTCTTGTTTTGTTTTTCATGATAAATTTCTTCAAAGCGCTGACACAACTAAAAGTCGCTATACATTCTTTTCTGAGAACACGATATTCTATAATTCTGGTGGATCTACGTATTTAATGGTTAGTTTGACGGCGTATTTTAGCTCTAAGTTAAACAATGTGCTCTGTGTGCTCTGCTCACTACGGGAATCAAAACCTGATTTTTAGCGCCGTAAGCATGTACACTTTCCACTGAGTTAATAGAACAACATTCTGTTTGTTTCTTGAATTTCCTCAAAACTACACGAGAGCCACCTACTCTAGTTGTCTTTAATTTGGAAGTGATAAACTATAGGGAAGCCAGCTAGTTTTCAGTTTTGATTCAATTAAGAATCAAGAAAAGTCTTAACTGAGCAAAAATTGGCATTAACTTTGAGCGCTCTTAATGTAAACAACAGCAGAAGTTTGCGTTAGTTCGCACGTCATCTAATCAAATTAAATAACGAACTCTAACAAGAAAAGAATGAAACAGTAGAACTGCTGGGATCATTACAACACGAAATTTGCTGAAAAAAGCTGGGTGGTGGACTAGACATCATTAAAAGTAAACCAAGCTAGTATTCTCTTTTAACATGGCTTTACTTTTCCTACATCAAATAATTTCCTCACTGTGGCTCAATGGTAAGCTTGAGGGATTATAATGTCAAAATTCAGAGTTCAATCCCTGCACAGACAGCTATTATGTAGTTTTGAACTTTAAAAACCGAAAAACAGTCGGGCACTGTGCAATATTATTTAACTAATAAGCAATACAAATGTTTGACGTAAATCACACCATAACAGCTATTGTTCATACGGTTGATAATATAAACGTTGTCTCAACCAATACTGTATCTCTTCCTCCCCAGGTGGCCTGGTGATCCTAGGAATTGAAGGAAAAGCTAAGTCGGAATTGGATGTAGCAGATGTAGTGTAGTTGACGTATCGCTCTACTTTCTTCGTTATTTTCACTCCTAAGCTCTTAATGTTAATAACCTCAAAGGAATAAGGTTCCCTTTTAACCCGATGACACAGAGATACGAATCTCAGAGAGTAATAACAGTTCTTTAAATACATGTTTACTCTAAAAAGACAATACGGTTTAGTGTGTGAAGCGTATTTAGGTTGGTTTGTTTGTACACGTAAATGCTGACACACAGTTGAATACATAAACAAGGTCGTACTGAAAATACTATACTTTAGAACTTTCCAAAGTTCGTGAGTGGTGATATTCTGTCTTAACTTTATAATGTTGTATAATATGAACATTGAACTGATACTGAAACGTATGGAGAAAGCAAAATGCCCCCCCCGATTGACATAGGAGGTCAGGTCAAAATACCGATCCTTGTATGTCATTCCCCGGACAGACCTAAGTGTACATGTTATATTTAGTGACAAACGGTTCACCATTTCTAAATTTATAAGCAGACTCAGGATTTTGTTTAATGGTCGTTTAGAAACTGTTTTCCATTTATCAAAGGACTCACACTTTTGTTAAATAATGATTCAGAACCGGTTCTCTATTTATAAAGGGATACAAATCTATATTAAATAATGAGTTAGAACCGGTTCTCCTTTTATAAGTGGACTCAGACTTTTATTAAATAATGATTTAGAGTCGATTATCCATTTATAAGAGGATTCAGACTTTATGATATATTGATTTAGAACCGGTTCTCCATTTATAAGGGGATACGGATTTTTATTAAATAATAACTTAGAATCGGTTCATCACTTATAAGGTGATACGAACCTTTGTTAAAAAATAGTTTAGAACCAGTTCGCCATTTACAAAGGGACTCGGACTTTTATTAAATAATGATATAGAACCGGTTCTCCATTAATAAATGGACTCAGATTTTTATTAAATAATGATTTAGAACCGGTTCTGCACTTATAAGGGGATACAAACCTTTGTTGAATAATAAATAGAAACCGGTTCTCCATTTACATAGGAACTTGAACTTTTATTAAATAATGATTTAGAACCGGTTCTCCACTTATAAGGGAATACGTACCTGTTAAGTAATAGTTTAGAACAGGTTCTCCACTTATAAGGGAATACGTACCTGTTAAGTAATAGTTTAGAACCGGTTGTACACTAATAAAGGGACACGGACTTTTATTAGATAGTTGTGTAGAACCGGTTCTCCATTAATAAATGGACTCAGATTTTTATTAAATAATGATTTAGAACCGGTTCTGCACTTATAAGGGGATACAAACCTTTGTTGAATAATAGATAAAAACCGGTTCTCCACTTATAAGGGAATACGTACCTGTTAAGTAATAGTTTAGAACCGGTTGTACACTAATAAAGGGACACGGACTTTTGTTAAATAGTTGTGTAGAACCGGTTCTCCATTTAAAAAGGGACTCAGACTATTATCAGATAATGATTTAGAGCTGGTTTCCTATTTATAAGGGGATACGGATCTTTGTTAAGTAACAGTTTAGAGTTATAGAATTTTAGGTGAGTAGGCGAGCTCATAAAGCATCCAAAATTTTTATAAAGAATCTTGTTGCTACAATGTTTGTAAAGAACCAAACTTCATATATGAAATAGCTTCAATTACATTTGCTGCTTTTTACAAAGATATTAAGAAGAATAGTTTCAGATACAGATAAAACTACTGTCGCAGTGTATAAATATAAATTTGTATGAGTAACAAACCTGTGGCATTCATATCTTTTTTACCATTTAATTTCAATATCCTGTAACATTTCCCCAAATCACTGCATCCACTTTAGTCATTGGCCTTGTTCTGTTGCGTTTGCCTGGTTTAGAGAAAACGTGTGATAATATGTAAACATATTTGTGGACATATAATCAAATGTATGTTAAGCATAATGGGTTACCCTTTATAAAATCAACTTTTAAACGAGGACAAATAAGAAGTCGTAATGTTGTGAAGGCATGGCACGTAAGTTTCTATTGTTCATAGGTCAACTGACTAACAATAGCTCTTACAATATTAAGTAGTGCTCAAGTTAGTCGACATTGCGTATAAAATGTCTATCGCGTCTGAGGAAAATTATTCATAAATTTATTTTCTTTCTTTTTGGTTGGGGCGCTCGACTCGTAATCCAAAGGTCGTGGATTCGAATTCCCATCTCGCCAAACATGCTCGCCCTTTCAGTCTTGGAGTCGTTATAAGTGACGGTCAATCCCACTATTCATTGGTAAAAGATTAGTCCAAGAGTTGGCGGTGGGTGGTGATAACTATTTGCTTTCCCTCTGGTCTTAACTGCAAAATTAATGACAGCTAGCGCGGATACTCCTGGTGTAACTTTGCGCAAAATTCAAAACAAACTAATCTTTGTTGAGTAACCAATAACATCAAACCTTCAAATATGTCCAACAATATGACGAATGCCATAAGAGTAACGTCCCAAATATAAGGAAATTCACGACTGTACTTATAGATATCGTGATTACACTTACGTTTGCTTCTCAAATACGAAAGAACTTGGAACTCAGCTCAGCCTGGACTCTTAAAATATAAAGAAACTTGTGACCATACTTAGTGTCACTCTTCAAACAGTAAGAATTTCGCGACTATATTTAAAGTGACTTTTTAAATGTTGGGGAACTTGCTACTTTACTGAGCTGAAGTTTCTTAGTTTGTCGTTGTTTTAAAGTGTAAATCTATACAATGGGCTATGTGGGCAGTGCTCTTTGACAAATGGAGATTACGGTGTATTCAGGGGTATTTATATGACCCCCATATAAGATGTTTCGGGTGAAATATATTACTCATGATGCCTTTATCAGACATTTCAATTTGACTTCTACGACCTGAGATATTTTATTTCGCGAAACCTTTAAATATTAAACTGTTAATGCTTTTACACATCCGAGTTGCTTTACAATAGAAAACGTGGCGCTAAACAACAGGACCTTTACTTAGTTTATTTTTGAAAGAGCACAAAGCTGAACAATGGCCTATGTGTGCTGTATCCATCACGAGTAGAGAAACCCGATTTTATGAGTCAAAAGCTTGTTTATTTGTCATTAAGCACAAAGCTACACAAAGGGATACCTGTGCTCTGCCCACCACGTATATCGAAATCCGCTTCTAATATTGTAAGTCCATAAACATGCTGCTGTGTTACCGGAAGGCACACGTTAAAAGCCATCTGACTTACCAATGAAGTATAGGAAAAATTGCTATATATATATATATATATATATACAACGCTTGGTTGTAGCTTTTAATATCAAATATCTAACAGCTAAACCCATTTTCACGGAAAATAATTAAAAGGAGAAATATCATAGGAAATTCAAGATAGATGTCTTTGAAACGATATTAATATCTAACGTACTCGGCACACAGAAGGTTTAGATGTATAGTTGTTACAAAGTAATTATGTTTGGTCACACCCGTTTTCAAACATAAAGAGAAAATTGCGAAAGAGAATAAGCAAGCTCATTGGAAGAAAGTAACAATGTGAGAGTGACGTTGAAACCTAATAGGTCAGTATGAAAACAGACTACAGGTTATGTTAAAGCAAATAACGTAAGAAATGTAAGAAAAATCTTGGCTGAAATAAACGAATGATACACACGAGATTTTGTTGTTGTTTTACACTGAATTGTAATATTGTATAAACTATTACAAGTTTTGACAAACTGGTTTATGACGCTCAAGTAATATATATATATATATACATTTTTGTGTTGTTTCTATTGTTATATTACGCACAAAGATTCAAATATAAGCTCCTACGTAATTATGCGCAAACAGATACGTCTCTACATTACAGCGTATAGCCACGTGATTGAAACATACATTACCAACTTAAAAGTAGCCAATAAGCGAGGCAAGTTGAATAGAAGATAGCCACAAATAGACAAATCCACAAGGCCCCGGCATGGCCAGGTGGTTAAGGCCCTCGACTCGTAACCTGAGGGTCACACCAAACATGCTCGCCCTTTCAGCCGTGGGGGCGTTATAATGTGATGTTTAATCCCACGATTCGTTGGTAAAAGAGTAACCCAAGAGTTGGTGGTGGGTGGTGATGACTACCTGCCTTCCTTCTAGTCTTACACTGCTAAATTAGGGAGGGCTAGCACAGATAGCCCTCAAGTAGCTTTGCGTAAAATTCAAAACAAACCAAACAAATCCACAATCAATAGCTGAATTAGTGTGTTTCGTAAACAGTTTTTTGTTTCTTCAAAGCTCTCGCACAATTGCTTAGTTTTGAGGGCTTATACCACTAAAACTCGGAAATTAATCCCTGGGGTGGACACATTGTAGGTAGATAGCTCTGTACCTTTGTGTTTAATAACAAACATATGATTAACGCAAATAATCTAAATCAAAGCATTTGGAATTCATTATATTAAGCTTTACAAGTGTAACATGTCAGATATTTTTCAAGAAATTAAGAATTGTGAGGCAAACATTTGACATTTTGACGTGTCGCACTTAAGAGTTCTTACAAAATATTAGCGCCAAAGCTAATGTGTGTTTTCTTATATAGAAAAGCCACATTGAACTATCTGCTGAGTTCACCAAGGGGAATCAAACCCCTGATTTTAGAAACGATTTTGTAAAAGAAACTGTGGGTAAGTTGTTCTCTAAGAAAGTAATTGTTACATGTTAATAGAATTCATTATAAGTTCACTAATCCCAGTTTTTCCAGACAAATTATCCCATCATTAGTCACTGGATCTCTGCTACAATTGACAAGTCGTAAACGTGGCGTTGCATTATATATACTGGAAAACCAAGTAGATTGCGATCTGGTACAGCGGTAAGTCTACGGACTTACAATGCTAAAATTAGTGGTTCAATTCCCCTCGGTGGACTCAGCAGATCGTCTAATGTGGCTTTGCTATTAGAAAACATACAGATTGCGATCTACAGAGTTGCGAACACTTTTAATTTTTGAATTGGAATAATATTCTTTGCGACAAGTAAAACAATTAGGCTCGTGTTTTGTGTATTTCACGTGCACATATGTCTGGTAATGTTACATTGATCACATCCTGCAAGAATTCCATATTCACAGGAGTCATTGGATGTTTCTTATTTGTTTTTTCGATGATTCGGGGAGACATCCTCTAAATCAAGAATGATATTTGACTTCACGTATTTCTGAAATATTTTAACATTAAGAAATAATTAATCAACGTCACGTGCGTCCAGAAAAGCCTAGTGGAGCTGTTGGTACCCTTGATATTAGAAATATTTATACTTACTGGGAGTGTGTGGGGGACTGATGACATACTAAGATAGATGTGACCATTCGGAGAAATCTCAATTGTATATTCCCTAGTCACGTAATAGTGTATCCCTTATTGAAAAGTGTAGCATGTCAGAAACGATTGCAGTTCTTTATATAGTTCCATCTTTTTCATTAAAAATAATTTGATAAATGGTTTATGAGCTATAATTCAGCTATTAAAAAAAAACCCCACAAAAACACATTCGAGAATATTTTGTTGATCCCACAGTTATTTATTCGAATATGTAAAATGCCATTTGGATATAAATTAATGTCGAGATATCTGCCATCTGTCTAATTTTGACATCAATGAAGAGATGGTGTGTATTTTGTATCAACAATAAAATAAAACAAACCAAAATCGACGTATCTACACTATGTAAGTTTGACCCATTTATTCTGAAGGAAAAAAAGTGAATAATATCCCTGTTTTTACGTCATACCTTGAAGTTCAAACATACGTTTGTGCACATAAATGTTTGGAAAATAAACTCGTAAACGTGTGTAGTTGCTATATCATTTGGTAGTGGAATTTCACTGGCAAACAATCTTGGCCTTGTTTGTGAATTATAATGCTCTAATCCTGTTTCAGCTAGTAGCTGTTTTTAACATTCCTGTATCTAGTTCCTGCCATGACTAGTGAGTACCTCTTTTTAACGTTTTTGTATATAGTTCTTGCCATGACTAGTGAGTACCTCTTTTTAACGTTTTTGTATATAGTTCTTGCCATGACTAGTGAGTACCTCTTTTTAACGCTTTTGTATATAGTTCCTGCCATGTATACTGAGTACCTCTTTTTAACGTTTTTGTATATAGTTCCTGCCATGACTAGTGAGTACCTCTTTTTAACGCTTTTATATATAGTTCCTGCCATGTATAGTGAGTACCTCTTTTAACGTTTTGTATATAGTTCCTGCCATGACTAGTGAGTACCTCTTTTAACGTTTTGTATATAGTTCCTGCCATGACTAGTGAGTACCTCTTTTAACGTTTTGTATATAGTTCCTGCCATGACTAGTGAGTACCTCTTTTAACGTTTTGTATATAGTTCCTGCCATGTCTAGTGAGTACCTCTTTTAACGTTTTGTATATAGTTCCTGCCATGACTAGTGAGTACCTCTTTTAACGCTTTTGTATATAGTTCCTGCCATGACTAGTGAGTACCTCTTTTTAACGCTTTTGTATATAGTTCCTGCCATGACTAGTGAGTACCTCTTTTTAACGCTTTTGTATATAGTTCCTGCCATGTCTAGTGAGTACCTCTTTTTAACGCTTTTGTATATAGTTCCTGCCATGTATAGTGAGTACCTCTTTTTAACGTTTTTGTATATAGTTCCTGCCATGACTAGTGAGTACCTCTTTTTAACGTTTTTGTATATAGTTCCTGCCATGACTAGTGAGTACCTCTTTTTAACGTTTTTGTATATAGTTCCTGCCATGACTAGTGAGTACCTCTTTTTAACGTTTTTGTATATAGTTCCTGCCATGTCTAGTGAGTACCTCTTTTTAACGTTTTTGTATATAGTTCCTGCCATGACTAGTGAGTACCTCTTTTTAACGCTTTTGTATATAGTTCCTGCCATGACTAGTGAGTACCTCTTTTTAACGCTTTTGTATATAGTTCCTGCCATGACTAGTGAGTACCTCTTTTTAACGCTTTTGTATATAGTTCCTGCCATGTCTAGTGAGTACCTCTTTTTAACGTTTTTGTATATAGTTCCTGCCATGACTAGTGAGTACCTCTTTTTAACGTTTTGTATATAGTTCTTGCCATGACTAGTGAGTACCTCTTTTAACGCTTTTGTATATAGTTCCTGCCATGACTAGTGAGTACCTCTTTTAACGCTTTTTGTATATAGTTCCTGCCATGTCTAGTGAGTACCTCTTTTTAACGTTTTTGTATATAGTTCCTGCCATGACTAGTGAGTACCTCTTTTTAACGTTTTTGTATATAGTTCCTGCCATGACTAGTGAGTATCTCTTTTTAACGTTTTTGTATATAGTTTCTGCCATGTATAGTGAGTACCTCTTTTTAACGTTTTTGTATATAGTTCCTGCCATGACTAGTGAGTACCTCTTTTTAACGTTTTTGTATATAGTTCTTGCCATGACTAGTGAGTACCTCTTTTTAACGTTTTTGTATATAGTTCCTGCCATGACTAGTGAGTACCTCTTTTTAACGTTTTTGTATATAGTTCCTGCCATGTCTAGTGAGTACCTCTTTTTAACGTTTTTGTATATAGTTCCTGCCATGACTAGTGAGTACCTCTTTTTAACGCTTTTGTATATAGTTCCTGCCATGACTAGTGAGTACCTCTTTTTAACGCTTTTGTATATAGTTCCTGCCATGACTAGTGAGTACCTCTTTTTAACGCTTTTGTATATAGTTCCTGCCATGTCTAGTGAGTACCTCTTTTTAACGTTTTTGTATATAGTTCCTGCCATGACTAGTGAGTACCTCTTTTTAACGTTTTTGTATATAGTTCTTGCCATGACTAGTGAGTACCTCTTTTTAACGCTTTTGTATATAGTTCCTGCCATGACTAGTGAGTACCTCTTTTTAACGCTTTTGTATATAGTTCCTGCCATGTCTAGTGAGTACCTCTTTTTAACGTTTTTGTATATAGTTCCTGCCATGACTAGTGAGTACCTCTTTTTAACGTTTTTGTATATAGTTCCTGCCATGACTAGTGAGTATCTCTTTTTAACGTTTTTGTATATAGTTTCTGCCATGTATAGTGAGTACCTCTTTTTAACGTTTTTGTATATAGTTCCTGCCATGACTAGTGAGTACCTCTTTTTAACGTTTTTGTATATAGTTCTTGCCATGACTAGTGAGTACCTCTTTTTAACGTTTCTATATGACGTTTCTGCCAAGACTAATGAATAGCTCTTTTCAACGTTTCTGTAGCTAGTTTCTGCCATGACTAATGGATTTTTCTAGCATTTATGGACCAAGGTCGCATATCGGTTGTTTTATTGCATATTATATAGATGGTAAGAAGGACAGGTCCAGATGTACTGATAGTGAGGTCATAACTTAAACTGTTTCCTAGGTCCAGACAAGAACATTGAATTGATACTACAAAGGGAAAACTATATAGTATCCTGTTTCTTTTATAATACTGACCGCTGATCATAGTTTTTTGTCCGCTTTTTTCTATAAAACGTCTTCAGCATATCTGGTATATCTCTTCATTTGTAGGGATGCCATCATATTCATGTGACAAGAGTTGTTGAAATGATTCAGCCATATATCGAAACCATGTAACTTCAACCCAAGTCTTAGTACATTTCCAATACTTATCCCATCTGACACGGGTGAATGGTTTAGTACACCACTTTTTTTTTCTTTAAGCCTAAAATGCACATAATGATACAAACTGGTTCTACATTTGAATAGCTTGTGAATCTTCGGTAACGAGGACCTTCTTGGTCTTTCTCAGCATCCTCCAATGTGGTCATGTTATTTCTAAGAGAACACAAGAGTTGTTGACTGGATTGTTCTTAAGAGTTCACAAGAGTTGTTCTTAAGATGAAGAACATCATAACTTTAATACTGTCCTTCTTTTCATGTGCTGCAGTTAACTGGCTAAGAAGTGGGTAACTTGCCAATACACTGGAATTAAACACAGAACTAAAAATAACAAAAGGAGTTTAGCTGACAATATTAAGGTCAGGAGAAAGATGACCTTGCATAGAACTAACTAATGTCACTTCATGAAAACATTCGCAGTTAATAACGCAACTGTTGTGCCTGAAATATCCAATGGATATTAAGTTTTGTTGGCATAAACCTGATGTCCTTGCTAAAGACAAGTTTCATTCAGTGACCAGATTTCACAACAAAACCTGAACCTACTTATATTGTACTAATATTATTATATATGTGTTGTATCTTACTATAAAAATAATCCATTATGTGTTTGTGGTAGTATTTACCATCCAGAACTGGTTCACTTAATTAACCTAATTTTTTGTATGGTAACTGGAAGCTGACCGTCTTTGTAAATTGGCTGTCTTGTTTAAGGATTTTTGCCCAAAAAGAAGGATAGAAATAATGCATGTTGTTGTTTAACAGTGGGGATAATATGCTGCTGTAAATACGTTTGGTTAATGGAAGATGTAATAAATCTGACATTTTATGTAAAATTTCCAAATATATATCACGCTTTTAAAATGAAAAATACTCATCGCTGTAATTGATAAATTTCAGTGTTGCGATATTGTTTTACCGCTTAAGTTTTATCAAAACAAAGATATTACTGTATGTTGCTTATTATCTGTTTAAATAGTCACTGAAAGTAATTATGATATTTTATATATATTAGACAGGCAACATTGTGGACTGTATAAAAAATGCTTTTGCAATTAAAAGGAAAAATCAAAAGCTTTTTCGGTTGTTTTTCAACGCGTGTTTTCTAAAAATCATACACTTGTGGTATTATTAGTTCAACTATCGAAACATACAAACAGTAATTTTAATAATTTCACTATTGTATTACAGTCATATTGTGCCACACTGTATGTAGATTAGGCAATCGCCATTGAAGTTATTTAGCCAAAAATCTTTAATGATTATGTAATAAAATCAGTGAAAGGCCGGATAACTTTGGATGTGACGTGGCAAAATACTGTAGAATATTTTGCGCAGAAATTTTAACACAGGATCTGTGAGGGTATTAGCTGTATTACTATGCGAAGAAATAGCACCCCTCTTGTAAGTGAACGACACAGTATCTGGTCTTACAGTCCATAACGTTTCTTTTTCTTACATTTTTCTACTCAACTAGTTGATATTCCAGTCCACACCACTATCGGCATCCCCACTGGTTATTGGATATGGAATTTCTAGAGATGCCACTCCATAACACCCTAATCCACTAGTCATTCTTCAACAGGACTACGTAATTGCCACAGAATTTCGAGAAATCTGTGAGAAGAATCATTGTTATGGTAACCAATACCATTGTTAAGAAGGGCGCAATAATCAAAAGTAATGGTATCAACAATGAACAGTTGTTATAGTGCTCCCTGTCGCCCGCCCAGACACTAGTACAATGAGCTCCACATAACATGTTATGTATTTTTTTGCGAAATATTTGCTCTATGCGTTATACAGTTCACCTGTTCCAGATACCCACTTTGATTTACAATTTGCCGGTATTATAACCAAATGAATGTCTTGAATGTTATAATTACGTTTTCTTCTCTGTCTCTAAGTAATATATTGAATAACGTCATTTTGAAAAATTACTCTGTAAAACCTTATTTATGAGAAATATTCCTTTGTTGTAAGCTGTAAGTTAATTTACAAGTAAAAATTTACTAGTGTAATTATATCACATATATACTAGCCATGTTTACACGTACATAACTTATGTAGGCCATAAACAAATCACTACTAACCCTGTTTCTAGGTTCAACACCAAGATTGCAAGAGGAAGATGTTATGTTGTCTCATGTGTTTGATCACAAACAGGTTTTTGAACGTTCCAACATTTCATCTTCGTTATGTTTCGGATCCACTTTCATTTATAACTTAAGTCCATGTCATGAGGCGATTTCTTATATATTCATTTTCTCGTGGCTGGCCCGGCATGGCCAGGTGGGTTAAGGCATTCGACTCGTAATCTGAGGGTCGCGGGTTCGAATCCCCGTCGTACCAATCATGCTCTCCCTTCCAGTCGTGGGGGCGTTATAAGAGTTGGCCGTGGGTGATGATGCTAAATTAGGGACGGCTGGCGCAGATATCCCTCGTGTAGCTTTACGCGAAATTCAAAAAACAAAATTCTCCTGGTTATCTTAAAATTAACCACAAGTTTATAAAAAAATATGAATGCTGAAAAAATTCCAACCATATTGCTTTAAAATAGTTTACATGTTTTGCAAGTTTTCGAAATGTATGCTTGTTGTTTTTTAAGAAGGTCGAAACACTGCTCTCTACTTTATTTTCGTTAAAGTTTTAATACCCATACCAGCCGTCCCGAGTTAACATAAAAAATGTTTAAGTTCATTACTTACAATAGCAAATAACATAGTGTAGACATTTCGACGTCACTGTGTATTTTATTTATTGAACAAACGAAATGTTATGTTATATTGGAAAGTAAAATGGATCTTTAATAGCACACACACACAAACAAACTCACCTTTGGCAAAGGTTTGAAACAATGAACTGAGACAAGTCAAAACCTTCGGGCGATATTAATATTTTATTTAATGGACAAGCAATTAATGGAAATCTTGTGCCCACATACACGCACACTATATCCGACAGGTGTTTAAGGAAACACAAGAAAAGGGATTTTTTTTTTTACTTTTCCAAACCGCGGTGAGAAGACTAAAAGTAGTAAATATATGCACAGAATAACCTTTGACATTTCGTTAGCTCATCCTTTTAAATCTCAACTGCCATGGGGGAGTTCCAGGAAGCACTTGCTTGAATATGACCCTCGAGGTGATGTCGAGAACGAAGTCACGGTGTTAAGCAACACAATCCACGAAGTCAGGTGAACTGAGTAATATTTACTTTAACTTTATATAAATAAGTTTTCCCATAAGAATGTAATTCCATTTTTTTTTCACGATACTCTAATAATAAGCCAGAACCTCTAATTGCACTCAGTTGGCCAAATAAGTTAACTGTGCAAGTATGATAAGCAGAAATTAAATTTTCTGAACAGCCCTGAGCAGTTTTCAATCTCAACTTGAGTTGAGATGAAGAAATGTCAACCAAACTGTCTTCCATGTAAATAACAACAAGATTTTACCAGCAAACCCCTTTATCATAAGTTTTCAGATATGGTTTGTTTTGAATTTCGCGCAAAGCTACACGAGGGCTATCTGCGCTAGCCGCCCCTAATTTAGTAGTGTAAGACTAGAGGAAAGGCAGCTAGTCATCATCATCCACTGCCAACTCTTGGGCTACTCTTTTACCAAAGAATAGTGGGCCATTTATATGTATATCATCTGGAAACTACAATTAATAATCATAAAGTTTTAAGGGGAAAACTTTAATTTTTTTGTATGTATTATTTTAATCTTGAAAGCTCTGACGGTAGTTTATTTTATTTTAGTGTGATTTTAATGAGTAACGAACAGCCCTTATTTTCTAACACCCCTTCCCCCAAGTGGGTGATTTTGTTTGTTTGTCTGGAATTAAGCACAAAGCTACACAATGGGCTATTTGTGCTTTGCCCACGACGGATATCGAAAATCGGTTTCTAGCGGTGTGAGTCCGCAGGCATAACGCTGTTCTACTGTGCAGACACCCAAGTGGGTAAGCAGTTAGCTTGTGAACTCATAACTATAAAAATTGTGGTTCGATTCCCCGCGATGGTGTTAAAACTACAGACAATTTAATATTTAATCTTTTGCTAACAAAATATAATTATAATACAAATAAAATTTCATGCCCACAAAGGAAAATCCTTCCTTCGTTTTTAATAACTATTTAAATATATATCAAACTATTCCTATAAACCGCATACAGGCGCAACATGACCAGGTGGTTAGGGCGCTCGACTTGCAATCTGAGGGTCACGGGATCGAATCACTCTCACACCAAATGTGCTCGCCCTTTCAGCAGTTGAATCGTTATGAAGTAGCGGTCAATTCCACTATTTGTACCCCCCAGTGGCATAGTGGTATTCTGCGGAGTTATATTGCTATAAACCGGGTTTCGATACCCGTCGTGGGCAGAGCACAGATAGCCCTTTGTATAGCTTTGCGTTTAATAACAACTATAACCACTATTTATTGATAAAATAATAGCCCAAGAGTTGGCGGTGGGTGATAATGACTAGCTGCCTTCCCTAAAGTAGGGACAAGCAAGTTCTCCATAAAATACCATCATTTTATTCAAGAGTGTACTTATCTAACAATGGAAAACTATCTCTTGTCAGACTTGAGTGAACCAGAGCAGGAAAGTATTAGACAACAACTATAGAAGAAACCGTCTCAGACTGAAACAATTTTGTATACAAAGTTTGAATCGCTCTCGTGGTGGCATGAATTTTTATTTTTATTTTCTCCCTTTTTTTCGCTTTCAATGACATAGAATAGATGAATCATTCCATTAGAGGAGAGCTTTTATTTCATACAGGCGCCACCATTTGACATATTACATGATTTCCTTGACCGACACACGATTTTATTTCAATCAACATAGAACAGGATTGTTATTCACTATTCGTCAGTTTCAGTGTAGGTCAAAAATGGCGTATTTCGTCAAGCCAGTTTTTGCTTGTTGCCTTCTATTAGTCACGGGAGGTCCGGCATGGCCAGGTGGGTTAAGGTGTTCAAATCGTAATCTGAGTGTCGTGGGTTCGAATCCCCGTCGCACTAAACATGCTCGCCCTTTCAGCCGTGGAAGTGTTATAATGTTACGGTCAATCCCACTATTCGTTGGTAAAAGAGTAGTCCAAGAGTAGTTGGCGGTGGGTGGTGATGACTAACTAACTTTCATCTAATCTTATACTGCTAAATTAGGGACGGATAACGCAAATAGCCATCGTGTATCTTTGCGCGAAATTTCAAAACTTTAACAGATAATTAGTCACGGGGAAATTTTTTTTTTTCCTATTGAACTTTCTTCACATTTAGAATTAATTTACAGAGTACAAGTTTTGATCCACAAGTTGCCAGGGTACCTGCTGCTGCCTAGAATCCAGTCACTGATCAGGTTTTAGCCCCATGTGGTTGACGGAAACTCAGCTCTTACCCCGTAATCTAGTTGCGTAATATACGTTTTAGGTTTTCGTGGTTGACGGGAAATCTGCTGCCACTGAAAGTCTGTTCATACAACTGCCCCTGCCTTAAAACAATACTATGCTATTGTATGGTATTGAAATATGCAGCAGCTTAAATTCATTTGTTTAGCATTTCCGACTCCGTATGACAAGTATAACCAGCTAGTAGTGAAGATACAATTTGTATGTAGAGTTCGTAGGGTGGGGAGAAGTTAGAGACTATCATATTCTACAGTATTGGCAACAGATAAAGAGAAGTGTGGACTGTGGGAAATGACATTAGGATTTCAGTTTTACATGTATGGGATACATCTGTTAACAATTACTTTCAGTAAGTTAGAAAGAGCACTATTCGGATTAAAAGCAGTGGATTTAATTGTAATGAGCATGCTTTATTGAATTGAAAAATGTCAGTCCTTGGCTTCTGCACACGAGGACCCATTGGTCAGAGAAGGATATGGATGATAAGGTGGTTATAGTTAAAGTGATTCATTGGCAAGACATGTGGATAGAATAGTCTGTGGAGTAAATAGGGTAAAAAAGTCAGATTATGTTACCCAGGAGCTCAGGTAGATAATATACTGACAGAGTGGAAGATATAATAAAGGGGACAAGCAGAAATGCAGTTTTTGTGGTGCATGCGGGAGCTAATGATATAGGGAAAGTTGGTCAAAAAGGAGCTGATTACTACGTACAGTGGGTTGGTAAAGGCGTTTAAAGAATAAAAAGACACAAGTTTATTAGGGATACAGCCCAGAATTAACTGTAGGGATGAAGTTATAAGTAACTTACTTGGGCTAAATACCAGGTTGAAGTTAGTATGTAAGGATGAGCAGATTGACTGGTTGGACTTGTTGGATCAGGTCAATAGAAGAAGTCTTTTCGAAATGTGTGGTTCACATTTAAATAGGGGAGAGGCTGGTTTGTGTTTAGAGCCATTAACTTACCTTTAAAGAAAGTTTTAAACTAGGACTAGACCCTGGTGAGGTTCAGAATAAACTAAATACAAATAGAATAAGAGGCTCAGTAAAGTTTAGCACAGGAAATGAATACAGTAGTTATAAGAGTAGGCTTAATTGTTACTACTGTGATGCTGGAAATATAAGAAATAAAACAAATGACTTTAGGGCACTGGTTGAGTAGGGAGTGGCTTTATATGCAACATATGAGTCACATCCTCTTGACGATGAGTAGGGAGTGGCAAATGAGTCTTTATATGCAACATATGAGTCACATCCTCTTGACGATGAGTAGGGAGTGGCTTTATATGCAACATATGAGTCACATCCTCTTGACGATGAGTAGGGAGTGGCTTTATATGCAACATATGAGTCACATCCTCTTGACGATGAGTAGGGAGTGGCTTTATATGCAACATATGAGTCAATCACGATAGTGGGAGTGGCTTTATATGCAACATATGAGTCACATCCTCTTGACGATGAGGATATTAAAGATACTAGCAAGGATATTGAAAGAATTTGATTTTCTGTTACAGGATATAAAAGGAAGAGGCTTTAAGTAGGAATTTGTTACAGACCACCATATGGTATTGATGAAATTAGTGAAAAACTTTACAATGAGGTTTATGATTTCAGCTGTTAATGAAGTCATAACTATGGGTGATTTTAATTTCACTAATGTAGATGGAAAAATACTGAAAAACCATAAGGGAGAATGATTTGTGGAAACTGCTCAAACTGGCTTTTTTTCACCAATTAGTCAAGGAACCTACTAGAAACAGTGCTATTTATTACGTAATATAATTTATCTGAGACGAGTCTGTGATTTTTTATTATACGCACGTTACGTATTACGATTTCAAGTAACCGAAAATTAAACGTTAATATGTATCAAATTTATTATATTTTCCAACAAGATTGATACACATAATTTTCTTTCTGAACACAAATATACTTTAATACAATAATACAATTTATAATAACAATTATTACAGAGTTATGACAGATACAGATTTATATAAAAGTTTTACACACTTACAAGCTATGCTGAGTCTTTTATCTGGTCGAGAACTGGATATTTTATCGACGGACCAGATCAATAACGAGCAAATTAAAGTTGACATTGTTAGGTCTCGCCTACGCTAGTGCTGTCTTTTCTTGGCTGGCCACACACCGCTTACTAGCCGATTTTTTCATGCGAAGATATTTAATGTTATAGAAGAAAAAATAACATCCTCAGTAATTCACTGAAGTTTTATGTAAAGACAGGCAAATTTGCACATTTTAATTTACATAAGGTTTGAATAAAACAATATATGAATCAAGATTTACATGTATTTATACTAAAGTTATACAAAAATGAACAAAAATGTTCAGAAGCCAGTAGTTTCTGGAGATTTGCGACTGTAATGTAAATCACTTTCACGTATCAGCCCCCAAATATAGTTTCCCATCATGTTTTCGTTATACGCTCCTTGGCATCTGTGTTCAAAGTCCAGTATATATTGGTGGAAGTGCTCGCCTTGTTCTCTGAGTATGCTCTCATGTTCTACTTAAAGGGACTTTCAGGGACATCCTGCAGTTTTGCCGTAGTTCTTCACCAGCGCCTCAACCAGTTCCACATAATTTTCGGCCTTGTGATTGCCCAAGAAGTCCCGAACCACTGCGACAAAGCTGCCCCAAGCTTTTCTTCTTTTCTACTGAGCTTCTTTGGGGAATTCTGTGTGCTCCAGGATATTCTTTATTTATAGTCCAACGAAGACAACAGCTTTGACCTTTGCCTCAGACAGTGTAGGGAAGAAGTCTCGAAGGTACTTGAAGGCTGCAGACTCCTTACCAAGAGCTGTGACAAATTGTTTCATAAGACCCAATTTTATGTGCAATGGTTGGAACAACATCTTCTGAAGGTCCACTAGTGGCTCACACTTGACATTGTGTCTCCCAACAGAGAACTCGTTCCGTTGTGGCCAATGCTTCCTGTTGTAGTATGCTGCCGTGTCCCTGCTGTCCCAAAAGCAAAGATAATAGGGAAATTTGGTAAAGCCTCCTTGGAGACTCATCAGGAATACCACTATTTTGAAGTCTCCGATAACCTCCCAGTCATACTCATCATACTTCAAGGCTTCTAGCAAGGTCTTGACGCTGTTGTATTCCTCTTTGATGTGCTCTGAATGAGGCAAGGGAAGAGACGGATACTTATTCTTGTTATGGATCAGCACAGCTTTGAGGCTTCTGGATAAGCTATCAATGAAAAAGCGCCACTCGTTCGAGTTACAGGCTATTTCAATTGTCTCGCACAGACCGGATACATTGTGGCAGCCCGTCTTGACGAGTGAAGAAGCTTGAAAAATATCGGTGACCCTTCCTCTGACTTGCGACTTGCACACTTTCATTCTTAAAAATTCTTGTAAGTCCTACAACATTCTAGAAAGTTCTTGAAAATTCTTGCAAGTTCGAGAAAATTCTCTATCAGCTACTCAGCACTGAATCTTCATGGAATGTTCTGGAAAATGGGTAAATTTGAAAATTTCATTACCCAGGTCACAAAAGCAAAGTTTGAAGAGAAAAATAGGTCTTTTCCATTTACTTTAGGCATAAACAATTGGGAAATAACACTTTCTGCCCAGGAAGAAGAAAAAGTAAAAATTTTGTTACATAGTGTAATCAGTCTCTTGGCGCGTTGGTTTATATAGTTTAAGGCGATATTCTCGAACAGTCAACAATGTTCGAAAGCACGCTAGCGTTTTCATAAAACAAATTATGTTGATTATTACCCTCAAGAATCTTCTACAAATTTAGAAAACAGGCGGGACTTGCACAATACACATCCAACAATATACTTCACATGCATCTAAAGGAAACACATAAGCATTAAAATAAAAGTATAACGGCAAATCCGTTAGATCTCCCTCCTTAGAGAACTGAAAATTGGTGTTAGACAATTTTTAACTAAATTATTATACATATATATATATATATATATATTAATAACAATATATTAGATACAACATGCTGTCAAAGAATTATACAGTTTCGAAAATCATGACAGTACATAACACAGTCAAAACAAATAACCTAATGGCGTAAAATTACATAGCATGTGGAAGAGCTTAAACACAAATATTATCTTCTTGACTTAACACAATCAATAATCATACAACTAAAGGGTTCTTCAAAACTTGGGATTGGTTTCACAGGAAAACGTGAATTTTCTGTTTCGGTTTTCCAATCATTTGACATTTATGACAAGTTTTACAAAACTGAGAAACATCTTGTCTAATTTTTGGTCAAAATAAATGTATTATAATTTTGTCACATGCTTTGTTGACACCTAGGTAACTTCCCATGGGAAGTTAATTTGCAACTTTTAACATTTTAGGACGTATGTTTTTGGAACAAAAATTTGATAAACTACAACCCAATCTTCTGAAACTGGTACATTTGGTGGTCTCCATTTCCCCAATGAGTACATCATTGTTGAAGAAGTAACCATTTATAACTTTCTACAGTTCATTCTTGAGAGTGTATATTTAAATTGTGATGAGATCTGCAGATCCTTTTCTTGCTCAGCCATCATTTTACTTCTAGCAAACCGAGTTTACCAGTTGAGTCAGATCCCTTACGTTCATCATTGCCACTCATCAAAAACTTGTCAGTAGGACAATTATTCACAAGATCTATGTCGGATACAATAAAACGTCTGTGCTGTGACAAATCTATTACGTCGTCCTCTAAACACGTGTCTATTATTTCTTTTTGGCACACGAGGCAAACACTTCTGAATTCTCCTCAACAATAACACCATCCTTAGATGAAACAGTGATCAGCTTGTGAATCATTTTGGGTCCAGCAACAACTTCTCCCCCAGCTGAATCGTTACCCATCAATAATGATGCACCATTAATTAGCAGAGTAGGTCTTACTCTAACTACAACTGGTCTCAAAACCAGGTCTGATGTTAAAGAAATATTATGAACAGGAACATTAACAAAGCTACCCGTAATACCTTCAACAATAGCAGACTCACCAATGGCAAAACTCGAATCTAAAGGCAGTAAAGCTTCTAACAATAATGACTGGATAGCCCTAGCATCACGTATAATACGTATGGGTATGGGATTACCAGTGTCATTTGTCAAAAACAAAGAAATAACAGACGTAAAAGGTCTAAATTCCCCCTAACTGCATCAACCTTTTTATCAGTGACAACATCAACAACATCGGGTGATGTCGTGAAACTACGTCCATACGTCCACACGTCCACACGTAGACACGGACGCACTGATAGTTTCCTCCTTTTTTTTCAAACTCCAAAAATCAGACACAATGTAACCAGGTTTCTTACAAAAATGACGGACAGGTATTGATAGAAATAAAAACGGCTCTTTTGGGCTGAGAAAACACTTTACATAGAAGAGCGAACAACGTTTCGAGCCCAAACGAGCCGTTTTTGCATATAAATTTCTCAACAAGTGGGTTTCTCGTCATCACTGATTAGGTATTGATAGAGTTTTATCATGTCTAACATGATGACGAACTGGAGAAGTTGCATTTTTCAAGAGAATCCTCAACTTTAGTGGATTGAACAGGTACAGGGTTTTGCTTTGATAGCAGGAAGTTCTTCTGTGAAAATTTGTTTTATGTGTTATAATGTAATTATGGGAAAAAGCAGTTGCTTTTTGTAGTATTTCAACTTTCCTTTTATCCAAATAAGTTCTGTGGTCGTCACTTGTACAGCATTTAAATTCCTCATTAGACATAATTATCTTATTTTGTCGAAACTGTTGCCATTATGTATAATAATAACCCTGTTTTTCCTGGAAGAATTAAATATAAGTTTAATTAACTTGCTTGCGATAACCTTGAAACTTCTGGCGACAAATCTCCGGTACTAATTCGTATGCTTTAAAAATAGCTGCTTTAACCATTTCACAATTGGTGCAATCTTCTAGAGAGAGAGCAACATAAGTTTATTTGGCTTTACTAGTCAAAACACTTTGTGAAAATAATGATCATTTTTTCGGTGGGCCATTCCTCGATTTGGGCATTCTTTTCAAAATGTTGAAAGCAATCATCAACTTAATTTTCATTAAATGGACATACCTTAATGAATTGAATTAGTCCAAAGTTGTTATTTTAACTTGGTTGATGGAAGTTGAGTCTAATTTCCATTTCTTTCATCCTGATTTCTTTTTCTGCTTTGAAACGGGTTTATTTTGCCTCGAGACATTTACTCTCTCTTTCAGCTTCGATACGGGATTGGTGTTTCTGGGCTTCGATGTGGACTTCTTCAAGCTCGATTTGTTTCAGTCTTTATTTAATTTCTAATTTATCTTTATCACTCGGTTCTGGTTAGCTAAGCACAAGAGTATTCCCCTTATGCTTCCTAAAACAACAAATCATCATCAACTAATATTTCAACAATACGCTTTTTAGCTCATTTTTCTCGAAATCTATAAACGTTCCTGGTCACATTCTGTAATTTTCCGATTAATAAGAGTTAACCACAATTATAGTTTCCAAGGCTTACAGTATATTAACTGTAACTAACCAATAATAACTTGTCTCTTGGCGCGTAGGTTTATATAGTTTAAGGCGAGATTCTCGAACGTTCTACAATGTCCGAAAACACGCTAGCTTTTTGTAAAATAAATATCGTTGGTTCTTAGTCTAAAGAATCCTTTACAAATTTAGAGAACAGGCAGGACTTGCGCAATACACATTGAACAATATATTTCACATGCATCTAAAGGAAACACATATAGCCATTAAAATAAATGTATTACGGCAAATCCGTTACACCTCCATCCTTAGAGAATTAATATTTTAAATTTATTATTAACTTCAAATATAGAAATGATAGAGAAGGTGGAAATTGGGAAACATCTGGGTTCAAGTGGTTCAATGTTGTGTTGTTTACGGAGTTAAGGAATAATCATATTTTATTAAAATGTAAAAAAGCAAACTTAGAAGAGATGCGACAAAAGTTACCTGTTGTGAATTGGGCAGCTGAATTATTTGGATACACTTATCAGCTGTAGAAACTTTCTAAAGATAAATTTTAAGTATCCAAGGTAAACACGTTCCTCATAGAAAGATGGTAGCTGCAAATAAAAAATAGGATGGCTAATAAAGAGTATAAGAGATAAAATTAAAGAAAATCATAATAATTTCAAACTGACTGGTATGACAGAAGGTTCTGAAGATCATAGAAGATCAAGAAAGTTGGCAAAAAAAGCTGGCTGAAAATGTAAAAATGATAACGTTCCTGGGCCAATCACATTTACCCAAGAGTTTTGAAGGAGGTTAAGGATTGGATATGCAAGTCACTTGCTACTATTTTTTGCCAATCCTTAAATGGTGGGCAGGTACCAGAGGATTGGAACTTAGCTAATGTAACTCCTGTCTTTAAGGAAGTTGATAAAAATTGTTAGTAATTATAAATCCATTACCCTTATATCATTTGTGGAAAAAGTTAAAGAAAATTTGATAAAAGATACTTTGCAAAGTCATTTAACAAAGTTTAGAATTTTATTGGATAGTCAACATGGTTTCTCTAAAGTCCGCAGAAAATGATAAGGCCTGTCTTTAATATTTGTAAAATTTGTTATTAGTTTTTAGTTTAGAGAATGAAACAGCCGAGACGAATAGATCCCATCTGTAAAAAAGACAATTTCCAGTCTCAAAAGTACAATAAAATATCAATAACTTACTACACAAAATTAAAATCTGTAAAAAATCTGATGAGACTGGAAAACAGGTTCATACACTCTACATGTTCTGACATATATCAATGTGTCATCCTCAAGAGTAGGACAACCTGGAAATTTAATTATTATGAATATACGTGAATCTGTTTAGATAACTGAATATAAAAAGTAAATTTAAATTATTAAATAAATATGATGGACCTGGTGGAAACGCTGTCAGTAGATGGCATTAAATTCTTTAATATGCAAATTGGTCTTCTGGTAATTGTATAAATAAGGTTTATATTTTGCAAAACATTACTTTTGCATTATCTACGTTACCCCCAAAGGAATATGGATTTATCCTACTGTATTTCAAGAAAGTATTTCCTGTTCCACGATTAGTGCTTCATCAGGACTGACATGGAGTCCGAAAATCATCTTCTGTTCAACAGAACTACAGAAATCCGATAAAATTTAGGAAACATGTTGGATGCCCTGTCTGAGACCACTTTGAAAGAGAACCCTAACAGATTCTTGTAACAGGTAAAAACACGAGCATAAAGTTCAGAGACGAATACAGTTCACTTGCCCCTGACAACAGTGTGTAATATAGTCAAGAAGGATAGTCTAGAAAAGTGATACTAGTCACGTGTACATAAGCTGCTTCCACAGCATATCTCTTAAACTATTTATTCATCGCATATCTCAAATAGGAATACATAGTATTCTTTACAAAGAAGTATCTTTCAAGTTACTGCACTAATAGATCTTTGTGCAACTGGATTGTTGAAACAGGCATTGAAAAACTACCATATTTGTACATTAGATGGATTATGGAAAGCAAATAAGGCAGAATGATGAGTTTTGTCACTAAATACTTTCGACTGATCCTTTTGCAATGAATAATACACTGCAAGTATATTGTCAAGATACATGACAACCAGATAAAACATGACTAAACATGACGATATGTACTGTAATGATTTAGTAAGACTCCAAAATTATTTTAATATAACGTATTCCATTCTGTTTATTTTCAGATAAATATACAGCACATCGTAATATGTCTTTTTTACCAATTAATTACACCAAATGTTAGATTATTCTGTAAAAAGGGCGCTGAGTGTTGTGTGTTTGTCATTATTTTTTAACTTAAAAACACAAGCATAAGGACATCAATATGAACACAAGAGAGTTATATTAAATTATCTCTTAATTTAAAGGATTTCTGAGATAGTTCAATTGATTTTGCTTGCTTGTTGTTAAGAACAAAACTTCACAGTAGACTATCTGCACCTTACCTATCACTAGTATTGCAACCGGGGTTTCAGCGCTACAAATCTAAAAACGTACCACTAAATCCCTGGGGGTCAGGGGCGTCGAGAGACAGTTCGGGCCCTGAGGACAATTATGTCACCGGGCCTCTTTTTGAAGTATTCATTAATTCACAGTACATTGATAGGCGTATGAATAATTTTTCTGGTGGGCGGAAGTCAAATGTGTGAGAATTTACGTTTTTTGAATAAAGAGGTATTTTTTGAGGCAAAGCGATTTCCTGCAGTATTGCGAGTTTTCCCTAAGTATATTATGAAAATGATAATACATTATTCTTTATCCCATATTTCCCCGGGTCCCTGGACTGTAGCCCTGCCTGACCGCCCCTCCAATGAACGGAGCGCGATTTTATATCACCAAGACCCGAAACATGGACCCTAGAATTCATACAACATTTGTCACCCCTGACGGCGATGCCACGTCTAACACCATTAGTGCATCATCAATGCATGATATTTGTATTAGTTTTGAAACATTTCTTATATTAGTACAAGCAAACAAAATTAGGTCATCCAAACAGTTTCAAATACAATATACATTTATTGCTATCACTTTTACTGTCACTATCCTAGAGAGTGCCTCAAATGTCTAAGGAAAACAAGTGTATGTCTTCAGTGGCGTGTATTTATTACGCAATGACATTGGTATGTTTTATAAAGAACTAACAATTAGAACACCTTATTTGGTGGTAACACTCTCCACCAGTAAAACTATTAGGGATGCTTGGAACGATTGGATCTTGCGACGCATAAGCTACAGTTCAAGGTTGAGTCATTATTCTTTGAAATAGGTTTCAAGGTCTGTTACCAAAAGCTGTCAACCAGTCAACACGATTGGAAATACCGGGTACAATATGAATAAGAGTGAATCAGGTTATCTGTATAATAATGTTGCTGATGACAGTGTGAGTTTTTTTCTTATTCTGAAACCACATCGGGCTAACTGTTGTGTCTACCGAGAGGAATCGAACCCCTGATTTTAGTGTTGCAAATCCGTGGATTTATCGTTGTTCCAGGTTAACCTTAAGATCATCTAAGAAAGTTGAAACATTGTTTTAATACCAGCCGTCTTCTAGAATACATTTTTAATTCATCTGGGTTTTTTGTCATCATGTGTGTGAGTGTTTTCTTATAGCAAAGCCACATCGGGCTATCTGCTGAGTCCACCGAGAGGAAATCGAATCCCTGATTTTAGCGTTGTAAATCCGTAGACTTATCGCTGTACTAGCAGGGACATTCTTGTCATCAGGATGAAAATGATACTAAACAGCAAAAATACAACAACAACAAAACTTAATTTTATTAATTGCTTACCCCCCTCCAGTGGCTCAGCGCTAAGTTTGAAGGCTTGTAACGCTAAAATCCAGTTTTCGATACCTGTGGTGAGCACGGTACAGATAGCTCATTTTACAGTTTTTCGCTTAACAACAAACAAACAGAATGTGGCTTAGAAGATATAATGGAAAACCGATGTTCGAAACTGTTTTTCAAGTTTCATAAAACTATTTAATCGAATGTTTATAGGTTATATATGTTCTAATAAGTGTAATTGTACAAGGTTAAAATGGTACAACTCACGAGGAAATAAAAAATTACTTAGATGGTGGGGTTTTTTTTTTTTGAATTTTGCGCAAAGCTACACAAGAGCTATTTGTGCTAATCATCCCTAATGTAGCAGTGTAAGACTAGAGGAAAGGCAGCTAGTCATCACCACCCATCGCCAACTCTTGGGCTACTCTTTTACCAACAAATAGTGGGATTGATCGCACATTATAAATACCATACGGCTAAAAGGCCGAGCATGTTTGGTGTGACGGGAATTCGAACCTGCGACCCTCAGATTAAGTCAAGCGCTGTAACCACCTGCCATACAGGGCCTTACTTAGTTGAGCATACGCGGCTTTAAATGTCATGTTGTGAGAAAAGAAAAATTTATTTACGAAGAATTACGATTGCTCATTCGTAAAGATCACGTACTTCTCAGATGGAGAGACTGAACTTCAGTTAATAAGGTCTTTGGGAATTAGTTATCAATATACAATTTGTGCAGTAATTCTTTGTTGATTTTTACACATAAAAATAATTAGAATACCAATAATCTGCTTTATAAAAAAAAGTTCGAAGAGTAAATAAATACAAATAATGAAATTATTTCTGTGATTCCATATTTTCTACGAAGTTGAGTGTAGCAGGGTAATAAGGAGCCATACTGTAGGTGAATCCAAGAGTTTAAGATTCGCGTCCTGACGATGCAAAAGCGTGCTTCGTGGGCAAGCTTTTAAAGTGAGTGAAAATTGCAATATTCACCCAGAAGTTTGCAGTAAGTAGTGTTGACTATCTGCCTCCCCTATAGTTTATCAGTTAAACATTAACGACAACACAGTTCCTGAATATTAAAACTGGTGCAGCAACGTTTTCGAATTCCGGTTCTAATTGGATCATGCGAAAAGCTGTTCTTGGAATACTGACCGTAAGAGGTCAGTACTGACTAACACCATAGAACATCGTAATCTACTGTGAAAGCTTCGTGCATGTCAGTTAATATTTTTGGAGGTTTCTGACGTAACTTACCTATACGTGACCAACTCACAAAGAATAATAACGATAAATATGTTTTATTTCGCGATTAGCTTTCATTTTCCTAGAAGTAAACTGGGTTATCCAGTCTGCGTCAAAATTAATACGTCATCAGAACTTACACAGAGTTTATTTTATTTCTCAATGTTCAGCCCACTAAAAACATTTAACAACAGAGGCGAATTTATTCGTGATGACGAGGAGCTAACTTGAAGTAAAAATGTATTCTCAAGACGGCTAGTATGGGTATTGAAACTTTAATTAAAATAAAGTACAGAATAACGCTTCCACCTTCTCTGGTCGACCTGAAGATGACCTAAGAAGGTCGAAACGTTGTTCTGTATTTTATGTTAATTGAAGTTTTAATATCCACACCAGCCGTCTTGAGAGGTGAATTTAGTACACAGTGTGTTTTCTAAAACGACAGCGGTCACGCCTGAATACAATGAGGAGTCCTTACTTGTCTGAGTACAATAAGGAGTTCTTACTTATCTACTTTCTTTATTTGTTCTTCTGTTGTTTGTATGTACTTATGATCATCTCATGCCTAGAGGGAAAATACATATATTGCACGCGTTTTACATGTTTTTTAATTTTTTTACCGCGTTCATTTTTAAAAATATAGATATTAAAAGTTATCTTTGCTATTTAAGTTTCATGTTTTTGGAAGACATTTTCCTCATTTGTGACTCTTTTCTACGTATTTCGTTCACTATTATTTTGAAGCTACAGTAACTTGTCTCCTCTAAAGTATTTCTCGTCAAACTGCTTGTGCAAAACATTCACGGCAAAACGATGAAAAATCATTTCTGGTAGTGGGTAAAATAACAAACTAATTAATTTATGTGAATAATATCCATGTTATCAATATTAAGGCCCTCTGGTTGCTTCTTTATATAGTTAAAATATTCCACCAATGTTTATATGTTATATGATACAAACCACATCTTAAAATTTACAGTATTATATTTTCGAAATACGGAAGTGTATTTGTTCCGAAGTATCATTACTATAGAAATTTGAATTACACGACTCTGAGGTATTATTGCTACAAAATAATATGATATTGTTGTAAGCGAATTCTTAGGTATTATTGCTACAAAATATGATATTGTTGTAAGCGAATCTGAGGTATTATTGCTACAAACTAATATGATATTGTTGTAAGCGAACTCTGAGGTATTATTGCTACAAACTAATATGATATTTTTGTAAGCGAATTCTTAGGTATTATTGCTAAAAAATGATATGATATTGTTGTAAGCGAATTCTTAGGCATTATTGCTACAAAATGATATGATATTGTTGTAAGCGAATCTTAGGTATTATTGCTACAAAATGATATGATATTGTTGTAAGCGAACTCTGAAGTATTATTGCTACAAACTAATATGATATTGTTGTAAACGAATTCTTAGGTATTATTGCGACAAAATGATATGATATTGTTGAAGCGAATCTGAGGTATTATTGCTACAAAATGATATGATATTCTTGTAAGCGAATTCTGAAGTATTATTCCTACAAAATGATATGATATTGCTGTAAGCGAACTCTGAAGTATTATTCCTACAAAATGATATGATATTGTTGTAAGCGAACTCTGAGGTATCAAGACATACGTTAGTTAGTCTTCTTGCAGTCGAGAAAACGTTTGAGACAAACATCACACAGTCACGAACTGCGACTTTCAGCCACCTGTAATTTGTGCTCCCTCTAAAAATTTTTTACCTATTTCCCTGTTTCCCAGTTTGCTTGCCTCAAATTCCGAATTAAAAGAAACTCCGTGTAGATATGCGATACCAAATTTCGTATTGAGAAACATTTACTGATGATCAAATATTTACAAAATAGTTGAAATAAATTGTAGAAGGGTTTTTTAATATATCATGTAACAAGATAAGATATTGTACAAAAAACAACTATTTTAATAGTGTGTGTTTTCTTATAGCAAAGCCACATCAGGCTATCTGCTGAGCCCACCGAGGGGAATCAAACCCCTGATTTTAGCGTTGCAAATCCGGAGACATACCGCTGTACTAGTGGGGGGTAACTATTTTAATAACAACTGTCACAACGCACTCTTCCTTAAACTGTAATGCACAACCTTTCACTCTTCGGCATGCATTAAATATTATGTCAGATGCCGGGCATTTCATGGCATAATTGATATCTTCTTAGGCTTACAGTGTGGAAATATCATCTTTATTTATAACGTATCAACTTGATATTATTATTAATTTCAGCAATAAACTCCGTGTTTTTTAATTAAGCATCTTTTTGGTGTTTGATTTGTTTTCAATTTCGCGCAAAGCTACGCGAGAGCTATCTGTGCTATCCATCCCTAATTTACTAGTGAACGACTAGTAAAGGCAGCTAGTCATCACTACCCACCGCCAACTCTTGGGCTACTGTTTTACTAACGAATAGTGGGATTGGCCGTCACATTATAATGCCCCACATGGCTCAAAGGGTGAGCATCTTTGGTATGAAAGGGATTCGAGCCTGCGACTCTCAGATTGCAAGTTGAGCGCCTTAACCACCTGGCTATGCCGGACCCTTTTTAGTGTTATACGATATTTTATTTTTTATATGTAAGTTTAATTTTTTTTATATTTCAATGTTCTGCATTCTGGTTTCAGTAAGATTTGGTTTCAGTTCTTGTTAATGTATTTTATTTAATCTGAATTCATATCTTTCATTTAAGATCCTCGCCCTTTCAACCGTAGGAGCGTTATTATGTAACGATCAATCCCACTGATAAAAGAGTAGCCCAAGAGTTGGTGGTGGGTGGTGATATCTAGCTGCGTTCCCTCTAGTTTTACGTTGCTAAATTAGAGACGGCTAGTGCAGTTAGTCCTTGTATAGCTTTGTGCAAAAAGCAAAACAAACACTCAATCAACACAACAAAAATAACAGTGAACAATTTGGATGCATTGAATCTGCTAGAGAATACATCAACTCTGCGAATAAACAGAAATGCCGATTTAACTTTTCGGTATGCAGAAGCTGGAGCTTAATATTTTTTGTGTTTTCTTTTTAAATTCCAACCCTTTCTCCCCTCTGTCTTCTCTCTTTGTAAGCTCCCCCCCCAAGTGGCACAGCGGTATGTCTTCTGACTTACAACGCTAAAAACTAGGTTTAGATACCCGTGCTGGACATAGCACAAATAGCCCATTGTGTTACTTTGTGCTTAACTTCAAACAAACAAAATCTATTTGTAAACCCTTTGCAACTAAACTATGTACCAAGAAAAAGAAACATCTACATATCATCTACTAACTACAAAACGAAATCTAACGTATCACTGAAAAAAAGCCCCGACATGGCCAGGTGGTTAAGGCACTCGACTCTTAATCTGAGGATCGCGAGTTCGAATCCCCGTCACACCAAGCATGGTCGCCTTTCAAGCGTGGGAGTGTTATAATGTGATGGTCAATCCCACTATTTGTCGGTAAAATAGTAGCCCAAGAGTCGGTTATGGGTGATGACAGCAGCTGCCTTCCCTCTAGTCTTACACTACTAAATTAGGGACGGCTAGCGCAGATAGCCCTCGTGTAATTTTGCGCGAATTTCAAAACAAACCAAATCATCATTTAAGAAAAAAAAAACATACTTTGTCTCCGTGATATGTGCCCAAATAGCATATAATAAACTGATACTGGTGATAATTTCGAAGTTCTAGTAACTTTGATGAAAATGACTTACTCAAAGTGTTTAATGGCAATCAAGTTTATTTTTAACTAGAAAATATAGACAGGATCTTGAAATGATTTTGTGATAGTTATTTTCAATAAGAAAAAAAGATGTTCATTCGAACATATATAAAAAGCAAACAGGAAAACTATTACACGTTAAAAATGTTTCGCTGTTTTTTGTTAAACATTAGACAGCTTCCTGATCGTGTGTTTCCTTTATATTGTGGCACTAAACTATTAAATTCTCCGCCTTATTCTAGTGTCTTTGAAGAAATTTTTATGGCTCTCTTACTAGCGTTTGTGATCTTTAGTGTAACTTGTACGAAGGTAAATCATCTTATTAAAATAGCCCCTATTGTTTACGATGTCACGGAAACGTGCCATTAATTGTCGAATAGTCTCAACTTTAAAACAGCATCGTCCTCACTTCATATTTCTTTATATCAACCTGATTTTTATCTCCATAGAATGTTGTCAGAGGGCGCTGATTTATTAGGACATCGGGGATTGCCCAGTATGTGATAACAGGGTCGAACGTAAGAAAGATTCATCGATATGCAATACCAGTAAACTGAGTTCCTAAAAGGTATCCATCGTGACCTCATTAACGCTTTTCCTTGTGAATACACATACACAAAGTGTTTGCAACACAACTATAGTTGAAAAAATCAGAAAATAAAAAGACCCTGCTGGTAGAGCGGTAAGTTTACGGATTTACAAGGCTAAACTTAGGGGTTCGATTCCCCTCGGTGGACTCAGCCCATAGCTTAATGTGGCTTTGCTATAAAAAAAAAAAACACATATCAGAAAATAAATAAAACAAAAGACGTTAAACACACAAATTGTCGTGTCTTTAACCTCACAAGTCGGCCATCGTCTACTAGTCTAAATAACAAAATAAAGCAGAGAGGCTTTTACTGACTTCTTTAGCACAAAGCTACACAGTGGATTGTGTTCATTACAGGGTATCGAATCTCAGCTTTTATTGTTTTACTCCGTTAACTTACTCGAGAACACTCATTGCTCGATAAAATATAGCTCCCGTAATAATATTTAGTGTGAATATTAATTATGAAACACATACATACTTTTTAATGTAAAATAAATTTAACCAAACACGTATTAAATGTTCGAAGTACTGTTTCCTAACCTCGGGACTAAACAGGATCCTTGCAGGAAGAAATAACATAATAGAGCCCCTATGCGTAACATGTTTTATTGTGTAATATTTCACTAATTATTATCTGTTTTTTTAAATTATTTTCTACAACGTTATTTAGTATTTTACCAGCATTATCGTTATTACTTGTGTTCTCAGATCTTAATCAAAATGTTGAAATAATTGCCTCTTTTATACCGTCTTTCACATTTTGCTCGTTCGCTAATAAAACAAAATCTGAAAATATTATCGCATTGTCACAGAACAACATGAAAGTTCACGAAACCTGGAATAGTTGCTTTGTGTTTATTTTAATTAGGTGTGTGTGTGTGTTTTCTTATGGATAAGCCACATTTTAATTAGGTGTTTGTTGATTTACTGTGTAATGAAATAGTAATAAATTGTGTTTGTTTTACTTATGACGCATAAAAATAAATGCCGACTTTTATTTTTACTTGAATACTGGCACAATAATCTTTATGTATGTTTTCACTTCGTAACAAATTTTACCGTGAACAAGAGTTTCCAATGGATCATACATTAGGAAGTTGTAACAAAGTATAATTTCATACTCTATTGTAAACTGCATGCTTTTGTAAGCGAAACCACTTAGACTTATATTGCTTCTATTTGATGTCTGGCGAATCTGTGTGATACTGTTTTCGCAGTGTTCGTGAGAACTGAATTTTGTTGAAATTCCAAATATAAACTTAGCACGGTTTAAAATTTAGATTTTTATGTGTTAACTAGCGATAACAAACTACGTGTTTTTTATTGTTGTTTTTTCTCTATTATTAATAAGTTTTACATACCTTAATTATATTCCAGAACCGAGATACCCAAAACAAAATATACAGTGTGGAACATATCAGTAGAACCACCCGGAAATTTCCACTGATATGTTGTAAAGCATAAGAAATAACAATTATAGAAACAAACCACCAGTTTTAAAACGAGATATAAAGAAAGCATTGAGTGAAAAGAACAGTCACGCAATTTGTTATTTCGATGTTTTCTATATTATAAAACAAAGTCAGGTAATAGATTAATTCAATGTTTTCTGTATTCCGAAACAAAGTCACGTAATTGATTAAATCGATGTTTTCTGTATTCTAACACAAAGTTAGGTAATTGCTTAATTCGGTGTTTTCTGTATTCTAAAACAAAGTCACGTAATTAATTAATTCGATATTTTCTGTATTCTGAAACAAAGTCACACAATTGATTAATTAGATGTTTTCTGTATTCTAAAATAAAGTCATAATTGATTAATTAGATATTTTCTGTATTCTAAAACAAAGTCACGTAATTGATTAATTCGATGTTTTCTGTATTCTGAAACAAAGTCACACAATTGATTAATTAGATGTTTTCTGTATTCTAAAATAGAGTCATAATTGATTAATTCGATATTTTCTGTATTCTAAAACAAAGTCACATAACTGGTTAATCGATGTTTTCTGTATTCTAAAACAAAGTCACGTAATTGATTAATTCGATGTTTTCTGTATTCTAAAGCAAAGTCACGAAATTGATTAATTCAATGTTTTCTGTATTCTAAAACAAAGTCACGTAATTGATTAATCGATGTTTACTGTATTCTAAAACAAAGTCACGAAATTGATTAATTCGATGTTTTCTGTATTCTAAAACAAAGTCACGTAATTGATTAATTAGATGTTTTCTGTATTCTAAAATAAAGTCATAATTGATTAATTCGATATTTTCTGTATTCTAAAACAAAGTCACGAAATTGATTAATTCAATGTTTTCTGTATTCTAAAACAAAGTCACATAATTGGTTAATCGATGTTTTCTGTATTCTAAAACAAAGTCACGTAATTGATTAATTCGATGTTTTCTGTATTCTAAAGCAAAGTCACGAAATTGATTAATTCAATGTTTTCTGTATTCTAAAACAAAGTCACGTAATTGATTAATCGATGTTTACTGTATTCTAAAACAAAGTCACGAAATTGATTAATTCGATGTTTTCTGTATTCTAAAACAAAGTCACATAATTGGTTAATCGATGTTTTCTGTATTCTAAAACAAAGTCACGTAATTGATTAATTCGATGTTTTCTGTATTCTAAAGCAAAGTCACGAAATTGATTAATTCAATGTTTTCTGTATTCTAAAACAAAGTCACGAAATTGATTAATCGATGTTTACTGTATTCTAAAACAAAGTCACGAAATTGATTAATTCGATGTTTTCTGTATTCTAAAACAAAGTCACGTAATTGATTAATTAGATGTTTTCTGTATTCTAAAATAAAGTCATAATTGATTAATTCGATATTTTCTGTATTCTAAAACAAAGTCACGAAATTGATTAATTCAATGTTTTCTGTATTCTAAAACAAAGTCACATAATTGGTTAATCGATGTTTTCTGTATTCTAAAACAAAGTCACGTAATTGATTAATTCGATGTTTTCTGTATTCTAAAGCAAAGTCACGAAATTGATTAATTCAATGTTTTCTGTATTCTAAAACAAAGTCACGTAATTGATTAATTAGATGTTTTCTGTATTCTAAAATAGAGTCATAATTGATTAATTCGATATTTTCTGTATTCTAAAACAAAGTCACATAACTGGTTAATCGATGTTTTCTGTATTCTAAAACAAAGTCACGTAATTGATTAATTCGATGTTTTCTGTATTCTAAAGCAAAGTCACGAAATTGATTAATTCAATGTTTTCTGTATTCTAAAACAAAGTCACGTAATTGATTAATCGATGTCTACTGTATTCTAAAACAAAGTCACGAAATTGATTAATTCGATGTTTTCTGTATTCTAAAACAAAGTCACGTAATTGATTAATTAGATGTTTTCTGTATTCTAAAATAAAGTCATAATTGATTAATTCGATATTTTCTGTATTCTAAAACAAAGTCACGAAATTGATTAATTCAATGTTTTCTGTATTCTTAAACAAACTCACACAATTGATTAATTAGATGTTTTCTGTATTCTAAAACAAAGTCACGTAATTGATTAATTCGATGTTTTCTGTATTTAGAAACAAAGTCACATAATTGGTTAATCGATGTTTTCTGTATTCTAAAACAAAGTCACGTAATTGATTAATTCGATGTTTTCTGTATTCTAAAGCAAAGTCACGAAATTGATTAATTCAATGTTTTCTGTATTCTAAAACAAAGTCACGAAATTGATTAATTCGATGTTTTCTGTATTCTAATGTATTCTAAAACAAAGTCACGTAATTGATTAATTAGATGTTTTCTGTATTCTAAAATAAAGTCATAATTGATTAATTCGATATTTTCTGTATTCTAAAACAAAGTCACGAAATTGATTAATTCAATGTTTTCTGTATTCTAAAACAAACTCACACAATTGATTAATTAGATATTTTCTGTATTCTAAAACAAAGTCACGTAATTGATTAATTCGATGTTTTCTGTATTTAGAAACAAAGTCACATAATTGGTTAATCGATGTTTTCTGTATTCTAAAGCAAAGTCACGAAATTGATTAATTCAATGTTTTCTGTATTCTAAAACAAAGTCACGTAATTGATTAATCGATGTTTACTGTATTCTAAAACAAAGTCATGTAATTGATTAATTCGATGTTTTCTGTATTCTAAAACAAAGTCACGAAATTGATTAATTCGATGTTTTCTGTATTCTAATGTATTCTAAAACAAAGTCACGTAATTGATTAATTAGATGTTTTCTGTATTCTAAAATAAAGTCATAATTGATTAATTCGATATTTTCTGTATTCTAAAACAAAGTCACGAAATTGATTAATTCAATGTTTTCTGTATTCTAAAACAAAGTCACGTAATTGATTAATTCGATGTTTTCTGTATTCTGAAACAAACTCACACAATTGATTAATTAGATGTTTTCTGTATTCTGAAACAAAGTCACGTAATTGATTAATTCGATGTTTTCTGTATTCTAAAACAAAGTCACACAATTGATTAATTCGATGTTTTCTGTATTCTAAAACAAAGTCACACAATTGATTAATTCGATGTTTTCTGTATTCTAAAACAAAGTCACACAATTGATTCGTCAGAAAATTTTATTGTGTTCTAAAACAAATAATTTTGAATGGTTAATAACAGTTTTAGAACATAAACCCGAGAAAGGAAATATCTCAGTTTGATCAAAATCTAAATAAGTAAAAATGCCTAACATGGCCTAGAGATTAGAGCGAACGACTTGCAATTTAAGGGTCACTGGATCGAAAACCGGTGTCGATCATGTTTCCCTTTCGGGAGTTATAACATTACAACCTATTATACTATTAATTTGCAAAAAGTAGTCCAAGAGTTAGCGGTGGATACTACCGGACAGTTGCCTCTTTTGCTGTCGACTGGTAAAAATTAGGAGTGGTCTCAGATAGCTTTAGTATTTTTGCCGTAAAGACAAGAAACAAACAAACTTAAGTAAAAATAAAAATTGAAAATACATTTGTAAGAAACAATTGTACCATAAGAATCAGAACAGTGTGACTTGGTATTCTGGTAAAGTTCCCATAAAACTTTGAGACTTTAAATACAGATTTAACCTATTGCGAAGCTTATGTCGGATGATCGCATTTCTTTACTTAGCTGCTCCTTGCATTCGCCCACTGGTTACTAGTGCAAAAACAAGTAACATGACATCATGCCCTCCTACCTGTTCAGTTTAATTACTAAAACTACAGGAAATCATGTGTCATACTTTGCACTATTAGAGGTTTTACTTAAATGTACATAATTTAGCTGTGCTCATAATCTAAGTAAATAACATGCATACATTATCATAGTTTTCATTTGGTATTTAAATTTTCCACTGTAAATCAATCATTTTCCTTTTTTGCGGATCAAAACAACGTAATTAACATGGACAAAAGTTTCTTATTGTTTGATATCATGAGACGTCCTGGTTAGGTATAGAACTAATCATTAAAATTGTTTATATTTCTACCCCTAGATATTTGCACATTTGTTTTTTGCAAACACGCCCACAGTTATATATATATATAACTCAAGTGTCTGACATCTTGCCTACTTTCGTCTAGAAATTCAGCTTTAAATGCCTATCACACACTTGGTGTGTTCGGTCAACGCCCAGAATCCACAGATATTCAGTAATCGGTAAGCCTAACCCCTGTTCCTCACACATGCGTACTTGATGACGTAAGGTCAGTAGGCCCACTTACCTGTCAAGGACAGCAGCTAGATCCTCTGTAATTTTTAAAGTCGATGTTTTCTTTTCTATCTCATTGCGTTCGTTTCCAACCTAGAGCAGAGGTAAGCTGTGTAACCCAGAAACACGTTTTGTGGATATGACCAAACGCTAAGCGGTACTGTTTCGTATAAAAATATCCCCCTCTCGAGTTATCTTCAATCACTATGTGCACTAGTAGAGAACGCTGTTACTTAGCAGTCTGGATCTTTTTAGGCCTAGCTGTGTTGACTTTAGTCGATGGCAAAATACTCGATCGAACACCATGGAACTGGAGAAGAAGGCACAATAATGGTAAATAAAAAGTATTTTGTGATTAAGATTTATTAACAATAGTTTGATTTAGTTAGTTCTATGTTTTGTCTTCTTTCTAATTAAGAAATTGCATTAATTAACGCGTAAACTACTTTAATGGTTACTGATATAATTGTGACCTGGAAATGTTTCAAAGATATTGTGGTCAATATTCAACTCAATCAACAAAGTCGGACATTATATCGTTGTTTTTTACGGTTTATTTCTTTTCAAATGTGTTACACTGTGTGATGTAGCAAGTTCAAAGATATATACAGAACCTCATCTGCATTCTATATATATATAGGGAGTGGACAAAAACAAGTGTCTTACTTGAAAATGCTGTTACTTCGTTATATAGCTTATTAGATAACAGAAAAATAAGTAAAACAATGTGTTTAGAACACATTCGACAGGGTCTCTTCAAATATCATCTCAAATACTAATTTTAACATGGGATTTCATAAATATCTGAACGTTTCATTGTTTTAGTTACATATTATCATAACAAGTGTTGTGTGCCTGCTGTAGGTTCTTAGATCTTTCTATTCCAATTAGTCTACAAAACGATCGAACAAGTATCTTTAAAATAATCGAACTTAAAATTAAACTCAAAATAACACGCACCAGTTTTACAAGTTAATATTTAGTCGGTATTTCTTTAGATTTCAGTACTGCCTCACATCAATGTAACATGATTTCATTAAGTTCGTACAGATGTTCCTGAGTAATTGACGGCCATCCTTCTTTAAGTACTTCAAAAAGTTCATCTTCTCTGTCTGACTTGTCAGCTTTCGTTAATCGGTTCAACTCAGCCAATAAATTTTCAATTAGATTGATATCGGGTGATTGGCCTGGCCTTTCTATAACATCAAACCTCTTATTTCTAAGATATCTTTTAACGACTATACAGATGTAGAGAAACTTGTTTAATCATTTTGTAGGTTAATTGGGATAGGAAGATATAAAAACCTACAACAGGCACACGACACCTGTTATGAGAAAATGTAATTAAAGTTATGAAAAGAATTTGGATTAGAGATGATATTTGAAAAGATCTTCTCGGGGTAATTCTAAACACATATTGTTTTACATATCTATCTGTTATTTAATAAAAGATGTAACAAATTAACAACATTTTCAGGGAAGAAGCATTTTTATTTGTCCACTACTTGTATAAAGGTATAAAGATAGGTTATTACCTAGACGTCGAGATGGATCCCTCTAAATAGATAGTACATTACATTTAGTTATTAACTAGAAGTCGAGATAGTTGGTGCCATTACATTCAGAGTAAATACTATACTTACTTTCGTAAGCTTTTGAAAACGTTTTTGTGGTTGAAAAAGCTCCATGTACAAATTAAAACATATCATCTGTTATGAACAGGTGAAGAAACTTTTAGTCACGTCTAGTTATCCTGTTTCACTGTTATGAACAAGTGAACAAACTTTTAGTCACTTCTAGTTATCCTGTTTCACTGCTAACGTTAGCAAGAAATAGTTGAATTATAATTTCTTTATTTTAGTACTTTATTGACCTGTAGTGACACTTCAAACTGTTGCAATGGTATATAACCAGTTTCGAACTGGTTTGTTTATTTGTTGGCTTTCACCCACAGCTAGCTACACGAGTGCCACCTGCGCTTGCAGTAGCCAATTTAGAAATGATAGACTAGAGAAAAGAAGACAGCCAACATTTTTGTTGGTAAAGATGATTGACCGTCTTGTTATAACTCCTCCGCTGTCGAAAGGACGAATATGTTCGGTGAGGGATGTCGAACTCGCGTCTCTCGGCTTAAGAGTCGAGTGTCCTAACTATCAAACCAAGTCCGCCCCTGTTGAAGAAACTAGGTAGCTTATTGGTATGATACCTTCATTTCGGCTAAATGATTCAGAAACGGACCAAAAATGTAAGACTCCCACAGAGTAATTAAAGGTGACAGGTCTGGAGAGACCACCTATGAATTTCCCTGTCTAAACGACTACTTACCAAGAAAATACTATTATTATGTTTAATGTTTGTAGCACAAACCTACAAAATAAGCGTTCTTTCCATCACAGGGAATCGAACTTCGGATTTTAGCGTTGTACATCCGTGAATTTAGCGCTGACCCACTGGGGGGGTCTATCTATAACTGTGAGACATCTAGGAAGAAAACTGCGTGAATTTTTCAGTAGTGGGAAGATTAACCTGAATTTAAAAGTAAATTTTCTTACTTTTTTAAGAGGAAAAATAAACATGAAATTGGAATATCCCACGACATTCAGAAACTTTCTTTTTCTTGTTTCAGCATGAACTAATATAAAATAAGTTTATTTTATTGACCATTAAAATTCTAAAGTAAAGACATATATTAATTTACTCGTTACGTATTTCTGGTTCAGGATTATTTTTGTTTGTTTTTGAATTTCGCGCAAAGCTACACGAGGGCTATCTGCGCTAGCTGTCTTTAATTTAGCAGTGTAAGACTAAAGGGAAGGCAGGTAGTCATCACTACCCACAGCCAACTCTTGGGCTACTCTTTTATCAACGAATAGTGGGATTGACCGTAACATTATAACGCCTCCACTGCTGAAAAGTCGAACTTGTTTGTTGTGACGAGAACTCGAATCCGCGACCGTCATATTACGAGTCTAGCGCCTTGGCCACCCCGGTATGCCATGCCGGTCCAGAATGAACCTGTTTTAGTTCTTAAATGAAAACAGCAATTTCATTCATTCATTTATACTTGACTTTGACTGATTCTTTATGACGAACAAACATAAACCTTTTCCTTCTAATCACCCGATGCTAAAAATCAGAGGTTCGATTTCCCTCGTTGGACACAACAGACAGTCAGATGTGGCTTTGCTATGAGAAACACACACTTTCTGTCTGCACTACTTTTCTGGATTATTCTCCGGAACTTTTTCTACATATATCACGTTGAACTATACAACTGCTGGTTTTTTCACTGTTCTTATAATTCTATTTTATTAATTCGTCGTTGGTTTCATATCGATTTATCTTAGTACTCGAGTAAAACTTTTATTATCAGCTTATTTGTACTTTTAACACTTTCACCTTTTATCGTGTTTCTGTTACAATTATTTTAACGATCTTATCAGAAACTCGGCTATACTAACATGTTCCACTTCTCATAACCTGAACGAACGTGAGTTTCAGCAAATAACACGGTGTGCTGTAACACCACATAGCTGTGATTGTGATACGTTTTTCACGTGCAAACAAACCATGATTATCTTTTTTTTTCTCAGGATCTGAAACGACGCATAAAACTCTTCTAATTTATCTGGAACATGGTAATAACACCGGGTATAAGGTTATTTCCTCAAACATACTAAATGAGTAGTAACTCACGAAAAAGCATAATTAGTAAGATAAAACCAGTTGTTTCTACTTTGTGCTTGCTAACTGAATCACGCGGGCGTGTTTAGTTTAAGTGCAGTAGATTGCTTAAAAATACACCCAGAAGCGACACCCTGCTACACTTTCACATGCCCCTGAATAGGTAATATGATAATTAAACATCTGTTCTATCAGGATAAAACAAAACTTTGATAAACATCTATGAAAGATAAACTGAATTTTCTTACTTTGTCCGTTCTACATGATACAGAACTGAACGGACATAAATGTATAAATATATAGTCGCCAATGGTACAAGGACGCTTATTCTAATTCTGTAGACCCGGCATGGCGAGGTGGTTAGGGCGCTTGACTCGTAATCTGAGGGTCGCGAGTTCGAATCCCCGTTACACCAAACACGTTCGCCCTTTCAGCCTTAGGGGCGTCATAAGATCAATCCCACTATTTGTTGGTAAAAAAGTAGCTCAAGAGTTGGCGGTAAGTGGTGATAACTAACTGCCTTCCCTCTAGTCTTACACTGCTAAATTAGGGACGGTTAGCGCAGATAGCCCTCGTGTAGTTTTGCAAATTAAAAAACAACAAACAAACCAATTCTGTAAAGAACCTAGATTTATTAGTACCTTCTCTCGTGATGTGTGTGTGTGTTTTCTTATAGCAAAGCCACATCGGGCTATTTGCTGAGTCCACTGAGGAGAATCGAACCTTTGATTTTAGCGTTGTAAGACTATAGACTTACCGCTGTGCTAGAGGGAAACTTCTCTCGTGAACCGAGTTGAAGGTCTCGCTGTATACTTAAAGACTTTTATAAATAAAAAATGAAATATATAAACTACAAGTTTACATTTAAAAACATAGAATTTATTCTAGGAGAGCTGATGATTAACTGAGCTGAATGAATAGAATCAACTCTTTAAAGGTTTCGTTAACGTTTCCTCCACATACATCACGCAGTCGCTTCGAAAAAAGATTCTTGTTTTTTTTGCGTAGTATTATCCACATGAAAAGTAAATCATATACAGATTTTAGGAAGCGTGACTTAATTAGCGAACTTTTAAATTTGTTAAATAATGTTTTTTAACTAACATACTATTTAAAAAATTAACATGTCAGCTTTATCATAAGAAAATAAATCATAGTTTTTCGTTCATATTACTAAGCGGATTTTACGCACTATATAGAATTTGTAAGGTTTGTTACTAAAACATTTTATTTCAGTCATGTCATGTTTTTACTCTTTGTCATGTTTATTACGTAAATTGCCCGGTATGACCAGGTGGTTACGGCACTCGACTCGCAATCTTAAGGTCGTGGGTTTGAATCCGCGTCACACCAAATGTGCTCGCCCTTTCAGCTGTGGGGGCATTATACTATGATGGTCAATACCACTATTATTTGATAAAAGAGTAGCTCAAGAGTTGATGGTGGGTGATGATGACTAGCTGTCTTCCCTCTAATCTTGCACTGCTAAATTAGGGACGGCTAGTGCAGATAGCCCTCGTGTAGCTTTGCGCGAAATTCAACAAACAAATAAATACTTAACGTAAACATTTAGTTTTAACTGTGGTGTTGTTCTGAATTCTGAAATTCTTTGTCAGGTTTACTACTCAGGTTAAGTATTGTAGTTCAGTCAAACCATGATTCGAGGCTGTTTCTTGATCCTTTAACGTACGTATTATTTTTATATTTGTTTTAATTTGTACAGTGTTAATTGAGGGCTACTGCGCTAATCATTCCTCATTTTGAAATGATACACTAGATGGAAGGCGGCTAGTCAACACCACCACTGTTAATTCATGTACTATGTACCAACGAATAGTGAGATTAAGTGTCACATTATAACGTCCCACGAATTAAAGGGCGTACACGTTTGTCGATATTTGGGAACTAAAGCATCGTATTATAAGATATATAGGAACTGCAAAATCTGAAGATGAAAAATAGAAGTTAAAAATTACATGTATTTGAAATAATTGGATACACTTTCAAGAAATTGAAATATCACAATAATATTTCTTATTTATTCTTAGTAATTTCTTAAAATAAAATTACGTAGGAGTTGTTTGTAGTTAAGCATAAATCTACACAATATACTATCTGTGCTGTGCCTACCAGGATATCGAATCCAGATTTTTAGCGTAATAAGCCTTCAGACTTGCTGCTGAACCACTAGGGAGCATACACAAGGACGTTAGGTAGGTGGATAATGAATTATTGGTATGGGTAATGCAAAGAAACTAAATTTTATCAGTATTATTCAAGTGTAAATGATTTAAAGAGAGGTAATTTGTTTCGTTGTTGTTAAGAGCTATATTTGGTGGGATCACCTTAAGGAATCGAACCTTGATATTAAAGGTTAAAAGTCCATATATTTGTCGCTGAGCCACTGGAAGCTCAAAAGAAGAATAGCTTTGGTTTGTTTCGAATACTCGCACAAAGCGACATAAGGGTTAGCCGTAGGTGACTTTGAACTGATAGACTGAAAAGGGAAGGTAGTTACTGAACACCAATCACCAATTCCTTTGCAACGCTAATCAAATTACACGATTTAACCGTCACAGGTGTAGAGCACACACGGCATCAAAGTTCGGAATATGCTATTTTTTGTAAGCCGATGAAACATGAGGCAAAGTTCCTTACATCAAAATTCCTGAACGCTAACCACTAAGTCATAGAGTAAAATTTGTATCGATGTTTCTAAACAAAACAATATTGTATTTACACTCCATAGCTATGTATGTTTCTCTCCTTCCATCGATAGTGGACACTTATAAAATTATATGCTAATGTTTTTAAACCGTTAAGCGTTTAAAAAAATAACAGTTTCTGCTTCTTGTATATTTTTATACAGGCTTGACTTACGTCAGAGACGACACTGAAAACCAAAAGTTTGTTGCTAGTGGACAGATAGAAGACCATCGTCATGGAAACACTGATTATGCTTTACTTCAGTTTGAAGACAAAGCCAAGGATAAGGTAGAAAGAACTCTCTTTATTAATGTTCTTTTAAAATTCGTGTGAGAAAGTGGTACCTTTTCTTGAAACATTATGTTGTCATGGCACTGTTGTCTAAACAGCGATTTTGGTGACGTTAAGTCACACCCTCTCTATAATTCGTGATGACGAGAAACCCACTTGAAGTAAAAATGTATCTCAGGACGGTTGGTATGGGTATTAAAAATCTAGGAAAGCTCAAAAACTCTTTGCTTTTTGTTATGTACAAATAATTTTTGTTGTTTCCTTTCTTTGACATTTGTGTCGAGGTAAAATTTAATAATACTGTTTGATTTTGCTCTAGTTATCTATTCAAATCGAGGTTTAAACATAATGTTTAAACAGTAACTACTGGTCAAGGAAGTTAATAATGTAATTAAAACTTCATTAACAAACGAATAAAAAACTACAATCTAATAATGTAAAGTAAGCCTAAAAAGCAACGTAATATACATAGTAGGTCTTAAAATCAATTTAATAATATAAATTAAATCTCAAAAATAATTTGATAATGTAAAGTAGGTCTGAAACAATTTAATGATCTATAGTAGGCCTAAAAATTAATATATAAAGTAGGTCTAAAATGTAATTTAATAATGTAAAATAGGTCTTAAAAACAATTTCATGATCTTTTGTAGGCCTAAAGAACAATTTAATATTCAAAGCAAGTCTAAAAACTATTTGATAATATAAAGTAGGTCTAAAAACAATTTACTGATCTATACTAGGCCTAAAAACAATTTAATATGCAAAGTAAGTCTAAAAACGATTTAATAATGTGAATTAGGAAATAGCTAGAAAATAGGTTTCTCGAAGTATATAAATTTTATATTATCGTAGTCTTGTGACATAGTTTTAAGATATATTTTTATACAATTATTCAGTTACATACAATAATAGCTGAGCATGAAACACCTTTAGAAACATCTCGTTCTTTATGTCGTTAGCATATCTTCTATATTTTTCTTCTGCTCTTTCACAGTTTTTTCTGTATACTAATTAATTTTAATTAACTCTGACTATATTTTAGGAAATCCAATATGACTACCAGTTTTGGTTTCCCTTACCTTCTCGAATAAGAAGATCAACAGGACGGTTCGAACAACTCTATGAGACTTTAGTAGGACTAGGGCTTAATAAGATGTGTAAATACCTTCGTTCGGCTCAGCTAGATAGCGTGTTAACGTCTACAGGTGAGGCGCCAAGTTGACACTAGTTTTCCCCCTAAGAACTGTTTATAACAGCTGTATTGCACATACCTAGTACAAAACTAGCCATGGCCATGTCATCAGATTCGTGACCCTGTCCAAATAAAAAGTTTACACCTATTTAATAAATTGACGGTCTTTGGTATAACTGAAACACCTAGAATATATTACAGTGTTCATTGTTAAATACTGTACTTTAAAATAGATTGTATTAGTCCCTTTAGAGCTTAATGAATGAATGAGTCCGTCCTTTTATATCACATACATACGAGGTCTGTTCAAAAAATACGCGGACTGACGTTATAAAACAAAATGTACTTTATTTAGAAGTTACAGGTCTGGGACCCCTTCAAAGTACTCTCCTCCCCAACGCACACACATATCCCAACGGTGTTTCCACTTGTTGAAACAGTCCTGGTACGCTTCTTTTGTAATGTCCTCCAGCTCCTTCGTCGCATTTGCCTTAATCTCGGGAATCGTCTCAAATCTTCTTCCTTTCAAGAGACTTTTGAGTTTGGGGAACAAGAAAAAATCGCAAGGAGCAAGGTCAGGTGAGTAGGGGGGTGGGGAAGAACAGTGATCGAGTGTTTGGCCAAAAACTCACGAGTTCTGAGGGCTGAATTTCGCAGCAACGCGGTGCATCTTCAATTTTTCGGTCAAAATCTCGTAACAAGATCCAACTGATATCCCACACTCTTCAGCAAGCTCCCTGACAGTGAGACGTCGATTTGCCCGCACCAGGGTGTTGATTTTGTCGACGTGTGGGTCGTCAGTTGACGTGGAAGGACGTCCAGGATGCTCATCATCTTCAATGGACTGTCGACCATCCTTAAAACGTTCATGCCACTTGAAACATGCCGTACGCTTCATAGCAACATCACCGTAAGCCGTGTTAAGCATAGCAAAAGTTTCAGTCGCAGATTTCCCAAGTTTAACACAAAATTTCACAGCAAGTCGTTGCTCCTTCAGGTCATTAATTCTGAAATCCGCCAAACGAAAAAATCGCACTTCACTTAAAACCGCGTAGTTAATAACCAAATGAATATATCTGCAATCGGGAAATGGCGTCGTAATCAGCTGATCTGTGCGAACCTAGCGACACCAAGCGGATTCCCTTGGAACTAACTGGAGCCGCGCCATTCAAACAGTCCGCGTATTTTTTGAACAGCCCTCGTATGTGTTTCCTGTCTTATTAAATTCACCTTATGGTTGTTTTCGTGGTAAACATATTCTCCATATATCAGATTTTAAGAAAAACGTTCCTCAAAACTTATAAAGTTAAACATGGAAGATGTCCCTCCCGTTGTTTGCTAAAGTATTATTTTAATTGTTGAAGTTTTTTTTATTTATATTGTTACATGATAAATATTAAATGACAGCCTTGATACCGCGTTGTTATGTCGTGCGTGGAAGCTAGCTCATCTGTTTTCTGTTCTTCAGGAAGTTTTACCATATTTGCCCCAAATGACGAAGCATTTGCTCTAGTCCCGGGTGGAGTTCTGGAACAGATCACCAAGAATCCCGAAAAGTTAAGGGAGTTCCTACTTTATCACATCACACCAGGTTCGCTGCAGTCGTCATCAGTTCTGAATGGAATGGTACAAGATACTTTACAAGGAACACCCATTAGATTCAACGTCTACGGAGAGGTAACTAACAAGTGAGAAGTTGAAACACACGTCTTCGTGTTATGAGCCATACAATGAGTTGAACACAGTATTAACATTATTTTGTGATTTAAACACGATGTAGTAAGGTTAACACAATATTAAAATCATTTAATGAGATTAACAAAACTTCAACATGATTTAGTAAGATTAACAAAACCATAACACGATTGAGTTAGATTAACAAAGCATTAACCCGATTTAAGGAGATTAATAAAACGTTAACATGATTTAGTGAGGTTTACAAAATATTAACACGATTTAGTGAGATTGACACAGTATCAACACAGTTTAGTAAGACTGAAAATATTAACATGATGTATTGAGATCAACACAATTTAGTGAAATTAACAAAATGATAATATGAGGTAATGAAGCTGGAAATATGAACATGACGTAGGGAGATTAACAAAATATTACCATCATGTATTGATACATAGCTACATGTTGATAATTTAAAATTAGTTGAAATTAACATTTTATTGCTCGTCCTTTCAGCCGGGGGGGCGTTATAAAGTGCAATCAATCCCACTATTCCTTGGTAAAAGAGTAGCCCAAGAGTTGGCGGTGGGTGGTGATGACTAGCTGCCTTCCCTGTAGTCTTACACTGCTAAATTACGGACGGCTAACGCAGATAACCCTCGCGTAGCTTTGCGCGAAATTCAAAAACAAACAAACTACATTTTCACCAACATTACGTTTTCTGACTTTACTTAACTTGCGCTCATTCTGTCTGCTACATATGTATACATTGCCGAACTGAGGCCTAGTCTACAAACTACGATACACTATAATGTAGCAATACTTACTTACGGCAAAGGCAAAAGCACAGAAAGTTCAAATAATATGACGTCAATTTACAACAAATGAACTACACACATAACGTACGAATCCAACCGAGTTATGTTACATAATTTGTTTTAATTATCGCCTTTTAAACTAATTACTGTTTTTTTTAAATAAATAATCATTAACTATTAGATTACTAAATAATAACTATTACACTAAACAGCCTTGTATAATCAACAGTATTTATAACGGAAGTTCGAAGTTCGTAAGCCACAATTGTATTTATAAAGGTAGATCACAATCTAGAAGGGTATTTGTAAAGGAAAACCTCGGTCTGTAAGAGTATTTATGAAGGAAAGTCACAAAGCGTAATGGTATTTATTAAAGGTATCGGAAATTCAAAATTGCTCTGTAAGTATGTTTGTATTCAAGCACAAAACTATACAATCCTCAGACGTGTCAATGTGCCCGTCGGGGGGGGGGATATGTAGAAATAAGTTATGAGGATGACGAGGATGAGCAGCATCTAATTAAGAAAGAAAGATGCGAACGCTGTGACCACTAGGAAAGCACCCATGTTCAGCTTAGCTAGATGTGTTCACCTGGAAAACAAACAAACTTAACCACACTTTCAATCCGCAGGACTCAAACATCTCAATCATTCATGGTTTGGATGAGAGCCAAGTAGGCCAAGTAGTTAAAGTAGGTCACTGTTGTGTCCAGAACAATATAATTTTATACTGTGGTAAAATGGTTTACAGGGTGAAACGCTTTTGTAATTTTTTTTATAAAAGTGTCTGGAGCCGCCCAGTTTTCCAGCACACTTTATGACAGTGAAAAATTCTGCTAAGCAAACCTCTGTAGGTTAGCATGCTTACGTGGAGCAATTTGAATTATATACGCCTACGTAATGTGAGTTTAAATGATAGTTGAATATTTTATGAGAGCTCGGACCTGTGGGAAAGCTGAATGACCACAAACATATATATGTATATAGCAATGCTAGTAAGTACAGGTAAGGGCTTACAAACACGCGTATACGTATATACATATATTAGTTTGCTATAGCCAAAAACAAGCTGAAACAAAACTAAAATAAAAAATAATTAAATGGATTCCAGGGTACAAGCCATAATGTGGAATATAAATGAAAATCCCACATTAAGGTTAGTTTTTAAACATACACGGCCTATTAAACATAACAGTCTTCTAACCTATATTACATTATTAAATAAATTTATATTTACGTAGAGTACATTTTATATTCCACATTACAGTATCTCATGTTGTATTATTATTATACTATCTCTCCCAACAATTATCTGCGCTCGGTTTCAGTAAAACAATTTAGCCTAATTAGTTTCTTGACATCTACTTTTTCACGTGGTTAATATTTAGATGTTCAAAATAAATGTTAATTTATTAAGATACGAATGTTTACATTTCATTTCTTATGTAGACAATCCGTTACAGTGTTATAATGTGACTGTCAATCCCACTATTCATTGGTAAGAGAGTAGCCCAAGAGTTGACGGTGGGTGGTGATAACTAGCTTCCTTCCCTCTAGTCTTACACTGCTGAATTAGGAATGGCGAGCTCAGATAGCCGTCACGTAGCTTTGCGGGAAATTCTAAAACAAATAAACCCTCCAGTATAACGGTGCTAAATTGGAGACGGCTAGCGCGGATTGCGTTCGTGCAGCAACCAACCAATAAGAACCCTTGTGGTTTGCGCACTTGCTCTATAAATAATCTTATAGTTAGAATCTTTCATTTAAAGGTACCCTTGTGATCTACATTTTCTATTCTAAATACTCTTGTGGTTTGAGACTTTCTGTTACAAATACCCTTTCATCTTACAACCTTTCGTAATAAATATCGTTAGGGTTTTCGGTTTTCCTTTATAAATTTATAAATACTCTTGTGGTTAGCGACTTTCCTTTATAAATACTCTTGTGGTTAGCGACTTTCCTTTATTAATACTCTTGTGGTTAGCGAGTTTCCTTGGTACAAACCCTCGTAGGCTGAGACGTTCCTTTATAAATGGGGTAAAACTTTTCTTTATAAGTACTCAGTGACTGACAGTTTTCCTTTATTAATTTCCTTATGGTTTGCAATATTCATTTCTCACTTAACTTGATTTGAATAATGATAAATTAAAAATTAAAATTAACCGTTTGAAACTACTTACTTTTCTGAACTGTTAGAATAATGATAAATTAAAAATTAAAATTAACCGTTTGAAACTACTTACTTTTCTGAACTGTTAGAATAATGATAAATTAAAAATTAAAATTAACCGTTTGATATTGTTAGAATACTTTAGTATTTGGGATATTTTTTGTGCCTGGTTAAAGCATTAATATTTATATCTCCATGGAAATCGATTATTGAATATATAAATATAATCAGCTTAAGACATTTTCTGGCATTATCTTTGTGCTTGAAGTTTGGTAAGTATCTTATTTTCTTAACAGCTACTTTTTAGGTATGATTATAACACTATAAATTGCGATACCCGTGGTGGGCAGAATACAGGTAGCCCACCTTGTAGCTATGTAATTAACTTCAAACAAACCAGATGTCGTTATATTCAATTGTGAGAAGAAAGGTACAAACGTTCTCAAAGAAATAATGGAGTTGTAATTAAAAGGTAAATTTCACGGTATTATAAACAATGTTAGTTGATTTTTATGGCTTGTGCGTCTTTTACAAACCGGCGAATCATGGTTATAATGATAATCAAATAAAGTACAATTATACTCAAGATAAGCTAAGATAAGAGTTCCTTTTGGGTCTTGTTCGTTAAGAAATTGTTTCTTGGTAAATGAGGCTGTATCCTGATACAAATTTTTTCATCAAAAATTACTTCAGCATTTGTAATTATGTATATTTTGTAACATAAAAACCAGCCGCCGACGAATTTCTACATATAAGTTAAGGGTGCACTATTAAAGTTTAAATACTTTTAAAACATGTTAGACACTTACATGAAACTGTACTTATTTTTCATTGATTACGAAATTAAATTAGTAACCAAATATGTCTTTATTAAACATGAATTTAAATGGGCAATCAAATGTGTTTTACTAAACATGAGCTTGTTCGGTAATCGAATTCGTTTTTACCAAATATTGATTTAAATGAACTATAAAATATGTTTTTGCTAAAGTTGAATTTAATGGACAATCAAATCTGTTGTTAATGTAGGTGACTACAATGGACATTCACATCTGTTGTTAATAAAGTGAATATAATAGAAAATTAGATTAGTTGTTACTACAAGTGAATATAATGGACAATAAAATTGTTACTATACGTGAATTTAATAAACAATCAAATCTGTTGTTAGTATATGTGAATATAATAGAAAATTAGATCAGTTTTTAGTGTACGTGAATATTATAGACAATCAAATATGTTCTTACTAAACGTGAATATAATGGACAATCAGATCTGTTGTCACTATAGGTGAATATAATGGACAATCAACTCTGTTGTTACTATCGCGAATATAACGGACAATCGAATCTGTTGTTACTATATGTGAATATAATGGACAATCTAATCAGTTGTTACTATAGGTAAATATAATGGCCAATCAAATCTATTGTTACTATCGCGAATATAATGGACAATCAAATCTGTTGTTTCTATACGTTAATTTTATAGACAATCAAATCTGTTGTTACTATCGTGAATATAATGGACAATCAAATCTCTTGTTACTATAGGTAAATATAATGGACAATCAAATCTGTTGTTACTATCGCGAATATAATGTACAATCAAATCTGTTGGTACTATAGGTGAATATAATGGACAATCTAATCAGCTGTTACTATAGCTGAATGTAATAGAGAATCAAATCTGTTGTTACTATAGGTAAATGCAATGGACAATCAAATCTGTTGTTACTATCGCGAATATAATGGAAATTAAATCAAATCTGTTGTTACTATCGCGAATATAATGGAAATTAAATCAAATCTGTTGTTACTATAGGTAAATATAATGGACAATCAAATCTGTTGATACTATAGGTGAATATAATGGACAATCTAATTAGCTGTTACTATAGGTGAATTTAATAGAGAATCAAACCTGTTGTTACAATAGGTGAATATAATGGACAATCAAATCTGTTGTTACTATATGTGAATATAATGGACAATCAAATCTGTTGTTACTATATGTGAATATAATGGACAATCAAATCTGTTGTTACTATAGGTGAATATAATGGACAATCAAATCTGTTATTTCTATACGTTAATTTTATAGTCAATCAAATCTGTTGTTACTTTAGGTGAATATAATGGACAATCTAATCAGCTGTTACTATAGCTGAATTTAATAGATAATCAAATCTGTTGTTACTATATGTGAATATAATGGACAATCTAATCAGTTGTTACTATAGGTGAATATAATGGACAATCTAATCAGTTGTTACTATAGGTGAATATAATGGACAATCAAATCTGTTGCTACTAGAGGTGAATATAATGGACAATCTAATCAGTTGTTACTATAGGTGAATATAATGGACAATCAAATCTGTTGCTACTAGAGGTGAATATAATGGACAATCAAATCTGTTGTTACTATATGTGAATATAATGGACAATCAAATCTGTTGTTACTATAGGTGAATATAATGGACAATCAAATCTGTTTTTACAAAAGGTGAATATAATGGGCAATCTAAGCAGTTATTACTATAGGTGAATATAATGGAGAATCAAATCTGTTGTTTGTTTAGGTGAATATAATGGACAATCTAATCAGTTGTTACTATAGGTGAATATAATGGAGAATCAAATCTGTTGTTTGTTTAGGTGAATATAATGGACAATCTAATCTGTTGTTACTATAGGTGAATATAATACAATCAATCAATAGGTCTGTTGTTACTATAGGTAAATATAATAGACAATCAAATCTGTTGTTACTATCGCGAATATAATGGAAATTAAATCAAATCTGTTGTTACTATAGGTAAATATAATGGACAATCAAATCTGTTGATACTATAGGTGAATATAATGGACAATCTAATTAGCTGTTACTATAGGTGAATTTAATAGAGAATCAAATGTGTTGTTACTATAGGTGAATATAATGGACAATCAAATCTGTTGTTACTATCGTGAATATAATGGACAATCAAATCTGTTGTTATAATGGACAATCAAATCTGTTAGGTTAATTTTATAGTCAATCAAATCTGTTGTTACTAGGTGAATATAATGGACAATCAAATAGCTGAATTTAATAGAGAATCAAATCTGTTGTTACTATATGCGAATATAATGGACAATCTAATCATTGTTACAAAATATAATGGACAATCTCAGTTGTTACTATAGGTGAATATAATGGACAATCAAATCTGTTGTTACTATAGGTGAATATAATGGACAATCTAATCAGTTGTTACTATAGGTGAATATAATAGACAATCAAATCTGTTGTTACTATAGGTGAATATAATGGACAATCAAATCTGTTGTTACTATACTATATGTGAATATAATGGACAATCAAATCTGTTTTATTTATATACTAAGCAGTTAATAGGTTATAATGGATAATCAAATCTGTTGTTTGTTTATATAATGGACAATCAAATCTGTTGTTACTCTGTTGTTACTATAGGTGGACAATCAAATCTGTTGAATATAATGGACAATCTAATCAGCTGTTACTATAGGTGAATTTAATAGAGAATCAAATCTGTTGTTACTATAGGTGAATATAATGGACAATCAAATCTGTTGCTACTAGAGGTGAATATAATGGACAATCTAATCAGTTGTTACTATATGTTGTTACTATAGGTGAATATAATGGACAATCAAATCTGTTGCTACTAGAGGTGAATATAATGGACAATCAAATCTGTTGTTACTATCGTGAATATAATGGACAATCAAATCTGTTGTTACTATATGTGAATATAATGGACAATCAAATCTGTTGTTACTATAGGTGAATATAATGGACAATCAAATCTGTTTTTACAAAAGGTGAATATAATGGGCAATCTAATCAGTTGTTACTATAGGTGAATATAATGGAGAATCAAATCTGTTGTTTGTTTAGGTGAATATAATGGAGAATCAAATCTGTTGTTTGTTTAGGTGAATATAATGGACAATCTAATCAGTTGTTACTATAGCTGAATTTAATAAACAATCAAATCTGTTGTTACTATAGGTAAATATAATAGACAATCAAATCTGTTGTTACTATCGCGAATATAATGGAAATTAAATCAAATCTATTGTTACTATAGGTAAATATAATGGACAATCAAATCTGTTGATACTATAGGTGAATATAATGGACAATCTAATTAGCTGTTACTATAGGTGAATTTAATAGAGAATCAAACCTGTTGTTACAATAGGTGAATATAATGGAAATCAAATCTGTTGTTACTATATGTGAATATAATGGACAATCAAATCTGTTGTTACTATATGTGAATATAATGGACAATCAAATCTGTTGTTACTATAGGTGAATATAATGGACAATCAAATCTGTTATTTCTATACGTTAATTTTATAGTCAATCAAATCTGTTGTTACTTTAGGTGAATATAATGGACAATCTAATCAGCTGTTAGTATAGCTGAATTTAATAGAGAATCAAATCTGTTGTTACTATATGTGAATATAATGGACAATCTAATCAGTTGTTACTATAGGTGAGTATAATGGACAATCAAATCTGTTGCTACTAGAGGTGAATATAATGGACAATCTAATCAGTTGTTACTATAGGTGAATATATGGACAATCAAATCTGTTGCTACTAGAGGTGAATATAATGGGCAATCAAATTTGTTGTTACTATCGTGAATATAATGGACAATCAAATCTGTTGTTACTATATGTGAATATAATGGACAATCAAATCTGTTGTTACTATAGGTGAATATAATGGAGAATCAAATCTGTTGTTTGTTTAGGTGAATATAACGGACAATCTAATCAGTTGTTACTATAGCTGAATTTAATAGAGAATCAAATGTGTTGTTACTATAGGTAAATATAATAGACAATCAAATCTGTTGTTACTATCGCGAATATAATGGAAATTAAATCAAGTCTGTTGTTACTATAGGTGAATATAATGGAGAATCAAATCTGTTGTTACTTTAGGTGAATATAATGGACAATCTAATCAGTTCTTACTATAGCTGAATTTAATAGAGAATCAAATCTGTTGTTACTATCGTGAATATAATGGACAATCAATTCTGTTGTTTCTATATGTGAATTTGATGGACAATCAAATATATTTTGGTAATTAGTAATTTAAATGGGTAGTCAATTGGGTTTTTTACTGAGTATTAATTTAACTAACAATTAAAAATCGTGTGCATTACTGACACTGAATAACCTTTAAAACAATGTTTAGTAAATATATACATACATAATTTCGCCTGATTTTTGACTTGCACATGTAATGCACTACATTATTCACCCATCTTTAGGTATTTGTATTATTCGCAAATGTTATTTGTGTTTGCTCATTATCTGTTACAACAACCACCGTCTTTGTTATACAACATCTCATTACTCGTCAACCGTCGTGGTCTTCACAACGAAGTGATTTGACCTTTCTGGCTTTTTACTATTAGATGATAACCGTTAATGGTGCGAAAGTTGTAAATCCTGACCAGCAATTTGAGAACAATGTCGTGCATGTCATCGACCGCGTGCTTTATCCTGTTCCATCCGTGGATCTCATTGGTCAAACCAAGCAGACTCAGAACCAACTTTACCGCCTTCTCGAGATGGCTGGCGTCGACAAGGAATTGACAGGTATGTTCCACTCTATATTTTTGTGTAGTTTGTCATTATGGTCACGTGATCCACACAGGCAAAATTAAAATACATTTTAATGTAAGATAAGTAAGTCAACAGTTCCCTGTTGAGTTAAAACCTTTTGGTGTTTTGATGGTGCTTGCTTTAGATCTGGCCCGGCATGTTAAGGCACTCAACTCGTAATCCGAGGGTCGCGGGTTCGAATCCCCGTCACACCAAACATACTCGTCATTTCAACCGTGGGGCGTTATAATGTGACGGTCATTCCCATTTTTCTTTGGTAAAAGAGTAACCCAAGAGTTGGTGGTGGGTGGTGATGACTATCTGCCTTCCCTCTAGTCTTACACTGCTAAATTAGGGACAGCTAGCGCAGATAGTCCTCGTGTAGCTTTGTGCAAAATTCGAAACAAACAAACAAACCTTTCTATCTCAGTTATATAACGCATGCGCGACTTTACTTTTTGTCATTCTTAAAGTAATAATAACAGGTACGTGAGTAACAATCTATACATCCAAACCAAGCAAACTACCTATAGTCCACCATCTATATGAAGGCTACTTTAACTTATTTCCTTGGTTTTTTCCAAGCATCAATGATGAGTTGTGAAGTCGGCGACACTAGTCTACCGCAGTGAAGTATTGAATCTGTTAAGCCTCTACCTTATTATTATTAATTTCACTGAAATTCACATCTTAGTGAAGATAATAAATTGAAAATTAAACAGTATATTACCATATTTTTATTAATATTATTGTATATATGAGCTGCTGTAAAAGTCATGTTATATCTTGCTTATTCTAAAATATTTTTGTATTCAAACTACAGACGGTACCTACACTATATTTGCGCCAGCAGATGGAGCATTCAAAGTCTTCCTCGAAATGTGTTTGAAATGCTGACGTCAAACGTTACGTTATTAAAACGTGAGTATTAACAATGCGTGCTGTAAATAGTCTGTTCATATGGCCATTTTTACCGAAGCTCTACGATCAGTTGTTTTTTCTTCTAGGATATGTTAAAATAATTAATTAATAGTTACATGAAGAAGAACATTAATATAAGTACGAAAATAAATCGAACTTTCCCTACCCTAGTAAATACAAGCGTTTTATAACCAACACAGACATTTAAAAACGTTAAATATGTTATTGGACAAAAAAGGTGTTTTTAGAACTCTCATTTTCAGCATAGTCACTCACAATCTTCATTAATAACTAACTATAAGTCTACATCTAATCTGTATTTCACCATACATTTTGGAGTTTTTGATTAGCTAAAGTTTTCGTCGTATTATTTTTAATTTCAATAAGAACTATATTCTACTGTGTGATTCTCTGAGTAAATCTCTGAAATAAGAACAAACAGGTATTTTTTACCCCCATTATGACAACCTGGTAACAATGTAAAAACTTACATTTAGAATGTATGACGTAAGTTTAATAAAGTAAAATGACAAACGAATGTCAGAATCGTCTAGCTTAGGCCTACTGACTTGTTTCTAACCGGTCCACGTGACACAACTTGAAGGAATGAAAGGATATGTGCCCTTCTTATCCACAAAGCATTCAGTTTTCTACAAGTTTTATTGTAAACAGTATAATTAGTTGGAGTAAGAATATATGAATATTTAGTTCAAGTAAACCTGTTATTTGTTAAAATAACACAATAATCACGACAAACAAAACTTTTCCTTGTAATGATTGTCACGTTTTTAAACCTCATTTCATATATATCTTAAAATCAGCCAAAACTTGCCATGGACAATGGTGTTATAGAAATATTACTTAGAATAATAGGACTGGTTTTTATATAACGTCCAGTTGTGGCACCTTCTCTGAGTAGGGCTTCTGTCATTCTATATTAAACTTGTATATTTATTTATTGGCTCATATCAAAATGTTACGTACTGGACTTTCACCTGATTTCTTTATGGACAAACAGAGGACTCATAGACATACTACGAAATAAAATCTTAATTATTTTATTGAAAAAAATACATATAAATTATATATGTAAGATAAATGATTCTACGTCCAATAAACTTTTTGTCAACAAACTTTCAGTTATTTTTGGGTTGTAACAAAACAAGTGATAACCTGGAGAAAGAATCGCGATTTCCATTTGGAGCTATTTTCAGCTTCATTGTAATTACGAGAGGTTATTTCTGTTTACGTTATTTGTACTACTTCCAAGAACAGGTATCACAAAATAAGCTTTGAGGACGATACAGTGAAACATTCTGTACGATTTCTGCTTTAAATAAATAATTACCTCATTCACGATAGTATTATGTAGCGAACTGTTTTCAAAACAACTTGGTAGTTTTCACAGAGATCAGGACAATCTCAAGCTTTACGTTAGAGATATATGTGTGTTTGTGTGTGAATCGTTTTGATTCATAAGCATATAATCACTGATATATATACTACACACTACAGTGATGGTATAGTTACTTTGTGAGATTCTGCAAGGGTCAGAAGCTGGGATCAAAGTCACCAAACTTCTAAGTTAAGGAAAACAAACTATTTATTACTCAAGATATGATACCAATGTCTTTTAACCTTTATGTTTCTTTGATAGAGGTTCTCCTGAACCACGTGCTTAAAGGAACGTATTACAGCGTGGCGTTGAATGATGGTCTGACGTTGATATCGATAGGAGGCGCTCCATTAACTTTCCAAGATCGCAGAGGTAAGGATCGAACAGAATTTTACTGCTTGAATATTATAAACTAACTTCATGAAGGGTCTCTCAAAATGTCACCGAAGTGAATTTCATAACAGTTTTCAGTTTCTTAAATATTATAAACAAACTTCATGAAGGATCTCTCAAAATGTAGCCAAAGTGAATTTTATAACAGTTTTCAGTTTCTTAAAAGCATTTCAGTGAGTGTGAACTTAAAAAAATCAAAGGGTGTTAAAGCCCTACCAGGCAGGTGGCAGCACTGCCTATGTAGGAAAAGCTCAGATTGTTCATCGAAATGATATTTTAAATATCTCTTCAATAGGTCATCAGAAAGTTACAGTACTATACTATGTTTGTCTTAATAACTGAGTAATGACAGAGTCACAAGTCCTAGGAATGTTTGTAAATATCATAGTAAAAAGTTTTAATTTCCTCTTCTTCTGTTTAGTTACATGATAACTGAAAAACTAAACAATGGTGTCAACCAGTTTCATTGAGGTGACGTAGTTACAAACGGAGTATCCGCTTTTGTAAATATTATTAATAACTACCAGTAATTAAAAAAAATCGTAATGCTAGTGTAAACGATGTTAACATTACCCCTTGAAGTCAGCTTTGTTACAGAAATTTAGTGTTCCTTTAAAAAACGTAAGTACAGGTGAAACAGAAATTACCAGACAACAATAGATAAACAATAAATATTACAGTTGGAACCTCATTGTACTTGTAACTTGGTTGTAAATACAACATTCCTATGTCTCTTGACAATGTTGACCAGAAGATGACCTAGGAATGTCGAAAGGTTTTCTGCTTTATTAGTGAAAGCGTCAATACCCACACCAGCCGTTCTGAGATACAATTAACTAATTTGGTTTAAATATACATTTTTAAGCCAATTTAGTCTGTTTGAAAACAAAAAAAACTCAAATATTTCCAAGGGTGATCACGTTACATTTTTGATTAATGTTCGTGTGTTGAAAAACAAAATTTGAAACATTTTTAAGGATGATTTCATTAGATCTTTAAGCCACGTTTTTCTTTAAAAAGATAGAAACGGTAGTATTTTCAAGATAATTCCATTCATCACTTCAGATTTATTTGAGAGCTCGTCCGTTGAAACAATAAAACTTTCGTTGCTGAGTTTTATATAAGTTGAAACAATATTTTTGTTCACAGGACTTATGCTGGTGAACAGCATTCCTATCGTTGAACCAGATTTCGCAGTGTTAAACGGCGTTATCCATGTTATCAACCGCGTGTTACTACCCAGTGAAGTTTTAAAAGACTGTCAATGTCTCCCTGACCAAGTCCAAAGTCCTCCATCTGGTGAAGGTGTTTCACAAAGACACCCTCAGAGCCCACCGATCAAAGAAATACCTCATCCTGGAAGTACCCTTGGAGTACCACCTTCTGATCAGATACAAACATCAATTCTCCAGGAAGATGATTCAGTGCCTTCTCCGCCAAAACTGGAAACGACTGAAGGATCTCTTCCTCCAGCAAGAAATGAAATCCTTGAAATAATCAGGATGCCTGGTCTTAATGTCAAAGGTCAACCAATCAGTTTGAACACATATTACGATCTGCTTCAGACGTCGGGTCTAGTTGAACTACTGAGCCAAAAAGGTACGAGACTTCAACTTAGATTTCATTTTTGTAATTTTTTTTAATGAATCGTAAAACTGATTCCGGCGCAAATTTATTTATAAAAATTTAATAATCCCATTTTGAGATATCTGGACGCTTTTGTTTGATTCTCCAGAACATCTAATGTATATTATGAATTATTTATTGGTAGGTCCTTTCACTGTGCTCGTCCCAACTGATGATGTCTTTGATAACCTTCCTGATGGAGTTTTGGAGGAACTCAGGAATAACCCAGAGTTACTACGGCGTGTACTTTTAACCCATATTTTAGGACTTTCTCTCAACCCACAAACCCTTCAGAACAACATGATTATAGAAACTAATAATGGTTTTCGATTATTTATCAACATCCTGAACAGTGGAAAGGTATTTATTTTAACAGAGCCAAATTCCTAATGTTTTGTACATTGTATTTATATTGTAAGGAAAACGAGAATACTTTATCTTTTTTTCATAATGTTTTTTTTTTTTTTTCTGGGGAAAGAGAAGATAACTTTACATTAAGTGAGCTAAATGAGGGTTTTACTTAGCTATTTAAAGTACATGTGTAGTAACAAAACTGTAGTAATTCCAGTAGTTGAATAGGGAAACAGGTCAACCAGTCCAAAACTCTGATGGATTGTTAGAGATGTCTAACTAATAGGTTGGAGTAATCATAGCATTGTTAACCCACTTCTTAGTAGACTAAAGGGGACATTCATAGAACATTAACTGCTGTGTAAAACACGTGGGTAAGTTTTTATATTCCATAAACGTTCATTTATACCTGAGTACCTGTAAGTTTACATTCTATCTGACAAATCACCGCTTTAAAGGTTATATAAATCCGCATAAAAACAACCTAGAATGAGCAGCTAAAGCGTAGGAATAAGTTGTTTTCCGTTTGCACAAAACCTCGACCTCAGACCTTTAATAATATAAAATAATTGAAAAGCGAGAGTTTGTCGTGTATAGTTTTACATTTGGCTGTAATTGTTGTGAGATCAGTTCCAAGTCTTAAGCTTTTTTTCTTAATTTTCTGAAGACACAAAAATAAAAGTTATGAGACTTATTAATTTTTCGTTGTATGCTGACGTACCTATTAAATGTGTCTTAAACAGTTTTCTAATGCAAGTCGATTCCCTATTGTAAATTTTTTTTCCCGTCTTGAATGAATAACCAGAAAAAAAAAACACAAAGGGTTTTGCTTACCAGTTCAGTAGAGCTCCAACATACTTTTTTTGTGAAAATGCCCAAAACAAAACGTTTATTGATGAATCAGTAACAAAACAAACAACGAAAGGCTTCCATTTATAGTATATTTCATATTATACCAACTGTGTGTGAAAAGTGTCATACATCTTAATAAATCGAAGTTATTTTTTTAAATATCGTAAAACAACATATAGAACCTAACGTTTCATTATGTTTCTACCAATTAGCTATAACTAACCTAATGTTGCATCATGTTTCTACCAATTAGCCATACCTAACCTAGAGCTATATTATGTTTCTATCGGTTAGTTTTCATTATTTTATGTCTCTGTAATTCAGTAATAACTATTTTAGTTATATTATGCCTTAAGTTAATCATATTAACCTAGAGCTAATTTTAACTAGTTATTTAACGTCTCTATAAGTCAGTTATAACTAACCTAGAAGTACATTGTGTTTCTATCAGTTAGCCGTAATTAACTTACAGCTTTCTCATAATATCTTTTAAAGCACGACTTCAGTGTCATACCATTTCTGTTTGTATACTGTTTCAGGTAATTCTGATTGGAGGATCCAAACTTATTGCATCAACCGTAGCTCAGAACGGTTACGTCTACGCCATTAATCGTATTATCTACCCACTTCCTGGATTGGATATTTTCAGTGAGATAAAAGAACGTCCCAATCTCAGTCAACTACTGTCTTTAGTTATAAAGTCGGGGCTACAAGAAACCCTTCGTGGTAAGACTAACTCACTTTCCCATTATAACGTTCTTGTCAGAAGACACGCTTAGAGTAGAGAGATGTTTAATAGGTGATAAGAATCTTAATTAGGAATTTTGTGGGACAATCAATAACAAGACTTGATACGAATTAGAATTTTGTTAAAGAACCAACATGAACAGAAACCAAGTTTTATAAGACTTTAAAAACTTTGAGTTGAATTTATAGTCTCAATCGCCAGATCAACATAAGTTAAGGTTAACATTATCGATGTTCGTTATTAAGCACAAAGCTTCACCATGGGTATTGAAACCCGGTTTATAGTGGTATGAGACCACAGAATACCGCTATGCCACTGGGGGGTAGCATCGTCGTAAATCAGGCAGAACTTTCATACGTTTGAAAGCGTTCGTCATATTATTGTGAATAAAACCGAACTAAGAAAGTTTAATTTAGCATACTCCAAATTACGTCACTGAATACACAAAGATTGTTTTAGAAACTTCCTAAAAGAGTAGGAAAATTGTGATAGTAAATCACAAGATAGTAAGTGACACTTCAATACGCATTCACAAACAATGACGACAAAACATTTTCCTTAAGACACTTCCTTTTATGATAGCCCGGCATAGCAAGGAAGTTGGGCGCTCGACTCATAATTTGAGGATCGCGGGTTCGAATCCCCTTTGCACCAAACATGCTGTCTTTTCAGCCGTAGTGGCGTTATAATGTTACGGTCAATCCCACTATTCGTCATCAACTCTTGGGCTACTCTTTTTCCAACGAATGGTGGAATTGGCCATCACATTATATCGCTCCAACGGCTAAAAAGACGAGCATGTTTGGTGTGAGGGGGATTCGAACCCGCGGCCCTCAGATTACGAGTCGTACGCTTGACCACCAGCCGAAGAGGTAGCGGTGGATAATGATGATTAGCTGCTTTCTCTCTAGTCTTTCACTAGTAAATTAGGAACAACTAACGTAGATAACTCTCGTGTACCCATGCGCGAACTTCCAACCACCGTGTAAACTATCGTATAGCATTTATCTGTAGAAATAAAAGTGGTTGAGTCGAATATACATTATAAATAGCAGTTTATCTCGAAACAGAAATGAGAAACTTCCTGTTAATTTACAAATCAATCATCCACGTACCACGTAAAGAATTATATTGGGGCTTGTGTCGAATACATGTTTCAGAAAGTCGCACTCGACATTCGAAATGATAGTGTATAAATTTAATTTTAGGAGATGAACCTTACACCATATTTGCACCAACAGACGAAGCTTTTGCAGCCGTTCCAGAAGGTGTTTTGCAAGGGTTGTTGTCCAATTCGGATGCATTACGAGGTAAATTCTCAATTTTATAAATAAATAGAAGTGAAGAAAAAACCAGAACTACATTATCTATAAATAGTTAATTAAGAAAAAAATTATATTTTTATTTGTAATGAAACATATTTATCCTTATTTATATAGGAGGCCCGGCATGGCCAAGCGTGTTAAGGCGTGCGACGCGTAATCTGAGGGTCGCGGGTTCGCATCCCCGTCACGCCAAACATGATCGCCCTTTCAGCCGTGGGGGCGTTATAATGTTACGGTCAATTCCACTATTCGTTGGTAAAAGAGTAGCCGACGAGTTGGCGGTGGGTGGTGATGACTAGTTGCCTTCCGTCTAGTCTTGCATTGCTAAATTAGGGACGGGCTATGGCAGATATCCCTCGTGTAGCTTTGCGCGAAATTCAAAACAAACCAAACCAATATACAGTAAATGCTTGTTCAGGAATGAATTCCAAGGACCAGGTCAAAAATGACGTTATGTGTGTGATATTACATCATCCACATCATTATAACGTCAAGTTAGATAGACTCCTAATAAGAAAGCCTGAAAGATTTCCGTAAAAAATAAGTCAAAAAATAGCGCAATTATTACGAAAAAAACCTTTCTTAAACAGACTGGAAGTACCTGTTATACCTATTGTACATATTATACATATTATACCTATTATACATATAGAATAGAATGATATTTCATTGGCGGTGGGTGGTGATGACTAGCTGCCTTCCCTCTAGTCTTACACTGCTAAATTAGGGACGGCTAGTACAGATAGCCCTCGAGTAGCTTTGTGCGAAATACTAAAAAACAAACAACAAATTTAATTAGATTTATTCAATGTTTTTTGCATTTTTCTTTTTCAGAATTACTTATGAACCATGTAGTGGAAGGTGCGCACTATAAGAAAGAGTTCAGCAGTGGCTTTATTCTCCCGACATCTCGTGGTCAAAAGCTGCAATTTGTCCTGATAACGGGTTAGTTGATAATATATCAACATTTGTTTATAATTACAGATTAAAGAGTTATTACTAAGCCTCTTATCAGTGTAAAAAATAAAATATCTTGAAAGTTTACATGTTATATATATGATCTACGTTTGTCACATGAACTTTTAGATGGAGATTACAGAGTCAACGACGCCAACATTCAGGAATCTGACATCTCTACAGGAAATGGTGTCATACACGTGATAGACCGTGTTCTTTTCGCGCCACCAGCTTCACAGCCGAGTCCTGGAACATCAGATGTTAGTCAAGTGCAACAAAAGCCCCAAGGTCCTGAAAAACCTTTATCTGGTCAGTCGATTATCCCAACAACAACTGGTCCTTCTTCTGAACACCAACGTCCTCAACCAGGTCATGAAGTACCATCTGGTGAGCCACAGAAACCACCATCCGAGGAAGTTTTCGTAAGAACCGATGGTGGTCAATTACCCTCTCCACCAAGACTGGAAGTCGAAGGTGGTCCTCCACCAACAAACACAATCCTTCAGATTATTAAGATGCCTGGTTTGAATATTCAAGGCCAACTAGTTGGTCTCACAATTTTTTACGACCTCCTTCAAGTATCGGGTTTGCTGGACCTATTGAGTGGGCAAGGTAAAAGTTGTTTATCATTATTTTGTAATTGGTCAATAAAGATTTGAAATTATACAAGTTATATGAGTTCATGTGTGCAAAAGTGCAAATGTTTAAAAAGCAAATTAAAATCCATGTAAATAAACTGGAACTTTTATTCCGTATTGATTTATTTTCACAAACATACGGTTTTCATTCACCAAATTACGGAAAACAGTTCTTAGCTGAAAGAGAAAACAGTACGCACATTAGTTGAGAAAATAATCTTTGGACACGTACTTGAGTAAATCTAACATGCTAAATAATAATCGTAAAATAAATATATTTTGCGAAATTCATTTCTCATTTATATTTTAGTAAACTATTTGAGTTTGTGTTCCATTTTCACATACAAACAATAATATTTTGTTATTCATTATTTCTTTTTAACAGGACCTTTCACTGTGTTTATCCCAAGTGACGATGCTTTTGCTAGCCTTCCTGCTGGAGTTTTGGATGAACTCCGAAATAATCCAGAATTACTGCGACGTGTACTTCTCAACCACGTAGTTAGTCGTTCTATCAAGCCACAAGGTCTACAGAACAACATGCTTGTTGAAACGAATGACAACCGTCGGCTCTTTATTAACGTTCTTAATGATGGAAAGGTGTGCGTTTATTTAATATAACTCTATAGCATACAGTAACGGAATTACTTGTAGAAGCACGCATCCAGTACACATAAAGTGGTTAGAAATTAGTAATTACAACTAGGTAAGGAATTTATGAAGAGTAGAAACATTATCGTATAAAGTAGAAAATAAAAGCAAATGAATTGTGCAATGTATAAATATTTCAACTTTCCTTCACACGAAGTATTACGCCAATGTTTTCATGCGGCCATACAGTTTATCAATGTATAATTGTTGAATATTGTTCCACTTGTCCTGTTATGACTTTCAACATTTCAACCCATTTACTTGTTTGTTTGTTTACTTTGTCATACTTTACGTAAACCAATACGTTCTCAAAAAAGTTTATTTCAGGGCTTTTGTGCAGGCCAGGCTGTGGTTGTGATTATCCCGTTGACCACTTTACCATTCAACCAACGTTTTGCCAAATCTGTTACATGTTTGGGGTCGTTGACTTTCTAAAAGATGAATGAATGTCTGTCCATTGTTGCTGAGGGTGTTAACATTTAGAGAGCCACCAGTTTCGAGTACGTCAACAATGTTGACTGAGATCCAGACCCAAACTTATATTAAGTTACACTGTAAATATTGTACATTGACTGTGATACATATTCCTTTCCACCTGCGAACAAACTTCATTGATTGTCACCAAACATTTATTGTTCTGTAAAGAGCAAACCTCTATATATTTACTTATTCCACTGTTTGTAGTCTGATGCCCGTTCCACACTTTTGGTTCAGTTACCTTTCACCACAAGACGTTTCCCAGCAGATACTAGTTTATTATGCAACCTTCATCGTACTGTTCTCGAAGTAACATTTGTATCAAGTACGTTGGTAAGATCTGTAGTTCACTGTTGTCCAGTTCGAAACGTATGCTGGGATACTTCAGTTTTAGAGCTTCATTTTAGTCTTGTTTTTATTTCGAACACTTTTATTTACGTTATTTTTTCATGTTCCCTCTTTTGATTATTGCTCCAATTTCCACGTGAAACAACCTTCGTCAACTAAAACTTTGATTTTTAAATACTTGTCATGCGATATCTCAGTCGTGAGAATCACGGTTGGGTTCACACTACTGCTGGGCATAGTACGATTGCCTGTACTTTTACAGAACATTAGCTAGTACGACGCTTTATGATTGGCTGGATGAGAATAAAGCAGAGTATAAACTACCATAATATGATTATACTCTAGTAAAGTTAATTTTAACATGATAAAGAAAGAAATGTCATTTCTGTAGTATCTTTAGTTAATAACTTTTATTTTCGGACCTTTTCCATAATTATGTCCAATATTTTATCCTTCATAAGTGTGCTTTCGAAAATAGTTTTATATATTATTAGAATCATGTTACGTACGTTTTCAGATTTAATTTATATATTATTAGAAACATGTTACGTACGTTTTCAGATTTAATTTATATATTATTAGAAACATGTTACGTACGTTTTCAGGTTTAATTTATATATTATTAGAAACATGTTACGTACGTTTTCAGATTTAGTTTTCATATGTGGAATAAAAACTTGTTATTGTAAGCTGTTAGTGTCAGAGGTAAGTACTAGTGTTATTATTATTCTTAAGTAAAAATTTTTTGTTTGAATTTTGTGTAAAGCTACACCAGGGCTATCAGCGCTAGCCTTCCATAATTTAATAGTGTCAAACTAGAGGGAAGGCAGCTAGTCATCACTACCCACCGTCAACTCTTGAGCTACTTTTTTTACCAATGAATGGTTGGATTAACCATCATCGTATAGCGCCACCACCGCTGAAAGGGCGAGCGTGTTTGGTATGATGGGGATTCGAGCCCATGAACCTCAGATTGCAAGTCGAGCGACCCTAACCACCTAGCCATGCCGGGCCACACCAAATTACTTAAAGCACTTTAACAGCAGTGTTTTTAATACGTAAAAAAAAAAAAAAATCTAAACGCATCAGGAAGGTAAAATTTCTTTTCTGTAGTCGAACATTCGCTCTTGGAAAAGGTAGATCTATTTGACGAGGACGCTCACATTAGCATTGTTGTTGATGTTTCATGTTATTTTGATTTGTTAGTATCAGTCGTTACTACTGGTGTTGTTTTTTCATGTTATATTCATTTCCTAGTGTTAATTGTGTTACGTTATGTTGATTTGCTAGTGTCAGTCGTTTTTATTGTTGTTATTGATTCATGTTATATTGATTTATTAATGTAAATTGTTTTTATTGTTGCTATTGTTTCATGTTGTATTTATTTGTTAGTGTCAGTCGTTTTTATTGTTGCATGTTATAATGATTTGTTAGTGTCAGTCGTTTTTATTGTGCTTGCATGTTATATTGATTCGTTAGTGTCAGGTTTCTTTCTTCTTTTGTGAAAATTCAATTTTGTTTTCCTACGTGATGTTGTAAATAATGTTTTCGTAGGACTTCCATTACATAACTTGTTCGTGTGCGTGTGTATATGTTTTTTATAGCAAAGTCACAGTGGGCTATCTGCTGAGTCCACCGAGGGGAATTGAACCCCTGATTTTAATGTTGTAAATCCGAAGACTTACCACCGGAGAACGATTACGTAACAAAACATGTTTATTGTTACATAGACAACTGAAGGTTTCTATCTTTAAATTTCTAATTTATTTCAGTTGAATAATGTATATTTACAATAAAACAACTATTATGTAAACAAACAAGTAAGATGGTTACCGTCCTTATTCGAAACGCTTCATTTTAGGTATCTTCAGTGTGACATAGAATATAGCTTCACGAAACTTTTTATATGATGTGCAGTTATCTGTCTTCTCTATTCACATTTCTGCAGGTTCTTTAGAATGTTGTTTTATACAGTTAACAATACATGAACAGATAAACAATATTCACTTTGTAGAAATTAACCTGTCAAAAAATACCAGAAATAAACGACCTTATAATATCAAGTTCTTTGATTTGCAGCATCTTCAGGAGTGTTCCACTTAAACAGAAATCGTAACTAACAGTACAAAGCTAAAAAAAAAAAGTTACAGCTTCCTACATAGTAGATGTATTGTTAAGTATTATTAATACAAAGTAAATAATATTAAGCCCATGGTTTGGTTTGTCAAGGATCCGAGGTTGGCGTCCCGTTACTGCACTTTGGGAGCTTCTTAAGTGCGCATTACAAGAGCGACAGTCAAATCCTACTTTTTGATCATAATAAGTTACAAGTTCATGGTGGGTGGTATTGACTGACTGTCATCTCTCTAGTTTATCGCTTCTTCAGAATTAGGGACTCTTAGCATGTACAAAGCCCTAGAGTGGCTTTGCGTGAAATCAAACAAATAATAGAAATACTAAGTTAAAAAGACGTGATTGTTGAGTACAATAAATATCATCTGGTCAACCTTCTGAAGGTTTTGTTTAGTAACTTGTATCTTTTTACAGTTAATCTTGATTGGAGGAGCAAAGCTGATTGCATCAACAAAGGCTCAAAATGGCGAATTTTACGTCATCAATCGATTAATCTATCCCATTCCTAGAATAGATATATTCACTGAACTAAAAGAACGTTCCACTCTGAGTCAGTTGGTGTCCTTAGTCATGAAATCTGGACTACAAGAAACCTTTTTTGGTAAGTTTTTCACACGTTCACGCCTCTGAAACAAAATACAGTATAGTTTAGAGTCGGCGCTAGGGGGCGCTAGGATGGACCGAGCACCCCTAGGTTTCACTGTAGCTCATCCAAGTTCATCATTTTCCCTAGCGGTTTAGAAATTCTATTACCAAATTAAAAAAAATGCTTTTTAAATGCTTTTTTTAAATTTACAAATTGCTGAGAAAGGTCAACAAAATCTCCATTGCTCCCCTCCAAAGAGAGCAGAAATGGACCCGAGCCTGACATAGCTCACTTTAAAACGTCGTAATTTTTTTTTAACATTTACAATTTGAAGTGCTCAAAATAATTGTAGTCTCAAAGGCTTCTAGGAAACGTTCTAAAATTATTTTTTCAAGCTTCACATAGTCTTGTAAGCAGTTGAAGAATACACCTTAAATACATTTATGCATGCAAACAGATTTCTGTGGAGTTCCGTTTATTTGCAAAGGGAACTTTCCGAAAAAAAAAAGACATGAATATTATTATTATTACCCTGCTATAAAAATATTCCAAGCACGTGGGACAAAGTACAAAATTAAAATGCTAATTCTAGGTCGGATAAAGTTGAATAAATCAATAGTAATTAAAGTCAATGTTGTGTTTTAGTAGATAAATGTTTTTTGTATATGTTTTTCTTATAGCAAAGCCACATTGGGCTATCTGCTGAGCCCACCGAAATGAATCGAACCCCTGATTTTAGCGTTGTAAATCCGAAGACATACCGCTGCATTAGCGGGGGGCTTAGTAGATAAATAAGCATTTGTAGCTCGTGCCCTTTAACGCCTAGAAGCTATGAAAAAATTGCGTGCTTTTTTTCAACTGTCAGTATAAACAGATATTCATATTTACAATACCTTTTTCAGAAGCCCTGTATTGCAAAAACATTCTATTCGCCCAAACTTTCTATTGTTTTTTTTTTTATTTAAGATTGCAACTTTACTGATAAAGCACGTATCAGAAGTTATAACTGTAATATTGTAAAGGCGTTTAGTTCCATAAATATCGTTACAGTAGTATAAGTAGAGAAAAAATACATGTCTTTTCTTCGAATTTGCACTTTAGTTAAGGCAGTTTTTGTTATATGTAGCTCTGTCCACTGTTTGGTCATTTCATTGGTTAAAAATTTACGTCTCTGAAAGTCCAGATATTTGAAATGTTCTTTACAATGAAGTTTTTAAACATTTCCATAACATTTACTTTTAAACCGTTGCTTGAAATTTCACAATATTTTGCTGAATTCTTACACGTTCTACTTGTTAAAATATATTTTTACACTTTTACTTGTTAAAATATATTTATACTCGTTCTACTTGTTAAAATATCTTTCTAGTAAGTTGAGTTCCAGTAAATTTAAGTTTCCAGTATACGATAGTGAAAAAATATACACTGTTGGCCAAAGTCTTAAGGCCAATGAGCATAAAGAAAAAATATGCATTTTGCGTTGTTAGACTTAACCATTTATTTGAGTAGAGCTTCTAAAGATGAAAATAAGAAAAGGAAAAGTAAAAATAAAAAACTTTTTAGCATTTAATAGGGAAAATGTGAACACTATGAAATTATCCTAAATACTAGCTGGTCAAAAGTTTAAGACCATACCAAAAAGAAGTCCTAAACAGGGTAGGAAATGCCCAACAAGAGGTCTCAGTAGTGACTTGCACGGCTGTCATTGCGAGTAACTGCAAACATTCGCTTTGGCATGGTCGATATAAGCGTTTGCAGAAGACTGGCTGGAATGTTATTCCAAGTGGTGAAGATGGCTTCACGAATATCATGCACTGTTTGGAATTGACGTTCATTTCTATAGACTACTCTTGCCATCCAGCCCCAAACATTTTCAATGGGGTTCAGTTCGGATGAGCACGCTAGATGGTCCAAAAAAATCACATTATTCGCCATGTAAAAGTCCTTTGTCCTGCGGGCATTGTGGGTTGCAGCGTCGTCCTGCCGAAAGATCCAGTCATTTCCACATAAGCGAGGGCCTTCAGTCAATAAGGATGCTCTCTCGAACATGTCAATGTAGCCAGCTGCTGTATAACCTGATGCTTCATTGGTCCAAAAGATGGAACCTCCTCCACTGTGTCGTGTAGAAAATGTATCCGGTGGGATATCTTTATCGTGCCAGTAACGTTGGAAGTCATATGAACCATCCAGGTTAAATTGTTTCTCATCAGAGAACAAAACCTTCTTTCACTTTTCTACGTCCCATGTTTGGTGCTTCTCAGCAAAATTTAACCGAGCTGTTTCGTGGTGTGGAAGGAGGCGTGGCCTTTAAAGACGTTTATCTTTTTTAAAGCCTTTCCCTCGTAGATGCCGACTTATTGTTCTTGAGCTGCATTCTGCGTCCGTAAGGGCCTTAATCTGGTTCGACGATCGGCTGGTGCCTTGCCGGACAACCCGTCGAATTCTCCTGCTCAACACCGGCGATATTTCTTGGGCCGACCACTTGAAATTCTCGTTCCGTATCCCTTGGGGTTTTTTAAGAAATTTGCAACAGCAGTTTTACTACGCCCAAGTTGACCAGCGATGGCACATTGAGAGAGACCTTGCTTTTACAGCTCGACAATTTTGCCACGTTCAAACTCTGTCAACTTTTTAGCCTTTGCCATGTTTTTACCCTATGTAACACAGGCGATGTCAGTGGGAGATGTTGACAACGTTAATGCTTGAACATAAATGACTAAATTTCGTTACGTGTTTACCGACTAACACTTCGTTTCAGTATGGTCTTAAACTTTTGACCAGCTAGTATTTAGGCTAATTTCATAGTGTTCACATTTTTCCTATTAAACTCTGAAAAGTTTTTTATTTTTATTTTCACTTTTCTTATTTTCATCTTTTGAAGCTCTACTCAAATAAGTGGTTGAGTCTAACAACGCAAAATGCATATTTTTTCTTTATGTTCATTGGCCTTAAGATTTTGACCAGCAGTGTTTATCAAAATAAACACATTCCTGCTTAACGTTTGAAGCTATAATACTTAATTGCAGGAAAAGGACCTTATACCTTATTTGCACCGACGAACGAAGCTTTTGCAGCAATACCAGAAAATGTTTTGCAAGAGTTGCTGTCCAATCAAGACGCCTTACGAGGTATACTCTCCAATCACATACGTGCATTACAGGCACGTGGTTAAAAAAAAAATCAGAAAATATCAGTACGTTTACGAAATTAACACCGGAAAAATCGAAAACAATTTAGATTAAAAAAGAGTTACTTTAATAACTAGTTCTGATTTATTTAATCCCTTTTGACTTCCAATAATCATATATTTGAATTAGTGAGCTTTCTGATCTATTTCATTAATTTAAGGGCATGTCTTATAGCAGTAGCTGTTTTGAAGTGTAAGATAACACTGATTTTTATTCTCTTCAGAATTTATTATGAATCATGTGGTAGAGGGCGTTCACTATAAGGAAGAGTTTACCAGTGGCTTTGGTCTCTTGGCACTTCGTGGTCAGCAGTTAAAGTTTCTCGTAACATCAGGTTAGTGCGTAAAAGTGAAGACTCAATATGATTTTTTTATTTTATTAAGTTCATACTAAGCTTATCCAATGATCAAAAGAAAAGGGCTATAAACTTGTATTTAAAAAACGTATTTAGTGTTGTCTCTATTTTTCATCACCAAAGTATCATATATATGATCTACATTTGTCACATGAACTTTTAGATGGAGATTACAGAGTCAACGACGCCAACATTCAGGAATCTGACATCTCTACAGGAAATGGTGTCATACACATGATAGACCGTGTTCTTTTTGCGCCGCCAACTTCACACCCGAGCCCTGGAACACAAGATGTTAGTCAAGTACAACAACCCCAAGGTCCTGAAAAACCTTTATCTAGTCAGTCGATTATCCCAACAACAACTGGTTCTTCTTCTGAACACCAACGTCCTCAACCAGGTCATGAAGTACCACCTTCTGGTGAGCCACAGAAACCACCATCCCAGGAAGTTTTTGTAGACATCGATGGTGGTGAAGTATCCTCTCCACCAAGATTGGAAGTTGAAGGTGGTCTTCCACCAACAAACACAATCCTTCAGGTTATTAAGATGCCTGGTCTCAATGTTCAAGGACAACCAGTTGGTCTCACCGTTTTTTATGACCTTCTCCAAACATCAGGATTGCTTGACATGCTTAATAAACAAGGTAAACACTATTAGTATACCAATGTCTTTGTGCAGTTGATTCAGTTAAATGAATTTTTGTTTTTAAACGATATATATATATATACACTAATCTTACTAAAAACTAACAATTTTTTTATTTCAAGTGCGTTTTTTTATGTATATAAAAATAAAATTTGGTACTGAACATTTCACGATAATAAAATTTACTTTGGAGAATTTGGTGTAGCGAAAACAAGATAAAATTCAGTATCATACAAGATATACCGAACATGGTCTGTGGTTCAGTATCATACAAGATATACCAAACACGGTCTGTGGTTCAGTATCATGCAAGATATACCAAACACGGTCTGTGGTTCAGTATCATGCAAGATATACCAAACACGGTCTGTGGTTCAGTATCATGCAAGATATACCAAACACGGTTTTTGGTTTATGTCCTGAAAAGTATATACTCGTAATTCTTCTGACATATATTAGTAATTTTTCACAACCATAAAAACACATTTCTGTCAACAGGACCTTTCACTGTGTTTATCCCAAGTGACGATGCTTTTGCTAGCCTTCCTGCTGGAGTTTTGGATGAACTCCGAAATAATCCAGAATTACTGCGACGTGTACTTCTCAACCATGTAGTTAATCGTTCTATCAAGCCACAAACTCTACAGAACAACATGGTTGTTGAAACCAATGACAACCGTCGGCTCTTTGTTAACGTTCTCAACGATGGGAAGGTATGAACCTGAAACTAATAAAGTTATTAACTTGGGTATTTCTCTTTCTTTATTGTTTGATTAAATTACATTTGATTATTAAAAGTTAACAGAATATTTCTTTATTACGAAAAGTTGCCATAAGTTTCACAAACTATTATAAAAGTAAGTTATTAATAAGAAGTAGAAGTTTGGAGCCCAGATATGACAGTTCGACCGAAACGTTTTTATAGCAGACGTTTCTGAAGATCAAACACTGAATAAAACTCAACGTTTGAAGCAACGAATAATTCAAAATGTACAGCAAACGATGTTTAATCTGTGAAACTAAAGGGAAAATTACGTGTCATGCAACAAACAGTTGTGTGTGTGGTTTGGTTTGTTTTGAATTTCGCGCAAAGCCACCAAAGACTATTTGTGCTAGCCTTCCCTAATTTAGCAGTGTAAGACTAGAGGGAAAGCAACTAGTCATCACCACCTGCCGCCAACTCTTAGGCTACACTTTTATCAACAATGGTGGGATTGACCATCACAATATAACGTCCCCACGGCTGAAAGGGCAAGCATGTTTGGTGTGACGGGGATTCAAACCCGCGACCCTCGGACTACAAGTCGAGTGCTTTAATTACATGGCCATGCCGGACCGATTGTGTGTGTGACCCAAGAATTATTTTACGAGTCATTCTTAATTCAAGTGAGGGAACATGTAAAAAGTATCTCCTTGTGCCATTCAAATTCGTTGAATTATTATAGTTTATGCACATAACGAAGCTCTTTCAGTACATTCTGATATAACGTGCTGGTGACAGGAACTTGCGGAATAAGTCTATGTTTTGTTATTTTTAGAAATAAAATGTTATTGTTATTTTGCATAGCCTAAAGAATTAATATAGTGGAATAATTTAAAATTTTGTAAGGTTCGCGCAAACTAACAAAGGTTAGTTACAACACTACTAGATTCCGGTTTAACACCTGTAATGTAATAAATTCCTGTGTTAATTCACGCTGTTTACTTGTTAAGTTGTTTGCCCATGAACTTCTCTCACAGTTTTAGAGCTAGTATGACCAAACTGGGCAGGCGTATTCGAGGTAGCTCAGGATGCTTTTAAAATATGGTTTATCCCCCTTTCAAGGGCATTTAAAATCCGATATGAAGTAGGTGTTTAGGGTCCCTCTTGAGGATGAGAAGCCCATTTGAAATAAAAAATGTATCTATCTCAGAACGGCTGGTATGGGTATTAACAACGACCTTCCTAGTGTTCAGGGTCGCTGAACCCGAATCTGGAATCGAATTTTGTGTTCCTGCCTCCCTTAGGATGTCAGATATAAAACTGTGTTCATACTACAACTCAACATCTAGAGGGATTAAACTTGGAACACGTGCTGAGCTACGACGGGTGGGTGTCCTAATGGGATTCTATTTGTGGTACGAACCTCCTTAAGGTAAGTATAGACTCCCTCTACTAAAGTGGATTTTCAGGTATGAGCCTCCCTTAGAATAGATGTATAAGCTACTGGGATAATAAATGTGGTTTCGGTATATTGGAGCCTTAGTGATTCATGATAAAGGTTTCGAACCCCATATTTAAAGCACAATTATTTCATGCTAATACTATTTACTCTTAACTGGTTGGGCAGGGTCAAAATGACCCACGTCAGTTTTCAAGTCAGCATTCTTACTCGACTAGTGCTGCTCTCTACATGGTGTTTTCCGTATTCTGTCCTTAATCAATTCTTAAGTATTGAGCAGAACTAATGTGCCGTCGCACATCACTTTCTTACGTATGTTTGTCGTTTATGGGTCATTTTGATAAAACTTTTAAAGTTTATTACCCATGTATCATTTTGTTTCACCCTACCAATCATAATCCAATTATTCCAACTTACCGGTTGGGGGTTAAAAAGAAATTCGTGGGTCATGAATGCCCCAGTCAGCAAATTATTTGTTCCTTATCAGAAATGATTCGATATGCTTACATTGAGCTTATTTGTTGTGATTATACTCTACTCTGGAAGGCATCGTCCCCGAAATATTTTGGTTTGTTATAAATTACTATAATTATTTGTAAGGAATATCTGTATCTATCAAACATTCAGTAAGAAACACTATTCTTTAACTGCCTTAAACAAAATTCTGTAGTTTTCCTCAAGCTACTCAGCATTCAAGAAATTCAGAAATGGGTGATTTATTCATTCATTGACACCTTTTACATTTTATTTCAGCTAATCCTAATCTTGATTGAAGAATGAAGTGTTACGTTTTATTTCAGTTACTCTTGATTGGAGGATCAAGTCTTACGTTTCATTTCAGTTAATCTTAATTGGAGGATGAACTGTTACGTTTTATTTCTGTTAATCTTGATAGGAGGATCAAATGATATGTCCTATTTCAGTTAAAACTGATTGGAGGATCAAATCTGGTTGCGTCAACTTTGGCTAAAAATGGAGATGTCTACGTCATCAATGGCGTGATCTACCCACTTCCAGGATTGGATATCTTCACCGAACTACAGGAACACCCCAATCTCAACCAGCTGGTGTCCTTAGTCCTGAAATCTGGACTAAAAGAAACTCTTCAAAGTAAGATATTTTGAAGCATAGTTTACTGTAACAATGTGTCATCGTTATACTTCACGTTTAGTGAAGTTTGAAGAATGTAATGTTACATATGAGAGTAAATTTTTACTTATGAGCAATGTTGGACTTAAATGAAATAAGAAATGCTCCTTACTAGGCGCTTGTTATCAAATGATCACAGATTTCCAGTTGAGCACAAAATCTGGTTTATTAAAGAGGTATCGATTTTTTTTTCACAAACATATAACACATTGCTTGTGTGACAAATACTTGCAAGGAATCAAGTGTTTCAATAACTCAGTAGACGAGGGTTTTTTTTAAGGTTATCATAATGGGTAATGTGTGTAAACCCTTTCGTTGTATACATAGATACGAAGACTTGAAATTAAAGTTTATACCTTTTATTTTAGGAAATGGACCCTATACCGTATTTGCACCAACAGACGCAGCTTTCGAAGCACTTTCAAAAAGTGTTTTACAAGACTTGTTGTCCAAGCCAGACGTTTTACAAGGTATGACTCTTCAGCTAATAAACGTTGTACACTTATACCAAGTGTACTTGAGACATGTTTTCTTACTAGTTAGGAAATAACGGTATATAAGAAGATTATTAACTTACGTAACATCAAATAACTAAAATCAGGCTGATTCGTATTTTAGTGTAATAATATCCTCGTTTTGGCGTGGTATACACTGCGTAAAATATTGGAATGTGTCACGTTCGTTTGTTGCCCATTCGTTGATGAGTGTGACCTGTTACCGATTCATAAAATTTAGTAGACAAGTAAATTTGTGAATGCTAATTTCATGTTCAAGTTCAAACATTAGAGTTTTTCACACTAATATCAATTTAAAAAGGGATTAAACACTATTATGAGACCAGATAGCACACTTTTAGTAATCTTATTCTCCATAACATAAACTATAATCATAACTGAAGTTATTCTTTTATGTTTTCCACTGTAATAAGCACTTTGGACTTGTTTTCGGTTATCATATCATAATTTATATAAGGCTTTAACATGGTAATATAGAAATAGCCAAATGTTGACAAATGTTAAAAAGATCAGTTACATTAGGATATATTCTGACGTTTGTTGCATTTAAATTAAATGATTTACATGTTTCCAAAAGTACTCAATTTTAGTTGCCTTTGTTTACAAATTATCATGAGTAATGTTCTTGACACTCAAGACAAATAAACAGTATTCTATAGTGAGCTCTGAGATAAACGTCAACTTATGATCATTATTTTGTCGAAGTTCCCTTAACTTCTACTTTGGTTCCATTTTTACAGTCCAAGAATAGCATTACAACTTCTCTCCATTTTCGGACGTCGGTCACTTAACACGTCCTAAAATAAGACTGTTTCTACTTATACATGTAAATGGATTGCTTTGCATATGTACTTTAAAATCAAAATAAAATGAACAATCACGAGACATTTGAATTAATTTCGACTAACACTGGTTTATGTGAATTGAATGTTACATCTTGGATATATGTAAAATAGATTATCAGTTATTGATCGTATAAGTTTTTACTAATAGTTAAATAAACCTTTACAATCAATATATCAGAAGAGTAATGTTATGTTTTTGTTCTTTTCAGAACTAATAATGAACCATGTAGTAGAGGGCGTTCACTATAAGAAAGAGTTCACCAGTGGTTTTACTCTCCCGACATCTCGTGACAAGCAACTGCAGTTTAACCTAAAATCAGGTTAGGGATTTAAAATGAAGATATATTATGACTACTTACGATCCAATATGTTACCATTAATTTGCTTAAATACAAAAACTAAAACCACTAGAAACGTGTTACGTTATGTCAGATATTTTATCTGTGTTTGTTACATTCATTACAGGTGGAGTTTATGGAGTCAACGACGCCAACATTCAGGAATCTGACATCTCTACAGGAAATGGTGTCATACACGTGATTGACCGTGTTCTTTTCGCGCCACCAGCTTCACAGCCGAGTCCTGGAACATCAGATGTTAGTCAAGTGCAACAAAAGCCCCAAGGTCCTGAAAAACCTTTATCTGGTCAGTCGATTATCCCAACAACAACCGGTCCTTCTTCTGAACACCAACGTCCTCAACCAGGTCATGATGTACCATCTTCTGGTGAGCCACAGAAACCACCATCCGAGGAAGTTTTCGTAAGAACCGATGGTGCTCAAGTACCTTCTCCACCAAGACTGGAAGTTGAAGGTGTTCTTCCACCAACAAACACAATCCTTCAGGTTATTAAGATGCCTGGTCTCAATATTCAAGGCCAACCAGTTGGTCTCACAATTTTTTACGACCTCCTTCAAGTATCGGGTTTGTTGGACATGCTGAGTGAGAAAGGTAAAAACAAAAATCTAAATTATTAAATTTATTTCACTAAGTTATCTGTTGTTGCTCTTAGCTGGAGTTTTAAACGATACGAAATTATGTGATACATTAATATAGCGAATTATAAATTTTTAACTTAGTTGACTTAATATCTGTGTGTTAGAAATCTATACATAAAAAAGGTTAATGTCCGTCAATCTATACGTAAAAGACTGGGGTTCAGTTCCCCTCGGTGGACTCAGTAGATCGCTTGATGTGGCTTTGCCGTAAGAAAAACACGCAAACACCGTCAATCTATACATAAAAGAGGTTTATGTCCATCTGTTCGCAAAACTCCTTCTGTTTCAGTCCGATTTGGATGGAACTTCATATAGTCTTTCAACATCACAGGGGGAAGTTCCTAACAAAGTTTCATTATAGTTGGGTCTCTTATTTAAAAAGAGGTGATTTAGTGCACGTGTACATTTTTTAAAGAAATAACTCAATAACTTTACATTGCACCAAAATGAATAATATTATAAAATAAATCGTCTCTAAAATTGACAACAAAAATATCTTATTTTGTAACTTAGTTTTTCCTAAATCACTTCCTTAATGGAAATATGTTAATTATTTCCTATTTAATAATGTACATTAATTTTATTTTATATATTTATTATTATGAATAAAATTAATTTTTAATAAAACTTCTCAAACCACGTAAAGTCAGTTTAATGCAGAATTCCAAAGTGAGTCCACCTAGTGGAGAATCATTGTTTCAAAATAAAAGCGATCTTTCTGGTTGAAGATTCTAAGCGTACGCTAGGACTAATGATGCCACGTCAACAGTGGTGAAGAGTTGTTTTGTTTTTTAATCTTCTATTTCTATCCCATTTTATATATTTTTAAGTATTAAATATGACTTGAGTTGTTCTGTGACCGAAGGAATCGCAAGTCCTTCATACAGATTTGCAAGAATAATATAAAAACTGAATCCTCGTAAGTTTCATATGTAGTTTTAACTTCGTTATGAGTATAAAGTGATAAAAAATGTTGAAAGTCACGATACCAAAAATTGGCCAACGAAAAAGTGACTTATCAAGATGAAAGTGTGAAACGCTGAGGAAAAAAAAAAACAGGAAAGGTGAGGATGTAAGTACAGAAAGAAACAGACAGGTTTGTTCACCAAATTATGAGACAAGATCCAGTGAGAAGAAAACCGGAAAACAAACCCGAGATACAAAAGCACATTAAACTGCTCTCCAAGATGCAATTAGAAGAAATCAGAAAAAATATTGTAACAGAGAAGCAAACTTTCTTTGCTAACCTGAAGATGACCTAAGAAAGTCGATATGTTGTTCTGTCCTTTACTTTAACTAAAGTTTTAATATCCATACTAGCCGTCTTGAGAATACAGAAAAGCACACCGTTCAGATGGCCTAGATCCTAACCGAACAATCAATCATAGAATAGCATTTCTGCTAGTGTATGAGTGTGTGTGTTTTCTTATAGCAGAGCCACATTGGACTGTCTGCTGAGTCCACCGAGGGAAACTGAACCCCTTTCTGATAACATTGCTATAGTGGTGATATTTTTACATTAGAGTCTAGGTGTAATTTATTTTCATGGTTTATGTTGTTGTGGACGTTCTTAAGGTATAATGGTTATAAATATTGTACAAAATGGTGTAATAAGGCAAATTTCGAGGAAATATAACTAGTTTACATCTAGTAAGTAAACGATGTATTTGTTTAATAGTTTAATAAATCAGTCACTTAAATTTACTTACAGCATGTGAAAAAATATATTTTATTGTCTGTTATGTGTTGTTTTTTTTATCTTTTAACAGGACCTTTCACTCTGTTTATCCCAAGTGACAATGCGTTTACTAACCTTCCTGGTGGACGTTTGGAGGAACTCCGAAATAATCCAGAATTACTGCGGCGTGTACTTCTCTGTCACGTGGTTAATCGTTCTTTCAAACCAGAAACTTTACAGAACAACATGGTGCTAGATACGAATAACGGCCGTCAGATCTTTGTTAACGTTCTTAATGGTGGAAAGGTGTGAATTTTAAAGTAACGGTATTCTTATTATAGACGTTTGTCTCTTTACTTTGTATATATTACATTTGACTGTTGAAACCGTTAATAGTACATATTTGTATTGTTTACTGATTTTCAATAATTATCAGATCAAGTTCTCACTTTGTTGCGAAACGTTGTTGTAAGCTACATAAACTATTGTAAAGTAAGTGTTAGAAAGAACTTGTACTATTGAAACCTGGCCAGGTGGTTAGGGCGCTCGACTCCTAATCTAAGGTTTGCGAGTTCGAACCTACCTCAGGCCAAACATGCCTGTTTTAGCATGGGGGAACGTTATAAAGTGTCGGTCAATCCCACTAATATTTGGTAAGAGAGTAGCCCAGGAGCTGGAGGTGGGTAGTGATGACTAGCTTTCTTCCCTCTAGCCTTACTCTACTAAATTAGAAATGGCTAACGCAGATATCCCTTATTTGGCTTTGCGCGAAATACGAAAGCAAAATAATACGTATAAAACGTTTTAATGCAGACACCTCTATATATTAGAAGTTACAAAGGTGATGACATGAAGGAAAGTGTTATGTTCCCCACAATATTTTACGACCAAACCAAAAACACGTGTTTCTTGGTGGTTGGATGTCTTCAAAGGATGAGTTTCTTTACTTAATACTCCTGGTTACCTATATTTATCTATCTCCATCTTTATTATTATCCAAACATTCATCTTATCATAAGAGAATGATGCAGATGTAAACGGAAGAGATGGATGCTAATCGGCCAATTCTTCCACTCGTTCCTAAAGTTCTCGGGTGGGACAGCAGTAAGTTTCCAGACGTACAGTATTATAATCCGGAGTTTGATTCCCTGAGGCGGACATAGCAGATAGCCCAATGTGACTTTGCTCTGAAAAAACACAATCGTTTCAATATTCGCTATCAAAACAAAACTTGGCCAAAAACGATTCTAGGTATCTTGAGTAGTTTTGTTAAACTCGCGAATTGCATGTTTTTGTTCTTTACAGTGTGTGTTAATGTGTTGTAAGCTATTTTAGTAATTAATCAACAATACGTATGTTTACTGAGTGGCTCAAAGTGTAACATATATTGATCCCTAAATCTACATGGTAGTTTTCGCCACAGTTTAACGTTCTCTGTAAGATGTTTATCCAAACGTCATTCTGTATATTTTATTCCCAGAAAATTAAAAAAGCATAGTTAAAGAATGTTTCGCTGTTATTTCCTCTTATTTATTATTATTTTTAGTTGATCTTGATTGGAGGATCTAAACTGATTGCTTCGACGTCAGCTCAGAACGGTGATGTCTACGTCATCAGTGACTTGATCTATCCAGTTCCGGGATTGGATATCTTCACCGAACTAAAAGAACACCCAAATCTCAGCCAACTGATGTCCTTAGTCCTGACATCTGGACTGAAAGATACCCTTCTTGGTAGGGTTCTCACATATCTGGCTTATTCACTTATTTGGCTATTGGAATAAAAAAAAAGTTTATTTCCAACCCTAATATTATTTCACCGAATATTCACATTAAATTGGTTTTCAAATCAACAGTTTCATATTATCTTCAGTTATTTCGGTGAAATTAGTTTTGAACTTAAAGCAAAAACGTACATAAATAAGCTTATATATCAATCTATTGTGTACTAAAACCCACTAAACAGTTATTCTATTATTATTTTTTTAGCTTGTTCAATATAATATCCATGTTTGTTTGTTTGTAGCTAAGCACAAAAGTGCAAAATGGACCATCTGCATTGTGCTCACCACGGGCACCAAGACCTGATTTTTAGCTTTATAAGTCCGCATGCCTACCGGTCTACAACCGGGGGGGAGGGGGAGTTCATGTACGTCTAGAAAATGAAAAGGTGGAACTTAGTAACTTAACATGTGACCTAACGTTTATTGTTATAACTTAGTAACTTAACATGTGACCTAAAGTTTATTGTTATAACTTAGTAACTTAACATGTGACCTAAAGTTTATTGTTATACTTGTTGTTTGTTTCAGTTAACCACGAAGCTACGCAATGTGCTATCTGTGTTGTGCGTATCCAATTTTCTATGTTATAAGCATTCAAACTTACTTACCGCCGTGTATATAAATGTCTTAATATTATGTAGTAAAATACTGCGAAAGCCCAGATTCTTTAGTTTATCACATATACCAAAGCTTGGTTTATGTTTTATTAACTTATATTTCCATTACAGAAGGTGGACCCCATACTATATTTGCACCAACAGATACAGCCTTTGCAAGACTTCCAGAAAGTGTTTTGCAGGGATTGATGTCCAACCCAGATGCCTTACAAGGTAAGACCGTTTAATCGGTATATGTATACTGGAAATCGTATAAACATGTATTTGTAAGATTCATGAAATGTTATTTCATAAAAAAAAAGAGGAAAGAAAATAATACTATTTCAAATGAAATTATTAGAGAAAATACAGTTAACGTGATAAACGTATCAGGTTGTACGAAATTCTACAATTCTAGATTTCCAGTAGTTGCAAGTTATGCGTTTGAACTAAAAAAAAACAATCATTTTAATACAATTGCGAGAATCAATTAATCTATTAACGACTTTTTTTCGATATTTGAGACGTTTTTACTAATAATGTATCAGAATAATAATAAATTTTGTTCTTTCCAGAGCTAATACTGAATCATGTAGTAGAGGGTGTTCACTATAAGAAAGAATTCACCAGTGGCTCTGTTCTCCCGACATCTCGTGGGCAGCAACTGCAGTTCACCCTGGCACAAGGTTAGGAATTAAAAATGAAGACATATTGTGACTACTTACAAACCAGTAAAACTTTTTCAAAAGTATAAAAATAAATGTGTTACTTTTACATGTAATTTATATTTGTCACTTAAACTTTAGACGGAGTTTACAAAGTCAATGACGCCAACATCCAGGAATTCGACGTCTCTACAGGAAATGGTGTCATACATGTTATAGACCGTGTTCTTTTCATGCCACCAGTGCCTCAGCCGGGCACTGGAACACCAGACGACAGTCAAGAACAACAACCACCCCAACGTCCTGAAAAACCTTCATCTGGTCAATCAGACCTCCCAACAACAACCAGTTCTTCTTTTGAACAGCAACGTTCCAAACCAGGTCATAAAGTACCACCTTCTGGTGAACCACAGAAACCACCATCCCAGGAAGTTTTCGTAAGAACCGATGACGGTCAATTGCCCTCTCCACCAAGACTGGAAGTTGAAGATGGCCTCTCTCAAAGAAATATAATCCCTGAGATCATTAAGATGCCTGGTCTCAATATTCAAGGCAAATTGGTTGGTCTCACCATCTTTTACGACTTCCTTCAAACATCAGGTCTACTAGAGTTGCTTAATGAGGAAGGTAAAAGTTATGCTTTTAATAAATAAGTTTTTGGCTCTTTCAAGAAAACAGTATTTGGTTTTTTAATATTACCGCAATTGTGCTGAACAAGAATGCCAGTAGATTTAGTTCGAGCTACATAATTTCATGTTTTAGAACGCGAAGTACAGATTCAACATGGTATAAGATCTATGGAATTTGAGCACGATTTCGTGAATAAAATTTTAAAAAATAGTATTGATTGATTTGTTTATGTAATCGTATATTCCTAAAAATGATTTTGAAGACTACTAAATGCTTAAGGGATTTTATTTTAAATAAAAACCCTTCTTATTGGTAGGTCCTTTCACTGTGCTCGTCCCAACTGATGATGCCTTTGATAACCTTCCTGATGGAGTTTTGGAGGAACTCAGGAATAACCCAGAGTTACTACGGCGTGTACTTTTAACCCATATTTTAGGACTTTCTCTCAACCCACAAACCCTTCAGGACAACATGATTATAGAAAATAATAATGGCCTCCAGTTATTTATTAAGCTTTTGAATGATAGAAAGGTAGGTTTTTTGGAACTCACGAGAAAAGGCTTAGCTATCAAGTATAAGAGCCAGAGAAAATTTACCGTTGAAAATTTATTGTACCTCAAAAGCAAAGAAACTCGTGTAAATACAGTTTTAAGTTTGTTTTCAATGAAAAATAAATGTGTTACTTTTGTTTTGAATACATAAATCACGTTAAAATTGGTTTTAACTTCTTTAGTTTGTAGTTAAGTACAAAGGTGCAGAAGGGGCTATCTGTGCTGCGCCCACCACGGTTATCAACACCAGGTTTTTAACATTATAACCCTTATCGCTGGGCTAGTGGTAGCTGTTAAATTTCTTATAAAACAGAAAAAAATACTATAAAGTGGCACTTTCTTGTACCCGTAACTAGCTCCAAAAATAATTCCCTATGTATTATATGCAATAAATTTCAAAATTTTAATTAATTCCAGAGGTCGTTGTGCTCAGCGTACTATCTTTATTGTTGTCACTTTGATAAAATGTTATCAGACTTTCGTTGTTGTTAATTCCATAATATACCATGTCCGTCATCAGTGTTTGCGGTTACTTCGAGATAATGTTTGACAGACTCTCGTTGTTGTAAGTTCAGAAATGTTCGTGTTCGACATATGAATATTATACTTAAAATTATCCTGTTACAAGAACAATGGGCACAATAGTTTCGTCGCTTTTTCGTATATAATCTTACCACATTTTGTTGAGCGATTCTCGGTTCATGCACTGCTACCACCACAAACGAAAAGGAAAATGGCGTTCCAAGCTTTGGGGTCTTGAGTGTAATGTAAAAATGACAATAAAATTCCACTATTCGGCATGAATTGGCTGTTGGTGGTGTTAACTAGCTGCCATCATTCTAGCCAATTATCACTGCGAAATTAGGGCTAGCTAGTAGAGATAGCCCTGGAGTAGCTTTGAGTGAAATTCAACAAAGAACAAGTAGTCTTTTGGAACAGTATTTAAATATATATTTTTATATATTTCAGTGATAGTAGCCCAGTGAAAAAAAATGTTCAGTCCTTTTGTCGTTTTATTTTAGAAAATCTTAATAGGAGGAGCCAAATTAATTGCATCAACAGTTGCACAAAATGGCTACGTCTACGTTATCAACAGTGTTATATATCCTGTACCTGATGTAGATATCTTTACAGTGATTAACAGCCGCCCCAGCTTCAGCCAGCTGTTGAATTTAATTGAAACATCAGGACTAGAAGAGACACTTCGTGGTAAGTTTATTTATTTCTTGCTGGAAAAGTTTTCTTGAATGTATTAATTGTGTTAGACATTGTGACGCACGTAAAGTTGACCTTCATGACGAATGGCAGAGTGACCTGTTTTGGTAAAGCTTAACATGGTTTGATAACCAATCAGTGACACAGTTAATGACCAAATTAGGAAGATTTAGATTATTAGGTAAATCATGAATGCTTTTTAATAAAGTGGTATTAACCATTAGCTTCTGATCAAAAGAAGCTATTTACGTAGATGTCAGCAAAACATTAACCCAGTAATGGACATAAAACTAACATTCTAACTTAATATGATTATAATACATCTTTCCATCAGTGCAGTGCCCTTGCTCTTAAAGATATTGTCGGCCACAATCCCAATAATATCTTATGAGGTTCAGACTACTTAAGAGATTTAGGTTAATTCTAAATTCACGCATCTGAATAGTTATTGTTCTAGCACAAAGTTACATAATGGGCTATTTGCGCTATTTGATCAATCGTGGGACACATACAAAGCTAACAATGGAAAATAATCCTTATAATATATATAGATAAACATCAGTACGTTTGTATGGGTATCTATCATACGTTTCCACATTTCTCGATCAATCAGCACCAAACTTGACACAGTGGAATAGAATAATATGAAGAAAGTCTGGAGAGGGGGTATATACCACCACCCCCATCTAATTTCATATTGAATGGGTTCTTGAAAACAGTGTCTTTCTTTTCAGCATCGATACCTTTACCAATTTTTATTACAGTTTTAATGCTTATCATGTAAGGAAAGAATAGAAGCATAATTTCCTGTACAAACGTGTACTCTAGCTAGTAAGAATATAATAAAAAAATGAAAAATGATAAGATGTCAGTAAGAATAACGTTGAAGATGAAGTGACTTCACCCAATAACAAAGTAGTATATTTTTACTCTTAATAAAGAAAGGTACAGGAACCACTACACGTTACTTTACCAATTCTAATTACTGTGTTTTTTCTCCAATAAAGTATATCAGTATGAGATAGTATCACTGATCTGTGTTAAGCAATTTTAAACATCTGTAACAGTATGATGTGAAATATCCATATGTGAATTAATCAGATATATATTATACCTATTACTGTACACACACATTTGTAAGGTTTTAACACACTAAATGTAAACACATCTTCATAATATAGCAATGTGTCGGCATTGCGATTGACTATAGAGAAAAATCTGCAGTGTAATGGAGCACATGTTATAATAGAAAATTTATCTCGCGATAACAAAAAAAAAGTGTTTGTCATGATACAACAATTATCAAGTAAATTATTTTCTGATATTTTGAAGACCACTATGACCTAGAGTACCTGCTGGTTATCAGTGTTGTATTGTACTAACAGCGACGCTGGAGTAAAAAAAATGTTTGTTTTGTTTTTTTTATTTTGCGCAAAGCTACTCGAGGGCTATCTGTGCTAGCCGTCCCTAATTTAGTAGTGTAAGACTAGAGGGAAGACAACTAGTCATCACCACCAATCGCTAACTCTTGGGCTACTCTTTTACCAACGAATAGTGGGATTAACCGTCACTTTATTACGCCTCCATGGCTGAAAGGGCGAGCATGTTTGGTGTTAGGTGGAATAGAAAAATACGAACGATACAAACTGTAGACAATGTTATATCTACTTGTTTCTTTAATATTACGTTGGTTCGGCGTATTGTTTAATATATTTAATACATATAATATACAGGCCCTGGCGTTGCCTCGTGGTAACGTACCTGGACTGTCAATCTTAGTATAGTAGCATTGGGTGGCCTACAAAGTGAGGTTTAATAATGACTTGCATGTTATTACACTAGAGGTCAGACAAGAATATTTCAAGAGCAAGTGAAAATACTGATAACCTAACTATCGAGTTAATGCTTTAGAATCATTATAAGTTAATGTTTATCATTAATATTAGAATGAAGCATGAATGAATTTTTTACGAAATGTTTTACTGGTTTATAAAAACCGAGTAAAAAAGGTTATTTCATCTCATGTTTATTTTACTGGTGCTGAAATTACACTTATAACTTATTCATTAAATTTTTTTTTATACGTAAGGGTATTATATTTTATAAAGATGGCGGTATTTTTGAAAACTGTTAATCTGAAACGAACATATACTTTTTTGTGTTTTTTTTTAATTTCGCACAAAGCTACTCGAGGGCTATCTGTGCTAGCCGTCCCTAATTTAGCAGTGTAAGACTAGAGAGAAGGCAGCTAGTCATCAGCACCCACCGCCAACTCTTGGGCTACTCTTTTACCAACGAATAGTGGGATTGACCGTCACATTATAACGCCCCCACGGCTGGGAGAGCGAGCATGTTTGGCGCGACGCGGATGCGAACCCGCGACCCTCAGATTACAAGTCGCACGCCTTAACGCGCTTGGCCATGCCGGGCCTATACTTTTAAGAATATGTTTATGATCATTGGATGTCATGTATATAAAATATGATTTTTTGTAGGGCAGATATAATTTTGGTTCATTATACGCTGAATCTGGCATAGGGACATTATAATGTGGCGTTCAATTCCACAATTTGTTGGTAAAAAATTAACCCAAGAGTTGGTGGTGGGTGGTGATGACTGGCTGCTTTTGCTCTAGTCTTCCCCCATTGTGCAAATTAATTGAAACAAGACGAAAAATTACGATTTTTTTTCAATTTTTTGCGTTTTATTTCTGAGAATCCAAAAATTACTCACAAAGTAATACATGATATGACCGCCTTTATTTTCAGAAGATCATTAATCCGCTTTGGCATCGAGTCCACGAGTTGACTGCAATCTTTACTGATTTTTGGATCGCGGTACCACACCTCAATTATGGCCTCAATTAGCTTATCTTTCGTAGTACAGTCTTTTCCCCGAAGTCTTTCTTTACAAATTGCCCAAAGATTTTCAATAGGATTTAAGTCTGGAGAGTTTCCGGGCCAGTCCAGCACCTTTATTCGCGTTGTAGTCATAAAATTCTTCACAAGTATCGATGTGTGGCACGGAGCCAGATCTTGCTGAAAAATTCCAGATCGATCTGGAAATCTCTTTTTCAATTCTGGAACGACTCTTCTCTACAAAACTTCGATGTAGTGTGGTCCTTGCATCATACCTTCTACGATATGTAAGCCTCCGATGCCATAGTAGCTGAAAAAGCCCCAAAACATCTTCTTCAAGGGATGTTTTTCGAACTGATTGATGTGAGATTCTCGAAGTTTCTCACATGGAGATCTGCGAACATGCAGACTTCTTTGACCCTGTACGAAGAAATGAGTCTCGTCACTGAATAACACCTTCCTCCATTGTTCTTGTGTCCAGTTCTTGTATTTCAGACGCTATTGATACCGTTTTTTCTTCATTGAGTTGGTAAGAAGTTATTTTTTTTTACTGGTCTCCTTGCCCTTCTAACGCTTTTTTGAATGACGTAATATTTCTCAAAATTTCGTCATATATCCCAAACACAGATCGACCGTACTGCTAAACACAGCTAATGACGCCGTCTGTGTGAAAAAATGACTATTAAAGGAATACAACGGGTCCAGCGATCCTACACCGGCCGCTATGCTGAAAATATTGTAAATTGACCATTTGTTTCAATTAATTTGCGCAATGGTGTACTCTGCTAAATTAGGGACGGCTAGCGCAAACAGCCCTCGTGTTGCTTTGCGCGAAATTCTAAACAAGTATAAAAAAATACATTATACACTTTTATAGAATTGTTTAATTGCAATTATTTTTTAATGTTTACAATTTTACACATTAGTATGTGTTCATATAATTCTTGGTTCTAGGAATATTTTAATATTTAACTCTGTAAATTAATATGCGTTCAATTTACCAACTCCGTGAATACAGAGAAAAAAAAAGGAGGTAATTTCAATAAGCTGGAAATCCAATAAATATAAACAAAGCATATATGGAGTGGATGAATAAGGCTAAATATACATGGATGGTGGCGTTTCGTTAACCGAGTTCAACTCGTATTAAGATTGATAGATAAAGGAACATGATGATACACAAACAGAAAGAAGAAAACGACTAAGGTTCGCATCAAGTTGAAGTGTGAAAGAAAAAGGCTTTGCATCAGCACAGTCCATTATTTTGGAAGTCTGAGAATCCTGAATTAACATTTTAACCAACTTAAGTGTTTAAATATCAAAACTAAAAAATAAAATCTTCAAGTAAACATCCAACTTTTAAAACTGAGATATAAACAGACATCGAAAGCAACATTTATAATGAGTTTACTAACTGTTTATGTGTTTTCCTCCTAGAAATAACGAGTCTACTAATTGTGAATGTGTTTCTGTTCCAGAAATAATGAGTCTTACTAACTGTGAATGTGTTTCTGATCCAGAAAAAATGAATTTTGTTAATTGTGAACGAATTTCCGTTCCACAAATGAGTCTACTAGTTGTGAACGAGTTTTCATTCTAGAAATAATGAGTCTACTAATTGTGATTGTATTTTCGTTCCAGGAAACGGATCATTTACATTCTTTGCACCGACAAATGAAGCATTTGCAGCATTTCCAAAAGATATTCTACAGAATTTATTATCTGACTCAAAAGCTTTGCGAGGTATAACTTTTTTTTCTGTACTAGCATGATTGAAATCATAATACATTCACAAATGTTGAGCAAAACTTATCTGTATAACGTAATATTAACTTGATTATCAATACGTAGGAAATAGATTTTGACACCTTCCATAAGAGCTCGCTGTTTTATATAGTTTAGGTTTCTCTTCCAAAAGACATTTTACTTATGCAATTGGATTACACTCGAATAATAAAAGCATTACTTCCAAATACTGCAGTACGTATATTAGTTATCTGTAGCATTAGGTGAATCAATACCTAACATTAAATCTCTTAATCAGTAATAAGTCCGTTTTCCAAATGTCCTAGGCCTAATACACGAAGCTTTACATGTGTCACTTCTGCTTCCCTGGTTGGTAATATTGAAAAGTAGGCCTAACCTCGCTAGGTTATTTATTGTTGATTATAATTAGTATCGCAAAATTCCAGTAGTTTTACTCGTAAAATATATTACTTAGAAAGTAACTATAGTAATATCGTGTCAGTACCTAAAAAGTAAGTGAGTAACAATAAGATGTGAACCGACACGAGGTTTAACAAATCGTGTTAGTTTTATATCGATTTCAAGGTTTCAAGTTTTAGTACAGCAACAGTCACTGATGTCGTATTATCTTGTCAACTTTAAATAATAATAATCATTTAATACCTGTAATGAAAGTAAATAATTTTGAAACGAGTTATTTCCACTTACTTCCAGAGGTATTACTAAACCACCTGGTAGATGGCGTTCACTATAGAAAGGAGTTTGTCAACGACTATGAACTCCAAACTTCTCGTGGTAAACCATTACGATTTTTGGTGGCATCAGGTTAGTTATGAATACAAATATCATATTGTGTGTGTGTGTGTATGTGTTGGTGTGTGAGACGCACGTTCATACTTCAACGTTCTTCAAACAATATAGGAACAAACTGAATAAAAATACAACATTTACCCTAAGAGTTACTGAAACGATTGGACACAGAGACACGGGAGTGTGAGAGTGGCATAAGTGTGGGTCATATCCGAATACTAATCCTTCTGCGACAGTCCCAAAAAAGTCATAAGGGTATATACCAGGTTTGGTGACAAGGCGCTCGGAAGTTGTTATAAGCGGACACACACACACATTAAAGTCTTTCTTCGAGTTGCTTGTTTATTACCACAAGAACAGTTCAGTAAATTTTAAGGACACTTATTTGAAGGTGTTCATTTAGTGTCGAGTGCATAATTTTGGAATTTTTATTGTCTCCGTAAAAGATTGTAACATCTCATATCTATACTTAAATATCTTTAATCGTGTTAAAAATTATTGAATCTTCATTTAAAGATACAGATAATCTGTATTAACAAGTGTGCTTTAATTTACAGATGGGTCAGTTAAAGTGAACGACGCCAGTGTCGTCGAATACGACATTACAGCAGGAAACGGAGTCATCCATTTGATTGATCATGTTCTTTTCACACCACAGTCACCACCCGAGCTTGGTGTCAGAAGACCCGCGGTTAATCAAGGAGAACATCCGTCAACGCCGCCAAAATCTGTAACACCTGATACTGATCGATCAACTCACCCTTCAACTACTGGTCAGTCACAACATCCAGGACCTCACGATGGTCCAGTTCCCTCTTTACCTGAACTAAAGGCGAACGGCGTCACTATTCCTTCAACCAAAACCACCATTGTCCAGATTATTGAAATGCCCAATCTTGATGTTCAAGACCAGCCAGTTAGCCTGTCCAACTTCAGTGACCTGATACAAGTGTCGGGTCTGACAAACTTAATAAATCAGCAAAGTGCGTATACTAGATTTTATTATTAAATTTGCAACAGTATGATTAAAATATATTTACATACTACAAATATGGGCGTGTATATATATATATATATAGAGAGAGAGAGAATATTAATGCTGAACAATTAAACAAAATCAAAAGGAAAAACTGTATTAAAAACAGCAAATCCACTCCTCTCACTAATGATAATTTGTTGTAAACTAAAACAAGCCCACACAAAAATGAAAAACGCTACACTAATTGATAGGATCCCAGGGTACAAGGTATAATACGGGATATAAAATGTACCATAGGTTTTGGAGGTGGCTGAGGATATAGGACCCACATTGCGGTGGGGATACACCGTCTATCAGTTCTGTTTGTTTGTTTATTGAATTTCGCACAAAGCTACATGAGAGCTATCTGCGCTAGCCGTCCCTAATTTAGTAGTGTAAGACTAGAGGGAAGGCAGCTAGTCATCACCACCCACCGCCAACTCTTGAGCTACTCTTTAACCAACGAATAGTGAGATAGACTGTCACATTATAACGCCCCCTACGGCCGAAAGGGCGAGAATGTTTGGTGCGACTGGGATTCGAACCCGCGACCCTCGGATTACGAGTCGAACGTTTTAATCCACTTGGCCATGCCGGGCCGTCTATCAGTCTTAACATCTGTTCGCTAGTCTCACATAAAGAATAAATAATAATAAAAGGAATAATAACAGAAATTAAGAGAGCAAGATGTTGGTGCTCAAGCCCACAACGTCTCACATCTATGTCGCCCTTCACTGTCTGCAGACTGTTGTGGAAAGATGATTGCTCTAGAAAGATGTGTAAATATATATATACACACACACACTCATACTAATCATGTTTGACTCCGATTTATTCTATTTATTTGAATAATATTCCATAAGTCATTATATTAAACAAACACAATCTATATCTGCTCGAGACAAAGTTCTGTTGAAAAGCCCCCCGTAGCTCAGCGGTATGTCTGCGGACTTACAACGCTAAAAACGTGTGCAGAGCACAGATAGCCCACTGAGTAGATTTATACTTAATTCAAAACAACAACATGTGTTGAAAATATATTTCAAACAATTAATTCAAAGGGTGTTAGTTCATACTTACATATGTATATACTCAGACGACCGTTTTATTAAATAAACTTACGTTTATTTTCAAAAACAGAACCTTTCACTGTACTCGTCCCAACTGATGATGCTTTCTCGAGACTTCCTGAGGGACTAGTAAAGGATCTCAAAAACAACACCGAGCTTCTACGGCGCATTCTTCTATTCCATATCATAAATTTCTCCATCAACCCACAGAGCCTTCAGAACAACATGGTTATAGAAACAAACAATGGCCGTCGGATATTTATTAATGTTCTAGATGGTGGAAAGGTACTGAGAGAAATAGGAAAACATTCATTGTTATATTAAATCTCAAAATCTATTCTACAAGTTTTGTAACTTGTTTTATGTTGGTTCGTTCTTCCAATTTTTAATGGTAAGGAAGAGACTCTCAAAACGAAGATTTTAATCTATTAAACGGTAATATCATAGGATAAATTAATATTTGACCAACACAACAATTTGTCTTTTCAAATACCACTTAAATCCGTTAATCTAGTTTAAGCAAATAATGCTGAACTTCTGTCTTCAATGTTCTCAAATACGTCGAACAAAAAAAAGCTTATAATCCTTGAAAGCCATTGGATAAAACACGTAAGTTTGAATTATATCTAAATTGTTTCATACCGATTAGAGCAAGTAATGTTGAATTATTTTGAATGCTATCTTAATAGTAACACAAATTAAGACTTAATAATATCTAGGTTTTTATTATTCCAGTTGAACAAAGTAAGGTTTAAAAATGACTTGTATGTTATTACACTAGTTGAACAAAGTAAGGCTTAATAATGTCTTGCATGTTATTACACTAGTTGAACAAAGTAAGGTTTAATAATGACTTGCATGTTATTACACTAGTTGAACAAAGTAAGGCTTAATAATGTCTTGCATGTTATTACACTAGTTGAACAAAGTAAGGTTTAATAATGACTTGCATGTTATTACACTAGTTGAACAAAGTAAGGTTTAATAATGACTTGCATGTTATTACACTAGTTGAACAAAGTAAGGTTTAATAATGACTTCCATGTTGTTACACTAGTTGAACAAAATGAGGTTTAATAATGACTTGCATGTTATTACACTTGTTGAGCAAAGTAAGGTTTAACAATGTCTTGCATGTTATTACACTAGTTGAACAAAATGAGGTTTAATAATGACTTGCATGTTATTACACTAGTTGAACAAAGTGAGGTTTAATAATGACTTGCATGTTATTACACTAGTTGAACAAAGTGAGGTTTAATAATGACTTGTATGTTGTTACACTAGTTGAACAAAGTGAGGTTTAATAATGACTTGCATGTTGTTACACTAGTTGAACAAAGTAAGGTTTAATAATGACTTGCATGTTATTACACCAGTTGAACAAAGTGAGGTTTAATAATAACTTGCATGTTATTACACTAGTTGAACAAAGTAAGGTTTAATAATGACTTGCATGTTATTACACCAGTTGCGCAAAGTAAGGTTTAATAATGACTTGCATGTTATTACACCAATTGAACAATATTCGTGTTTTTTCGAGAATGTTTTAAGGGTTAGTTTAACCATTCGGAGTAATTTGATTCATAACATGATCAGTTGAAAAATAAATTGTTTAATCAATTAGTAATTAAGATTTTAATCATGTTATAGCTTCGTGTATTTAAAATAATGTATCATGTTTATGTTACATATTTAGAATTAAAGTGATATATCATTATTATATTATATATTTAAATTTAAAGTGATATCTCATGATTATATTTTTCTGTAGAACGTTTTGATTGAAGGATCTAAAGTATTGGCTTCAACACCAGCCCTAAATGGTTATATTTACATTATCACTGGATTCAACTACCCCTTACCATCGGTTGATATATTCACAGAACTTAGGAGCCAACCTAACCTGGAACGGTTAGCAACGTCAATTGTGCGGGCTGGACTAGAAGAAATATTTACAGGTAAGTTTTGTATCGTGAAGTATGAATTATAAATGATATAACTTCACAGTTATACTTTAAGTTGATTATTTCCTAGGAAGAATAAATATTTGACTATTCATAACTACTCTTATTTATATTCCAAGTTGACGATTTAACGATATTATGTTTTTAATTTTAATATGTTTAGTTTACTTAATTGTTTCATCAGTTGTTCATACCAAACGCCCCCTAGTGGAGTTAACTAGTCAAGCCCAGATGGCTATTACATAATATTGGCTCGAACACACTTAAACCAACTAACGAAATAAAATGCCAATTAAAGTGGTTCCACAAGCTCCCGAAACGACACTTTGGTTCGCTGGATCGCCTAAACACTTAATAATCTACACAGAATCGTTTAGAATTTTGTGTAAATTAAAGTGTGTTTATGGTATAACACTTCGACGTTGAAATTCCCTTGTTTTTTTTTATAATGTTTCGTAATTCCAGTTAAAGAAATTTTCTTAAGTAACTTGAACTTATAATTTTATGTATCTTGGTGGGGAACAAAAACAGCCTAGAGAAGAAGAAAAGTTGTAAGTGAGGTAAAGTGACCAGTGTTTGTGTGTATCATTCATACTAAAATGTTGTAAGTTCAGTAAATTCAATAACGTTTATGTATAATATTACAGTAGGAAACGTTTTGGTATTCAATGGCGTTTTTTGTTTGTTTGTTTGTTTTTGAATTTCGCACAAAGCTACACGAGGGCTATCTTTGCTAGCCGTCCCTAATTTAACAGTGTAAGACTAGAAGGAAGGCAGCTAGTCATCACCACCCACCACCAATTCTTGGGCTCCTCTTTTAACAAATAATAGTGAGATTGACCGTCACATAATCACGCCCCCACTGCTGAAAGGGTGAGCATGTTTGGTGTGACAGGGATTAGAACCCGCGACCCTCATATTACGAGTTGAACGCCTTAACCCACCTGGCCATACCGGGCTAAATGGCGTTTGCATGTATCATTTCTACTGGAAAGTATATTTTCTTTGCTGTTTTAACTAACGCTAGAGGAATCTAACAATAATAAATAGCAAATAGACCATGATAAAGAAATTTAACAGAACAGACCTAAAGTAAAGGGAGGTTATTAGTTTTATTATTTAATAACAAACAACTTCATTTATCATAAAGATGAACTTAGGCATTTTTATCCAATAACAAGATGGGTTGTTGAAGAAATAAAATGAATTATATCTTATAACAATTCACTACTGAACGCGACATGGACAGTATAAAACTGTAAAGCATTGAAGAAAGGTTTGTTGGTAAAAATTACGTCTAGATATGAAAGTAATGCTAGTTTCTACGTGATTTTACCCGTGATAATATTTTGGGATGATTATTGTTCTTATTATTGTAGAAGAAAGTCCATACACTATTTTGTTACGATGATTGTTGTTATTATTACAGATAAAGGTCCATACACTATTTTCGTCACGATGATTGTTGTTATTATTACAGATGAAAGTCCATACACTACTTTTGTAATTATTATTGTTATTCTTGCAGGAGAAAGTCCATACACAATTTTTGCTCCAACAGATGAAGCTTTTGCTGCCCTTCCAGCGAATGACCTACAACAACTATTAGCTAATCCGGATGCTTTAAAAGGTGGAATATAGCTTTATACCATAAAAAGATGGCATTAAGTTTAATATAATTAATGTTTATACGTAGATAGCATTATTCAGTGAAAGTAATCTTTAAAAACTAAATATTAAATAGATTTGTTTACTTTGTTTTAATTTTCAGAAGTGATACTTAATCATGTGGTAGAGGGCGTTCACTACCAAAAAGAACTCACGAACGACTTGACTCTCCCAACTCCTCGAGGACAAAACCTTCGCTTTCTTGTGGCCTCAGGTGAGTGTTAATTGTATTGTTACTGTTTGTAGATCTTTTATTTGCTTTGTTTGTTTTTGAATTTTGCCTACACGAGCGCTATCTGCACCAGCCGTTCCTAATTTAGCACTAGAACACCGCCAACTCTTGAACTACTCTTTTATCAACGAATAGTGAATTGACACTTACGTTGTAACGTCCCCACTGTTGAAAGGACGAGCCTGTTTGGTGTGACGGGAATTCGAACTCGCGATACTTAAATGTGAGTTGAGCGCCCTAACCATCTGGTCATGCCAGGCCCAATTTTTTGGTATTTGTTTCTTAAATTAGGGATATTATTTCATTGAAATATTTTTTTAAAATAGCCATATCTTTAGTTTTATGTTGTAATGTGTGTGTATTAGTTGGAAAATTACTTTATTAATTGCAATTGTTTGATTTTTAAGTGCCTGAACGAATGAAACAGTCAGAAACTGATAATAATAAGTGTCTTTGAAAGTTTGCTAGCACTCTGTGGATTGTAATATGGACCTACGTGTGCGATACCAGAGACCATTTTATTTGTTGAATTCGCCGTCCTGTAACGATTTGTCTGATGGCACCTGATAACGAGAGTTCCTAAATTATGCCTCTTCTGTTCTTCTTCTTGTCATTACCTCACGCCTACTTCGTGCACATGGGCATACTCGGGGGTCTTGCCCCCCTGGAAATTGAGACACATATTTTTTTTCTTTATTCATTCAGCATGTTTATATGAATTTTTAAATTCACTTCACATTTTCACAGTACTTTGCCCCTCCCGGAAAAATTTCGGCGGGCGCCCATGTTGGTTCAACATAATATAAAGGCATTCATGTGTAACAATCGTTTTTAATATCACGTCTTCTGCGTGTAATGGTACTTTGTTTGTTTTTCAGACGGGACAGTATCCGTTAATGATGCCAAAGTCATTAAAGCTGACATATCCACAGGGAATGGTGTTATACATCTGATAGATCGTCTTCTCGTAACGTCACCAGATGTAGACGTCTTTGGTAGCCGTTCTTCAGGTACCTCGATGAAGTTATTAGTTCGATTAACAGTTTTCTTTCTTTATCTAAGAAATCGACTGATTAAAACAAACAGTACTTTCGAAACCCCACACACTGTCTTAACTGAGGTGATTTCATTTAAAAAAGAATGTAGCAACTTAGTTATTCTTTACTAAAAGAATATTTTTATATATATTTGGAAATTGAGTGAGTGGTTAAATTAAACATGTAAGAGGCCATTTAGTTTTAAACTTTGATAATCTGTATATGTTTGTTTTTTATGTTGTTAAATTACACTATGTAACAAAATTTTTACTTTTTCTTGTTCCTGGGCAGAAAGTGTTATTTCACAATTGCTTATGCCTAGAGTAAATGGAAAAGACCTATTTTGCTCTTCAAAATTTGCTTTTGTGGCCTGAGAGCGTATAACGAAAACATGATGGAAGACTATATTTGGGGGCTAATACGTGAAAGTGATTTACATTACAGTCGCAAGTCTCGAAAAACTACTCACTTCTAAACATTTTGTGTAACTTTAGTATAAATACATGTAAATCTTGATTCATATGTTGTTTTTTTCAGCCATTATGTAAATGAAAATGTGCAAATTTGCCCGTTTTTACACAGAAAATAGGTTAATTTCTAAATTTCTTTATCCAGGTCACAAAAGCAAAGTTTGAAGGGAATAATGGTCATTTTCTGTACCTTTACAACATAAGCAATTAATAAATAACACATACTATCCAGGAACAAAATTAGTGTTACATAGTGTTATTTGTTGGTGCATTGCCCTAACTGAGATTTTTTATTCAATACTTTAACTTGGAACGACAACTCCAAAACAACAAAAAACAGTAGGGTCTTAGGCGGTGGATTCTACTGTCATAAAATGGAAACTTTCCAATATATTCTAATAGTTGTTTATTTACAAACTTTACTTTTTCCAGATTCTGCCAGTGGTCCACAGGTCAAGTCAGACATTGCTGAACTGGCACGTGGAATGGGAGTGGACACCTTCTTTAGTTGGCTCACAGAAACCGGATTGGACAACGTCATACAAGATGGAGGTAAATTAAAAACCAACCTCCAATGGGTTACTGGATGTTACTTTAAAGAGATTAGATATGCTTGTTCCTGATTAGATAAAATGAACATCTTCAGAAAAATAACTGACATATATCATCAGTAGAACGACTAAGCTTTTTTTTTTAATAACCCTGTACAATAAATCTTCTTTGCTTCATTCTATGTAGAAAAAATGCTTTCTTATAAGCAAATATACGGTTATTATCTCCTCTACTACCGAAGTGGACGGAGGTTATGTTTTCATCCTGTGTGCATGTGTTTGTATGTTAGCAAGATTTCTCGAAAACAGCTGAATGGACTTGGATAACAGTTAGAATACCTTTGGACTATGACCGAACTTTAAGATGGTTTATTTTTTGGATAGTTAGTTCAAAGGTCAAGGTTACAAAATGAGAAACCTGTTAGCATGCGGACCTATTTTTGACATTATTTTTGCTCTGTAACTCAGTAAAAAAATTATCTGATTGTCATAAATCTTGGTAGGCTTGTATAGTTTATTGTTCCTAATCGTCAAGCCAAAAAATGTTCATATCCATGAATATACGAACATGTTTTAGTATTTTTTTGAGATCCGAATGCGATAAACGCTGCGTGGCGTACGCTCTCTACTGAGTGGCCCTCTAATGTTCTGTTTATGTTACTTCTAAATTATTTCACGGAACATCCACAACAAGTCATTCACCTTGCTGTTTTATTTTAAGCAACATTCACTTCTATATTATATTGTTGTTTCATACTGTTTGTCAATTTCTGAGAAGCTCGAGTGACATAAAAAAATCTAAACATTTAAATCCATTTTTAAAAATACACGAGTTTACTGTAGTGATCACGTGAACTAGGAACCCCGGATGTGTTTTGAGAAATATTCGCTCCTTCTATCTTTGTTATCATTACATAGTAAAGGACGTAATATTTGTTTTGAAGCGATTAACGCCTAAAATCCAGTAATATATTTTAAATACAGAATGGCTAAGTAAGACATCCGACAAAATATTTTATCAATATACGTAGAAAAATATTGTGTAGTCACATTTTTGTCGATTAAAGTCAGTTATAAGGTCATCTTCAATCAGCAACTTCTGCCCCCTAGTGGCACAGCGGCATGTCTGCAGACTCACACCGCTAGAAGCCGGATTTCGATACCCATTGTGGGCAGAGCATAGACAGCCCATTGTGTTGCTTTGTGCTTAATTCCAAATAATCAATCAATCAGCGGTTTCTATAGAATTTGTTCTGAACTGATTTCAAGATATTAGGAGGAAGGATTTACTGCAGAGTGTTAACAAACCTGAGTGTAGCCATACTTTTCACAAGGAGGTAACATAAGTTTCCACCTTTTTGTTAGCTAAAGTAAAGTAAGGCTTTTTACCGGTTTTATAATCATAGTCAGGTTTCAAGGTACGTCTGTTACTGTTTTTTGTTTGTTTTAATCAATATGGTTTGATCGAACAAAAATGGTCTGATACCCATGTCTTATAATAAGTATAATTTATTATTAGTATGCTTCGTCGGGTCAGAAAATGCGAAACAATGTACTATTGAATATTGTTGTAACAAAGGGCTTGTTTATATAAGTAATGTCCCGACCATTGTTGTGTTTTCTGTGTCCCAGTCTGCCTGATGAGATTTTCTGTTGAACGAAACACGTCGTTGGAAATGGATGCGACGGTCACAGTATGGCTGAAATACTATTATACAATCTACTTATGAAAAATCCCAAACGGTCAAAATAAAATGTGGTGTTTAAAATATAACAGGCATAATTAATGTATTTTATAATTAATCAAAATTACAATTATTAATTTATTACTGATATACGTTGACTTTCAATTCAAACTGCTCTTTTATCATTTTTTCACAAGTTTACTCATCTTATTCTGATTTTTAATTTAATTAATGCTGAGAGACATGTAGAATAGAACTGTGCGATGCTTTCGCTTAGACATTGCAACAATATTAGAAATTCATTAATTAACACATATTTACGTTTCTTTTTTCATGTACTTTAATGTACGTCCCCTAAACTTCACCTTCATAGAACATAACGATAAGCCTAATTCTTCATTAAGAAAACAACTAATTCAGTTCATTAGCTTGCATATTTTTGTAAAGACCCGATGAACAATTAGCGAGGCCTCATTATACGCGAATTTTATTTAATTTTCAGGAGAATACACAGTGTTTGCACCTACAGACGAAGCTGTAGCCTCGCTTCCAGAGACCATTCAAACGTCAGTTCGGGATAACCCAGATCGTCTTCGTCCAATTGTTAAGTATCACATATCTCGGTCAAGAATTCTACCAAACCAGACCCAGAACGAGGAGACTATTACAACTCTGGCGCAGGACAAAAATATACGGTTCAATTACTATCATAATGGAAGTGTAAGTTTTATAAGGTTCGGTTAATATCATAGTGGAAGTGTAAATTTCTTACGGTTCGGTTAATATCATATAATGGAAGTGTAAATTTTATAAGATTCAGTTAATATCATAGTGGAAGTGGAAGTTTTATAAGATTCGGTTAATATCATAATGGAATCCTAAGTTTATATTATACGGTTCGGTTACTGTCAGAATGGAATCGTAAGTTTTATTTTATGTCATAACATATGACATGCTCCTGACGTTCGGATAATGTATTAAAAGGACACAGCTAAGCCTAATTAGTACTTTTCAAGAAATAGTCGATAGTTGAAACGTTTTATGTTACTTAAACAGTTTTACTTTGTTTAAAGTCATTATTTCGCCTCAGATCGTGAAGAAAGCTAAAAAGTTGAGCAAAATATGAGTGGATCACTCAATCTTTCGAGATTAGTCTTTTAAGAATGTTAAATATAGTTTTTGTTTGTAAAATATATATATTATCATTTAGTCAAAATTAAACAAAGTATTATTTGTTTAAGTTAATAACGGCAGGTGGGGCCACCATCGGCGACATTAGACGATCAGGTAACATAATGGTAATTGTCATCAACCGCGTGCTGTATGGACCACAAGGAAATATCTACACCATTGTTTCCAGTTCCCCTATTCTCAAGGACTTAAGTCGGTTTATCGAGTTGGTTGGTCTTCAAGATATCCTAAAAGGTAATTTTATATGGTGTGTTTGGTATTTTCCTTTGTATTAGTTACACTTTTGTGCGACACCAATACCAAGCACGAGGCGATTTTATTACTTACCAGAATCTTTACCAGCGTACCTTCAATTGAAATTATTTTAGGCATGGTTAGAGTCAATTAATCTATGAGTCGATAGGCATGACTAAATGCATCGATGCGTGCATGACGCTGAATTCTCTTTTCATACAATAATTCACTTCAAAACTGAATTCGTCAGGGGAACTTATAGTGAATAAAACTAACATTAAAAAGTAACACTTAAAGAAATATCAACTATACTCACTTCCAAAATTCTTCAGAGATTTCTTGGGCAAAGACTGTTGATTTGGTTTGTTTTGTTGTTAAGCGCAAAACTATACAATGAGCTGTAGGTGTTATACCACCACGGGTATCAAATCTCGTTTTTTTATTGCTTGAATCCTTCAGATTTGACGCTGAACCACTGGAGTGTACTGCTTTTGGCAATTTGGCTGGTTGGTTGTTATTAAGCAGCTAGCTACATAATGACCTGTGATCTGTCTACCAGGGGTATCGAAACCCAAATGTTAGCTTTATAAGCCTACTGACTTACCACTGAGTTCCTAGTTGAGTCGCTCTTGGATACGTTAGAGATCATTGAGTTACACATAGTTGGCTACATTCGTTGAGTGTGGTCAACGCATTAGCTCACTAGAGCGTATTTCCAGTTGCATATTAGGTTTATCAGTATCTGCTCTTTATCGATGTATAACAGTCATTGTCTCTGTCTGGGTATCCAACGCTCGCCCAGTAGTATCTATGAGGACTTATAACAATGAAAACCAAGTTTTGATACTTCTGGTTGGCATGGCACGGATAGCCTGAAGTGTAGTTTTTCGTTTAACAAAAAAAACAAACCACCTGTCTGGGAATCTGTCTAACGTGCCTATATATTAATTAAAACGTCTTTATCGAAGTAAAAACAAAATACTGGAAGACGTACTAGTAACTGTTTGGTCACAGGTAGAACGAGCTTGCAACAAAACTGATTTTTGTACTCCTAATATATATATAACTCATTATAATCAGATATACCTTTAATCGACCTCTCCAGAGTGGCGTACCACTTCCCTTATATTTACGTGTAGTTTATTTATGGTTTAAATATTCCATTGTTTTTATGTTGTGCTTGTTATTATTTCCTTACATTTCCCTTATTGTTATTTCATACGTATTTTTAGGACCGGAACCTTACACCCTGTTTGCTCCCAGCAAGGAAGCGATAGCGAATTTACCACAGGGAGAATACCAGAAACTGTTGAACGACAAAGATAAACTAAAATGTAAGTGTCATAGTTTAATTATCTAATTAAAATTGCACTAAAATTAAACTTTTAATATTTGCGGTGAGATTTCCAATAACCGGAGAATTTATCAGGATGCAAATGCCATTATTATAGTTAATATTTAAGTCATGTCTTGTTAAAACACCGATAAATTACGGTTTGTTTGTGTGTTGTTGTTTTTTGCGATCAACAAAAACAAAATGGTGGACGTTTAATTTTTTTCCAAAGAAGTTACAAAAAACAAAAACATGTTAACACATGCAAATAATATGACTATAAAAAGGTTATATAACATATTTGTCCACTCTGACTGTAAGAGAATGAATTTTCTTTCTAAAGACGGATGGTATGGGTGTTAAAACTTTAATTAAAATAAAGAACAACGTTTTAATCTTCTATAAAGTTTGCAAACTCTAAAGAAGGTCGTAACATTGTTCTGTAAGTTATTTCTATTAAAATTTTAATACCCATACCAGACGTCTTTATAATACATTTTTTTAGTTCAAGTAGCGTTTCTCGTCATCATGAATTATATAGTTTGTGAATTTGTACTATTTAGAAATATTTTCACAGCAGTAAAATAAGCTAAATGATTTTTATATAAATCTTATTTTCAGTATGCAAATATCGTGTTTTTTTTCGCACTAGCTACCTATCTGGACATTCTCAGTGTCAAAGTTCAAACTTTATGGTTCAGCGATCTTATAATTCTTTATCTAGCTTAATGTTACAAAGTAAAACATCACGAAAGTTTCTCTTGTAAATTGTTTGTTTATGAAAGATTCGAACAAAGTATTGGAAGGAAGTTGACCTATCGACTAAACCTAATCTTATTTATATTTGTAGTTATAGACACAAACAAGTTTATAAAAAAAGTTAGTAGAATGTGGAACTGTCGGCCAGATCTGATTTTATTTTGTAGTTGCATGGATTTAAAAAACAACGTGGAAAAACAAATAATATGCATTTAAGTTCACCTTTGTTTTAGTTATATTTTGAAGTAAACTGTTCCAAAACATTTTTTTGGTTGGATGGACGCAATATGTGACTTTATTTTGGAAATTATAGCTTGTACTTATAAACTTAAATGATACGTCTCAAAAATAACAATTCTATCACATTTATTATTAAGGTATGAACACTTAAAGATTTGCAATATCTTAATGAGCTATGGATAAAATGTTTTTATTTTGGTTTAAAAAGCTGATTCAATTAGATTTTAGAACAACTCTAATTGGTACTTTTCACCAAACAAGTTTATTTAAGTCTCACTGTTTATGAAACATGGAAGTTCTGTTTCCTGGCAAGAAGTTTTTTTTTATGTATTAATATTTACAGCACTTCTTTTCCGTCATCTCGTGAAAGGAACTATTTTCACAAGCGGATTAACACATGGTATGATTTTAAAAACAGACAGCGACGAAGAATTGACAGTAAAATTTAAACCAGGTATGTATACAAAGTTCCGCTGCTTTTACGTTCAGTTGCTAAATTTTCGTAATTGTTATTTGTTGGCTAATTTAATTTTTTAAAGTACCAATCACATCTCAGACGTTCCGAATTATGCGCGATCCCATCTGTTCGAAAATGTATTTCAACTGGTCTTTTATTTTTATTTTTTTTCATTACAGACATGGAAATCACTGTAGCTCTTTCATCTTTTTTATACTTACCTGTATTTGTCAAAGTAGTTTAGCAAAGTCGTAACCATTTGTTGTTATTTTCTGTCAGTGTTATTTTAATCATCTTTATATTTTAAGACTAACGAACATTATTTTCAAAAGATGAAACTTGTTCTTTTTAACCTTCTATTTAAATTAAATATTACGTATTAAACTACTGTTAGACGTAGCATGGTGATTGTCGGTAAATTAAAAACTTATGCGTTTCAGTAACAAGTTTCTATACAGTATTTGGTTGGATATTGACCTTAGTTAGTAAATGGTATAGATTGATTGATTGATACATGCACAAAAAAATCAAAGTGGAACTGTCGTAAGTGGTACCTAAACTTGGAAAGTTACTGCTTCGACTGCAAGAGAATTTATCTTACTGATAGCTGTGCCTTTCGCTAATTCAGGTATTTCACTAACCCTACTGTTACTTTACTGTTTAGCCTTGTAGTAGTTGTGTAATGTATTTAACTTGTTCTAAATATAATTTATATATAAATTAAACCTCAGGTTCACAATTTAAATTCTAAGAAAAGAATCGGTTAAATGTATTAAACGGCACTTGTCCATAAGTAAAGTATAAAAATAGTTGAACAATAAATATTTTTAATTTTTATTACAAATCCCAACTTTTACAGTAAGGAAATAGGGAACACTAAAACTTTCTTTATCATTAAAACTTGAATACTTTAAAATAGCCTTGGTGGTTAAGGTACTCGATTCGTAATCCGACGGGTGAGGGTTCGAATCCCCGTTGCCCCCAACATTTTCGCTCTTTCAACCATGGGGGCGTTATAATGTTGCGGTCAGTCCTACTATTCGTTGGTAAAAGAATAGCTCAAGAGCTGGCGGTGGCTGGTGATGACTAGCTGAGTTCACTCTAGTCTTACCTTATGGACGGGTCGCGAAATTCAGAAACAATGCTTGAGAATAATCGCATCGAAATGTCTTATTTGTGCTGAAAAATAATCTTCCTTATTGTAAAAGCTGTAATAAAAGATTATACTTAATCAGTAAGTAAACTCAAAACGAAACCATTGATAAATAATTACTCCATCATCAGTCGTCACAGTTAAAGCCACATACTGACTTACATGGCTACATCATCTCCAATTTGCATAATCTTATATTACACCGTTAGTACCATCTCGAGCGTTGACACAATTCCTCCAATCGTTCCCAAAAAGCTTACAAAATAAATTTCTAAAGTTAAGTTTACTCGATACTTAGATGTGTAGTTAAGATATGTGGATGACACGTTTTCGGTGTGTTTGAATGGCAATGACACACTGATGCAATTTTGAAGGAAATCTTAATTTGGTTAGTTCCGCTATATTCAGTTTACCTTAGAAAGAGAGTCAATTAAATCTCCTGGATATAGCAGTAAAACGAGGTAATGACTCCCCCTGGTCACAATAAATACGTGCTTTTCCAACGTTTGTGTTTAGAGCAATAAAAATCTGTACTTACTATTCTGATTTAAGGTTGGAGCTAATTTCTTGGAACACATAGCTAGGGACAGAGTCTTGATTCTGAGATGACTAAAATCTGTGTAAGGATCATAATAATAAACTTACAATGTCACTGAGTGCAAATTAAAAAGCCGGACGAGGAGATTACCTCCTAGGCCCGGGGTTATCAGGACCCCTTACAAAAGAAAAAGCAAAAAGGCCCGGGGTTATCAGGAAACCCTTACAAAAAAAAGAAAAGAGGCTTACCAAATTGATTTTTAGAGTGCATTAAGACTTTGCCATGAAAATGGCTCGGAATGTTGCGCTTTATAGTTAACTGATATTAACTTAGGCCCGGAACAACTCTCGGCGGCCCTGGTTAAAAGAAAATGATAATGTTAATAACATGGGGATTTGGTTACCATATTTTCAAGGTATGTCAACAAGAGTAGGTAACAATATATAGATTGCAGTGTAACTTTCTATCTGCTTTATCTCACGGATTTAAAATCGAATAAGTTAATAAACGTGGCAGTTACGAAATTCCTTGTATCTGTTTGTGGTCGGACTTAACATTGGCCAAACGTGTAGAAACCTGAAATTTAGAATTAAAGAACATAATAACGCAGCGTACAAAATATAAGTTAATCGGCTTTAGGAAAGCACGTGACAAGCATCACACGTTACAGACTGGAGAAATATCCTAATTTAATGAATCACGTTGAATATAAGTAGGAACTAAATAGTATATTAATCGGTAAACTTTGAGAAATAAAATTATTCTTTTGAATAAAGATGGCAGTCCAGCGGTGGAAGAAATGAAATATTGAAAGATGATTTTTGTAAGCTATTTGTGAAGAGTTGTGTTTGAAATCGAGATGGTTCTGAGGATGTACTGTAAGATTACGTAAATTGAAGATCATATTGACATATAAGTCAATTATCTAACTGGTACTTCTGATGACATAATAAGCCACCAAAACATGTCTAGACTTTAAAAATCTGTATCCTGTTTTTTTTAAAATATATTCACCTTTAACTTGTTTTTTAAATCGAGATGTCGCTGCGTATGTATTGTAAGATTATATATCCATTTTTTTAATATTTTAAAACCTAGGTAACTGCAGAATTGACTATTTTGTATCTAACAACAGCTGGTATAAGTATTAACACTTTTACTGATAAGAAGAGAACAACAGTAAAAATGTTAGTATCCATACCAGCTGTTCTGAGATACATTTTTATTTCAAGTGGGTTTTCGGCATCAAGAATCGACTATTTTGTCGATTTAGACTTTCTTACTTTTTACAGCATTATCTATCTTAATTTAAAGATACCTCTAAGTTGTTTTCAATATGCATTCAACACTTTGTCATTGTTGTTAAGCGTGAAGCTACGCAATAAACTTAACTGTGATGTGCTAACCGAAGGCATCAAAACCCGATTTTTAACACTTTGACCATGTACGTGTTTAACTTTTGCACAAAAATTAATGAACCCACAAAAATCGTTAAAACTTTAATCTTTAATAATAATAAATAAGTGAAACAGGGAAAAAATGTTGTCTTTAACTATTCGTATTATTCGGACACAAACATCGAACCCAAAACTACTCGAACGTGATCTCACATTAAGTTATATTTGCTAATTCATTAATTTATAAAATAACATTTTTTTTCTTTACTGGTGTTAACCATAAAACAAATTTTCGTTGACATGTCTACTTTTAATAGATGTCTTTAAATAAATGTATGCTTTATAACTAATAAGAATGGTAAATTTTAGGCCCCGTGGACTGAGTAAATTAATTTGTATATTTACTACGGACTAAGTTTTTTTCTCTTAATTTTTTAAATATTAAGACGAAATTTTGTGGGAAGATCGTAACGATACTTCCATCCGTGTCGCGTTACCTATGATCCGAGTGGTTTTAGTATTCATTGTTGTTTCAAAATTTTCTAGTCCGTGACAAGTTTAAGGCTGCACTTTAGTTTTTTTTTAAATAAGTCTTATAGATCTCTCAAGTTTGTGCTGTAGCTAGTTAATTTCAGCCACTCATGACCGTATTTCTAAACTAAACAAAGTCATATATATATATGTTTTGTGGCTGAGGCCATTATCACCCAAAAAAGTTCGTTGGTCTACATGCCAAGTTCACCAAAACCATCAATTGACATAATGCAGTTTGAGCCACGTTGTTCAGAGCCCTGTTTACAATCTCATAATAATAATGTCGCTTCAGGTTATTAATATTTTGTGGGATAGTTAGATATTATTGTGGCCCGGTAGGGCCAGGTGGTTAAGGCACTCCAATCATAAACTGAGGGTTGCGGGTTCTTATTTCCGTCACACCAAACATGCTCGCCCTTTAAATCGTGGAGGCGTTATAATGTGACGGTCACTCCCACTATTCGTTTGTAAAAGAGTAGCCCAAGAGTTGGCGGTGGGTGGTGATGACTAGCTGCCTATCCTGTAATATTACACAGATAAATTGGGACGGCTAGCGCAGATAAACCTCGTGTAGCTTTGCGCGAAATTCAAAAACAAACAAACATTGCACACACTTCAACACAGCTAATCTGTCTGGCGTTTTATTTGCTAATCACTTTTTGTAACGCATGTTGGATGGGCCATGTAACAATTTTAAGAGGTGACTAGATACATTTTTATTACATTGTATGATTATTGTTTGTATTTTACTTTATTAGTATTTGTTTGAACTGTTCATATACTTGTCATTTTCGTAACAATCCTAGTTTTAATTATTGTTGTGTGTCTGAACTAAACAATATATGAAATATTTCAGAGTGAAATAGTTACATGTTAAGTGCACTTCGTTCTTATACTAATATCGATACAAAAACTGCATTTGAATTTTAGGAGCTTGTATAGTTTAATTTTTCATGTTTTTTTTTTCCCAGAATGCATCGCTATAGATGGAATAGACATCGTGTATTCTGACGTCACCGCGACAAATGGTGTAGTTCACGTCATTGACCATTTCTTATAACTTTCCCAAATATTGTGGAAAGAACTTTGGTTCTAAGTTTGCTAAATATCGACTTCCTTCTTTTTTTTTTTTGCATTTATAGATCAATGCGTTATTCAAGCCTTTTCTGCTTAGTTTGTGAATTAATTTAGTGTGATATATTTTTATGATAAACCAAAATAAAACCTTTACCTACAAATCTATGTGTTTTGTATCTACGTTAATCAAAAACAGAAGTTAGTACGTTTGTTACTAAGCACAAAGTTACACAATGGGCTATTTATGGTCTGCCCAACACAGGTATCGAAACTCGGTTTTTAATGTTCTTAGCCTACGTTGTTCCTCCTGAAGGGGTAGAGGTTTGTTCAATTTCCAAAATACAGTTCATAAAAACGGTCGTTATATTCAATTAAACTTTAAACAGGAGAACATTGTGATGGACTAAGTTTTGGGAAAGTTTTTATTTAACATCAAGTTACTGATATAAGGAGAAATATTAGAAAAACGGTTTTTTTTCAAGAAACTTTTTAAAAACTACTAGGTGTTACGAAAACCTGGAAGTCCTAAAAAGTAAAGAAAATTTTAAAAAGTTAAAAATCAGGGAAAAGTCTACCCCTTCCCTATTTATTTATTGATCTACTCATAAGCTGATGGTCGCGGGTTCGAATCTTTGTCACTCCAAACATGCTCGCCCTTTCAGCTATGGGGGCGTTATAAAGTTACAGTCAATTTCACTATTCGTTGGTAAAATAGTAGCAGAAGAGTTGGCGGTGGGTGGTGATGACTAGCTGCCTTCGCTGTAGTCTTACGCTGCTAATTTAGGAACGGCTAGCGCAGAGAGCCCTCGTGTAGCTTTGGGCGAAATTCGAAAAACAAACATTTATTTTCGAACCTGTAAACGCACTAACACCATGTTGTTAAGTTATATCAGTTATCCCTTTATCTTAACATTCTCTTGGTCAACTGTGCTTGATGACACTTATCAAAATCAATTGTATGCAACATTATCTAAGTCATATGTATGCAACATTTTTTGTCTACCATCAGCTTGCAATGTTCGTCTTTAAGGACCTTGTCTACCATCAACTTGAAATGTTCGTCTTTAAAAAGCTTCAACAGCACAATAACTCCAAGAACGTCCTGAAGTGTGTTTCTTTTAAACCATTTATAACTATATCACTTGTTAAAGTGGTGTTAATTAAATAAAATGATGAGAAACAGTTGATATATGTGAACACGAGTGTACAACTATGGTTCGAAAGTTAGAAGAGAAATGTGGACATCCCCTGTTATTTAATAATTGTGTGAAATAAAAGGTATCCTAGCACGAGATCAAATAGATGGTAATTCCTTCACATTAAAATTGATCATACGGTCATCAAACTTTAACCGGGGTTATCAACTTTGACATTTTAGAGTTATATAACCTTTTAAAATATAAACACTCGGATGACGACAAAGTAAATATTTATATTAATTCACAATGGAATAGTGCAACTTGTTATCTCGCATCTGCTCTTCTAACAGATGTCGATCGTTTTGATAATTATATGAAATTAATATACCGTTCTCGGGTAATTTTGTTATATTGTATCTGGCTGTTGCTTATGGCGTTTCGGATTTTTAAAGGAAAATGTGAAACAACTACATCTTTTTGTTGTTTAATTTATTTAATCAAAATAAGCTTCTTTAGACTCAATACATTTGTACCAACGAGTTGTAAGTTTATAAATTCTATCTTTAAAGAAATGAACGTCTTTTGATGCAATGAAGTATTCGAAGGCACTTTCAACTGATCTTTGGTTTGCAAACTTTTTTCTTTAAAATACGTCTAAATCTTTAAAAAAGTGATAATCTATAGAGAAAAGATCTGATGAATGTGATGGATGAGTTAAAATTTGATATTGAAGTTTGTTTAGTTTTTGGACAGTAAAGCGTGAGACATGAATTCGAGCATTGTCACGAAGCAATATGGGTCTACTGTGATTTACTATTGCTCGATGTTTTCGTGACAACTTTTAATGTATAATTTCAAGTTCACAACAATATTTCTCTGCTTTGATTGTTTCTTCCCGATGTAAGAATGAATAATGGATCACTGACGAACATCAAACACTGACCATAAGCTTCTTGGGGTGAAGAGCTGGTTTTGGTGCTTTTTCATAGTGAAGTTACTGTCCAGATTGTCGTAAAGAATCCATTCTTCATTACAGGTTACAGTTCTTTGGAGAATCGGGTCGTATTTGTTGCGAGTAAAGAGTGAGGAACAAATTTCAACTTGATTTGTTTGATGTTTTTTTTTCAGTCAATTCGTGAGGTGTCCATTTATCGAACTTTTTCATCTTACCAATTACTTTAACCTAATACTTGTCATTACGTTGAAAACATCAAGTACAGTATCCATATCTTCTGCTCTGATTCACTAAATTTACTGATATGATAGACATGAGAAATGATCGCTATTGCTAATTCTGAAACTTCAAAACCTTTCACAACAAACTTACATAGAGGATTATAAAAGCAACGGTCTGTCTTTTCGTGTAAATGAAAATAATTAGATAATAAAGTATGATATTTTATTTAAAATTGTGGTTCAAGTAGAGATACTTTGGATTTAAAAGTTTTTAGCTTACAAACAAAATATAAAAAAGATTCTAGAGGTGGCAGTATTGTTGGTTCTCCTGTGTTAATAGTAAAGTATTGACACCCATTTTCATGATAAAAATGTTTTAGGAGAAACATTTCATGTCCTAACAACTTGTAATTTTCTTTCTTAACTGGCTGTATATTGTGAATGTTAAATACTTACAGACACGTATCTTGCAAATTATCTTTAATTTTCGTAACGGCAAAGTTATGCATTTGGATCATCCATGAAATATAGATGAGAGCTCACAGAATCTTGCTATAGAGATGGATACAAACCATCGAAGCAGTGTACTGTTGTGAGAAGTAAAATTAATACAATTTTATAATGTATATACTAGGCAAAAGAAGTAATTATTTCCCCACAAAAATTATTAGTTAGGCCTCACTTGAAATACTATTAACAGTTTTGATTTTATCATCTAAGAAAGGATACTGACATCAGCTTATTGCAAAGGATTCGGAAAAAGACTACTAGGATGATATAAGAGATATAATGGTTATCTTACAGAGATAGGCTAAGATCTTTTTAACTTTTTTTCTCTTGAAAGAAGAAATTTATGAAATTATCTTACTGGAGTTTGTAAAATTATTCAAGGATTAACCGGATAAAGTGAGTGTATACAAGTACAGCCACAGAGGATCAAAACTGTAACTGAATCTTAAATCGGTGAAGAGATATCGGAGTTTTTATTAAAACTTTGTATTTGGGAAAACTCAGCGCCATTATCTGATCCACTATAAAGTACACCATAAGTTGATTACATAACAACAAATGTCGACCATTGCATTCAAATAAAAGAAAGATAAAGAAAAGTTGGAAAATAGTTCATAAGAATATAGAATGATTTATTTTTGCTAGATTCTGAATAAAATGTATGTTTTGTTTGTTTGTTTTGTTGTTAATTGCAAAGCCTCACAGTGGGATATCTATGATATCGAAACCCAATTGATTTCATGATGAGGAGAAACCCACTTGAAATAAAAATGTATTCTCAAGACGACTGGTATCGGTATTAAAACTTTAATTAAACTAAAGTACAGAATACCCACCACTATACTGATACAGATATGTTCACGATACAACTGCGGGATTCACAACTACAAAACACACACTTTATTTTTTTCAACAACGTTAACTCTATACATCCCAACATTAAGTTCACCTGTGAACGCGAGAGAACCAACTAAACAGCATTTCTCAACCACAATATCACAAGAATCGATACACAGTTCAGAACAGAAATCCATAGCAAAATCACCCATACTGGACTGTACATTCCTTTGGACTCAGCACATGAAATAAAACAAAAACTCAACATTATAAGAAACCAAATAAACACAACCATAAAACTATGTTCACCTGTAAAATCACATATCAACAAATCTCCTCCTAAAACCATTGAAAAAATTATACACACACACACCTAGATCAACAACAAACAATAATAAATATAAAATAAATTCCAATAAACAACAAACTATAAAACCTTACTCTGCTGCATACACTATATTCCTGATATTAGCAAGAAAATAACCAATATTTGGTTTGTTTGTTTGTTTTGGAATTTCGCACAAAGCTACTCGAGGACTATCTGTGCTAGCCGTCCCTAATTTAGCAGTGTAAGACTAGAGGGAAGGCAGCTAGTCATCACCACCCACCGCCAACTCTTGGGCTACTCTTTTACCAACGAATAGTGGGATTGACCGTTACATTATAACGCCCCCACGGCTGGGAGGACGAGCATGTTTGGCGCGACTCGGGCGCGAACCCGCGACCCTCAGATTACGAAGCGCACGCCTTAACGCGCTAGGCCATGCCAGGCCCCAATATTTGGAAAAACGTATAACAATACACAACATTCCAGTAAACACCAGATTTATTCAAAAACCAGATACAAAACTAAAATCTATACTATGTAAAAACTACACTGATAAACACAACACCAGCATAATCTATAAAATATAATGCAACAACTGTCACGACTTCTACATTGGAGAAACAAAGAGAAAAATGGAAACCAGTTTCAAAGAACGTAACAAAAAAACACCTTCACACGTTTTTGAACACTGCAAATCAAATAAACACAACATAACCATAGAAAACACCCAGATACTAAGTAGGGAAACAAATATAAACAAACGCAAAATCAAAGAAGCCCAACTCATACAAGAACGAAAACCAAAATAAAGGAATGCTTTGAACATATACAAATTAATAACCTAACATCCAATTGCAACGCCCCCTACAATCCCGTACCGGTTTACACTCTCGTCCCTAAGTCAACTTTCAGTTGCAAAATTTCTGTTAACCTGAGATGATCTAAGAAGATCTAAACGTTGTTGTGTACTTTACTTTAATTAAAGTTTTAATACTCATAACAGCCGTCTTCATAATAATACCCAAATGATTTTACTGCATGTGACCGCTGTGTATGTGTGGATCTTTAACATTTAATTCTTCGTTAATAGGGCTGATGGGTTCTTAGTATCTTGCCAATCAGAGGCTAATTAATGACAAACTCTAGTGGAACTTTTAAGGTTTGGACTCGTAGTGTTTCAGTATAACTGTATGTCAGTGTAAATACGTTTCTTTTTTATTTATTTTTCTTGTAAAGAATTTGGGAGCTAAATCCAAACATACAAAATATGTTCATAGGTTTTTGATTTTCTGAACTTAGAATACAATCAGTATTATTTAGCTAATTTTTATGTAAAAATGTATTGTACATTTGTGTCAAGTTATCATTAATATTATATACATTGAAATATCATTTTGAATCAGCATTTCAAAATGTGAACGTTAGTTTCTTTTAAAGTTAGCCTTTCAGTTTATAGATGGCAGCACAAATTACCTCGATGAAACTACCTGGAATACTATTAACATCCATAAACTTTCGAACGGTTGACGCTATCGATTATGATATTCTGATTTTTATTTTTGAACTAATAGAAAATTAACTTAAAGATCAGTTAGCAAACAACGATTTATAAGCATAAGGTTTGTTTGTTCTTTTTTATTTCGCGCAAAGCCACTCGAGGGCTAATTGCGCTAGCCGTCCCTATTTTAGCAATGTAAGACTAGAGGGAAGGCAGCTAGTCATCATCACCCATCGCCAACTCTTGGGCTACTCTTTCACCAACGAAAAGTGGGATAGACCGTCACGTTATAACTCCATCACGGCTGAAAGAGCGAGCATGTTTGGTGTAAAGGAGATTCGAACCCGCGACCATCGAGTAGAGTACCTTAACTACCTGGCCATGCTGGGCCATATAATAAATTATTCGTCTTGTATTCACCAAGGTTATCGAATCCGATACTGAGCATCGTAAGTCCAGAAATTTATTGCTGATTGGGGAATATCAAACTTAAAGGTCCAACATGGACAGGTTGTTAGGGCGTTCGACTCGATATCTGAGGGTCGCGGGTTCGTATCCCCGTCCCACCAAAACTGCTCGCCCTTTCAGCCCTGGGGGCGTTATAAAGTGACGATCAATCCCACTATCCGTTGGTAAAGGAGTAGCCCAAGAGTTGACGGTGGGTGGTGATGACTAGCTGCCTACCCTCTAGTCTTACACTGCTAAATTAGGGACGGCTAGCGCAGATAGCCCTCCTGTTGCTTTGCGCAAAATTAAAAAACAAACAAACATATCAAACTTAAAACAACACTACGTAACAAAATTTTTACTTTTTCTTGTTCCTGGGCAGAAAGTGTTATTTCCCAATTGCTTATGCCTAAAGTAAATAGAAAAGACCTATTTGTCTCTTCAAACTTTGCTTTTGTGACCTGGGAGCGTATAACAAAAGCATGATGGGAGACTATATTTTGGGGCTGATACGTGAAAGTTATTTGCATTACAGTCACAAATCTCGAGAAACTACTCACTTCTAAACATTTTTGTATAACTTTAGTATAAATACATGTAAATCTTGAGTCATGTGTTGTTTTATTCAGACCTTAGGTAAATAAAAATGTGCAAATTTGCCTGTTTTTACATAGAAAATAGGTTAATTTCTAAATTTCATTATCCAGGTTTCAAAAGCAAAGTTTGAAGGAATTAATGGCCATTTTCTGTACTTTTACAACATAAGCAATTAAGAAATAACACATACTATCCAGGAACAAAATTTGTGTTATATAGTGTTATTTATCGGTTGAATTTTGACAAGTGAGTGAAAAAGCGTTTGAACGAGTCTTACAATGAGCACGCAAATTAACGGAAACTGACATGATGACCTTTGACATTTGACAAACTGTTACGCCAATAGTTAACTCATTTTATTAAAATATAATGTTTCAGTATTTTCATAAAATAATACTTGATGAATTTTAACAATAAACTAACTATCCATAATTTACCTGTCTATTTAAAATATTATATCATAAAACACATTTAAGTACATTCTTCCCAGACAGAAGTATTAATAGATATCAACCCATGTGTGAATTACGTAACTGTACAGAACGAACTGGAATGAGTAATAAAAGTATATGTAAAGATAACTAAGGGAGAAACTCGTTTTCTACATGTACCTGTTCTAACTCACCAGAAAGCGTAAGGTTTCCAGTTGGTATTTATTAAAAGAAATTATATAATAACAATAATAATTAATCATAAATATATAATACATGAATCTGATATTATTCATTATTAATACGTTTACTTTTACGTTATTTTCAGTTTTGGGCCCGGCATGGCGAGGTGGGTCAAGGCGTTCGACTCGTAATCTGAGGGTCTCGGGTTCGAATCCCCTTCACACCAAACATGCACGCCCTTTCAGCCGTGGGGGCGTTATAAAGTGACGATCAGTCCCACTATTCGTTGGTAAAAGAGTAGCCCAAGAGTTGACGGTGGGTGGTGATGACTAGCTGCCTACCCTCTAGTCTTACACTGCTAAATTAGGGACGGCTAGCGCAGATAACCCTTGTGTAGTTTTGCGCGAAATTCAAACAAACAATTTTCAGTTTTTGTTTGACATTCTAGAACGTATTAATAATGATTAATGTCGGTTTCATGTATTATTTTATTAGCTCAAAATTAGGGATAACTTTATGCAAGTATCCCTTTGGATCATGCTTGTCTATAAGAAATATGACAGCCAGCCATGGCCAGATGGTTAGGCCACTCGACTCGTAAACTGAGGGTCGCGGGTTCAAATCCCCGTTACGCCAAAACATGTTTGCTTTTTCACCCATGTGGGCGTTATAACAACACAGTCAATCCCACTATTCGTTGGTAAAAGAGTAGTCTAAGAGTCGGTAATGGGCGGTGATTACCAGCTGTGTTCCCTCTAGTCTTACCTGATAGGTTAGGGACGGCTAACACAGATAGCCCTCGTGTAGCCTTGACGAAATTCAAAACAAACCAAAAAATAATATTACGGTCAGTCCCACTATTCGTTGGTAAAAGAGTAGCCCAAGAGTTGGCGGTGGGTGGTGATAACTAGCTGTCTTCCCTCTAGTCTTACTTGATAGATTAGGGACGGCTAGCGCAGATTGCTCTCGTGTAACTTTGCGCGAAATTTAAAACACACAAACGAAAGTGAGGTTTGACACTGTCACTTTTATAGTGCATTCGTGGGCCCAGAGTGTAGGGCGCGTATTTTTGCCAAAAAAAAAAATGCAAATCACGGATCCCTGGATTCACTGAGCAGACACACTAACCATACCCGAAAGTTAATACAACATATTAATAAGTATGCTTATTAAAGAGTTGGAAGGAATGAGAGGAAATATGAGAACTGTAGTGAAGAAGTAACGGCTAAAATGAAACATAAGAAAAAACTTGGGAAAATAAAATAGAAATGAGATAACTTGTAATTAGTAGAACAACATAAGAATCTAAAAGATGAAAAACTGAGAGAAGTAGAAAGCATGCAAAAACAGCATAAAATGAGGTAGAGTAGAAATAACATAAGGTTCGAACTCTAACCATTACTTTAGGGATCATAATAAATCCAACATCCTATTAGAAAAACTGATTAGTTTTGGACCCTTATCCTTGGATATTTTAATGATAAAACTGATTAGTTTTGTACCCCTTATCCTTGGATATTTTAATGATAAAAACTGATTAGTTTTGGACCCCTTATTCTTGAATATTCTAACCATAAAAACTTATTAGTTTTGGACCCCTTATCCTTGGATATTCTAATCATAAAAACGGATTAGTTTTGGACCCCTTACCCTTGGATATTCTAACTATAAAATTTGGTTAGTTTGTACCACTTATCCTTGAAGATTCTATGTTGTGTTTTTTATTATTTTTTAGTCTAAGTCAGCATTATATTCTAGAATTTCTTGTCAGTTGATAAGGTATCTAATCCTTTAACAGAACCCATCGTTCTAGGTAACTGTACTTCTGTAAAATCGGTATTATTTTCTGTAATCCTGTTTATTACAGAGAAAAGTGTTTTTCTCTTTTATTTCCCCTCGGTGAGCACAGCAGATAGCCCAATTTGGCTATAAGAAAACACACACCCTCTTATTATTTCAATTATGAGGGCCTGTGACTGACTGAAAAATATATTAAAAAGTTGATGCTAAAGTGCTTTGTCAGTAAATGTTTACATTTAAATGCAAAATTGCTGTCTGTAAGACGTCATGTTGTCTGGTCCTACACCGTCTGTAAGACGTTATATTGTTTGATCCACGTAACTTGTCTGATTCTACACTGTTAGGTAAGACATTCACTGTCTGTAAGACGTTCTATTCTCTGATTCTGCACTGTAGGTAAGATATTACACTGTCTGTAAGACGCTATATCGTCTGATTCTACACTGTAGTATTTTGAAAAGATCTCACATGCCCGGTGCTCCATGATCTTACCTTTCACACACATATAATCATGGCATAAGATAACAGTCGGTCGTTAATCTAAAAACAAACATGTTGAAATGTTATCAATCACATCATAGACGAAATAACTCAATGCCGAACATTCGGATTTCTTTAATAATTCAATTTACACTTGTACTGTTTACATAAGGACGCCACATCAAAATTATAAGACAACTAATCTTCTAAGATTCAAAGAAATAATTACATTTAACTACAAACTCTCGGCTATACCTTGTTATATCAAAGTTTCACAGCATATTGTGTACTGTTTACACATAAGTGGCCTGTATATTTTATATTATGTACATATTAGTGGTTTGTGTATTGTAAAGTTTATACACTTCAGTGGCGTGTGTAAAGTTTGAACACATTAATGCCCTGTATATTTTATATTTTGCACACATTAATTGTCTGTGTATTTTATATTTTGTATAAATTTGTGACCTGTGTAAAGTTTCAATACATCAGTGACCTATATATTTATAATTTGGTTCGACTAGCAACCTGCAGGTCGCGGATTCGAGTACGCTCGCTCTTTTAGCTGTGTAAGCGTTATTATGGGACGGTCAGTCCTATTGGTGAAAGTTTCTTTGTTTGAATTTCGCGCAAAGCTACACGATGGTCATTTGCATTAACCATCCCTAATTTAGCAATGTAAGACCAAAGGGAAGACAGCTGGTCTTCACCAGCCACCGCCACCTCTTGGGGTATTCTTTTACCAACGAATAGTGGAATTGACCGTATATTGTAACGCCCTCATAGCTGAAAAAGCATGTGTGGTGTGACGGGGATTCATACTTGCGACCCTTAGATCGCAAGTCGAACGCCTTAACCGCCTGTTCATGTCGGGCCACCTATAGGTGAAAGAGCAACCCAAGACTGGCGATGGGTGGTGTTGGCTAGCAAGCCACCTTCTATATATACGACCAATGCTTAATAAGGGACTTTCAGTGGCTTTGCAAAAGAAAGAATCAGATTAATGGTCGCTTTTATTTACTGGAAAGTAACTGAGTTTGGAAACGCAAAGAAATACGTGATCTTTAAGATTTAACTGGCAGATTTACTGGCGTGAAAGATAAATGTTTGATGTACTGTTTGTAGTTATTGTATTAATAATTTGGTAATTGTTTTGTTTTCTTTTCGACATTTATCCTCAAATGAACTAGGATTACGTTGAAGGCATCATACACTAAGCATGAATCAGCTTTCTTAGGATATTGGACACGTAACAACCAATTAACTTAATATATTCCTGATTCTAAGAAATTTATACAGCCACGTGCTTTGAGTCACGTGTCTTTGTGAAATATCCATCAATTACCAGTACTTTGAAAAACACTTCATTACAAGTTTTGTTTCTAATTAAATGGGCATTAATTTTCTTTTAACATTGCCTCCCAATACTTACATAATGCTGACATATCCAAAAATAATAATATTCTAAGGAATGAAGTAAATACAGCATGTAACAATGTTAACCACACCATACGTACTACATCCGGTGCTGACGATGCCTTTCGTACAGTGCCAAGGCTCATAACCTCAACTAGAATATGACATATATAGTAGTGGTTGATACTTACTTCAGATGGCTCTGTTGTTACATCAGCTGTATGCTAGTGATACCGATCATAATATATTGTTCCTAGCTCTTTAACACTTAAATACACGTTGTATTCTACTATTACAGCATTGTTATATTTATATTTAAACGTAATGTTCATTTAATAATACTCATGTAATCATTATTCACATTTTGTTTTTCATTTATCATTTGCCACATAGACTATCGTTGCTTATGGTTCTACTTTAAATGGGCTTCAACCATATTTTATTGCACGTTATATAAATCATGTTCCAGGTACCATGCTACCATTTCAACTAATTCCTTCATAACCCCAATCTCTTGGCCCTCATTAGGCATTGTTGTTTGATAGTACAATTTCCATGATACAGGGTTAACAACAACCTCAAGCTTATACTATACATTTTGATCCATTTTATTAAACCCTTCACAATTTGTCGACTTCCAAAAACCACTTCTGGGTAGACGAAAGATATAAAAACCCATTCGATCTTCATCGAGGAGACTTGACAACCATGTAATGATACGGAATTCCTGTAATTTCAGTTTCTTCGACCATCTTTCTCTTGAAAATAGTTGATGTGGCCGTAAGCTTGTGAACTTTCGTCGATTTTATATTCTTGTGTATCGTACTATTAACAGAACCTACAGATATGCCTAGCTTTACCTCACTGGCTATTTTTGGATCGAAAGGTTCTCTCTCTCTCATAACAACATTTCGGAGCCAGTTGTTGCCTTAAATGCTCTGCTGTGTGATTTTTGTATTCATCCTTGAGAGTGTTACAATGTGAAAGTCAATCTTACTTATCATTGGTAAGGAGCAGCCCAAGACTTTTTGGTGAATGATATTGGCTAGTTGTTTTCCCTGGAACCTATCACTTCATAATCAGGGATATCTAGTACAGAGGTAGTTGACTTCCCTGATTGCAGGTTACTTCCCTGTAATCTATCACTTCATAATCAGGGTATCTAGTATAGTCAACATCCAAGTAGCTTTGCATGAAATTCAAAAACAAACTGTTCACTGCAGTCAGTGTTGCACATCATTTTACTAACCTAGCACAGTTACGTTTTATTTTGCCCCTTTTGGATGATTATTAGTCGTGGTTACATAATGAAAGTATTTTTATTATCACACGTTAGACGTTGCTAAATTTTTACGTACGTTTATGCTTTTCCGTTAGGTTTATTACGTAAGATGTATTATCGTAAGTAAAGTGGGTTTCTCCTGGTTTCTGCTACGGGAATTACTGACAGATTTGTTTGTTCCTGTGCTTTATGTAAATTTGTCAATATAAGAACTGTTCATGCTTCACTGTAGACAAGGTTTACTTTAAAATAAATGGTTGGGTCTTTAATTTCTCCACACATAGTGAAATAGGTGTAAATATAACAGTTACAACTATGAAACTAAGTAACAACGATCTCTGTACGGCACCAGCTTAAGAGTGTTCAACACAGTGCCTCTTACGTTATCACACGTGTTAAAGATACTTCCCTATAGTTTATACAAGACTAGATTAGACAGCAACTAATCTATTCCAATATCGTGTCTGTTTGTATGTGAAATGAGCTGTCGAGCTCAATATATAGCTAATTACACAAATTATAGTAAAGCATATTAAATAATTACACATGATATGGAAAAGTGGGTTAAATAATTACACACAATATGGAGAAGTGGGTTAAATAATTACACACGATATGGAGAAGTTGGTTAAATAATTACAGATGATATGGAGAAGTTGGTTAAATAATTACACACGATATTGAGAAGTGGGTTAAATAATTACACACAATATGGAGAAGTGGGTTAAATAATTACACACGATATGGAGAAGTGGGTTAAATAATTACACACAATACGGAAAAGATGGTTAAATAATTACAGATGATATGGAGAAGTTGGTTAAATAATTACACACGATATTGAGAAGTTGGTTAAATAATTACACACAATATGGAGAAGTGGGTTAAATAATTACACACGATATGGAGAAGTTGGTTAAATAATTACACACGATATGGAGAAATGGGTTACATAATTACACACAATATGGAGAAGTGGGTTAAATAATTACACACGATATGGAGAAGTGGGTTAAATAAGTACACACAATATGGAGAAGATGGCTAAATAATTACAGATGATATGGAGAAGTTGGTTAAATAATTACACACGATATTGAGAAGTGGGTTAAATAATTACACACAATATGGAGAAGTGGGTTAAATAATTACACACGATATAGAGAAGTGGGTTAAATAATTACACACAATATGGAAAAGATGGTTAAATAATTACAGATGATATGGAGAAGTTGGTTAAATAATTACACACGATATTGAGAAGTTGGTTAAATAATTACACACGATATGGAGAAATGAGTTACATAATTACACACAATATGGAGAAGTGGGTTAAATAATTACACACGATATGGAGAAGTGGGTTAAATAATTACACACAATATGGAGAAGTGGGTTAAATAAGTACACACAATATGGAGAAGATGGCTAAATAATTACAGATGATATGGAGAAGTTGGTTAAATAATTAAACACGATATTGAGAAGTGGGTTAAATAATTACACACAATATGGAGAAGTGGGTTAAATAATTATACACGATATGGAGAAGTGGGTTAAATAATTACACACAATATGGAGAAGTGGGTTAAATAATTACAGATGATATGGAGAAGTTGGTTAAATAACTACACACGATATTGAGAAGTGGGTTAAATAATTACACACAATATGGAGAAGTGGGTTAAATAATTACACACGATATGGAGAAGTGGGTTAAATAATTACACACGATATGGAGAAGTGGGTTAAATAATTACACACGATATTGAGAAGTGGGTTAAATAATTACACACAATATGGAGAAGTGGGTTAAATAATTATACACGATATGGAGAAGTGGGTTAAATAATTACACACAATATGGAGAAGTGGGTTAAATAATTACAGATGATATGGAGAAGTTGGTTAAATAACTACACACGATATTGAGAAGTGGGTTAAATAATTATACACGATATGGAGAAGTGGGTTAAATAATTACACACAATATGGAGAAGTTGGTTAAATAATTACACACGATATTGAGAAGTTGGTTAAATAATTACACACGATATGGAGAAATGAGTTACATAATTACACACAATATGGAGAAGTGGGTTAAATAATTACACACGATATGGAGAAGTGGGTTAAATAATTACACACAATATGGAGAAGTGGGTTACATAATTACACACAATATGGAGAAGTGGGTTAAATAATTACACACAATATGGAGAAGTGGGTTAAATAATTACAGATGATATGGAGAAGTTGGTTAAATAATTACACACGATATGGAGAAGTGGGTTAAATAATTACACACAATATGGAGAAGTGGGTTAAATAATTACACACGATATGGAGAAGTGGGTTATATAATTACAGATGATATGGAAAAGATGGTTAAATAATTACACACGATATGGAGAAGTGGGTATGATTTTATTTATTATTTTGTACTATTCAATCCCTTATTTTATATAGAAAAACATACTTAATTCTTGTCTTCATCTGTGTGGCTATGAAGTTACCTCATTACGTAAACAAGAACAACGAATTTCATACTTACCAAACATAAATGTGTTTTATTAAAACTGGCGTTCAGTTACTCACAATTCTAGTGTTTAACTCTTTTAACTTTTGGTATGGCTATCAAATGCCTACGCAAAAACATGTACTAAGCCTCAAACAAAGGATTAGTTTAATGAAGGGCCATCGCAAAAATAAAATGTTAATAAATCATCTTTTTTTGTACATTAACTTAACTCAAATAGTGACTCAAAGAAGGGCCCTGCATAGTCAGGTCGTTAGGGCGCTCGTCTCGTAATTTGAGAGTCGCGGGTTCCAATCCCATCATACCAAACTTACTTACCATTTCAGCCATGGGGCGTTATAAAGTTAGGGTCATTCCTACTATTTGTTGGTAAAAGAACAGCCTAAGAGTTGGCGATAGGTGGTGATGACAAACTGCCTTCCGTCTAAATTAGGGATGGCAAGCATAGATATTCCTCGTGCAGCTTTGAGTAAAAAGGGAGGTGGACGATCTGCTACATTTGATAAAGTGAGTGGGACATGTCTTTCCTGTATGTTCTATAAATTATGTCTCTGATTACATATGTCTAAAAACAGGATAGCCATTTAAAATAGAGCCGTCTGTATCCGTTTAATTGAAATGAGCAATTATGCCCGAAAATAAATTGAATAAGTCTCATATTTCTTAAAATTCTAATGCGGGAAGGAGGACAGAAATAACGTTCATTATAAAACCACTACGCCTCCTTTGTTCATGGTTTGGTTTGAATTTCTCGCAAAGCTACACGAGAGCTATCTGCGCTAGCCATCCCTAATTTTACAGTGTAAGACTAGATGGAAGGCAAGTAGTCGTCACCGCCAACTCTTGGGCTACTCTTTTACCAACAAATAGTTGGATTGATCGTCACATTATAACGTTCCCACGACTGAAAGGGTGAGCATGTTTAATGTGACAGAAATTCGAACCCGCGACCTTCAGATTAGTAGTCGAGTGCTTTAACCACCTGTCCATCCCGGGCCTCCTCTCCTTATTAGACACGTATTTATAACTTTTTATTTTGTTTTTGTGGTCGCTTTTATTACGTGTAGCTTTGGGCGAAATTCAAAAACAAACTAAAAGAAAAAGTCTTCAATATTCCAGTACATCAAACCATAAACAATATTGCGATATATTTTTTCATTTAATCGCAAATGTGTAGACAGCACTACCAGTATTTATCGAGTAGTAATCTTCCACTCTGTCAGATGTAAGTTTATGGACTTACAAAGCTAAAATCCGAGATTTGATTTCCCCTATTGTGTAAGTTACAAACAGAGTATTGCGTAGTTTTATGTTAAAACAAACGACGCAGGCAAGGTAATTCTTTCTATTTGACTTTCTCTTTCGTTTTTTATATTTATGAATTTACTGGACGTTTACACGAAGCATTATAGTGTAGGTCTGGACTTTCCTGTTTCTTTTCTTGTTCCTGCTTTACACCGCACCAAACATGCTCGCCCTTTCAGCCGTGGGTGCGTGATAATGTAACGGTGAATCCCATTATTCGTTGGTAAAAAAGTAGCCCAAAAGTTGGCGGTGGATGGTGATAACTAACTGCCTTCCCTCTAGTCTTACACTGCTAACTTAAGGACGGCCAGCGCAGATAGCTCTCGTGTAGCTTTGCGCGAGATTCAAAACAAGCCAGATCGAGTTTTAGGCTTAACTAGACGTTTGGCTTTGCTTAAAATCTAATGTTTTGATGTCATTCTTTAGAACTAGTTTAGTATCTTTAAAAAATTTTGTAAACGCGGTGTTTTCTTTAATTTTTATATTCCCACAGTTTCTGTGTCTAAAAATCAAAAATATGAAAAATGTATTTCGATTCTATAATAATTTGATATTTTTATGTTGTTTGAAAACGATATTTATCTCTAGGTGTTAATAGACATTTAAAAGAAAACGTTATTACTTTGAGGTTCTTGTTAAAGCTACCTATTGAATAACTGTCCACTGAATCATAAGTCAAGCCATGTATATCCGCAAAACTGCATAAATATGTTTCATACTGTTTGGCATCTAGTGAAATTATTTTCTATAACAATAGAATTTCTGTCCTTGAGATAAGTGAAGTGTAAATACACGTAAGGGCACGAGAATAGGCATGGAAATAAATACAGTTTTTGTTTGTTATATTTTTATGATATTGAATATTTACAAACCTGTTTCATACTGAACTAATAGTTTTACATTTAATTAAGATTTTTAAGACTTCTTCCAACTCTCTCAGATTAATGCAGATATTCGGAAAACTTTGTCAAGCGAATATACAGACATACTTGGTATGAAGTACTGGTATGGCAACATTCTTTCAGTGTTGCTATCATCAATTTCAATTCCTGAGTCTATCCATTTCACCTCGCAGGAGTCGCCCAAACCTTTGTCACAATAGCATCATTCAACTGAAGCATAACTGTAAGGTTATGGCTATACACTTGCATCTTCAGAACGTTTCATAACCTATCGTCAACAGAATGTCAAGAAACATGGCCAGACATGATGAAAGTAGTCCTTGCGGTAAGGTGGTGGCAATCGGATACCAAATGTGTCACGCCTAGAGGTCTATACGATCACATAACGCAATTATTAATTTGTTGCTATTTTGTAATTAATATAGAATAGTTACTAACTAATCTTTAGAACACGTTTCGGCTACTAATTGGCAATAGACCGAAGACGAGTGGTTAGAACACGATCATTTCTACCAAGAAGATCCAGTATTGAGTCCCTTCTACAGTCACAAAAAACGGTCCTTTTCAGGAGCTTTCCATCCCTACGAACACGGAAGTAGATTAGCAGCCAAAACGTGTGATATAAAATAATTAGTAATCACTATCTACTATGTCAGAGGAATAGAAACTAACTAATAATTATACTTGGGTGATCGTTCTGAGAATAATAATAGAACTAATTTTTAGAACTTTCAAATTAAGCTGCTGACAGCCATAGTTATGTGTAACTCACATGTCGTGTTAGTAGCGCAGCTGTATACCAAATGTTATGTCATAGCCATTTTAATATTACAGGTCCATTAAAACGAACTCTTGTTACAAAGTTAACTGTGCCTTCGATTTAGAAATCAAATAACTATACTTCTGTAGCAGCCTAATTTGCAAAATAACATAAAATTCATGGAACAAGCTCTCCCTGTTGAGTAGATGCTGTAAATTTTCAGTTCGTGTTTTAAACAAAGTACTAGTTATTAGCAGCACCATACGTTCGCAAAAATTAGGAGACGACCAGAATCTCAAGTAGAAAAGTTATTCATCTCTGAATATCTTTAGGTACGTAGAACTTGTACAAATTGTACTTGTAGCATCTGTAGTCGAAGAAATAAAATGATTTATTAATGATCAAGAGGATTTGACTTTGTAATTTGTGTCACTAAATAATTTAAAACAATAGAAACTGTTATAACAATATTGTAAAACAAAAAACCATCCAAGACTCCATTGATTTGAATAAGCTATAGCTGACCTGTGATTGGATGATGAGAGCTGATACAGCTCGAAACCTCAATTTCAGTTCATCCAGTGATAATAATTTCGTTTTATTATACTTTTATAAATTTCTGGTGGACCAGCAGTAAGACTGAGAGCTTATAACACCAAAAATCTGGTCTCGATACCCGTAGCTGACAGAGCACAAATAACTTTTCCTATAGCTTTCCGCTTTACAACAACAAAATTCCTCTAAATAAAGCCTTGTGGTAAACGTGTCGTCTTCTTGTTGCATTACATGGCATTTAATCGAATATGTAAATACAATTATTAACGAAAAACGTTTTTACGAAGGAATTATATTGATTGATATATTCAAAATATATATTTTTGTGTATAAATACAAAAAAGGCGTAGAAAAATAGATAAGCCGTTCAGTGTGTTTAATCAGTGCTATAGTCGCACAAAGTTGTATTATATTATTGTTAGCTTAATTCATTTCGTTTTGTTCTTTACCGTTACGATAAGATGCTTAAATTAACACATAAACAAAACTGTGTTTCCACAAATGGAAACATTTAAACTATGATTTAACTAACCTAAGCGTTAAGATCCACACCAGTTTAACTTGGTTGTCAAAAGCTTCTGCCAGATGGAAACCTGCCCACCTTGAATGCCATGCACGTGTAAATTTATTCAGTAGAAATCCAACCAAACGCAGAACCATATGGAAGGGGGATATTCAAAGCACACGCGTACATAAATATTACAAATATGCGTGTGGGTATTCTAGTTACATACTTTCCGGTTTCCCCTTTCAAATGAATTGGAAGTTAGCCATCCAAATTCCTGGAGGTGTTGAGTTACACACTGAGAATATAGCGTTCATGCTTCTATCTTGGAGAGACACATCAAACACCAGCCAGTACAGCCGGTTAGTTCACTGTCTGTAACTCCGGTGCTCTACAGATTCGAATCAATAGACACCGGCTAGAAACTTGAAGAATACGACTTTAAGCCGAAGCAACGTGTCCTATGTGAAAACCATAAGTATAATGTGAATGGACAATGGACAAAGTTCAGTTTTAATGGTACTACCAAAATGGGACTTTGTCGACGTACCGTGTGTTTCCCACGTGATCATTCGATATTTTTAGATTTTGATACCGAACTATTTTATTCTGAATCTAATGCGATTCGATGAAGAAGTCTTATCACAAACATGCCGTTTAACTCTTCTGTGCAAAGCATCATCAGTTGCTAATCCTAATAATATCCATGCACTAAATATTGGCATACGATTTCTGTCGTTGAATAGCAAAGATGGATAACCAGGAATTATGTGTCGAATTTTGAAAGAAAACTGAATTCAATCTTAGCATAAATTGACTAAATATTAGTCTGTCTTATCAGTCATTTTCCGTAATTGAAGTTGATTGCATCATGAATAGAGACTTTTGTAAATTGACTGAATCACATTCGTATCTATTCACTTTTCTAAATTCTCCGTGAGAAAAAAAAAGATCACATCATATCTTTGTTGGACGCCAACAACAATACAATGGTACCTCCCAACACACGTGGAAAAGGTAGTGCTTGGAACCACAGGATTCTTCCTGTTCTGATTCCTTGTATTCAGTGTTCTTATGCCCATCTATATAAGGTAAGTAAGATTGGGTACCTAAGTAGGATGGTTATTTTTACAAATGGTGTTGGGTATTTATTTCAAAATAACACATCTTGCCACGTGAAACTAGTGTCAAACAAAGGCAAACAGCGATCAGATAGACGCTGGTGTAACAAAATATGTAAAGGAATTTTATTGTATATGTCACAGCTATTATTTTTAAGAAGCAAATTATTTATAAAATAACTAATATTTTGGTGTAAAATAACTAAACTGCTTTTAACCATTTTATTTTAAATTTATAGAGGCAAGTATACTTTTATCAGTGACTTTATGTCCGCATGTACCTGTTAAGGAACATAACCAAGCTCATGAGATACGTAAGCACATAGTATTTCTTTATTACTACTATTTGTTTTTAAACTTTGGACTTGTGTAAAGTGAAAGTCCTGATAATAAACAAGTCATGCTCTAGCTTTGAACTGAACGCTATTTATAACAAGAAGCTTGTTATTTTTTCCCAGATGCTGAGAACACATTGGTTTATTTATGGGCTTCATCAGTTGACGTGTTTTTAATCGTTGCTGACAGCGTTTGGTGAACTTATAATGACCTCAAGTGATGCTTTCTTGCCATAGGAAGCTTATAGTTGTTGTTTTTTTCGGTAAGGCAGATTTTTAGATGAACTCATCCTACAAAGCTTTGTGGGTAATCACACACACACACAAATTCGTCTATGTTTCAGCTTCGTGTTATAAATGCTTGTTCTTGTTTGTTTGTTTGAGTAAATCCACACTAGGCCATCTGCTGCGTCCACTGCAGAGAATCGAACCCCAGATTTTGGCGTTGTAAGTTCGTAAAGCTACCGCTTTCCACCAGAAAAACTATTATAAATGTGGATTTTTTTTCAACTTGCGGTAAAAATATCCCACACGTTTCAGATGTTGTTAATGTCATTCGTTCATATTGAAAACCTACAAATAAAGCAGCAGGTACTATACATATACTACCTTCACATACGATAAGTTGTGCTAATTCTAAATCCCACTTTGCATACATATGTAGAGTTTTAAACGAATGTTCATACGTTTTTCTACCAGGATGTCTAACGAATGAAATATTAAAGTTTAAATTACAGCTTTTGGTTATGATTCGAAATTACCTTACCGATCACTGATACTTCTCAACTAATATTTTGTGCTTTTTATTGTAAATATGGTTTTCATTTCTTAAGGAAGTATAACATGGGAGCTGTTTATACACTTCCTATAATGTGCTGCCACACAATAACTATTAAGATGTTGAGAAACTTCACTTACTAGTTCGAAAGTTTATACTGATATGTCGAGAAAGATACAATTAAGCCATAGTTAGCGAACGCATGTTATAATCCCTGGCTCACGACAGAACAGTAGTCAGTTCCCTAATCTCAGTTTGACAGATATATTTGTAATGAAAAATTAATTATCCTATAAATTATTAATTATTTTAACCCCTGAGTTACGATAGAACTGTAGTCAGTTCCTTAGTCTCAGTTTGAGAGATTTTGTTGTAATGAACAACTGATTATATTATTAATTATTAATTACCTTAACCCCTGACTTACAAAAGAACGGTAGTCAGTTCCCTGGTCTCAGTTTCATAGATATAGTTGTAATGAACAATTAATTATCCTATAAATTATTAATTATCTTAACCCCTGGCTTACGACAGAACGATAATCACTTCCCTAATCTCAGTTTGACAGATATAGTTGTAATGAACAGCTGATTATCCTGCAAATTCTTAATTATATTAACCCCTGACTTACGACAGAACGGTACTCAGTTCCCTAGTCGCAGTTTCAAAAATATAGTTGAAATGAACAATTGATTATCCCATAATTATTACTTATCTTAAACCCTGACTTACCAGGTTGGATGGGAATTCGAAGCTAAGACCTAGAGGTTTAAAACCAAGTTTCCGAACTACCTGGCCATGGCGAGCCAAAACTGATTTTACTTTAATAGGGAACTGACTACCGTTATGTCGTAAGTCAGGATTAAGACAATCAACAGGATAAACAATTGTTCATTACAACCATATCTCAAATTGAAACTAGGGAACTGACTACACTTCTGTTGTAAGTCAGGGGTTAACATAATTAATAATTAATAGGATAATCAGTTGTTCATTACAACCATATCTGTCAAACTGAGACTAGGGAACTGATTACCGTTCTGTCGTAAGTCAGGAATTAAGATAATTAATAATTAATACGATAATCAGTTGTTCATAACGCGAATTAAACAAAATAAATCAAATTGCAGATATTATGACCGATACAAACTTCAGTTGGAAATATTATGTAATTGAAATGTTTTAAGGGGTAAAAGTAGGAAAAAATTGTGTAATCTTTAAATAAAACCAAGCATTACGTAAAAGAATTTGAATATATTATCTGTATCTCTGTTTTATGGTATATATCTGGAATGTTGCAAACAGGTGATAATTCTATGTACTGATTCCTCGTTTCCTACCCTTATATAAATATTAATTTTGTGACCTAGTAGATTATAGTACTTAGCTCTGTAATACCCCTAAGGAGATATTGGTGCTTGTGCAACAGCCGCACCAGTAATGATCATATGCTTTTTCTCATATGTGATATTTGATTCGCTGATTATTCAAGGAGTTGATTAATCCTGTTGTTTATCATATGAGAGTTTTGACACACTCCACTGCAGCAAGCATTCTTACAATAATTTGTGCTTTATTTTGCATAGGTACTCCAATTTGTAAATGACCTAATGGTTAGTATTAATCCTAGGATTCTTTTTTCTTTCTACAATATTCCCTGGAGTCCATTTGCTTTAGTTGCTGAATCAGATGTACTAGATGAAGCCATCTCTTCCAAATTAAACAACTCTGGTTCATACTGGTTGAGCACTGACCGCGTGTCTGGCTTATGACCAAAGTGGTATATGATCCATTCTCAGACTTTACAATTGCCCCAAACATTACCTTGATTTTTCCATGATTGTTCAAACAAGCATCCCAAAGAATTCCAGATCACAGGAGAGGTTGTGAGTAATGAGATTTATACAACAAAGGCCTCAACGGACAAAGAAAGCTAGTACCTTATCATAAAAAGGCTCGTGCACAAGAGTATTGACCCGAAATATTTGAAGTGGCATCGTATGTTTGCCCGCGAAAACCAGAAAGGGTTGAAATGAAGTGCGGAAAGACATCATTAGAAGCTTTGGATGTTCTTTCTTTTGTTGTTGAAGACATTTCGTAAAAACTACATATTCTTCATCTGGCATTAAAACCACGTTCACATAGCAGAGGCAGACTGATTTCTGTTCAGTGCCAGGTGTATCTAGTATTCCATCAGTTATCACTGAATATTGCTGCAGTTGCAGAGAAATTATTTGCTTTGCAATATCTCTCACAATGAGGTGGCCCATTAAACTCAGGGCCCCATTTTGAATTTTAGGGCAGGTATAATCCTAATTAGTAAACTACATATAAAGTTTGGTATCATTCTGTGATATCAACTTCAGTAGTTGGCTTAGATTATTTTCCTTTTCCTCATGACCTTTGAAAGTCAACCCTTATCATGCCAAAAACTACACTATGGTTGCTATCTTCAACAGACAATCAATATTTTGTGCCATGTTGTTATGATGCCAAAGCACTACAGAACTGAACGTCTATTGGGTCTTCAGTTTTGTCTATGAAAATTTTTGTGTGATAAAAGCATAATATCTGTTTCCGACAAGAGCTATAGTGGAGCCACGAAACCTATTTGAACTATTTTTTCTGAAAATGGCCAGCTCTACTTGTTAACTCCTACTCAATAATGAACCTTGAGTTTAACTGATGTAAGGTATTTCCAGTGTTACATCTTTCTAAACCTCCTCAATTGTGACTTCTGCCTTAAATACCTCCATCCTGAGCAGATTTTGATGTTCGACTGATAATATCTCTCTTCGCCACTAGCTTCTCTGTCTGCCCATTCTCTCTCGCGCTCCTTCTATGTGGAATTGCTGCTCACACCTACCTTCTGCTGCGCCTTCTACTATACACTTGACAGTAAAAACACCGAGCCCAGGTATCACAATAAATCCCTTAACACCTCACTGTAAATCATCACAGAAATAATGATTTTCACTTTACATAAAGGTGTGTAAAACTGAATGATAATAATGATACTATAAGAACAAGACGTTTTAACGAGGTACTTCTTTAAAATAATTTTACAGACTCTGTTTGATATTAAGATATTGTTATCTAGGTTAAATAATGTTTTATCGTAACAGATGTGAACACATTGTAAAATAAGAACTGGTATAGAAAGAAGGTTTTACTCTGTCCTAACCACAACTACCTAGTGTGTTGGCCCGGCATAGCCAGGTGGGTTAAAGCGTTCAACTCGTAATTTGAGGGTCGCAGGTTCGAATCCCTGTTGGCTTGAACTACTGGATGGACACAAGATAGCCAATCACCAACATCTTACTACTAAGGAATCGGCTGTCACTATTGTAACGCACTCGTCTGTAACTAAAAGTGCGGAAAAATATCTAGTAGTATGGAACATATCCGAACCCGGAGTTCCAACTCTGAAATTCGGATAACATCTCTATTATAGGGCCAATCCACGACCATCAAACTTCTATAAGGTCATTAATGTATTACCAGGAAACTCTAATAATTGTGTTTCTCTTGACTATTATAATAAAATCATAAGGAAAGGATTTAAAGCACAAGGGTATACGTATTACTCTAGTTTGTATAACTTGAAGATACTTTAGTAAAAATAAAAAAGCCTAAATCTAGGAGCCATAGATTTTGTTTTAGTTCATCTGAATATTTCATCATTAAATCACCATTCGACTTTTCTTGTACATTGTTAAGGTTAAAGGTTTGTTGTTTGTTTTGAATTTCGTGTAAAGCTACACGAGGGATATCTACTCTATCCGTCCCTAAGTTATCAATATAAGACTAGAGGGAAGGCAGCTAGTCATCACCACTCACTGTCAACTCTTGGGCTACTTTTTTTACCAACAAATAGTGGGATTGATTGTCACTTTCTCTGCTAGCATTAACAATTGTTTAAGTGAAAGACTAGAGGGAAAGCAGCTAAACAACAACACCCACTGTCAACTCTCGAGCTCCTCTCTTACCAACGAATAATGGGATTAATAGGCATATTATAAAGCCACTCTCATGGGTTAATGGACCAACATTTTTCGATAATGGGATTCGAACCTGCGACCCAGAGATTGCGAGTTAATTACTGTAATCACCATGCCACGCTAGACAAACTAGAAAAAAGGTGGGATTTTCATGATTCAATAATTGCAAATGTTTTTCGATGGGTTTTTTTTAATTTTAATCAAAACGATATTTTGATTGTTGGTATACGTAGAGTAAAAAAATTTGTCTCGAGATATTTGTCATATGCCTTTCCAAATTTTTTGTCCGTGTAATAATATAAGCTTGTTTCCTTACAATTAACACAGTAGTTAAATTAAAAAGTCACTACAAAAATCGTTTCCGGTTTTCGGATACATGAGTACGATTTCTTTTTGTCTTTTTTAATTTTTACATATTGTCCATATTATTTTAATACAAAATCCCATTTCCGCTTGTAATATTCCAGATGTCGTGTCTTATCTGACTGAAAAAAATACTTTGTTCGTTGACTTCTCTTCCTTTTCTAAAGTTTCACGTGCGTTTCGAATAGCGTGCGTCATGACCAATAGTGAAGATCAGTTTAATGACTGTGTTAGTGGGGTTTTCTCACCCCTGATTTTAGCGTTATAAATCCGTATACTAACTCCGCCAGTAGAAAACAGTTTAATGAAAAGTGAAACGTTAACAAAACGTGAATTTAAAATATCTGAAAAATTAGACAGCCTGAAACATTTTGCTGCGGATAACATAAAATCATACCTCCAGGCGCATCGGTTATATATTTTTACAATGTTGCACTTGTGCAATTTTGTGAAATTAATACAATAAGTTCTATAGTTAAGTACTTCACAATGAAACACCAGCTCACAACTTAATGACATAGAAACCCAACACTCTGTATTGCTGTTTATGTAATAAGACACACATGAACCTGCTACTGAGAGTATCACTTTCGTTAAGGAGGCCACCAGACATTGTTACTTACATAAGAATCTCCTACGGAAAGTATCTTTATTTAAAAAGCCATCATCTACTGATAGCTGGATCTCATTCATTGGAAGGGCCACCAGACATTATTCTAGTTTTATGAACCATGACCAGAAATGTTTGTTTGTTTTGGTTTTTTGAATTTCTCGTGAAGCTACACAAAAGCTATCTTCGCTAGACGTCCCTAATTTTGCAGTGTAACACTAGAGGGAAGGCATCTAGTCATCACCACCCACCGCCAATTCTTGAGCTACTCTTTTAGCAACGTATAGTGGGATTAACCGTCACACTATAACGCCCCCACGGCTGAAAGGGCGAGCATGTTTGGTGCGACGGGGATTCGAATCCGCGACCCTCGTATTACGAGTCGAACGCCTTAACTGACCTAGCCATGCCGGGCCGACCAGAAATAAGTCCCAGGTCATTATTATCATTTATTTCGAAACAAGGAAGTCGAATTTATTATAATGCATATTACAAAACTGGACAATATAACCTACAAATATATTGTGTTTTATGTTCTCTTAAAATGTTCATTGTTAATACCACAAAAGTATGACCAAGACGATAAATTACACTTCCGTGGATCATTTTTCTTTACCGTCTGTTTCGTAAAGAAAAGAATCTTTAACTATTAAAATAAAATGTATCTTTATTAACCTGAAGATGACCTAGGAAGGTCGAAACGTTGTTCTCTGCTTATCAATAAAAGTGTTACTACCCATACCAGCCGTTCTGAGATGCAAATCTTTAACTTTGTGCCATTGTAACACGAAACATACTATAGTTTAAATTAGGTAATTGAAAAAGGAGAGAGAAAGACACTGTGACTATACGTGTTTTTATAGCAAATCCACATTGAGGCTATCTGCTGAGTCCACCAAGGGGAATCGAACTACTGATTTTAGCGTTATAAATCCGTAGACTTACCGCTGTACCATCGAGGAAACTGTGACTATATAAAAAGTACAAGCATCAGTTTTATAGGATCTGCTAGGTGGGTGTGCAGACAAATTATGTTACCACCCAATTTCCTCATCCACAGTCAAATGAAACTCTTTACTTAACAGTCTTTCATGTTTGATTTATAAAAGATATTAAAACTTGAAACTACGTTTCTAGATCGTAAATTGCAGAATAAACTGAAAGACCGAAGAAATTTGAACCCTGGTGGGTTTGTAAGCAAAAATTGTTTTAAAAAATCTGTAATATTTTATATACAGTTGGTAATAAAAGTGGCGCCCAAGTATTGGTGTCGGTGTGTCTCTTCCAGACTGTGGGTGTGTAAAAAAAACAACAACAGTATCTAAGCCATCGTATATAGACAATGGGTTACATTATTGCATTCCCATCGCACGTGACAGGAAATAATTTGATCGTTCGTGTGGAGTTCATTCATTTAAATTCAATATATTTGTATATTTTCCCCTTTTGTTGAGCGTTATAAATATTCTAGAATGTTCCTACTGCGCAGGCGCTCTATTGCTTTTTTTCTACTGCAGTCTTTCCGGAACAAAAACAATTAGGATAAAAACACTGAAAATTAGTACTGAGATATAAATTACGTGTATTTGAGAATAGCATAGAATAAGTACATACAACAGAAAGACTCGTGTAAAAAATGTATTTAAATATTATATATACAGAGTATGTACATTAAAACAAGGTAAACAATGTTTAAATCACGCAAGTAATGCGGCTTTCTAAACAGATACATTCTCTTAATATTTCGAAACGATGAGTTGACTACTGTTTTCCCATCAATAAAGTAGAGGATGTTTATGAACTTGTTCGAAATGCACTCCCAAATGAAAAAAACAAACTATAATTTCAAGTCCGTGTTTTACAAATCTGTTTCCAAGAACAAAAATACGTGAGGTAACAACAATGTTACAACATTGTGGGTATTCTGATAATATCTGCAATCTAAGTCCCTAAACCGTTTCTTCACATTACTCAGAAGAAAAATCCATTTTTCCACCCGTGAGGAAGTTGAGTCATGTTCAAAATCAAAAGGATTCGCCCGTGTCCAAATCAAAATTAAATCTCTCGTTCTCTTCAGTCATCGTGACCTCGGACACTAATAGAATGGATTATTCTTCGCCTTACTCATTTGTTTACTTTCGCTCCACTCTGGTGAGTTCTAAGTTTAAAGACTTACAACGTTAAAATTCAGGGTTCGGTTAATCATGGTGAATAGAGCACAGATGTCAGTTATGTAGCCTGGCGCTAAAAAAATCTAACTTGAATTGTTTTTACCAGTCGATCAACTATTTCAATGATTTGTTTCACTAAGTATGCTGAAGAGGCCTGATGACTGGCATAGCCTAATAGTTAGGGTGTTCTGCTCGCAATTTGCGAATTGCGGATTCAAATTTCATCCTTTCAATCAAAGATGCATTATAACGTAAGAGTCAATCCCACTATTATTTGTTAAAAGAGTAACCCGAGAGTTGACGATGGGTGGTGTTGACTGTTTTCCCTTTAGTTTACTATTGCTAAATTAGGTACGGCTTGGACAGATAACCCTCATGTAGCTTTACGTGAAATTCGAACCAAACCACACCAAGCAGGATAAATTAAAGTGTAACTATTTTCTTTTCTTTTTTCGTGTTAAAGGTTTTTGAAATCGAACACTCAGAAATTTAATATCTAGGATTCACGTAATTATATTTCATACTTTCAGCACCAATCCGTTCTATAATATATTACAAGTACTTTCATGGAGTGTTACTTGATTATGAAAAGTGAGAAGTTGCTTAGAATACTGATTTATATATCAATATTCACCAAATTCCAATTAATGTAGCTTCTGGCCATCATGCAACAACAATCCATTTTCTTTTTCTTCAGTATGAATTCATGGTTCGCGTCAATTTGCCTCAAAATCCCATTCCACGTTTTCGGATCATGAGTGTGTTAAAAGAGTGGCGGTCAAATCCAACTATTCGATTAGAATAACCAAAGGTTTTGCGATGTCTTCTATTAAATATCTACCTTCCTTCTGGTCTCATTAGTTCAAACTGGGTACAACTATTAGAGACAACCTTTGTGTAAGTTTGTTCAAACATCCGAACAACCAATCATTCAACTAGAAGATACTTAATAGCTGAATAGTTCTTGAGGTCTGGATTATATGCGACGACTGACAGAAACTTAAAACCATTTAAGTTGTAACTATTTTTAAATTGAATATGTTTGTTTTACAGCTGTACAAAGTGTGCTTCTAGGATGGCAACCTGCGAACGTTTTAAATGTCATGGACAGTAGAACCGGAGGAGGGGATCACTTCAAACATATCCCCCCGCTTTCGTGAATAACAATAAGACAATAAAAAATGAAAATTATAAGGTTATAAGTGTACTAAAGTCGGAAAACAGCATGTGAAACCTAAAAACTTATAGCTTTAACTGTTAGCATTCTTACTGGCTCGATTTAAGATGACATTTGTATTTGGCAAATCAGTAAAAGTACGAAAAGTTCCCCTCGAAGGTCGTGACCCTACACATCATAGTGTTTCCGCTTCATATTTTCAATGCCACTAAATGTTTATTTCAGTCTGTAATGACCGAAACTGGACATAGAAGAAAGGCCGATATTACGGTTTAAGCCTAATTTAGCCTATTTGTGAAAAAACAAGGATAATTTCTATGATCATGGATTATTATGTAATAGCGTAACTCTAAATATTACGAGTCAAAAACGGTTAAATTTCTTCGTTCAAGTTGCATTAGTAGAGAAATTCTTGAAAAACGTTTCTACTAGCTTTCTCGAAAACAGTCAATATACTTAGAACAAACAAGATCCAGGTTATATCTGGAGAAAATTATTCAACAGAGTTTCACTTCAACAATTTAGAAATTAACACAACTGTAAAGCTATTGAAATGATACTTTGTTTCAGTAGATCCTTTAGATAAATAAGTTGGATCTACAAGTTTACGATGAAATTTCATCAACAGTACCCAATATATAGATACAAAAAATGGTGTATGATGACATTTCATTAACAAGGCCCAATATACAGCCACAAAGGTGGTGGAATTATAAAAAAGTCCGATAAGCTTTGTTTATGCTAATATAATATAACATATTATTTCAAACGTTTCAGGTATTTAATGTGCAACCATGTTTGTTTGTTTGTTTGGAATTTCGCACAAAGCAACTCGAGGGCTATCTGTGCTAGCCGTCCCTAATTTAGCAGTGTAAGACTAGAGGGAAGGCAGCTAGTCATCACCACCCACCGCCAACTCTTGGGCTACTCTTTTACCTACGAATAGTGGGATTGACCGTCACATTATACACCCCCACGGCTGGGAGGGCGAGCATGTTTAGCGCGACGCAGGCGCGAACTCGCGACCCTCGGATTACGAGTCGCACGCCTTACGCGCTTGGCCATGCCGGGCCCAATGTGCAACCAATTCTTGCTCATGAGTTTAGTTAAATCTTATACAAAAGTAAGTCTTTCTTTTCTTCTTAATTATTTAGATTTCATAATAAGTGTTTAATTCGTGTTAGCTCTGTCTCTTTGTTCGGGAAAAATTTCGTATATGAAATATGAAATACTCAGCACCATACATCATTTGGGATAACCTAACAGCAATTTCTAAAAATTATAAATACATTGTTCATGAACTTCCTACAGAACAGCCCATCGTGCCATCTATTGAGACAATTTACAACAGCTTCAAAAGAGAACTTGAAATTAACCATAGGTATGATTATTGCCTCACCTATGCAGTAATAAAACAACTACTTCATAAGCGTAAAGTTTGGAGACGGCTTGAATATGTAATAAAATAAACTTTATTAGAAATGTACAACGTTTCGCAAAAGCTTTTGTTGTAGTCACTTATTCGTCGATACATAACTTGAGCTGCTAACTTATTCAAGTTTGTGAGAGTTTATAATGAACAGACGTTTTCATACCGATAATACTGTGCAAATATTAGTTAAAATTAATAATTCCTACTATTTTTATTATTAGCTTCTTTTATTTTTCACAAAATGGCCGCACGCACCCTTATGATTAGAACGATTGAACTATGAATCTGAGAGTGTATGGTTCGTGAACCGTTGCCACAAAAACGCGTGACAGTCGAATCGCACTGCACCATCTGTTACGTATTACAATTTCAAATAGCCTGAAACTGTGTTAAGTTCTAATTTAGATTTATAAGTTAATTAAATGTCGATATGTATCTTTTTTAATTTGCCAAAAAGATTGATTCGTAATTTTCTTTCTTAATAAAGTATATACATTTTAATAAACAAACAACAGACTTTATAACAACGGTTATTACACATAATTTATATACAAAAGTTTTACAAATGTACAAAGAGTATTGAGTATTGTGTCTGATTCTCGTCACATCAAACATGTTCGCCCTTTAACCGTTATAATGTGCAATCAATCCTACTATTCATTGTTAAAAGAGCAGCCCCAGATTTGGCGGTAAATGGTAATGACTAGCTTCCTTCCCTCTAATTTTACACTACTTAATTAGTGACGGCTAGCACAGATAGCCCTCGTGTAGCTTTGCGCGAAATTCAAAACAAAATCCCTAACAGAGAGATAGCTAGCTCTTCGCTAATCAAACGTGAGTTTTTCACCGCTGAAGTTATATAATATCTTCATAAAAATACTAATGTCCGATGTTAATCTGCTGAAGTTAAATGGTTATTAATGTTCGAAATCTATAAACGTACCTGGCCATATATCTGAAGTTTTCAATTAATAAGCGTTAATCACAGTTATGGCTTCCGAGGTTTATAGTATACTAATTAGAGCAAACCAATAGTATATAACTGTCTCTCTGCGCATTGCGTTGATTAGTTTTATAATCGTAAGTTTTTAGAAATTTTAACTTGCCCAACAATACTGACGATCACTGCTATTTACATATACACACAGTACACTGTTGATTCTTATACTCGAGAATCTAATACAACTTTAGTGAATAGGCGAGAATTAAACAGTACCGAATTAACAAAATAAGTTATGTACATTTCTAAATACAAGTTTAACTGAAGCAAGTGTCGGTATTAAAATAAATATATAATATTAATTCCGTCACACATCTTGCACGAGTAGCTTAAGAATTAGCGGGAGGTTCTTTTGACCAATTGTCTTCTCTCTCTAGCCTATTAGTTCAAACAAAATTAGAGACAGGTATGCGTGGGTAACTGTACGCTACTTTGCGCGAAAATTCTGAAACATAAGAACGAGTATTTGCCAGAAATAAAAACATACATAGGTCTTGTACATAGGAATCAACGAAAAACCGTGTCGTGAAAATCAGAAAGTACAATGGGAATAACGTAAGCCTTTCATTTGTTTCTGTATTTACACTGTAGACCCAGTTCTTAAGACTAAATTTCCTAACCATACCTCTAAAAAAAGGGACCTCCCTGTAAGTTTTTAAGAAGAAAGAAGTAAAAATATAAGCAGAATCAAGAACGTGCCAAACCTTGGAAAACCGCCCATGTAAGTTTCATGGAGAGACTCGTGTTTTTAGCTGTTTCTTTTTGTTGTTCTTATAACCTTGAAGAACTAAATTACCCAAAACTTCAACATGACCGAGAAAAAAATGTTTTGTAGCAGAATTTTCAATCGATTATTAATTTTTTTTATATGTATTTCATGTTCTAGAACATTTCTACACCGTTAATCAGAACAGTTGGAGTTAAGCACAAAGTTATGCAACGGGCTATCTGTGACGTGCCCTTTACGGGTACCAAAACCTGGTTTCTAGTGTTGTGAGTCGGCAGACTTATCACTGTGTCATCTAGAGGCTCATCAAAACAACATTTTGAAAACCGTGATGTTGTGCTTTACAACAAGAGTAGAAATGGATGTATACAAATTTATAGAAAATTTTTAAAATAATAATGTGAAAAAAAGTTCTACCAAAAGGAACACCAGATAATAGCGAAAAGAAGTATTATGAGAATTGTAGATAAAAAAATTAATGAAATTTAAATTAACGCAGAAGTAAACTTGAAAGAATTTTGTGATTACATTATTTATAAGAACGTTAAGGTGAAAATAGGGCTTCTTTATATTTCATTAAAAATTTCAAATTAAACATAGTTTTGTTTTTTTTTCCTCCAAGTTCCGATATTTCTGGTATCACGAGGGCATAATTTTTTCATAGATGAGGGATAGAGCGCATATACCCAGTCCATTGTATCTATGCGTATAAGTGCAAATAAAAAAAGAAATATTTTAAACTAAAATCGTTTCGAGTAATTATGGCCAAAACAACGTGTTGTTTCTATCGCTGACTCACCTTTTTTTTTTTCGATAAAGTTCAGTCCAAAACAACAATCTCGAGAGCTCTGGTTAAGCCTACTGGAGTTACTTTCTGGTCATGAATGTACAAATCATTGTGTAGCCCTTAAAATATCTTAGACTTAGAGTAACCTTTAAAAAATCTTAGAAGCAAGTATTTTTTATCTTAACATCTTTTCTCCATTATACGTTACTATTTGGTTTAGAATTCAATGGGACGACGGTTCAGTACAGTTTCTCTTTCTAATAACAAAATTGTTGCCACAAATTTCAAACCTAACTATAATTGTAGCTATCACCAGTTTCCAACTAATAAAAACTTCGCCATCTATGGGTTACTCCTATATGAAAGATATTGGGGAAAATGAAATAAACAAAATACGTATTTTTGTTCTGATAACTTTAAGTATTAATGTTTTCGCTCAATAGTAGTTAAACATTACAAAAAGAAATACTTCCAACTATAATGTTATTTGAAACGTTCTAATCCACAATTTTTTTTTGTTTTAAATTTCGCGCAAATCTACACGAGTGCTATCTTCGCTAGCCATTACTAATTTAATAGTGTAAGTCCAGAGAAAAGGCAGTTAGTCACCACTACCCACCGCCAACTCTTGGGCTACTCTTTTATCAACGGATTGTGGAATTGACCTACATTGTAACGCTTCCACGGCTGAAAGGGCAAGCATGTTTAGTGTGACGGGGATTCAAATCCACGACCCACAGATTACAAGTCGAACGCTACAACCACGTGGCCATGCCCGGCATGCCACAAGTTTTATTTCCCTCATTCTGTATAAAACTCTTATTCGTTATGAAATTGTAATATGACACGAGTGTATTGTTGTTGTTGTTGTTGGTTTTATTGTAAAGCTATGGCTCCAGTAATATAAAAGTTTCTGCATGTGATGGGGCGAGGGTCAAACCTGATAGTATATGGTTTATATTTCTTCTGATGTTTTATTTTCCTTGAGGATACTTATGTCTCTCAACATTGCACCCTCCATGTTTTATACGAGGATACAATCCACTTAGCATATATTTTTATAGAGTTGTCAGATAAGGTAAATAAACTAATCCTTGTACGTGTGTTTGTGTGTGCGTTAATGCTTGCTATATAGTTTGTAATAGCTATTGATAAATGATTGATAAAATTTGCCAAATGTGTGCACAAGCGTTACCTTTTTTATCAATATTTGGTGTACTTTTACCAATACAGCCTTGAGGAATTCAAGAAATAATTACATTTTGTTTGAAAATATCAAATTCTTCAACTTGATACACTAGTAAATGTGGGTTAAGTGTTATATTGAGGCATTGATTAGACCTCTAGTTTTTATATCAAACATTTCATACAGTACAGCTACAACGTGTGATATCTTGAAAGTCTGATTGTTTGTTTGTTTGGTTTAAAATTTCGCACAAAGCTACACGAGGGCTATCTACGCCAGCCGTCCCTAATTTGGAAATATAAGAACCAACTCTTGGGCTACTCTTTTAACAACGAATAGTAGGAATGACCGCACGTTATAACGCCTCAACGACGAAAAGGGCGAGCATGTTTGGTATGACAGGGATTCGAGCCCGCGATCCTCGGATTACCAGTCAATTGCCTTAACCACCTGGCCATGCTGGACCACCAGTTATTTCTAATGCGTGTTTAATTAATCAGTACATGAGAATCAAATCATTATGTTTCAATTTAATCTACAAGCTATTATGACAACTATAAAAGTGCTCGGCATGGCCAGGTGGTTAAGGCACTCGACTCATAATCCGAGGGTCGCGGGTTTGAATCCCCGTCACACTAAACAGGCCTGCCCTTTCAGCCGTGGGAGCGTTATAATTTGACTGTCAATCCCATTAATCGTTGGTAAAAGAGTAGCCCAAGCTGGCTTCCCTCTAGTCTTACACTACTAAATTAGGGATGGCTAGCGCAGATAGCCCTCGAGTAGCTTTGTGCGAAATTCAAAATAAACCAAACAAATATATAAAGGTTTTTAGGTACAAATATTTTCTCGTGAGATACTAGAATGCATATTAGTTTTCTTTAGAACGAAATTACAATGTAAACTATTATAATGATGAATAGTAACTGTACAGCTTTAAAACTTTTCAGTAAAAAAAACAACTAGAACCGAAACATTCATTTCATCAAGTGAAGCAACACTAAAATCATGTATGTGATGAAAAAATATACATTTCTCAGCTTATGACATTAATATTACGACTTAAATCCTTTGTTTTGTTTCAATGAAATAGACTAAAGGTTAAGTTTCATTTAAATATTGTAGTCTCAAAATTATGAATACAAGCAGAAGTACAGCAAACGAGTTTTTGATTTTTAACATATTTATGATGATATTAGTTACAGTGATTTGTTTCGTTACCCAGTGAAGCAGCGACAGGTTTACGGACCTACGAAATTGCAATTGGAGATTCGATTCTCTACTGTGAACACAGCAAACAGTTCAAACAAACTAATTTATTGTTTTAATAAACAACTGTTCAATTCGATATACTATTATCCTTACATCGTAACACATGTGCACAAGCCACAGATTAATGAATCTTCGTTTCATTTCAGGTGTACAATGTATGCTTCAGACTTGATCGATTGTCGTGTCACAACATGACGGACATAGTTCTTCGGAAACTTTAAAGTTTTTTCCAGTTCTTTAACGAAAATAAGTTATTTCTTCTTCTAAGAAGAAGGTTACTTGAGTAACTCTGGATCTGAGACCACTTCGGTCACAGCTCACTCTGTTTTTTTTCATTTTAACTCCTTTCATGCCTTTTAAACATATAGGGTCACGCATGCGCTGTTAAAGAACAATGAAAAGACCTATTGTTTAATTTGTTTCGCTTTGTTTTTGAGTTATAACAAACTAATATATATCTTGAAATAGATAATTCCAATTAAATACTACTGTGATATACGTTAAAAATTAATTTAAGTATTTCTTATTTTTTAAGTTCCCTAAAAATACGGCCCAGCATGGCCAGGTGATTAAGGCACTTGACTTGTAACCCGAGGGTCACGTGTTCAAATCCCCATCGCACCAAACATGCTCGCCCTTTCAGCCGTGGGGGTATTAAAATGTGAAGTCAATCCCACTATTCGTTGTTAAAAGAGTATTCCAAGAGTTGACGGAGTGTAGTGATGAATAGTGCCTTCCCTCTAGTGTTACACGGCAAAATTAGGGACAGCTAGCGGAGATAGCCCTCGTGTAGCTTTGCGCGAAATTCAAAACAAACCAACCCAAAAAATATGTTTCATTATTCTTGGACCAATCGGGTCACACAACTGATATGATTTATATATATATATACACACACAATGCCCGTTTAAAGCATAAAAGATTCAGATGTAAAAAGGTTTTCCACAGTCTTTACGATTACTTGTTGGTCACATAGATCCATCATCTTGTTTCATCTTTGGAGGTAATTTTCCACTTTTAATACCAAATTAGGTAAAACACTTCTAGCTGTAGAACCAGTGTCGATGAACATATTACAGGGATTGCTATCAATAAACCCTTTGATATATAGAGTGGTGTCTTCAAATAATACATTCTATATTTCCACTGGAGAAGGTGGATGATTCTCTTCCTTAAGATATTATCCTCTGGTTTGTTATCAATGCCTGTTTCGTAACAGTCTTTGATACAACGTCCAAATTTTTCACCCTTAGAGAAGTTCCATTTTTCCTGTTATTCTTTGGAAGCAGTTTCTAGCAATGTGTCCTTCTAGCTCAGAGTTGTAAAACCTTCTGTTCTGTGATATACTTCTTCTTCCATCCTGACGAAACAACTCTATAATGAAAGAACTTTTATATGTAGGTTCTTGGCAATACTTTCTTTGAATCTGCAATTGAGATACCTTTTGTCATTTTGTTTGTTCATTCTCAGTTAACAGTTGCCTAACAAATCGTTTGACTTCTAGACCTTCATCAGAGTTAATATTTCTATTTTATTTGATCTGATAAGTTCATAGTTCCTGGATGGAAACTACCTTCTATTGTTTATCTTTTCCTCTATAAACTGGTGACGTGCTAGCGAACCCATCATTTCATGTGAAACATCCGGGTATGATAACTGAACTTTTTGTTTGTTTGTTTTTTTACATCTTCCACAAATTCTCTTCTTTTCTCCTCAGTCTGCTCCTGAACTTTACTTTGGAAACTTTCTACTGGTGGATCACCTGTTCAATAAGCCAGTCATCATACATAATAGTTGTTAACTGCGCTGGATGATTGTTATTACAGACCCGTTTAAATAAAGCAGTTAGATTAATAGTTTGTTGTTCACTATTCTATTTGTCATAATGAAACTGAAGTACCTCCCATTACACCTTTCTGTCATAGTCTGTGTGGTTTCTATATTAGGCTTGTTGTTGAATTGGCCACTTAAACTTACACGGTTACATAGCTTTGATGACGCAGTCCAGTGTTCATAGACTACACAGTAGTAATAGTCAAAGGTGTAAACCAAATGAGATCTCCTAAGCCATATATCATATTTAAAGGTGTTTAAGGATGGATCTGTTCGGTGGACTCAGAGAGAGAGAGGTGTGGCTGGCTTGATCCTTGAATTTGCCAGTTAATTATCCTTGTGTTTCTACACCTCATTAATTTTGTTCTTAAAATGTTCATGCACTTTTTTGATGTCCTTTCGTATTTCATTTTTGTCACTACAATCTTTTTTCGCTTCAGGAACTTTTTTTTTACTTTATTCATGTTGCTCCTGTAATCCTTCATCGCATCACCAATAACTTCTTTAGGCTTGGTTTAAATTAGTTTTTTTTCTTCGTTTTTCTTTAACTCTTAGAGCTCCTTATTTCAACTCTTGTCTGTCTGTTACTTCTTGATGGTTTTAAAATTTTGTTTCTTCCCCCTTGGTATTAGTTTAAATTTCTCGAAATTTAATTATGTTCTTCTTTGACTTGCCTCTTTCTCCTTTTAATTTTTTATAATTTTTTACTGTTCTCTATTTAATATTTTGTATCATTCTCCTAGGCCTTCTTTTAACGGTCTGTTCCTTTCTGCTTGTTTTTCGTTTCACTGTTTCATCATCTCTGGTAATTTTTCATCTTGAAGTTTAACCTAGATTATATTTTATATACAGCACATTAATCCCACTTCTTGCATATATATATATTGTAATACAAAGTTCAGTCCACTTATTTGTAACGAGTTACTTATTTCTTCGATAATGTTTTACATACTTCGTTCATAGGCTTATCTTTTGAAAAAAATCTTTACAGTCATTTGTCAAATTTCCATTCGCATCTAAGGCACAAATTCAAGAAACGTTCAGCAACGAACTGACTAAATGTTCACAGCTTGAATCACCCCTGTTTTGTTTTCTTCATTACAATCTTTGTTTTTGTAAAGTCTTGGAAATTCTAATAATCGTGTCCAATACAGGTTTGTTAAAATGCAGTTGAATGTTGACAATCTTTTAAAATAAGCAAAAGGATCACATTTTGATAACTTACGAAGTATGTTTTTCCTGTGGTTTGCGATTAACTACAATACATGCAGAAGACTCGTTATACATGCAACAAGATAGCTTAACACTTTTACCAGGAAATTTCGTTTCAATACCGGATTTATTTGTATTTTGTTTTCTAGAAAACTTCCGTCTCATCACAAAGCTTTACACAATCGGCTATCTGTGCTCTTCCAAACATGGGTATTGAACATCTGTTTTTAACTTTATAAACCCTTAGATTTACCGTTGAGCTATTTACTTGTAAACTATGCTTTTAAATAACCAGAAATGTTTAATTGTATGGCTGTACACTTAAAACTTTGAAAGTAACATTTGTTTCTGAAAGTTTGACTTAAGCCATCACAAGCTGGCTGAATTTATTCGTTGATGGTCAATGCTACTAAAGGCTAACGTGTTTTCTATATAACAGATTAATGGCCATTTTTTCATTTTTTAAAGTAGTTTTTGTCTTACTCCCAAAATGTCTATGGATTTATACAACAAACAACTGTTTGTTTCCCAGTATTTTATTTTGTTTCGTTATACATTGGGCCCGGAAAGGCCAGGTAGTTAAGGCACTCGACTCGTACTCTGAGGGTCGCGGGTTCGAATCCACGTCACACCAAACATGCTGGCCTTTTCAGCCGTAAGCGCGTTATAATGTGACGGTCAATCCCACTATTCTTTGGTAAGAGAGTAATCCAAGAGTTAGCGGTGGGTGGTGATGACTAGCTGCCTTCCCTCTAGTATTACACTGCAAAATTAAGGACGGCTAGCGCAGATAGCCCTCATGTAGCTTTGCACGAAATTCAAAAACCAATCGAAACCAAATAGTTATACATTAATTGTGTATTTCGTTTAACAAGTACCGATTATTTACAAATATTTATTTTATTCACAGTAAGTAGATCCTCAGTACTATAAAAAAAGTGTACATGATGAACTACTGTAACTATGTATGGATTAACAAACTTCCTCACGTGCAAATAAACCAAATTTATATTTTGACTTTATTGAAAATATTTGCGTTCGAATTTATTACTTTTTTTAATGTGTTATTTCAGTTTCACGCCCTCTGTAATTGGCTCAAAGTAATTCAAAGACAGAGATATTGCGCTGCCAAGTTTATGTGCTAAGGTACCACCCACAGATGTTAAATAGAGCCGTAACCGATGAAAATGTCAGGTGACGTAAGTGCCGTTTTTTTACGATATTAATAAATGTTGAATATGGTTCCACAATATCCACGAAAAAAGTTTGTTTTTTTTAACCGGTATATAGCGTAAGGGTAAAGCTAGTAATTTACGGGACCTTTCCTTCTAATTCGTGATGACCTTCGTTAATCTGAAGATGACCTAAGAAGGTCGAAACGTTATTCTCTGTTTTATTAGTAAAAGTGTTAATACTCGTACCAGCCGTCCTGAGATACATTTTTCTTCATTTATTCACTCGGTATGGCTAGGTGGTTAGGGAGTTCGACTCGCAATCTGAGGGTCACGGGTTCTAATCCCCGTCAAACCAAACATACTCGCCCCTTCAGCCATGGGGCGTTACAATGTGACGCTCAATTCCACTATTCGTCGTTTAAAAATAACCCAAAAGTTGGTGGCAGGTAGTGATGACTACCTGCCTACCCTATAGTGTTACACAGATAAATTAGGAACGGCTAGCGCAGATAGCTCTCGTGTAGCTTTGCGCGAAATTCAAAACAAACTGTTAATGTTCTTGAGGGAAGCACCAGCCCCCTGTTTACAAATAGTGTCTCTGATCAAATAATTCATTTTGAATATGAGAAACAAAATGTTGAATTAACCAAGTAGACAGTGGTGGACAGAGCGTAGATAGCCCATTGTGTAACTTTGCGCTGAAGCAAAACAAACAAAAGTAATCATGACAATATCTTCCTTGCGTAACATCTTTTTAAGCCTGCAAAAGGTCATGTCACTCAAGTAGTTAAGGTATGGTAAGTTCATAATGAACGTTATAACAACAGGATGTTTATTCATCAGGGGAAGTCAGTGATCATGAATATAAGCAGTTGAGTCATCTGTGAACATTAGAATTATTCTAGTATTTTATCTCTGCATAGAGCAAGCCAACATTTAGGCCTAGCTGATTTAAATAACTATACATTGACTATCGACGACATTCCGGCGAGTTCTGTATATATTATTTTATGCAACATTGTTAGGGTCAAGTACATTATGCTTTTAGCAGTACGTATCAAAGGTTACGTTTAGAAACTATTGTCTTGTTATTTTACGCCTGTTGCACGTCACGACGCTATGTGTAGGGGTGCGTTCCTCGAATTGTCCATGTGACTATGTAAAACTCTAGCCCGCCCCATTTACTACAGGTGTGTACGAGTTATATGCGCTCCAGTTCACCGAGACATTAAGTCACAGAAGCGTACCAGGTCTGCGTGTCAGTATAGGTGTACATTCAGGTGAAACAGTACAGATGTAATATAAGATATATCTTTCAGTCACAGCAAGACCGTTTCGGTTCTCATATACCCCAAAGAGTGAACTATTCCGTGTTCGGTTCTTCCTGAAGAAGAGAGGTATTTGTAACTTATTTGGTGTTAGTGGAAATACAGTTTACAAAGTCTAATTATCTCTAACCTTCGAAGTAACAGAATGCCTGTGTTTACCGGTGAAATCACTTAGTATAAATCCTTTGCGCTTGTTTTGTTTTAAATTCGCTCAGTAAAACTTCCATAAACTGGCGGACTTCGAATTCGACTGTGGTAGAGTGAAACATTGTTTTAGTATCTTGCTGAACTATTTTATCACGCGTGCCTATCCTTGTGATTAATGATTAATAACGCACGGTTTAATGGGCAAGGTGGACAGTAATATCCAGGCAAGTATAAGTTAGACTTGACCCTGATGACCGTGTTGGGGTAAATTTCATAAGCTAACGATAACGTTCACCACGTGAGGTTTAATTGTCGTCGTACACAGTGTTAGTTAGATAATTATGGCCCCAGACAGATTGTACAAGGAACTCTTAAAAAAATTCACGGTAAGTGATTATTTTACGTTATTTTACTTCCATGAACAAACGTCGAATACAATATACTACAGTACGTAGTGAACTAAGCGCAGCATCTGGCCGGCAACAAATTAGTTGAACAGCCATTAAATCACGTGATAAGGTATATATTTACATGTAAAAATCGACTTGTACTAAAGTTAAAGAAAACCAAACGGTAAATACGTGATCATTTTTCACTCATAATAAATTTTCTACCTTAACTGTTACTAAGAGTTATTTTTCTGTTAAATTCAAGTTTTACGTCGGACTGAAACAAATGGACATATAATTTTTTAAAACTCAAACTTGAATAACAATCTTGCAAGGTACAGCTCAACTTTACTGTTTCTTTATCAAGGTGAAAGAAAATTGGAAGCTTTAATATCTTAATTTAAAAAAATCGTCACATTGGATTAGCTGATGTCGTATCTAGTATCTGGAAAAATTCAAATGTTCTGTACCCCTTTTCATGGTATAAAGTCCTAGAGACGCCATTGATCATTTTGTAGAGTGAGCAGCCAAGACAAAACGATAGATCACGAACAGGACTACGATAACCCGAACATTTTCCGAAAGTTTTCGAGTGATACCGTAAAATGTTTTGCTGTGAATTCTGTACATGTAAGTAAATAATACGTTACAAAGATAACAAAGTATTTTTGTGTAGGCAGATAACATGTGAATCCATAGCTAAAACGTGCAGGATAAATACAAAGTCGCGCGCCCGATTCAGTGAATTCTAGTTCAGATATGACAGTAGAGATTTGGATAAAACTGGCATAACACACGTGAAACAATGACGCAAACTTACAACCATGTAGAAGAAACTGGTTAAGATGAAACCGACATGACGCACGGGAGTCCAATTACATAAACTCTCTAATGCATAGGAGTTGGACGTACTTTCAACCTATGACGGCTGTAAAGGTTGCTAAGTAAACCAGTTAAATAAGAGTTTCTTAATCTGCCATAAACGGGGAAGCAGTGCTGTTAAAGTACTTTGTTGCTACCTAATAACAAACATTTTTATATCTTTTGTCACGCATGGCATGAGGTCACGTGGTATCCTGTGAATTTCAACTAATCTACCCTATCGTATGTCTCGGATACATTTATCTGAACTGTGTACTGACTGTACATAAAAGTTAAATGTATAACAAATAGTAAACATCGTGGATAGACGTTTGTGTATTAGATACAAAGCGTTACAATCTAATATTTTAGAAGTGATCGCAGATATAGTAATAGATGACTAGTCACGTGCCTTAATTATTGGCATGGGACAGCGGCATCTATTGACAACATTGCACAATACTTAAGTGTACATTTGACATCAGCTTTTATATTGAATTAGAAGTTATTTTTAACTACTCGTGACCATTTTGTATTTAAACACAGGATGTAGGTAATATGCATATATACTTGTTCATTTCATAGTCAAGTTGTCTATCTAATTTATTGTTTCAGTTTTGCAGCTAACTGTTTATCTGCCTGTTTATTTGTATTCTGAATAATTACATATCGGATGTTGGAATCGTTTGTCTCGTAATTTTACTTAAATAGTGTCTCTGGTTTAAATTTAAGTTTTCATAGGACATTTTTCGATACTGTGAATATTTGATGAGGTAAGTGGTTTAACATGTTAAGGAATTGGTGACAGGCAATCGTGATAATTCTCCAAAAGATATAGTGTATTTTTGTTTATGGAAGACACAGAGGGTGACTTACAGACTATGTCCGTAAATTAGCTCCGGTTGAATGTGAATGTAAGAATTGTGTTAGAACTACAGTAATGAGATAAAATGATTTGGCTTGCATGTAAAAGTAAATCGCAATCTTCAATCTGGTAACATATTTCTCTGGAGCATGGCCGTGGGCTGAAGGGGTGGTGAATGTTCTTTCGGAAAAGAAATGTTCATATGATGTATTAATAAAATACAACGTGTCAAACAAGGGGTTCTTCAGTAATAACTCGCACAGCAAATTGTATGAAGGCAGAAACAGACTCCGAAATTAAACTTCAAGCTAATTTGGAGCAGTGCCTTCGTCATTAAAATTAAGGCTAGGACTACGAAACAGGACCTTCTGACCCAAAAATATCATTGCTATTAAATTGGACATACAGAGGTTATGCGCATGATGTCATGCACTGGATGGGTTTTATTTATTCCGCCATATTGAACGTTTTTAGTGGAATAACGGTTAACCTAGCAGTTAAATGCTTACAACAGAATCGTGTAATTATGCCAGTTAGTTGTGTTGCTGTTTTTGTACAAAGTATAGCCCTGACTTTTCATCATCTTTGTTGCCGTCTCCATTTAGAATAATGTGGCTGCTACACGGAAAAAACACTTTTCTGGTTTTGCTATACACGTGCAATGTGTAGTCAAAACTTGGCCCTCTAGTTCAATTACAATCCAAACACCTAAAGAGCTGTCGGATAGTCGTTGTGAATAAGATACCTACAAACATATATATACCTATTATATTAAAGTATTTTCCTTCAGACGGTGAAAATAGCATGAATATTAAAAACACCATTACAAAAGCTTAAGGCTATGGGCTTGAACAATAAACATTTTTTTTCATTCACACTTAGACAAACCCGTTTAATATAATACTGCATTCCACCTCACAGTTATAAATGTGAGCTAATACAAGACATTTATATATAAACTTGTTTTTTAATGGGTGAACTACTGGTAACTTAACAACTTTATTAGTTTTAATGTTACTACTGTTGAGTCACTTTAACGCATCAAACCACCGTTAATTACGCATATATACACAGACATATTAACAAGTTATATTATCTCGGAAACTGTAAGTATATTTAAGAGCTTGTAGCTAATGCTTTGCAATGATTGTTTCATGAAAAAATGCGAATATTTGTAGAGAATTATGTATTAATAGCTCTACTAGTATAAGGCTTATAAAATGCAAACACTGATACAGCGTTATTATCAACGCATTATGTTGTCAAACAATTGGATTTAGATTCTAGGCCTAATACTAATAAATGAGATAAATGTAAGTAACGTTAGCAAACAAACTGATTCCCTTTAAATATAGAACAATATCAACCGTTATCACACATGAAATACTGCTAAGGATATGAAGATGTTTAATGAGAACACATCAAGGTTCTAGTTTATCAGTTTTGTACCAGTCGTTTACCTTCAATTAGATTACGAAAACTGCCGAGTCGGACACTTTTTGTGCACTCAGCCTGTGTGATGTTTATAGACGTCTAGACTTCCTATGTCTTTAATGTGAGATACTAAAAACTATAAAACTGAAAATATCTGGATATTTCATGTCAGTAATGTCCATAACTATGTATCTGTTTGTCAAGCAGCAGTTAAACTTGTGGTCATTTCCAGGAGGACAGATTATGGGTCAGTCATAGCCATTCCAAATTGATGACATTTTACCTTGTGCCGATGTTCAAACGGTTCATCTAAATCCTTTGTGAAAGCGCTAAACGCAAATAGCCTAGCTGCTTTGCGCCATAAAACACCAATCATAGACTTTAAATGGAAAGTTTTCCCATGCAAAGTGTTTGAGATGTTTCAGACCAAAATGACCGATGGTAAAAACTATTTCCTCTTTTAATCACGTAACTGCATAACCTCTATTTCATAATACTGTTAACAAAATGACAAACAAGAATTTGAACTAACTGAGGCTCTTGTATATATAAAAATGGCGGAAAAGATTTTAATAACAGTAATTCCTTTTGACCACATACCTGCTAAATTCTTTAACGAAGTTTCATTGAACGTTTGTACAATTGATTTAATTAATCGCCCACTTGGAAAATGTAATTCTAACATAAAATGGTTTATAGAAAGCTGGGCAACAGAAAGGCAGATATTGGAATGTGTGTTTCCCACATAATCTCGTGGAAACATTGGGAAGGTCGTTTTTAAGATACAAGAGAAGTACATCAAACTTCATTGTTATTCCTTCAGAAAAGTAATGTAAAAATATTATTTTTCTTGACAGTTGGTTTCAATAAATCTTATTGTTTGTTGCATTGAAAATAATTCATAACAGCTTTCTTCAATACAAGGCAGGCGGTAGCGCTAACTCTGTAGGGGTGGTTCGAGTTCCTCGAAATGGTATTTTAAATATCTCTTCAATAGGTCATCGGAATCTTACAATACTATACACAGTTTCCTTGAATAACGACATCTATGTAATGACTGAGTCACAAATTCTGGGAATGTTTGTAAATATCATAGCAGAAAATTTGATTTTGTTGTTCATTTTTCTTCTCCTTTATAATTACTTAAAAACTAAAAAATGGTGTCAACCAGTTTCATTGAGATGACGTAGTTACAAATGTAGTATCTGCTTTTGTAAATATTAATTAGTAGTCATTTTTAAACAATTATAATTCTAGGGTAAACGATGTTATCATTACCTCTTGAAGTCAGCTTTCTTACAGAAATCTAATGTTACTTTCAAAAACTTAACAGGGTGAAACAGGAATTACCAGCTAATGATAGATAAACAATAAATATTACAGTTAGAACCTTATAGTATTTAGAACATGGTTATAAATTCAATCTTTTGCAAACAATACAAACAAGATAGTAGAGATGGCATTTACATGATTCCTACATAACAGCATAGAAAAACTTAACACATATATAGACACCAGGGGCGTAGATTTTTTACACCAGATGGGGGGGGGTGATTTTGCAACCACTTGTGTGGACTGTTCAATTTGCAAATTGATAATTTCTCATTACGTGAACCTGAAAGCTGTAAACATGCAGTCAGAGTAATCTTGTTGCAACGATACTTGCATGTACATTTAGGCCTACTGACTGATACTTACAAACTATCGCTTAGATCGAAAAGCTTAGAAGCACGCCTATATTAAAGATGCACATTTCCGCTACTGAAAAACCTCACATCTAAGCCTAATTATGTAATTCGATTGGTAAGAAGACGAGAATCACAAGAACAAACACACAATTTGTAGGCCTGTGATGCAATAAAACAAATTAATACATGAAACTGTAGGGGGATGATTGTATGCACCATACCCCCCCACCTAAAATGAAGGGGGAAGTATACCCCATCCCCCCAGAATCTACGCCCCTAATAGACACACACACACACACACACACACACACAACTATTTAATCACAACTGAGTTTAAATTATCCTACTATTGTTTAACATTCTAATACATCACGTGCCTGTGCTATTTATTCAGTAGGAATGATACAAGTGGCATCGCTACTATTTTGTTTGCATTTTTTTGAATATTTATATCATTCATCCGTACATTAACTTCCTTTTTCGAAAAATGTTTTTCTTTACCTATAACGCTTAAGATAACTTGGAATTGGACTAAGTAAATAGATACGAAACTAGCCTAAATGTTTTGGGATGACCTATCTTCGTGATATATTTATGGATTACGGTCGAAAACACGATTACCATTGAGGTTAGCAAATGATACTTATGTACATTCTAGTCATTCTTTATAAAGTTTAGTTTCTTGGTGTACTTATTTTTCAAACCAGTTTGCTAAAAGAGGTTCTCTTTAGAAATATTGTAAGTTACCTTTCAGATTATTTTAGAGATAATTTAATTAGTTTATATTTGTGTGAAGCTTCTGCTAATAGAAAAGGGTCATCATATTTATAACAACATCCATAATTATGCGTTTAGAAAATAATAATTCAATATCTCTAATTTTTGGGGTATGAGCACCTTAGGCCTAACGTGTTTATGTAGTGTTAAGAAATTTGCCATTCACTTCGTATCATGAATCGTTACAATTAAATGTAAATAACTTTTTTTTTTAATGAGGCATTAAAATATTTAAAATCAGAGATGTATGACGTCATTATTATAAACCGAACCACACTTCATTGTCCTAAATCTTCACTGTTGTTAAATATAAAATAATATAGTGGTTCGGTTTATAATAATGACGTCATACATCCCTGATTGTCATTGGAACTACTTTTCTCATTGCTTCGATCATGCTCAATCAACGTTGTAGTGCGGCACCTGAATTTCGATTGTAACAAAATTCTGCATAAAATGCGACATCTGTCTTAGACCACACACCTTATCACATTTTCTATAGACCTTCCACTGTACATCAGCTTCCAAGACTAGTAGATTATAGGGACATGTGTACTTGGATGAAATTCCTCTGATTCTAATTACTCCTGCGGCTTTCCTCATGAAACCAATCTTTGGTTTTTGAGGTTTTGCCTAGAAACTTATGAACTTTTGGCTTGCCAGTCTTTGTTTATCATCTTGTTCAATGCACGAGGAAACACGTAAAGCTTCACAGTAATTAATTAATGAGTTGAGGGCTCTCTTTCGTACTTGTTGTTCTTGATTGGTTTGAGATTTAGTTTCAGAACTCACTGCTGCCCTAAATGCTCTAAGTGCAATGTTTTCTGTTTCCATGGATAACACCGAAGTTTCCATTCTTCAAAATATTGTGCTCTTTCAGTTTCTTTGTGTTCCCATCGTTTAACAATCTTACTGTATGAATATTATTTCGACAAGGCTTTTTTATATCGATCTAGTCATAAATCTATCCGTGTCAGCATTGCACTTGCAATGGTCAATAATTCACCACGAACATGGTATAATGGTGTTGAATATGTCAGCAAGATACCGTTGATTACATCTGTGGTGGCTTGCCGCTACTATAACTCATGAAAATTGTTATTATAAACTCACAATTAACCCTTGAAATTACTCAATAAAGCTAAGCTAAAGGCCTTTTTTAAAATTCACAATTTTTGTAATCGCATGTGACATTACGTTTTCCTTAAAATTTGTCTTTACCCTAAACTTGGTGCGTTTGCGCAAAAAATATTGGACAGTAGTAGTTTTTAGTATACAGTCGACTTTTCGGGGCGTTTGTGCACTAGGATATGTATTAAAATAGTTACTATATTGTAGTCGCTCTATTGGGTCAGCAGTAAATTTACAAAGTTACAACGCGAAAATTTGAAGTATCAGTTCCCTGCAGTGTACATCGCGCAAATAGCCCATTGTGTAGCTTGGAGGTAGGCCTAGTATGACCAGGTGGGTTAAGGCATTCGACTCGTAACCTGAAGGTAGCGGGTTCGAATTCCCGTCGCACCAAACATATTTGCCTTACGTGGAGGCGTTATAATGTGACGACCATCCCATTATTCGTTGGTAAAAGAGCAGCCCAAGAGTTGGCGGTGGGTGGTGATGACTATTTGCCTTCCCTCTAGTCTTACACTGCTAAATTAGGGACGGCTAGCGCAGGTAGCCCTCGTGTAGCTTTGTGCGAAATTCAAAAAACAAAACAAAAAAAAATGCTTTGAGGTTAAAAGCAAAGAAACAATATAGTATTATAACATTATTTTAATATTTAACTTTCATGCATGTGGAACAGTTTATTTACTTTAGGCTTGTACCCCGCTGGGACAGCAGTAAGTCTCTGGACTTACAACGCTAAAATCAGGGATTCGATTCCCCTCGGTAGGCACAGCAGGTAGCCCGATGTGGCTTTACTATGAGAAAATATATACCTTAGACTCAACCACATCTTTCACGGATATCTTTAGTTTCTTAGAGTACTCGTACAATTTCACTGGACAAGTCAATAAATAAGGCCATTAAAAACCAGTTAATGTTTTCTTCTTACCAAAGTTAATGATAATTAATGGTAATTCCAATATTTTATCAGTAAACAACAGGCAAAGTGTAGTTAAATTATCTTATTACAATCTTACTATAAACTCAGATTAAGTCTTGTCCATTCAACATCTTTCTGGATTATCCTGGAACAATTGTCTACAAGACTATAATATTTTCCTAAAACAGCTCTTTATAACATAAGCTTATATTTGACTAGTGTTTAAGATGAAAATTTAGATAGCTGTAAAAACTGTTCTATGGACACTGTAATTTGTGGATATAATGTTTTTCAAATCATTTTCAATCTTTTCACGCCTTACAATTGAAACCATGTCCTTGAGGTTTATTTTACACTTCCTTGCTCTTTCGTCACAACTACATTCATTTGAGTGGACATTGACACGTCGAACTCCATCTTTTGCAACTGTTTCTGTATTCCATAGTTCTAATCCATCCTCAAACGTACGTTTTTTTTAGTGAATAATGGATTGGGCACAGTTTTATCTGACATTTAATTTATATTCTGCGCAACAGTCTTAATCAGACAGACATGGTGGTCCTACTAACATTGTTACTTATTGGTCTTGAGGTTTTATCCACTTTTAATCCATGCTTACTACGTACTATTGTCAGTTGCTTTCGACACACAAACAGTTGAGAAACTCGGTGGAGTTGGGCGGAGAACATTTTTAGTAATATGGCAGTTATGAATTTCTGATCTTAAACTTTGTTCGAGTTTTACCAGTGAACCTCAATTGAAAGTTTTTAAGACTAGTCAACTGGGAATTTGTTCAACAGATTTCTTGTTCAGTCGAAGTTTGGCAATTGTCTGTGCAATCATTTAAACTGTAATTTTTTTCCCAAATATACAATGACTGTCCTGAAAGTTCACTTGCCACTGAGGTTAAACAGTGTAAACAATCAGAAAGAAAATGTTGGCTGTGTACGTGAATGTTATCATGTGGTTGGGAATCTGACGACGCGCCCTTATTGGGTAGTGACAGTTCTGTAATCTGCAACTTTTCTTGGTGGTTACCGTGTTCGTTGGAATGTTAGCCAAGCCCACTCTCCGTTCAGCAGATTGTGTCTTGCCACGGGTAGACCGTGAACTGAATTTTCTCCCATCGTGTTTGCCGGGTAGCAAGGATTAACATGTGCGCAGTGTGTACGCGCATGTATGTATTTCTGAAACTAGTCATTTGAGCCTGCTGTTTGTTGCCTTGGTAGCTTTGGAAGAGTAGTTAGACGTGGCAGTCAGTAACAGAACGTTTTGTGGCCTCGTGCTAGGTCTCCGTCTTAAGAAAGTGATGCCTGATTACATACGACGAAAACACATCAAATATCTACATTTTAACTGACGCCGAGAATGAAGTTACGGAAGGCCATAGACAGAAAGGTGAGTGGTATACCATGTTATCAGTATGTTCATGTCACGTTCAGACCTACTAAACTAAAACTTCAGTCAGTTTACTGTGAAGTTGGGTGGTGTAATTTAGAGAGAAAGTTACCGTCCCACAAAATATTATATGTATTGTTAACTTGATACTGATTTAGTGTCGTTTTCTTGGTTTCGGGACCTGCTACATTTACACTTTTGTGTTTAGTGTGTTTGATGTAGTCATTCAAGAATATACTGCATGTGTATTGAAGATTTCATTTTCAAGTGGAACGAATAATTTCACGTAACAAGAACGAAAACGTATTCATAAATTGGATAACTTCACATACTATTGAACAGCCAGACAAACATATTTGAGTAATTTTGACATGGATTTATCATCTGTGGTTAAAAAAAAAACATTGAAAATACTGTTAATTTAATTTCTTATATATTATGAAATATGAAGCGTAAAAGAAGAACTTTTAAAAACTCGATCAGTATTATTAACTTAGTTATAATAACATCGTTATAACACTGTTGTAATCGCCTTAATTATGACCTTGAATGTCACTTTTTTTCTAGAATTATGATTTACCTCGCAGGGTAGTCAGTATGAAGTATATTTGTAGGTTCGTAAGAGGCTCGTTTTTTCAGTATTGCTTAAATATGGAATTACAGCGACTACAGCTTCACATTGATATATTTTTATAAAAGTGCCCCAGCTTTTGTACAAAATATGGTATACGTATTTAATTAATTTATTTCTGGCTTCAACCATAGACATAGAAACATTAGACTTTATCGCCTGACATCATGTACTCTAGAGTTCTGGAACACAAACAAAACCCACTTGAGAAAAATGTACACTCGATTTTACAAAATCAACACCACGGAATGATGTGTCGTATAAATAAATATTAACCCTAATTTCTCAAATTCTGTTAAGCACACACGGAAATTAGATTTTACTATAAGGATAGATGTTGCGGAACTTGTGAATGTGTTTCGATACATATTATTCCAAATTAGCTTCAACTCTATAATGCGTTGCTTCCTGAGGCCTTCAAGGACATGTGCTGAGATTTAGTTACAAAATTACATTGACACTGACTGATAACAAGTTGAATTACTTTAGTCTCGTATTTCAGAATAGAGGGGGCCTCTCTAAAGTTCTGATTCAAATTTCATATTTTTCCAGTACTATTTAATTTCTTGCAGTTCTAAAGACAAAAATCAAAATTATAAATATAATGCAAGCAACAACTCAAAATCTAAAAAACTAATAATAGATAATACGCCTTTTTTTGTTTTGTTTCTATGGAATTTGTCACTTAAGAGGTACATATGATATAGAAAGCATTTCCTGTTTTGAGGGTCCGTTGTTATATACAAAATGAGAGAGAGAGAGAGAAATGAATGTACCTCTTTTAACCTAATGATACAAACCAGGTTTCGATAACCTTGGTGGAAATAGCAGAGAACCTCATTGTTTAGCGTTACGCTTAACAACAAATAAAACAAACGTAAAAAAGCAGCTATGTCACCCTAAGCCAAACTCGAGACGATTTAGGCATGTAGTGTTGAGTAATGTTAAAATATCGTGTTCATTGATAATTAATGCTTTCACTCAACAGCGTGTGATTTTGGTTTTAAGTTATTGAACTGGCTAGGTAGAAAGTCGTGGAAACTAATCCTGATCAATTAGTATTAAAAACACTTTATGCCTTGCCAAAAAAAATCGTTTGTTCACCACTGTAGCAAAAACCAATAAACTCTTAAACCAACTAATGGAAACCAGTTTTTGAAGAATTTATATAAATTGGCTTTTCGTTCAAAGATTGGTTCATGAATGAAGGTTCGTGTTAAGACTTGGCTGTCCTATGTCTGTCACAAGGTCGAAAATATATACAATTGCCCTAGGATCCCAGATCGAAGAGGCCTCCCGCATAAGAGAGAAATAAAAAAAAAAAAAATAATCAAAAATTGGATCTCTACAAGAAAATCTTGTGTTCGCAACTATATCTATAACAGCAATTTATAAAATATATTTTTCTGTTATTTTCCGTTAATATACTCTCACAGATTGTACTTTCACAAATACTTGTTCGGTCATTTAGCAAAACCAAATCGTTTTCCTCACTGTATATTCATTATAAATATTATAATTAGTATTATGGATATTTCCTGACATTTGTATTTGTGTATTGCTCAAAGTGTAATTAATAAACGGTTTTAAATTGCACATAGGCCCGGCATCGTGGGTTCGAATCCTCATAACACCAAACATACTCGCCCTTTCAGCCGTGGGAGCGTTATAATGTGAAGGTCAATCTCACTATTAGTTGGTAAAAGAGTACCACAAGAGTTGAAGGTGAGTGGTGATGAGTAGCTCCCTTTCCTCTAGTCTTACACTGCTAAATTAGGGACGGTTAGCGCAGATAGCCCTCGTGTAGCTTTGCGCGAAATTCAGAAATAAACAAACAAATTGCACTTACTTAGTTCTGATTCCCCCACCACCAAACACACACAAAATTTGTCATGGGGCCACCAAGTTCTCAATTCCCCTTCTGTCAACTTTTGAGGAGCCAACTGTTGCTAACATGGTTAGCATGCTGGACTATGGACAAGGAGGTCCATGATTCTCTCTCGTTTCTTTCTGTAAAATTGTACTTCATATTTTGGAGCCGTGGATGCATTATAAGAGTGACAATCAAATCCCACTATTCGACAGTGGGTGCTGTTGACTAGCTGAATTCCATTTAGTCTACCATAAATTCTTGACTTTTTTGTCACGGAAAACTTTTGTGGCTTTTGTTAGTCCAGTATATTTCTCGTGACTCTTGTGAATAAAGAGAACTAGGCTGTTGTTTGTGCAGTGAAGAAACAATAACACTTCTTAGAGAAAACAGTTAATGTTGTGCGTCAGGTTTCTAATTACGATTTCAAGCTATTATTTTATGTTTTGCAACAGAAAATTCCTTAAGCAGAAACTGGTACAAAACGGCTCTATCGTTGTAATACTAAGAAACACGTTTTCTACAGCCTGAGTTACCATGAAGTTTGCACGTGTCTACTTTTAGAAACTTGATACATCACCCCCCCCTATACACACACACACACACACACACACACACACACACACACACACACACAAAGGTAATTTACACGTGGTTCTAGAGCAACAAAAGGATCAACCAATACGATTTCAAAGAACAAAACAGCACACAATCAACTATACAGTGTCCTGCACAAATAAAGCCTGATTAATCGGTTGAGAAACAACGTATAATGGTGTATAACGTGTAAACTAATGAAATATGATGTATTGGAAGTAATAAGGCCGATACCAGGGGCGTAACCAATACAACAGAGATATAGCGTCTCCCCCAAGAATAAAAACAAACTTTTCTACATGAACAATTTGTTAGATTCACCAAAGCCTAAGCGGGTCTTGTAAAACAAAAGCATTTGAAATTTTAGAGAGGGAAAATAACGTTAAACGTTTATTTAAAAAAAGAAAAGAAATCGGAAAGATGCTATTAAAATAATTACCACACCTACGGTTATTAATTACCCAAAATAAAATATAACTTTTGTCCGTACCTCTTATGAGTTATTCATATATTTATTTAGATATTAAAAGAATTCATCACCAAATTGAACATAGGAAACCCCCTGTTGGTATGCTATTAAGGTAGCGTTGTGCCATCTCTCTTTCTCTCTCGGGTTTGGGGATCATATATACCCTGGATGGTCAGGTGCTCTTTGACCTCTTCCTCCTTCTTGTACTTGTGTGGTCATGCAGTGCTTGATGGTGTTAGTTACTGCTTTTTGGGTCAGAGTGAGCTGAATTATTCCGACCCTTTTCAGGGTAATGTCCGAGTATTAATGTACAGATATTGGTTTGCCCCACTGTTAAGATGTCTAGTTTGGTGGTGGCCTATGTTTTTTAATAAAAGAAAGATTTCCGACGAATTTTATCACTTAAATAAATGAAATATATTTAAAAATCTCTAGTTTATTTATTTTTGTTTATAATATGTGTTGATCGGGGAGAGATATTTAGGACTATCTTCATCATGTATGAGGTACCTGTCTGCTTCGCATAGTAATTCATTTTTTATCCAATTTTTATCGGAATACGTTATTGTACTATATAAGAGTCTATCTGGTATGGTTGGTATGTTTGAATATTTATGTATAAATTGAGATTATGTTGCTCTGGGAACTCTATATGCTGTTGTGAGGAGTGTGTTTTGGATTGTTTGTAGTTTGGTTTTAATTGTTTTATCACTTACAGTAATCCAAGCAGGAACTACATAGTCGATCACTGGTCTAATGTATGTTTTGTAAATTTTTTTGTATATTGTCTGATACTCCACTATTCTTTCCAGTTAGACTCCTAGCATAGTTCGTTGTGCCATTCTTAATATTGTTCGTTTGTTTAGAATTTCGCGCAAAGCTACACGAGGGTTATCTGCGTAAGCCGTCCCTAATTTTGCAGTGCAAGACTAGAGGAAAAGCAGCTAGTCATCACCACCCACCGTCAACTCTTGAGCTACTCTTTTTTCAACGAATAGTGGGATTAACCATCGCATTATAACACCCCCACGGCTGAAAGGGCGAGCATGTTTGGTGTGACGGAGATTCGAACATGCGACCCTCGTATTATGAGTCTAGTGCCTTAACCACTTGGCCATGCCGGGGCCCGTAATATTGAGCCACCAGCCGCATGCAACTACTGTTAATTTGTACCTTATTACTATTAATTATTGCGTATAACTTTTTAATTATAATTATTCTACTTGTAACATCAGATATCCAATGAGAATAAAATACTTTGCCGAGTTTGACCAGTGGCTCTAGTGCGGGGTCTCCTTTTTCAATGGTCTAGATGTAATGCCCACTCTAGTTTAACCTGAATAACACTCAAAGCTTTAAGTTACCGCCTTTAAACAAAGAATTGTAACTGTATCGTTTTGCCGACATAGTCTTTCAACCACACTAATATAATTAAGATGCGTTCTAACCGGTGACGTAACTACACTTTTGTCTTTTACTCTGTTACTGTTTTTTTCTTTCGTTAAAGTTGCTTTTGTTTATTTTTGATGATAAGTCAGTTGAACGACGGAAATTAAGTTAGCAATCACTCGTTAGAGGACTTGTGTCAATCACTTGTTAGAGGGCGTAGGTGTTTAGTGAAGGAATTTCATCGTGGGTTCTATGATTACTTACACTTGGTCAAAGGTTAATCGCTGTAGATGATTTAACAATTCGTTTTTGTTTACAGGCCCATATTAAGAACATAAATTAGACCAAGTGGAATGTTTAAGTCAATTGTCATCTCTTATTTTAAAAATAAATATTTATTACCAATTGTCTTGAGTTCGTAAGTACATGAAATATATTAAGCGGCTAAAAAGGGTCAGCTAAAGGTGAAAGGTTGCCTCTATTTCGTGGGGTGGGGTCATTTTATGTTAAGCATGCGCGGCGCATCCGATTTTCCATTTATATGTACCAGAAGTTAGGGTTTTAAAACGTGCAATCAACACGACAACATCTGAATCCGTCATTTCCGGCTTGAAAACCTCTATTTATTTGAAGAGCTAAATGACGTCACACTTTTTTCTGCCCTTTAAAATGTAGTTTTAAAAGTATAGACTAAAATTTTCACTTTTTTCTTTGTTATCTGCCCTCTCTGTTAATTGGTGTTGTTGTCACAGGACACTTCCAGGAAGGTACTTTGTGGTGGGATGTGAAGCAAAGTACGCATACAGACAAGGCTTAACAACGCATATAACAAAATAATTAACGTCGTAGCTGCTTATAATTACAAACACTTCGCTAGGTCTGTGCAATTACCTAACCCGTCGTGTTCTCGGAAAATAATGTTACTATTTATAAAAAAAACAAAAACAACAACTTCTTCCTTAATTTTTAACTGTTGTTGTTGGAATTTTCTTCAAACGTTTATTTTATAAATATAATTTTTCAGAAAATCCTTTTTTAAAGCTTTCTTAACACTTATTAAAGTTTATATTTACTTCCCCACAATCTAGTTCACACATAACCGACTTTTGTTAAACCATATCTTCTGTTTTTGTATTTACGAAACCTAAACAGCAGCCGTACATTTTGACAATAGGCTCTGTTTGTTTTGTTTTGTTAAGTTATATGTTATACGGTATGATATTAGATGCTAAATACGGTTCTTTTTAAATGTGACCCGGAATGGAAGTTGCTAATGGTTCTTACGCCAGGCTGTGAATTGTGAGCTCCAAGAGTTGACCTGCAATATACCTCTGAATACTTAATAGTTTTGGGAGTGTGATCATTGTGACAGTCAGTGTCGATGTTAGGCTTTAGAGAAGCTGTTTCAGCTGCGGGTATTGCTGACTGGTCATTCTCTTTCTCTGAAAAGCTTTATTGAATTGTATCTAAGGCCTTGGTCTTTTAATGTGGCCTTTTAATTAACCAAAGTGTCATATATTAGTATTTTGAAAATGAAAAATACCAAAAGCTAATTGGGAGCAATTGGGACAAATCGAGGAATTTAAAATACGTGTGCCTTAACTAACAAAGTATATAAAGTATTTGTATTTCTCTGTTGTTCAGCGCATAGCTATACAATGAACTATACCTGTGTGCCTACTACTGGTGTCAATTCTATTTTTTAGCATTAGAAGCCCTATGAGGGAGCCACCAAGGGGCAAATGTTTTGAAGTTTGTTCATAAAAATGAAAAAAATAATAAAAAAGAAACTTGTATGCAGTCTCAGTCTTGAGGAAACAAGAAGTTGCTCTTGCTAAATATTAAAATGAATGTTTTTGTTATTTTTTATGTTTGTGTGTGTGTGTGTGTGTGTGTATACATAACTATGTATATGAAGGCTATCCGAAATATTCCGTTGTGAAATAGTGTTTTTTTAGAATTTCTTATAATATGCAATATTTTCAAACTGGAAATATTCGAAAAGCAAATCGAGAGTTTGAACTATTTCGATAGGCGGCGAAATATGTGTGCGCCCGCGCTTTGAAATAATACAAAATAAGTTACATTAGTTTGCCCAAACAAACTCATATGCTGCAGTAGTCAAGAAAACATAATTCATGCAGGAAAAACCATCAACAAGTAATGAAGATTTACCTAAAACAACTGAAGACGCACACAAAACCACACCTATGAATATTGAAAACACACTAACCAATGCCATTACTTCCACCTTTTCTGAAATATTCACAGAATACACAAATCCTAATAATGAAAACAATCTAACAGAGATAAACATTAAAATAATTATGAAAACCATCGAAAAATACCAACCACAAATGTTAACACACATTATGAACTCTGTTAAACATGGATAAATTCACAGTATTAGACATCAATCAATATCCAGAGTGCTGTTGCTTTCAACACCTTTCCCCGTTAAATTTGTACATCTGTTAAAAATCAAAGTTAAATAATAATAAAATAATGCTAAACTACAACAGCCATCTACGTAAATAGACTTAAAAAAAAGAAAAATATTAATGGACATTGTCCTGAAAAGGACCAGTCTAAAGTTGATATTACTCCATATTATTCAGTCAATTCCAACAATGTAATGGAAGGAGGAAGAGGTCTCGGTGTACCTGACCCTCCTGGGTATAAAAATTATATATACCCAAATATCGGAGAGCAAGAGAGAGAGAGAGAGGTTAGTTTGCTTGATATAAAGCAGGATTCAATCAGTAAATAAAAATACCCCACCCCAAATGTTTTCTAAAACCCTTACAATATGCACTGCTCCTTAAAACGTGTGTATTTGATAATGGAAACAGCAAATAATCATTTATCGTAGCCTACTCATTAGTTAACTTTAAAACTGCCTCCAGTAGGACAGTGAACCCTCTTCTGCTATTTACTTGAAAGAGATTGGGAGGGCGACATGCATGGTTGCACACAAACACAGTACTTGTAAGTTAAATCTTAGTTTTATTGTTAAGATGTGCCAGTGTTTACTCATTCCGAGCATAATAACAACAAAAGCTCGTGTTATTGTAGAAGTGTTTATCCATGTAGAACTACTTACTGATTTTTTTCTTTCCAGATTATTTGTGCGATTTTGAAGCAAAAGTTTGCTTTAATTTAATTAAAATCGTGTTATTAATTAATAGCTGTATATAGCAACAAAAGCGACATCTAAATGTACAAAATTTCATTAGAAGAAAACTTGATGTGTCAAAACATCCAATTACTTCTTTTTTACGTCAGCACTTCTTAAGATTTTAAGAAATATTACCGTATTACTTTTAAAATGCCCCCTACTTTTAAAAAGGGATTTTTCAGGAAAAATAAAATGGATGATAAATAGAGAGGAGTAAGTATGGTTATGTTTAAAGAGTTTATTGACGAATCAAAAATGTTAAATATAAAATATACAAAATACAAAATATATAAAATATACAGGATTTTTTTTTTAATTTTAATCACAATAATGTTTCCTCCTGCTTTCCTTATTTAATCAGAACGTGACTCCGATGTTTCTTCTAACTCACTGTTATATTCTGAAGTTGAAGTATCTTCATCGCTTAATTCACTATTGTCCTTAAGTAACTCTTAATGAACTCTTGTCTTCCATCTTCAAAATCTGACAGAAAATGTTGACTAATTATTGTCCCTCGTTAATAATAAACCTTCTCTTTGTAAATTTCTGTTGGTACCTCGCTGAGACAACGGTAAGTCTATGGTTTTACAACTCTAAAATCAAGGGTTCGATTCCCCTCCGTGGACTCAGCAGATAGCCCATGTGACTTTGCTATAAGAAAATACACACACACACATTTCTCGCACCAGTCTTGACTAGTCTTGAAAAAAAATACCACTATTTTCTGTACATTCTTTTCCTTTTAACGTTAAGACTTCTCTAGTTACACGCAGTCCTTTATTTCATAACTCTCTGAAATACATTAAAATGGCGGCATCAATTTCAAGATGTCTTCCTTTTCTTGGGCCCGAAATGACTTTGTACTTTTGTTGCAAGAAAACAACTTGGTTTTCATACCAGACTAACTACGTACCTTTGCCTCACTTACTGCACACTTTTCACCGGCTGCACGATTCCCAATCTATTTGGTACACAAAATGACTTTTAAATTCAGCATGATACAAAACACGCTTTTGCATGGGTTAAAAATGCAATAAAAAGAACACAATAAAATAGCGTCTGAACAACAGGAAATTAAAACAAAGACTGAGGACAGTGATATCCAAACACACCGCTTGAGGCACTGACATAGGCAAACTTGACGTTTTGTACATGTATTTTAGTCATTCTAAGCTAAGTTTTTTTTAACTATACTCCAATCTCTTTGTTTTTGCAGGATTTTTTCGAAAATCTTTGTTCGAAGATAACGATGTTTTCGAGATTTTCGAAGATTGAAAAATAATATCTTGAATGTAAGACTCCCCTTAAGTTTCAGTTCGGAAAAACGTGAAAAAAGTGTCATTGTGTATGTTCATTGTTTAGTTAAAGTATGTTTAAATCAATTATTAAAGATTTCCCCCTTGGTGTGGATTCCTGTACGTGGTGAGGGGACCTTCCAGGGAAGGTTCTGTTCTTTCAATTTACCTCCTCTGTGATCTAAGCATCCACCCACATGTTTGCCGTGAAGTGGAGGAGAGTATCCTGGTGGTTGAAGGGTCCAACCCTAATACACCACTTTGGCATTGAAGGCCTGTAGACAGGCAGCCTTGGGGTGTCCCCTAAGGTTAATCATCTGGTAAACTTGGGCTAGGATCAACCAAGTACCAGTGTTGGACGTTCTCAACGGGTGTTGTAAACATTGTATCTGATGCTGGTGTTTGGGTATAGTGTTTTACAAATCCCTGGTGTTGCTTCAGTATCCTTGTTTGACACTGTAGTGCATCCCCTCGTAGGACTCCATGGTGGGTGGGCATTGAAATGCAGCTTCTTTATTATGGATACTCCGTCTTCTGGCAAAATAAATAAAAATGAAAAAAAGTTGAAAAAAACGGATCATTCGAAAATGACCATGCATGGAGGACTATGTTGTACAGTCAATATTACAGCCAGTTTCTGCACCACGATTTCTAATTTATCTATTCCTTATCTGGGAAAGGTTTGGGACAGATGTTTCAATTTTTTATTCAAAACGGATTAGAGAGAATTGCTGGCTCTCCAAAGTCGGTCAAAAAGCTTCACTCTAGTGACATATTGGTGGAAATATCCACATCTCAACACAGTGAACTCCTCTTGCGTTCAAAGACGACTGAGGATATACCTATTGAGGTTACACGTCGTGCTTTTTTGAATTCTTCACGAGGAGTTACTATTGAGAGGGATTTGAAAAACATTCCCGAGTCGGAGATTCTCGCTGGTTTCTCCACTCAAGGAGTTTCTGCAGTGAGGCGTATTTCCACTTGCAAAGATAAAATTATAATGCCGACCAATGTCTTCATTCGAACATTTGCATCACCACATCCATCTGTCGCCATCAAGGCAGGTTATCTTAATTGCAAGGTACGGTCTTGCACTCCAAACCCTTTCGGATGTTTCCAGTTTCAGTGGTTCGGTCACTCGAAGACATCATGCCATGGTTCCTTGACGTGTGCTCGTTTCAGTAGCAAGGACCACGATGCCTCTTAGTGTGAAGCAGACTCCCATTGCGTTAATTGTAACGACTCTCACCCAACCTATTTTCGTTCTTGCCCTAAGTAGTTGGAAGAAAAAAAAAAGTGCAGTGTTTGAAAACGATTCAAAACTTTACTTACCCTGAGGCTCGAAAGTTGCTGTCCACCACTTCATCTCGGACCATGCTGCTCCATTTCATTCCGCTACTGTAGTTGGAGTGCTAACGGATCTTTCTGTGCCTCCAAAAGAATCGTTCTCAAACCAAATGAAAAGTCTTTAGAACTCCATGGTTAAAAAGGTGATGAATCAATGTCAACACCCATCTCTGTCCCTAACATACATTCCAGCAAACCCCAAGATCCACATAATTTGGTTCCAGGTACGGGCATTTCCTCGGATACATCTCTTACCCCAAGATGCAAAACGATCATCCGTTCACGTCCTCAGTCGCTGGAACCCTCTTCCAACAAAGACCTGCCCAATCGACCCAGGGCAGGATCCAGAGAGGTCGACAGATCTCCCTCGAATGAAAAAAAAAAAGAATGAAGAAACAAAGACGAGGTCGTAAACAGAAGGGCTCTGCACCCAATTCGCCCACAAATAAATAAAAATGGTCACCTTTATACAATGGAACTGTCGATGTTTATATTCTAATCTGGATGACATCAATGCACTGATTGCTTCCTACCATCCTGTATGTCTTTCCTTAGAGGAAACATTTCTGAAACCTGCCGATACAGTCAACTTTTGGCAGTTTTCTTTATACAGAAATGACAGGCTGTGTGATGGACGAGTGCACTGTTGGTTGAACAGCATGTGCCCATCCTGTCTTTGCCACTCGACACACTCTTGAAAGCCATAGCCATCCGTGTTTCCGTGGGTCTTACCATCACTGTTTGTTCTCTCTACCTGTCTCTTGAAGAGACCTATGGTCAATCAGATTTTGATGATCTCGTTTAAAAGCCGACGTCTCCCTCTTTTTATTATGGGGCACTTTGATGGACATAATCCCCTCTGGGGAAGTGCTGATATTGATAGGATGGGCCACTCCATAGAGTGTATACTCTCTGATCACAACCTTTCGCTTTTCAATACTGGTTCTTATACTTATTTCCATGCACCTAGTCAGTCCTTTACTGCTATTGATCTCTCTATTTTCTCCCCTTCACTTTTCTCCCACTTTTCACGGAGGGTTGACAGTAATCCACGAGGCAGTGATCATTTTCCTATAATTTTGAGAGAGACGCCGTGGTCAGTGCCACCCGACCCCCCTGCCCCGGTGGAAACTGGGTCAGATAACTGGCCCTCTTTCACTACTCTCCCAGAACTTGATCCTGCCATCTGTAAGCCATTAATAAACGACTGTGTGGCAACAGTAACAGACTGTATTATACAGACAGCTGTTCATTGTATTCCTAAAACCTCGACAAGTTTTCCACGATATCCTCGTCCGTGATGGAATTCTGCCAGTCACATGGCACGCAAGTCTCAAAAACGGGCCTAGGATACTTTTTGTAGGTATCCAACACTCGCATCACATCACTTTCCAGCAGGCCAGTGCACATTCTCGGTAGATAAGACGTCAAAGCCAGAAGGACTCTTGGATTAAGTTTACAACCAGCATATCTTCTACCACCAGTTCCAAAATCATGTTGGACAAGATTCGAAAGGTCAGTAGGCAATATAACTCTGTCCCCTTCTCGATCTTGCTCTCTGATGGCCAGAAAGTAGCTGATACTCCAGGTGAAAGATTTTGCTAGGTATTTAGCACTTCTGCTTTATCCTCTACTCTCTTACTCATCAAGACTTTGGTAGAGCGATTACCTCTTTCCTTTCCATCTGATTATTTCTACGACTATAATCGTCCCTTTAAACTGGTGGAACTCAAACTGGCACTTTACCGGTTTGGTAATACATAGGTCGAACCTGATGATGTACATTACGAAATGCTGTGCCACCTATCTCCTGCTTCTCTTGCTATTCTTCTGATTGCTTTTAACGGGATCTGGCAGGAGAATGTTTGCCTGGTGCCAGGCTATTGTCCTATCTTTCTTTAAGCCTGGGAAGGATCCCAAGATTTCTTTAAACTACCGCTCAATTGCTTTGACGAGCTGTCTCTATAAGACCTTAGAGAGGATGGTTAATGCTGATCTTGTTTGGTTCCTTGAATCAACACGGGTATTCATCCTGATACTGAGCTCCGTGTCAGTGAAGTTGTGCTACATGTGGCCCCTGAGACAAAGTTCTTGGGGCTTATCTTTGACCGTAAATTGGCCTTTATACCACACATCAAATAGCTCTAGGTCAAATTACAAGAGCACTGAACATCCTCTGTGTTCTCTCTTCCACCACTTGGAGGGTGGATCGATGTTCTATGCTAAAGATATATCATGCTCTTATTTGATCGAAACTAGATTATGGATCACTGGTCTATGTCTCTGTAAGAACCTCGGCCTTAAAGATGCTGGCCCCCATTCATCATCAAAAACTTTCTGCTTTCTGGGCTTTCTGCGCTTCCCCAGTTCAGAGCTTATCCATAGTCTCATGAACCTTCTTTGCACCTCTTCTGTTTGCAACTGTCTTTACTGTATGCCTCGAAATATCGTTCCTTACAAAAGTATCCCACCTGGGATTGTGTTTTCCTTCCTCAGTGGGCCATGCTTTTTCAGAACAGACGATCTGCCATTGCTCCTTTTGGCCATCGTATCCAGGCGCAGTTGGATGAATTGGGTTTGTTCTTGGATAACACTGCTGTATCCACTAGTCAGCGCATCCCAACATGGCTTATTGCATTCCCCAAATGTGACCTATCTTAAAGTCATCTGAGAAAAGCAGACACTCCCGATTGGAAATACTGTCTGTTATTTGCTGAACATCTTTCGAACCATCCTTCCATTCCTATTTATAAAGATGGTTCAAAATCAGGTGACTGTGGGATCTGCTATGGTTTGCACGTAGAATTCCCTCTACAGCTTCTGTGTTCACTGTTGAACTATACGACATTTCTCTTGCCCTGGATCACATAGAAGCTGAGCAGTACTCAAACTGCACGATTTATACTGACTCGCTTAGTTCTCTACTGACCCTGGAATTGCTTCACATTAGTTCTCACCCTCTTCTCGCCGACATTCAAAACCGACTGGCCCATTTCTCCTTGACATCTACTTCTATCCAGTTTCTATGGATACTGGGACACGTTAGTATTCGCTGGAACTGGCTCGTCGACACTGCAGCTAAATTTGTCTGCTCTGGCACTGTCACTGCTGAGCCTTTTCCTTTGTTTAACGCCAAAATAAATAGTGATGCTATTAATGTAGAAATGTAAATATAACGTTCAAATGTTGATAAATATAATTATTAAACTTACTGTTTAGCCTACTTCAAACTCACGCGAATTCGAAGAAAAACTAAACAAATTCTGAATTTTTGTATATATTTTCTCAGGAAAATATGTATACATTAATATGACGTGTTGCCCTGATAAAGTTAAGTAATCAAAAGGAAGAACTGTGTTGAAAACAGCAAATATAAACCTATGACTAATTATATTAGTTTGTTATAACTTTAAAAATAAGCCGAAGTAAAAATAAATTAAAAAATGAGCAAACAAACACTGCACTAAAAGATCCCACATTATTACTCGGATTCTGGAATCTTTTCAACTAGTGCAGCGTTTTATTTTTTTGTTTACCATTTTTAAATTTAATTTTGTGTCGGCTTGTTTTTAGGTTATAACAAACTAATTTATACATGAGGATGCAGGTGCATACGTATTTGAACGTGACACTATATTTATATTAAGAAGCATTAGTATTTCATTTCTATATTTTCAGATGCTGATAGTTTGCATTTCAACACCTACCAGTTGTTTTCAAGTCGTTGTAAGGAATTCATCCAAACAAAGAATACCACAAATGTTGTTGCATTGGTGATAACATTAGTTAATGGTTGGTTGTTTGGCGTTTTATGACGCAAAGCAACTACTATTTGCACCCTGGGTACTGGAAATATACATATTTTCGTAAGGTACACTGTAAATTCCCATACGAAATTATAATATTCCTATCTTCTTCTTCTGAAACGCTTTCTCACTATATGGTGGTACAGTTTTACGAAGTGCACCATGGCAATATTTCACAAATTATAATTAATTCAGCTCAATTTTTTCCCATGGATTGGTATGCATAATTATTACGTTTATGTTCACGAACATTGGATCTATCGATATCCCCAGTTTCTTTATTTCGTTTTTACTCACGAAATACACTGTATACTTGTTACAAAACCAAAACGTGGCCAAAAGAAATGAAATTATTTAAATTACGAACATCTTACGTCATCAGCCACGAATCCAGAGTAGGACAATTGCACGATAACATTTTTGTTTTCATGACCCCCGATGTAAAAACTTCTTTGAGTTTCTAACTGGTTCGATTTCGGAGTTCTATGACCATATATATAAGGTATTGTAGGGTTTATACACCCCTATTTATAGTTAGTTTTTTAACATCCCATATCTACATGTACGTTTTGTTGTCGATAACAATACACTTTTAAGTTTTAATGTTTCGAAATGTTTATTGACATTCATAAACAACATTTCTAACATTGAAAAGGTTATAACATTGAAATAACGTAAATGTTGTTACTTACGTTTATTTAGTACTTATTTATTACTTTCCATATATCTAATGAATTAGCAACTGATAATTTTGAAACTGCTGTATCGTAAATAGGAGTTCCTTTAAAACACTAAGTACAGGGTGGCCTGTAAGTCCCTACCCATCCATATATCTTATATGTCCAGTGTATCTGTGTGCTGTCCCTCATTCTCGCTGCATAATATTATGCGACGCCATGTTCTGTGAGACAGTTTATTGTAAATGGGCTTACATCGGCCATATTTCTCTGAAAAAAAGAAACAAATGTATAATACATGCGTAATTGAAATAACATAATAGCATATGGATGGGTAGGAACTTATGGGCCACCCTGTACACTCGCCACATTGAAAAGTTTTTGGGTTTTTTTAAGACACTGCTTAATTTTATATAATATTGTGTATTTGTACAAGGTGTCTCGGACCACTCCTGCGTTTAGGCATTGGTGAAACTGCTGATTAAAAGAGATGGCACACCTACCCCATATGTAAATTTCTATGGCGTTTTGCACCTAAGTGTAATCTTTATAATGTACCCTTTTTTCCCGAGAAAAAACTTGGAACTCGCATGTACAAGTTAGTGTGTGTTGTTGTTTTTTTAACTACATGAGTGAATAGGCTAGGTCAATTTTTAATACTATTTTATTAAACCAAATGAGGAATATTAAAAAAATTAATTACTAAGAACGAAATTTTTTCTGCGGTATTTTTCATTTTTTTTGGCAAATGTACAACTTGATATCTATATAGGAAGTATGAAATATTTCTAAGAACTCGTGTGTGAAAGCAAAGGATAACAAATTGTGACATATAAACTACACTACATCTACTATATTCTGTGCTGACGAGGCCTTTCGCTGAATACCAGGGATCATGTTTGGCCATACCTACATTGAAAAATATTGTACGAACGCAAATAACTTTTAATGTGACATGCATTAATCAGACTGAAAATAACTTAGAAGTGAAAACTGGAGAGAGAGCCGAAACTTAAAAGGGTATAAAATTACTCGTTTTTAATTCAAAACCATATATATAAATCAGCATTCTTTTTAGAAGCTTTGAGAAACTGGTTCTTAAATCGGCCTCTGGCTAAAAGACAAAAAAAAAGTGTATTTATTCAGTTGTTTGACCGCTAACCTTGATTCTTTTTCGTATAACCTCAGAACAAGAACCTGTTTAATAGTGAAAGTTGAAATGTTCCTCGCTTGGTTCTCATTCAACAGCTTTTGGTGAAACCAAACGCACAGTATTGCAATGAGTTGTTAAATACTAGATAAGGGGGGTGTCCTCTCGTGTACATAATATTTATCTCAGCCTCTACTTATGCAGATGAACAACGTGTACTTCTGAGTGTACATTGAGAGTAGCTTTATATCTTAAAAGTTGTCATTTTTGTATAAAGACGTTACAATGATCTGACTGTTCAATGAAATCATCCGTTTTCAATTATCTGGAATATTGGTGTGTGTGTTTTCTTATAGCAAAGCCACATCAGGCTATCTGCTGAGCTACTGACATGTAACCTAATCAAATCGATAGTTTGCCTGGGAAACTATAATTATCATGTAAATATTTCGAGGTGTGTTTGTTTGTTTTTACATATCATCAAGAATTTTTAAAATCTTTTTCAATATTGTATTTTCTTGCTTTATTTTTTCGGAGTTTAAAACACCTTAATTTTACAAATTTATTAACTACAAATACTTGATTAATTTCCAGAACTAAACTACATCATATTTACTGTTAACTATTGCAAACTTTAGAGAAGGAAAACACTTGTTCAGTTATATAAAAGGTTAAATAAAAAAACTACCAGTGAATGTCTATGCAGCAGAGATGGTTTTCCTGCTTCAGAGGTGTTGACGCACTTCGACACTGGTAAGAGCATCATTCTGCTTTCAATTTATATCATTTTGTATCACGTGTGAAAAATGAAGTCAGTATAAATCATGCAATAAGAGAAATAACTCGATAATGTACGACAAAAACCTTATTACGCCTTGTTTTTCTCTACAACAACGACATATTGGCTTCTTTGTAAACAACAGAAGTAAACCAGGGAATGTGTCAACTACAACGTTTATTTTGATGTTCTTATTTAAAAAAAAAAGACAACATTCGCTCGGAAAATAAGTGAAAGCAACGCAAAAGCAACTTTTCCTGTGGTAAAATCGGGCTTATAATGCTCTGTATATTGTACTTTGACCTTAACCATGAGACTACACTTTAGGTTGCAAACAAAGCACGTGTTTCTAAACGGTGACCTAACCATTTGCCTGATGTAATTTTGTTTGGAGAGTCAAACATCGGTCTCATCCGAAAAGTGGGCAGTTTGTTTGTATTTAAGCACAAATCTACTCAAAGGGTTATCTGTGCTCTGCCCACCACAGCCCAGTTTCTAGCGTTGTAAATCTGCAGACATGCCGCTGTGCCCCGGGAGGGAAGGGGGCAAAAGTGAGCAGTTGCAGTTAAAGTATACTATGTCATTGGCTAATCTAGAGTTTCACACACAACAGCTAAAACCAATGACGGTTTAATATTACTTTTATTATACTATTAATACTGTTGATAATAATTAAGGTAATGGTAGATTATGAGGTTGACTTAATAATTTCTTTTAACTTGGCTTGTGTGTCTGATATCTCCACTTTACATGGTTCGGTTGTTCTTATGAGTACGTTTTTCTCACGTTGACAATGTTTTTGTTATATACTGTATAAACAACTCGCGTTGTTTGGTACAATGTTTGCCATATAACTTTTATGTGCTGTCACACCAAACATGCTCGCCCCTTTCAGCCGCAGGGAGGTTACAATGTTACGGTCAATCCCACTATTCGTTGGTTAAAGCGTAGGCCAAGAGTTCCCTCTAGTTTTACACTGCTAAATTAGGGAGGACTAGCACGGATAGTCCTCGTGTGGCTTTGCGCGAAATTAAAAAACAAAAACTTGTGTGTCTGCTTTTTGTCATTGAAATACTGAATACCACACGTAATTAATATGTTTAAAATTAAACTACTTTCAACGAATGTAACTGAGAAATTTGTAAAAGGCTTAGCTCTCGTTTTTTTATTCGTTTTTTAAAGCGCTGAATTCCAGATGGTGCATGTTTGGTATGCAATTACTCTATTAAGAGCAAACTTTGATCTGTTTATAGGGGAAGCCACTGTTTATCCTAGCGGTAGAAATCTGGAATTAGCTATCAAGGCTCGAAATCTTTCGTTATAAGAATGACATTCATTTCCTTTGCCTTGATTGTGAGTGATATGGTGTTGCTAACCGTTTGTCACCCCTTCCCTCTCCTGATCAGTAGTTCAAAATTAGGGACGGCGATATTGGCCTTAGTAGGCTGCTCCCTCGTTGCACAACTAAAAGTCTTTGTTCTTATAACGCTAAACACCGGGTTTCTGTATCCATGGTGGGTACAACACAAATAGCCCATTGTTTAGCTTTGTGCTAAACTACAAACAAACCTTAGCAGCTTTGTCATACATATAAATACATGCTTTATAACAGTTTAACTATATAGCTTTGAAACCCCCTGTGCATGTGTGTGTACATATACACAGCACGCTTTATTCATTGGCTCATTAGCATAAGCTGAGAATGTACTATCATAAATCGACGTTGTTTGAAATCCATATACACGCTTTTCTTTAAAATATCTACGATTACATTTTACGTCAGTCCCGTTTGGTATCTATTAAACTGAAGCGATATCAGAGTCCTTTATGGATAGTGTATTTTATTTCGTAATTGAAACGATATCATTGTTCTTTATGGGTAATATACTTTATTTTGTAATTTTTATTGTCTAACATTTACTACCAGGTTGCATTCTGATAGCGTAATGATTGCTAATAAAATCTTATAGAAATAACAGTTTCACGATTCATGAAATAGACAAATAACGAAACTGTTGTTTATAAATCTCAAGGAACTATCTTAAGTGGAACAGATTTGTCTTAATGTACGTAATACATTTAGCTTTAGTGTTTATCGAGTTTTATTGTTGCTGAGAAGTGGCAAAGGTTTGGTCGTGTTGCTTTGAAATTACACCGAAACGCCCTGACTACGTGGGTAGCAAATTCTTCAGTTAATTCCCCGTAAGGCCACCAGGTGGTTAAGGCACTCGACTCGTAATTTGAGGGTCGCGGGTTCGAATCCCCGTTGCATCAAACATACTCGCCCTTTTAGCCGTGGGGACGTTATAAAGCGTCGGTAAATCCCACTATTCCTTGGTAAAAGAGTATTCCAAAAGTTGACGGTGGGTGGTGATGACTAGTTGCCTTCCGTCTAGTCTTGCACTGCTAAATTAGGGACGGCTAGCGCAGATAGCCCTCGTGTAGCTTTGCGCGAAATTAAAAAAACAAACAAAAACAAATTCCCGTTGACTAATTTAATACAGCTCCGATATGAACCTCGCAGTAGACTTAAGTAACATTCGTGAATTTTCATCTTTATAGGAAGCTCTAGTTGTTATTAATCCTTCAGTACGTCAAGTTAGTGACATTCAATGTGTTTGTTTTGATTTATTTTTAAGAAAATAAAATTCACATTTCAAGCAGACTAAATGCCATTTGTACGCGAATCCAGGTCTACAATTCTAAAATAGTCTCCGTTTCCTTTAAGTCGCTCCTGTCTTCAAATACATTTTTTTAGTTGTAATTTACTACCTTTTTTTTTTTTTTCTTACATATATATATATAGTTTACGGTGTTACACTGACGACATTAAATAATTTTTAACAACCATAGTATCTGCAGAAGAAAGCGCTAATTTTGTAGACAAAATAGTTATTTCACTGTTCTCAGAAGCAAAACAAGTATGAGAGAAAAATAAGGGTCGGATTTCACTGTTATAAAAACGACTTATTGAGACATTATAACTAACTATATGTTTATATTACAATTAAATAATTAATTGTTTGTGTTGAGAAGGTGAAAATTGTGTTACATGAGAGTTACAATTGTGTGGTAACATGGCGGTGGTATGTTTTGTTTTTTTTGTATTTCGCGCAAAGATACGCGAAGGCTATCTGCGCTAGCCGTCCCTAATTTAGCAGTGTAAAACTAGAAGGAGGGCAGCTCGTCATCACCACCCACCGCCAACTCTTGGACTACTCTTTTATCAACGATAGTGGGATTGACCATAACATTATAACGCCCCCGCGGCTAAAAGGGGCGAGCATGTTTGGTGCGACGGGGATGCAAACCCGCGACCCTCAGATTACGAGTCGAACGCCTTAACCCACCTGGCCACGCCGGGCTGGTGGTATATGCCACCTGCAACAGTTGCAACAGTTCTATACTGAAATTCGTGGGCGTTAGTTCATATTCATGGATGTGATGACGTATCATTAAACTTACCTTACATTAAAATAGCATTAATTTTGTGATACACATACACCTGACTGTAGCAGTTGTGTCATTCCTATCTTTAAATAATTACCTTTTTTATCATTGTTTTATAAGTCAGCCTTGACCATGAGTTTTGCACATCTCCTTTTCTGTATATCAGCAACCTGTGTGTTTTTTTAGATGAATGTTATCTTGCTTGTCCATAATGTTTTCCGCAACATTTAACATATTGACGTCGTTTCTGTGAGGGTGACTAGTTTTTCTTTCACTCGCCACCAGTCTTTAATCTTTCCGATTATTGATTGTATTTCTCAATTCTCTAAGGCACGTCGTCGGGACGGAGGAAGGGGGGGGGCTTGTTGTTGCTGGGGTAGTCGTAAACATTCTTGGAAGTTTACAGGACACACACACACACACACACTGACGTACTTACGTAAACAATTTGGGGAAGAAATAACACACGAAGATTAATAGATAACTGTGAATTTATAGGCGATTATTTTGGTAATGAATTTATATTGAGCTATCAATGCCCTTGGGTGAAGTAACAAAAACTAGAATATTGGGATCTGTGTTTTATTGTTAGAAAACATAACCAACATAAAATCAAGACTGTTTCTAGAAACCAAAATGCAAAGTGATCTCATTTAGTATACAAAAAAAAAAAAAAAAACTCGTGAAAGCACAACTGGGAGCAAACCCAACATTTCTAACATCCGTTATGAACGTGGTCTGTAATGCAAACAAAGATCACCAAAACTTAGAATTGAGGAGTGTAATGCACATAGGAGGATCCCTAATTCTGATCCACTTTCAGTAGTCCGTTGTGCTAGAGTCGATGATACGATAAACTGGAATGATACGTTGTTTGGGTGTGCTTGGAGAGTAATCCGCGATTTGTGATACGAAGCTGACAACATAATCTGGGCCGGCGTTATTGGAATAGTTGTAGCGCACAACTTTCTCCATCCACTGATTAAGATATTCTTCGATGTTCCTGTACGTTTGTGATATCTTGTCATATTTGTCCTAATTGACCAGTGAGCATGTTACTGGACATTCAGTTCCCTCCCTCTTTGATAGTAATCTGTGGTTTTCTTCTTCGGGAACTGTGGATTGCTTAACACAGTTAATCAAAAATACTAAAGTATAGATTTGTAAAATAGGTCACTGCGGGGTGCGAATTCGATAGATTGTCTGTTTCCTTTCTTCCTTTCCTCATGAATCTTTCAGAAATAATATTCTCATAAAATGGTTACTAGTTTTGTAAAAAAACAAATACAAGTTACATCGAAATTAACATTTAAAACTGTAATAACTCAGAAGTTGAACAATAAATTCAATAAAATCATAACAAATGGAAGACATTGTTGTTCTGGTGCTGGACATCAGAAAATAAATTTATAAAAAGGGACAGATTTCAATAAGTAAATTGACAGATGTGACAATTTTATAACCGCTTACTGAAAGGAAATGAGATAACGTTTCGGTTTCTGTACTGAGGTTTTCCTCGGGTAGGTTCAGCCCTTTAATGATCCCAGACCTACCCTGTATACTCTGCCCACAGTGAAACTTGCTAATAAAAAGATACTTTCGAGCTTTAGAAAAGTAACAAATAACAACAAATAAGGCCTACAATTAGAGGTGGTCAAGATACCACACTTACTTATAATAAAGACAATTTTAAGTCCCCTAGTGGCACAACAGTATGTCTGCGAACTTACAACGCTAAGAAGCGGGTTTCGATACCCGTGGTGGGCAGAGCACAGAAAGCCCTTTGTGTAGCTTTGTGCTTAAACTCAACAACAACGACAAGTTTAAAGAGGGAAAGAAAACGAAAATAGATGTTCCCGATTACGAGGGTCGAGCTAAATGACCAGAATCGATTCAAATGTGCAACATTGTTAATAGTACCAGTACAACTGCAAACATTCGACGTTCCTTAAGAGACGAGGTAGGGAAATAAGTTATTTGTCAAGAGGACTTTTCATTAGAAAAAAAGTACAAAACTTGAATTTTTGGTCACATAAGATTCGATATTTTTGTTTTCGCCACGCTGCAAGATTTTCGTCACAGGTGATTCATTATGGAACAAAAGGCAGAAAAAACTGTCAGCACTTTTGAGTCAACATGAAAAAAATTATTAACACATCTTGAGATATTTGTACCTGAAACGAACTATAGTCTCGATAAAAAAATAAACAATGGAACTGAAACGTCTGCGCTTAATTAGTTTTATTTGATAGGACTTACTGCTTTGATAAACCGTACGTAGAAGTGAGAAGAAAACAGAAGTTTGGCGAAACGTGTCAGATATTCAGCCATGTGTGATCATCTCACATGAAAACATGCGAACAAGGAAAAGTAGGACCAATAAAATGAATTTAGTATTTAATCACACTTGATTCTGTTTTATTTTTGCTGCAAATCTAACTTTTCACTGTATGAAGCGGAATGCAGAACTGTGGGAAAAAAAAAGTGAACACTTAATTGGACATGGCATGGCCAAGTGTGTTAAGGCGTTTGACTCGTAACCCGAGGGTCGCGGGTTCGAATCCAGGTCGCACCAAACATGTTCGCCCTTTCAGCCGTGGGTGCGTTATAATGTGACGGTCAATCCCACTGTTCGTTGGTAAAAGAGTAGCCCAAGAGTTGGCGGTGGGTGGTGATGACTAGCTACCTTCCCTCTAGTCTTACACTGCCAAATTAAGATAGCCTTCAAGTAGCTTTGTGCGAAATTCAAAACAAACAAATAATTGGACATGAAAACCCAATGAAACCATCTGGGGCATTACAATAGTGGAAAGAATTAGAACCTTGCATTAAACGTTATGAAATAATTGATACGTTTTGAGAAATGTGTGCCTCGTTGAGCAAAGAAACAAAGCGTTGAAACGTTTTACCTTGAAAGACACTTGTTTGTTTGTTTGTTTTATAAAACACAAACCTACACAATTTGTTACTTGTTGTGCCCACCACGGTATGGAAACTTAGGTTTTCACGTCATAATGTTTCAGACTTACCTCTGATCCATTAATTGGTAAGACATGTGTTACTTTGATAAGATTCGTGGTACTTGAAATATTCACACGTGTAGTTGAAATTCTCCTGAAATTTGCCGTATGTTTCAACCTTTCGTGAAATAATACCTTAGAAAAGTATAGTGAAAGAAAAACCATAAGTACCTTCTGGGAAAAGACTTCCAAAATGCGGTGATTCAGTTTTCGTCCAACAAAGTCCACGACTCATTGTGTTGGCTGTTGCTAGAAGTACCAACATGTTCGACTGTACTGAAAACCTATACCACATAAAACAAACGTTAATGATCGTTCGGTTTTTTCATAGCTGCTGGACACGTGCAGTTGGAAGTAGTGAGGTCGTTGCTACGAGTTGTTTTTACCTCAGGAAAGTTACAAGTTATACCAGTATGACCGAGGTTATCCTGAGCAAAATCAAGGAAACCTTGAGACTATGGAATAGTGTACAAGGTCAATGGAACAAGCAAGATTGGTTAAAAAAATATCTACAGAAAGAACAAACGAGACTTTTACCTATCTATCATTCTTCTTTGTACCATGTGATAAAAATGTGAATCGTGTGTTGAACGATGTAACCAACTCTTGGATCACGACACTGACGTTCTTTAACTTGATTCTAAGCAAACACGTTTACGAATATACTTCAACTTAACGTTGACAAGTATTACTACGGTGCGTTTCCCAGATGGCTTTGAGGTCATTAAAGTGGCACGCAGGTAGGAAAGGTCTGTGACATTCACGAAAGAAGGCAACCTTTTACGAGACCCAGTGGAACATAGTTGCATTGAAAGTGAGAGCAACTTCTACGAAGAAGCTTAGTTTTTAACTTGTGGTATGTTACGTCAGATAAAGAAGATACAAGACAGAATATGACGTTTCGAGCTATCCGCAGCTACAAGAAATAAAATATTTTCATCTGTTCTGTACTAGTGAAGACTTTTTTTTTCAAATGTTGATGGTTGCAAGCGAATATCCACAGGAAATAGAAGTCACTGGAATACTTTTGTAAGAACTACAGATTCATTCACGGAGAGAGAGAAAAAAATAGTTTTATAATAAAGTTGTGATAACCTGTCTTATCCTTGGTTAACAGCAAAAAAGTGAACGCAAACTTTTTGTTTAAAGTTAATAATACCGCCAATGGTCTCGTGGAAGAAAGGTTTCAGTAGCAACAGGAAAACAGCTTCTGTGCCACAGTGCTGACTTGTGAAACACAGCTTCTGGTACATCTTCTGTGCTACAGTGCTTATCAGACGGCGAAACAAGTATCTGCAACAGATTTATGTAATACTCCGCAGGACCCTCATAAAGAGTGTGACCCCCCCCCCAAAAAAAAAAACTATGTTGTAAAACGTGTACAATATTATCATCGTGTTTTTTCCAACACCTTTGTCGTAGTGAAAATTCTATCGACCTTGTCCTTCGTCGTTACTAGTTGAGAAAGAAGACGTTTCTTGTAAATTTATATTGATTAAAACGTATTCCAGGTCAACCATGGCGTTTCCCCATCCCGATGGGAGAGAGGTAAGTTTATAGACTTACAATGATATAATCCGAGGTTTGAGTCTTCGCAGTTTGCAAAGCACAGATAAGCCAATTGTATGTAGCTTAACTCTAAAACAAATATCAACCATGACACAAAGAGGCTGTAGCATCATGCCCATAGGCCACTGGCTGATCCAAGCCCTCGTATGTTTTCCGTACATTGATATGGGGTTACTAAGTACGTACAAAACATTGCCTACAGTGGAAGTCGTTATGTTAAGGTAACAGCGGAAACTTAAGTAAAAAGGCCACTCCACTTATTACTGTTTGTATGATTATTGTTAGTAACCCACCATTGTTAACAAAAGTACTTTGAACTGACTGAAAAAAAAAAAAAACAGCTGCATGTCGTTCTTACAACCAATGAAGGTTGTACTAGTAAAATTTTTGATCTAAATTTAGTTCAAGTCAGTATTTAGGCTCAACGAAAACAGGAAAAGTAGAAGTTACGCTAAATGTAAACATTAGAACTTCTGCATGATAATTAACTGTAACATTACTCCAGGCTTTAATAAATTTTGTTTTTATTGTTTTGTTTTTGGTGGTGTGTGTGAATGAGGCATAATTTTTCCGTTCTAAACATAATAGAATCACATTCTAGGTATCGTTTGGGTTATTAAAACTGGCGTCTAAGTTCTTTTGACCATCATAAAGGTACAGAATTATTTGCGCGCTAGGTATATTAACCACATTTCGTATAACACGCACAATCATCTAGTATATTTAGGGTTAGAGCTATTTGTGCTTCACCTTTCTTTTGTATTACTCAAGTCGTACAACACGTGCAATCGTCTAGCCATTTTAGGGTAGAGGTGTCGGTACTTTGTCTTTTATTTTTCTCAACTGTGGTAATACAGGAAGAAAGATAACACTGGTCAACAAAATTTTTGTTGCATTTATATCAAACACTTGGTATTACATAATTTCTTGCCCAGATTTCAGATCTGAAGTTAGTTTTTTCCTCAGTGCTCTACTTTTTTTGCAATCAAGGTATTTGAAAATCTCAAAATTTCGTCATCATCACATTGACGTCGTAGTCTATCATGAAAATATGTGATAAAATATGTTATAAAACTCTTTAATATAGCTGGGTAATAAAAACGAAAATGCAAGATAGTATAAATGTATTCAAGTTATTTATATAAATTCAATTTTATATAAAGTTATAATTCAATTTATTTATATAAAACTGATTAGTAGATATGACATTTGCTACTATGTGGAGGCAAAGCTCAATTGCAGTCTACTCAGGCATGAATTTCCGCTTGTAGCTCTTGCGTTTGTGGACTGTCTCAGGGCATTCTCGTTTAATGCCCAACAGGAATCTGCCATCATATGTTTGTCCCATCTCCCTTGGTAACGCTCTTCCATGGTCTTGAGGTCCTGATGGAACCGCTCGCCTTGCTCGTCACTTACAGCTCCTGGGTTCTCAGGGAATCTATCAAGATGACTGTACAGGTAATGGAGTTTGACACTCATGTTACATCCAAGATCGCGAAAAGCTGACAACATATTCGCTACAAGGGTTTTATAGTTGTCAGCTTTTTTATTACCGAGAAAGTTTGCCATCACCGCCACAAATGAAAGCCATGCAGTCCTTTCCTTGTCGTTCATCTTTCTGGCAAATTCTTGATCACGCACAAGTGCACGAATCTGTGGTCCATCAAAATACCTGCCTTGATCTTCTCGAAGGACAAACCAGGGAGCACAGAAAATATGTGTCGGAAGCATTCATAAACTGTTTCATCAAGCCCAGCTTGATATGGAGAGGAGGAAATATGATCTTTCTCGACTGGCAATTGATCGTTGACAATATTTGGCATATCTGCCTTCAGAGTCTCAATGTATGGGCCACTCCTTCTGGTTCCAGTGCTTTTCTCGAGCTCGGCTGTCCCACATGCAAAGATATAAGGGGTACTTTGTAAATCCTCTTTGTTGACCTAGGAGGAAAGTAACCATTTTGAAGTCCACACAAATTGTCCAGTTGTGCTCGTGGTATTTTAGTAGGTCAATCACAGTCTTAATGTCATTATATTCCTCTCGTAAATACACAGAGTGTCCAATTGGAACAGCTGCATAGACATTGCCATTATGAAGTAGAACGCACTTCGAACTTTGCTTAGAACAATCTAGAATAATCGCCAGTCATTGGGATGGTATACTGGCATCCCTAATTCCTGGAGAAGACCAGAGATATTATGACAATAAACAAACATATTTTCCTCTGTAAAAAATGGCACAAAAGCCTGCTCCCTATTTCGGAAGTATGACACTTTAGTTGTATGGCTCAGCTGATTCTTTTCTTGCATCCTGGAAGCTAACACTTCAGCTGCATTTTGGTGAGACCCAAATCACGCACAAGGTCATTCAACTCTGGCTGGCTAAACTGTTGAGGAGTTAATGACTGTGAGGTCTCATAAGAAGGATCGCCAGATACTGAAAGTATTTCTTGAGTTTCATCAGCAGTCTCTTGCTCTTGGTCACTACCCACATCTTCAGATGGAAGAAATCCTTTAAAAACTGGGATTGGGAGCTCATCAGAGTGCAGAGTAAGTCGGATTGCTGAGGGGATACTAGGATATGAGATTTTGTGTCTGTTTTTCTTGCCAATGCCCTTTGTATTGACCAGACAAAAATAGCAGTCAGTTGTGTGGTCCATCGGTTCTCGCCAGGTCATGGAAATTCCGAATAGATAAACCCTTACGTTTCCCTTTGTCCAGTCACGCAGCATTTCCTAGCAGTTATGACACACAATATGTGGGGCCCATTTCTTGTCTTGGTCACCAAGAGCAAGTCCAAAGTACGCTTTATAAGCACACCTCAGAAACGATGTTATATTACGCCTTTGACGAATAAGCGTGAGGCATCCACAAATATAACAGAAAGCGTCCGGCTTGTTCTCACATTGACGTCTCCTTGATCAGAACTGAAACAAAATCAAAACAATTTTAATATCTCTGTTGATAACATAAACGTGTAAGTAATTAATTTGACCACAAAATCAAAACAATTTTAATATCTCTGTTGATAACATAAACGTGTAAGTAATTAATTTGACCACAAAATCTAAACAATTTTAATATCTCTGTTGATAACATAAACGTGTAAGTAATTAAGACGTTTCCTGCGATGGGACCCACCGGTGTCCCACTGTTGTCTTACCTTTAACTAAGTTGCAGGCTAGAGACAAGTGTAACGACAACCTCACGTTATCATAGCTCATGCAGCACTGAAGCTGCCAGATGTACAAGAGCATCGCAGCAGTTGCCGGTTTGCCAATATAGGCATCGCAGGAAACGTGTTAATTTGACCACAAAAGGCTAGAATGAAAAACTTAAAATTGCATTAAAACTAGAGCATGTAGAGCTGAACCGTTTTCATATTTGAATTTAGCAGGTCACAAAGGGTAAGAATGAGTAAAAAAATCTTATGCAACTGAGATTTCGAAAAAATTTGTTGACCTGTGTAATTAACGTGCACTTGCTCCAATGCTGGAAATATCCGCCTTTACATTTAACCTAGTTTTTCTTTACTCAGTTGATAATATATATTTTTAACATGACATTAACACTAAAGAGCTTTAAAAATCATTGTCTTAGCTACTTGCTGACGTCATTGTTCGTACAATTAACAATTTATCCTTAGCTAGATCTTTATTTCTTTGACGTAATAGAACCTCCACATTATGCTGTTAAAATACCAGAAAAAAAAATAAAGTTGAAATCCCAGAGTTAAAAACAGTCACTACATTAAAAAATTAACAAAAACGTGAATACATTTTTGAAAGACTGATGCGATAAATAATTCAAGTTATTTATCACGTGTGACAAAAACGAAACAATCAAGTTGGGTTTTTACCAGCTCGACAACTTTTGTTTGTTTTTGAATTTCGCGCAAAGCTACAGGAAGGCTATCTGCGCTGGCCTTTCCTAATTTAGCAGTGGGAATGCAGATAGTTATCACCACCCACCGCCAACTCTTGGGCTACTCTTTTACCAACGAACAGTGGGATTGACCGTCACATTATAACGCACCCACGGCTGAAAGAGCGAGCATGTTTGGTGTGACGGGGATTCGAACCCGCGACCTTCAGATTACGAGCCGGGCCCTCGACAATGTTAACTAAAAATAATTAAAGAACGTAATAATTTCACTTTTCAGAATCGTAGAAAAAAAATTGGGTTTTGTCTGTATATAGCTAAAAACGTATAAATTCAATATATAACTTTTATTTGGTTCATTTATTTATTTTGTATATTTGTGCCACTAATTTTGATCTGATAAAGGAAGGCAGCTAATCAACGTCAATCACTTCTATCTATAGGGAGCTCAATTTTGCAACTCGGAAAGTAACCCATGGACCCTCGAACTAACAATATTGAACGTTAACCCCTAAATCACGATCTGGCCACAATGTTGTTGAATCATTAAATGAACTATCTATCAACAAACCAGAAAACTAATTACCATAACAGTTCAGCTTATAATAATAACAACAACAAATCGAACGCAATAATATATCCGACGTACATCTTGGTTCCGTGCTTGTGAAATCATATTTTTTTAAATCTATATTTAATGCACTTTTCAGATTACAGTTATCTCAACTCAGTTCTTCTGCAGTTGTTCTACAACTTAGCCTGCCCAACATTGAAAACACTAACTTCATTATTCTTGCACACGAATAGCACAGCACAATGGCAGAGCACAGATAGCACATTGTGTTGCTTTGTGCTTGACTTCAAACAAACACATACGATAAGTCCTGACAAGTTTTGCACCATCAGAGGAATTATTATGAACATGAACGTCTTTAGAAAGGTAATTATTGTTTATGGAATTTCCTCTAGGTGGCTCAGGGATAAATGTGAGGGCTTATAACACTAAATGTCGGCTTTCGCTGCCCGAAGTTTGTAGCTCATTATGTAGCTTGGTGCTTAACAGCAAACAAACAGTTTTTTTTACATTTCCCTATTTTATATGATGTAGATAATAAAATGGAGGTTACTGCGATAAAAATTACTGGCAGGTATTTAGTGTACAATGTTTTACATCAGATGGATTTAGTGTTCTGGACCTCGAGGATCTTTGACCAAACGTGATTTCTTTCTATGAACTATAACCTCACTGTAAGTGTAGTGTGAAATAAAAATGTACAATGATTTTATTTCAAAGTAAAACCACGTTGGACTATGCTGTGCTCACCGCGAGAAACCAAATCCCGGATTTAGCCTTGTAAATCTGTAGAGTAACCGCTATTCCTCCAGGGGTACAATCTCTCTCTCTCTCTCTCTCTCTCTGGGATTTGGATGATCTTATGACCTGGAGGGTCAGGTGTGCTTTGACCTCTTTCTTCTTCCTTTACTTTCATGGTCATGCAGTGTTGGTTCGCATGGCTTCTGCTTTAGTGTCAGAGTGGTCTGAGTTTACTCCGACGCTTTTCAGGGCAACGTCCATATATTAGTTTCGTACATTTATCGATATTATTTGCCCTATCAGAAGGAAGTCTAGTTTGATGGTGGTCTCTTTTTCTTCCTTAAATATATTTTAATTTATTTTTGTGTTTAAAATATATGTTAATCGGGAGAGATATTTAGGACTAGCTTCATCATGTATGAGGTACCTGTCTGGTTCACATAGTAATTCGTTTTTCATCCAATTCTTATCAAAATACATTATTGTACTACGTAGGAGTCTATCTGGTATGGTTGGTATGTTTGAATATTTGTGTATAAATTGAGATGATGTTGCTCTGGGAACTCTCTATGCTGTTGTGAGGAGTGTGTTTTGGATTGTTTGTAGTTTGGTTTTAATTATTTTGTAACTTACAGTTATCCATGCTGGAGCTGCATAGTTATTTGCTGGTCTAATGAATGTTATGTAAATTTTTAGTATACTATCTATTGATACTCCACTATTCTTGCCAGTTAGACTCTTAGCATAGTTGGTTCTTCGCCATACTTTACTCTTAATTTCGTTTAAACGGTTAATCCATGTTAATTTTGAATCATAAGTTAGACCGAGACATTTTGCCGATGTGGCAGTCTGAAGTTGTGTACCATTCATATATATTTCCGGCTGTACTTTTTATGCATTGTCAGCTTAGTAAATATGACTAATTGTGTTTTTGCTGTATTTATTTTTATTCGCTATTTTTGGCAGTATTCATTTATTCTATTTAATTGTGGTTGTATGTTGGCTGCAATTGTTGGTGTTGTGGCACTTTTCCAAACTGCCACATCATTAGCAAACTGTGATGAGAATCGACGGTTAGGATCCTTCAGTGGCATATTGTTTACATACATGATGAAGAGTATAGGGCTAACCACCCCTCCTTGAGGGACACCAGCTTCTGGACCAGGGGTACATATATAAGAGGATTTGGTTCGTTTTCAATTTTGCGCAAAACTACATGAGGGATATCTGCGCTAACCGTCCCTAATTTAGTAGTACAAGACTATAGGAAAGACATCTAGTCATCACCACCCACCTCCAATTCTTGGGATACTCTTTTTACCAACAAATAAAATAGTAAGATTTACTGTTACTTATATCGCCCCCCCCCCATAGCTGAAAGGGCGAACATGTTTGGTCACTGGGATTCGAACCCACGACTTTTGAATTCCAAGTCGAGTGCCTTAACCACCATGTCTTGTACAAAATGAATTTAGCTACTTTATTATTCGTTCGTAGTTTAGGAGAGGGAAGGATGTTTTTAGTGTGTATAGAGTTTATTTGAATGACCATAAGCACACAATTATGTAGCATTACCATTATTGTTCAAAAATATCTCAAACTCTCTAAAATAACAAATTAATATTTAATTAAAAGTTCTTATTTTTTACATCACATGTTTTTATTTATTTATTTTTAGTAAGTGAGCCTTAATTACAGTGGAGAAAGGTTTTTAAATCAAGCAATGCTTTAAGATGACGTATTTAATGAATTTTTAAGCATATTTCCTTATAGAGGTCGCTGTGGGTCGTGTTTCGTGTGCTTGCGACTAAAATTCAAATGGTAATAAAGCAATTAGACCTATCAAAATTCCAATTGATACGACTTGCCCTTCATTTTCTTTTAAGATTTTGTATCTTTGGTCCGTAGATTTAATTTATAAAAATGTGCATTATTAGTTTATTTGAAATATATCAAAAGTTAAAAACAAAAGTAACAAAATTTAATAATCTTGAAATATGTAGAACGGCTTAATTTGGCACACAAATGTATTTATGGCCTAACGTGACTTGGTAATTAGGGGCGATGGACTCGCAATCTGAGGATTCCGTGTTCCAATTTATTGGTGGTATTACCTATTACTGAGCAATTGTCTAAGACCCCACACACGAAAGGGCCCCCGATGTTAGACCTTCTAATCTACTTCTGAGTGTTTTTACCATCTTGGAGCCCCATTCACAGAATTCTACCCGGGGTTTCAGAATGACAGTGTTTATTTGATTGAATGAAGTAACGAAACGTGTGATACAGGAGCACACATTATGGCTCGGATTCAAGACTCTCCTTAAGACTATGGAAGCCTTGAACTCTGGGTTAAACTTTATACATTTTCCTATTTTTCCTGAGAGCAGATTTCCTTATTTCAAGTTATTTTTATTGGGAAAGATTGAAAACTGGTAGTGAGGATGGTGGCGCTGTGCAGTCTTCATTTTACACTTTAACCTTTTTCTCCTGATATAACACCTCAGGTTTGGTTTAATATTTCTGATCACGTTAGTATAAGGACTGACATGGCCAGGTAGTCAGGACTCTCGACTCGTAATCTAAGGGTCGCAGGTTAGAGTCCCTGTCCCACCAAACATGTTCGCCCCTTTTAGCCGTAAGGGTTCTATAATGTATCAGTTAATCTCACTATTGTTCAGTAAAAAGAGTAGACCAAGAGTTGGCGGTGGGTGGTGATGACTAGCTGCCTTCTCTCTAATCTTTACACTACTAAATTAGGGACGGCTAGAGCAGATATTCCTTGTCTATCTTTGCTCGAAATTTAAAAACTAATATTTTTACAGTTTATAATATTCAGTAACGTGTATATATTCCATGAAGAGATATATCGTATTCTAAAAAAACTTGTGAAAACGTTCAATATATCCGTGTTTGCTACTTAAGTTTTCCATTATTACATTTTTATCGTATAGATTATTTTTCATTGTTAGCTTAGTATACGAATATACGAATAACCTAGATCTTTTAAGCTGGCCGAACCACGTGAGGTATTGTTAAGATTATGGCTAAAAAAGACGCTGAAAATGGATACTTATCTCTATAAATAAGAATGTAAGAACGATATGATGTGCTCATTACCGGTATGGTCTATGTTGGTAGCTTGCTTTGAGCTGAAATTATTAAATAATTTAGAGATATAGCACTGTAATTGTTTAAATATTTATATTTAACACCGAGCATCGTGGTACCTGTGTAGGTGTATACCTTATTTTCCATTCCCCACCCTACGTTTATGCACAAGTGAATATATTTACTAGACGATTACCCGTTGCGCCAGTGCTCACTTGGGGTGCTAACAAGTGGTAGGTTTGAGCGCTTTGCAGCCTTGTATAGTAATCTCTGAATTTTTTTTCTTGTCTAAAGACAAAAGACAAAACTGTTTCTGACGCTATTCATCGCTTTGTAATAACTAATTCGTGGAAAAAAGTGACAGTTTTTCGCATAAATACTAAGTAGATACTTGAAAAACTGATAATACAGACCTGTTTCTGATGCTATTTGTCGCTTTATAACTCCCTAAACGTCGAGTCTACGTGTGAACTTTTTACCTTTTGTTTTGTTACACTACGCGCAGCAAATTCAGCTCTCCAATTTTTTTTTCTGTACATTCGAACCGTAAAACAGAGGCGAAACGGGAAAATCGTGACTCCCCCTGTTGCAAATCTGCATGCACACAGCATAAAAATTTCGCGAAGTTTGAAGTTGTACATCGCGCAATAAAAAAGTTTTTCCAGTATCATACATCTAAGCAAGAGTTTCATTATTGTATAATGTTACACAAAGCAACGTATGTTGCCTTTAGTGTCCAAAATAAAATATGCTGCTTGGCGTGGAATATTAATAATATAATGTTGCCCCGAAGCAATTTGTGGAAATCTCATGGATACAATTAAACATTTTACCTGAAATTCGATTTCGTTGTTGTTTCTATAGAAATATAATTACTTGTTATTTGTGACACAAGTAATCAATTTTCCAAACAAATTTAGAAAACAATTACTTCTGAAACTGCGCAAAGCTCTTGTCGTATTCTTTCTTCTATAAAAAAACAAACAATTTTAATATCATGAAGCTAAGGTATAAATCTTAACGTTATTGTGGTAAGTGAGAAACATGTAGATGTAAGATGGTTATTAATGTATCGGAAACCAACACATCGCATCTTTTGACCATACATGCCTAAAAACATTACTTCCACGTTTTATATCGCCCCTAATATGTTTATTTTACCAGAAATAAATGTCTGAACAGTTAGTAATTTGCTTACTCGTGTGCGTGAGTTAGACAAATAAAAAAATCTGTGACGAATGCAAAATGGAATGTACAGCATGTGTTAAATGTTCGTTTGGTGACTCAAGCTTCCCGCCGAGTAGCAGGAAAATGTTGCATATTTTCGCCATACGCCTGATTGTTTGCACCGGTTATTATAAATAAATAGATAAGAAACAGAAATTTTGATTAAAACAAATACGATTAAGTAATTTTTTGTTGTTTTTATTTCATTATTGTACTGGAAGTGATACTTCTAAACTCGTAAGACAGAAAAGTTATTTTATACACAGTAGAGACACCTGGTAACCAACTAAATGGTACCTATGTGCATGACACACTTCAGTTGTGAGAGTGAAATTAAACCATTTTCTATGCGTATGTAAAGGTGTTATTAATCTATTCTTGGGTAATCAAGCAGAAAGGAGCAATATTTATTACCAATAATTACCGCCTTGCATAAATTCATTAATATCTGTAAGAAAACCTAAGATAATTTTACTTTTACCTGATAGATTCTTAATATTTTTTGGTCTTTTTTTATTCCATTTTCTTACTTATAATTTTTTTAATTTTTAAATGTGCAATATATTTACGTTTCATTAATATTTAAGTAACTTATACTTTGGAGAACAATAATATTTCTTTACTACTGTTTTGCAAGAACAAATATCTATAATTTTAGTATTATATGAAATATGTTACGTAAACATAAAGCAATATTTGCAATACTTGTATAGCGTTTCTACGGTGAAACGTTGTAAAAATGGTGACGTCAGAATATTTTATGTTGGAATGTTGATTTATGTAAGTTACTTTTTCCAAACCTAGATGGCACTGTGCGAAGTGTGTGCTAAATAAGTGATTAATATATATGTATATATATTCATATCAGTATCTTTATTTGTTTAGATCTCACCACGTAACCTTGTTAGACAAAAGTAAATCTACCCCACGATTTAAAAAACATCACGAAACCATATACGGCTGCATACCACATATTCCCGACATTAAGAAATTTCTCCTAGCAGATCCTCTTTTAGTATAAAGAAATACGGGAAATCAAGCACCGTATTAACACCTTTCATCCAACCATTTGTAACTGCAAGTGTTATCCACGTAGCAATCCATAACTAATTATTTCACACTCTCAATTTACATTTTATCTCTTTTTATAAATCATCTAGAATAGTAGATATTTTTCCAAATTTTTAACTCGTATACTGTACCACCAGATCCTGATTCATTAGTGTGAACTTCATGATTTATCTGGACAAATTCTCATAATAACTTTAAAATACTAGCCAGCAAAATGACGCCATTGGTATACATGCATAATATATGACTTTAAAATTCATTTGTGAACCTGATGGTCAAGTAAGTACAAGAAGCCACTTAAGTGTGTGTACTTTAAATTTTTCTTGATGATTAGATACGTAAACAGTTTGAATTATCGATATACTTGTTTTTGTTATTAGTACCGGAATTTATCTGGGCTCTTTGTGTTCAGTTTGCTTGTCAGCCATGAGACAATTGCTGTAGCAGTTAGCCAGTAGCTTGAATCTCATAAAATATTTGTTGTTGTTATTTACAGATGGCAGAGGGGAAGAGGAGTCAAGTGGTTCTTTTAGATAATCACAACTTGGACATTTTAATACAGGTAATACATTTATGTTGTCCTGTAACAAGCATTACTTTTATACAGTTATATAATATTGAAGAAAAATAATCGAGCCAAAAATAAAACACCCCCTCCAAGTAATTTACTAGCAACTAAGTTTTCATATTAATTGATTTGTACTCACTATCACATGGGAATGCATTATCAGCACTTCCAAACACTGCACACCATGGTAGGACAGAGGGCACAAATATAATTTTTTGCAGGATAACGGCCATCTTCAATAGGACAGTTTTACTTTTCTAACAGGGAGCTTAGCCCTTAGAATAGGTTGTCTTTAGATGTGGGGTATGCAATGAATTTAAGAGAGTTTAAATAATCAGGACTGTATTTGAGTTCCTTGTTTTAGTTTAGGTGGGACAGTCCCTAGTTACACCTTAAATGTTGTAAATAATGCTCAATTTTTTTAGTCAGAAATTTTGTATGCAATTTTAAATTTTTCTTTGTAAAAGATTTACGAAATTCACACGTACGTTTTTCAAGTAAACAATAAATATTGTGCTATCAAGTCAGGTTAAATACATAAGTAACCTATTTACAAGAAGTAAGACAAAAATTACTAAAATCATCAGTGTAAACATATCACATACAACAACTAAGCCTATGTTATAATTATGTTTTGTTATTAGGTTCTTTTTCTTTCAAAATTGCATTTTATAATTTTCAGTACTATCATTTCACTTCATTGCAAACTAAACCAGTTCTTTAAATTATGTATTTAATGTTTTTCACATGAAAGTAGGTAGAGATACATGCTTACCTATAAACAAAAATCAAGTATAACATAAAATGACTTCAGATAGTGACTCAAATTTATAAGTTTGTTATATGGTATCAGAGAGAGAGAATTCAGTTGGTAGATAAATGTAGTTTATGTAGTTTATAAATAGATGAAAATTATTTGTTAACTAAACTAATTAAAGATTGAATTAATAATTGCTTTAGTAAGTAATATTTAAAATTAATTACCTTTTTTATATAAATGATTACTTTGCATGAAGAGTGCATGTTTTATTCATTAATCTTCCATAGAAAAATAGTGTTCTAATTGTGATGTATGGTTGTGTGGAAGAGAGAAGTAATTGGAAACAAACTTATTGGGCATATTTGTGTCTAAAACAAAAACTGTTAGAGAAAACAAGCACTATTTTTTATGTTTTTTAGATGAAAAACACTTTTAAACTACTTTTAATGTAGATTTAAAATTTGAAGTAATGTAATCTGATTGGATATTAATAAGATTTATACCATGTTGTTATCCAATAGAATTTTGTGTTTGGTGTTTTATTTTGTTGTCAACCTTCACAGTTATTATATACATTCATCTTATGTACTTATTACCTTTATTCTTCCCTGATGAACAGTGAAATATATAATGATGAGTCACTTTTTATATTTGTCAGTAGTGCCATCTATACTTTGAATTTCCTTTCTGCTTTTCTTTGATATTACCTAAAATGTTTTGTTTTAATTCAGTTAAAACAATTTGCATAAACGTTTTTAAATTAGATAGTTGAATGTTTGCTGTTTTAAAAGATGTTTCTTTTCTATTTAATTTGTTTGTTGTCTTGTAATTAATTCTAATTTTGGACAGTATTTTAATTACATACATCTTTTTATATATTTGTGTATCTCTATGTGATTGTTAGTTATTGGAAATAGCATTCATAAAAGTTTTGGCAGTTTTCAAATCTTATAATTTATGATCAACCAACTCTAGTTTCAGTATTATGACCCTCTTGTTTTTCATGTTATCAAAGTTTATAGTGAAGTGTCTTGTATACTTTGAACTGTTGTTCACTTACTGTCAGGACTCCTTAGTTCTGTCCTTTAAAAGTGTTCAGTAACATTGGGTCCTCAAATTTAGTCCAAGTGTTTCATCATTATACAAACATCAATGTTTCCTTTAAGTAAGATATGTTGAGTCCATTATTTACCACAACAGACACATCAATACTACTAACCACTTTTCATTAATGCTCTATGATCCTCAATTACTGATGTATAAACAAAAAAACTAGGTCTGCATAAGTACGTTCTTTGAGTAATGAACATTTCCCATTCAGAAGCCATGTCCTTCATGAATGTTTTACTTAACTGTAGAGATTTAGCTTGTTAAATTAAAGTAATCCAAACTTAATATTATTAAAAAATACAATACCACTTTGAAGTGAAATTAAATATCTTGCCAAAAATAAAAATACTGCAAAACTATGACTTTTCAATTTTATTTACTTTAAGGGTTATTTAAATCGATAATATTTGAATCTGTTGAAATACTTTCAGACAATTTTTATTTAACATTATAGCATTTTTTTATTATCCACAGTTTGTGAGGTGTTCCAAGATATACAATCAAGGCATAGTTTTATAAATTGTTTTTTAATTTAAGCTGTAATTGAAGGAAAATGATTGCAATAATCATAGGAAATATTCTTAAAACCAGGAAATTTTAAAATTCATAATTTTTTAAAGAATTTTATCCAAGTTCTAAAACCATTCAAAACTTATCAGTAATCTTGTCAGAAATTAAACATTTAGATATGAATTACTTTTGTGACAGATTCTGGAACAGAATATAGGTTAAACAAAACTTTTTTAGGTGTAATAAATCATACTCAACTTCACATTTCATGGATGTTTTATCACATTTGGAAGTAGACTGAATAACTAGGACATTGGGCATTTTCTTGGTGGACTTGTGCATTTGAGGCATTCTTAGTAATTAATTTCAAGTTAATGTCTGGAGGTAGCATGTGATATCTCTCAGGCTGGTCCTTTGATATCAGTCCATCTTATTAATTATTAAAGATTCCAAAGTGGATGTGTGTGTGTGTGTAAAAAAAAAAAAAAAAAAAAAAAACCAACAAAAAAACACACTAAAAAAAGTACTATTTAAAAGATCCATATTTTTCTAATTCTGTAAAAGGCGTTTTATTCAAAACCAGAATTTTATTGGGTTGAGGAATAATTTGTGAGCGTTTTTTCAAGTTAAACAAATATATTCATAAATGAAATGCTTTCGCAAAATATTTCATGTCATTTGGTAGATAATTTTTGCTCTAATAGATGGTGTGTTTGATTTTCATATGTCTTTAATTTTTGCTTTCATTTTCAGCTCATTAAATGGACTGTCAGTGGACAAAATCGAGCATTTTCGACACCATCTGCTTTTCGCATTTAATTTGTTGCAATTTCGTTTAAAACAATGCATACTATATACCTAGGTATTACATGAAATAAAGTATCATAATAAATGTTTTGGGTGTAATGTGTTCATGCATTGAAGTATTGTATAGTCTTGCATGTAATGCTTGAATGAAATTATTTAAAAACGCTCACGAATTATTCCTCAACCTAATACTAAGCCTGTTAAAGCCTATAAAAATATTGAGAAAGTATATTTGTAAACAATGATAATTATAAGTTGAAATGAATCAACTTTAAATATTTTCTGCCTTAACATTGAAAAAAAATGCTTTCTCAGAAAATATTTCAAAACATCAAACAAACTCTTGAGAAACAAATTTCACAAAATATTGGCAAGTGCAAATAAATATTCTGTTCTTAAAATCCAAACGATCATTAAACTACTTCGTAATACACTCAAAACAATATCAAGAAATTTAAACATGTTATAAGCCTGGTACGTTTTTTACTTTTCATTTAAAAAGAAAGTAGCAGCAAGCTTTGAAAAGAGTGTATCTACAAGTGTAAGCTAAAGTATTATATGTGGTATTTATAATTGAACTTCTCTTTGTAATTTTCAGCCCAAGCTCTATGCTGGAGAACTCCTAGACATGGTGGCTTCACATTTTAGCCTAAAAGAGAAAGAATATTTTGGTTTAGCGTTTCTCGATGATACGTGAGTGCTTATATCTTAGCAAACTAGAAGCTTTAACTATGTACTTTTTTTATGTAGTTTCAATCTAAGATTTTTTTTATTGCCAATTATATAGTTCATTTATTCAGTGAGATTAGCCCTTTTTCTCCTTTTGGTTAAATAATTATTCATTAACATCCGATTACTTAATGTTAAGACTGTCATAATTAACTGATCAAATTCACGTCTGTTGTCAGGCTATAAACCTTTTGTTTTACCATAAGTTTAAGATCAAACAAACCGTGTTTACTTCTAAAAACATTAACAGTGTTCACGTTTCATTAAACTTGTATCATCTGATTATCATTTATGTGAGAGGTTTTAAACAACATTTTGTCACATTTATAAAACCATTTAACTAAATCATGATTATGCTTGTAATCATTATCAACTTACACGTAAATTGTCATTTTCAATTACGAACATGTTCGTAAACTGTTAGCGTCCTCCAATGTTTAAAATTTGCAACTTTTTCCTGGGAATAATTGCACATTCTATATAAAGTTAGCATCTTACACCAGAATTTACATAGCATTTACTGTAAAGACGTTTTCCTTGTAATTTTAATACAGTGGAGCCCCTCACTAACGACCCCCTTACTAACGATTTCTCCTGTCATACGACCGGAAAATGTTTGACGGTACCCTGTTTGCATTAAATTGACCCCTCGTGGAATACTTCCCCTCAAACGCGACTAACGACCTACCAAATTGAACAATTTTGATTATTTTACCTCTCACTAACGACTAAGTGACATTATTATGTGGCATATTCTGTGAAGTTACACAGCGGTCTGCCTTCTCATTTATGGCATATTACAAATGAGTTTAATTATTCCGTAGTTAAACAGTATTACGTAATCTACTTCAACAATAAATCTATTTCCAGTGGGTCGAATCGAAAAGAAGATTAATTTTCATTGGTAAATTAATCTTATTCTCAATGCGCTCAGTGCGCTTATTCTATAGTACATAATGAACACTAAATCGGATTATTTAACAGACAGGATTAGTGTGCATAATATGAAGATTCCTCATAACACAGACTCATTTTTCACCAGAATGTCGAAGAGAAAGTTGCTTAACTTAGAAGAGAGAGTTTCCGTCATTAAACGACACGACAAAGGGGAAACTGCAATAAAAATCGCCACGGATCTTGGAGTTGGTAAAACCCAAATTCAGACAATCATTAAAGAGAAAGAAACATTTTGAAAAAGTGGGAAACAGGCGAAAATCCAGAAAAAAAGCAGAACAAGAGAAGATGTCTATACGACGAGTTGGATGAGAAGGTGTGTCAGTGGTTTGTGAATACAAGATCCAGGAATCTACCAATTACCGGGAAACTAATTCAAGAAAAAGCATTAATATTGGCGTCTCAGCTTGGCAATGAAGGCTTCTCTGCTAGCAATGGATGGTTAGATAGATTCGTAAAAAGGCATAATATCAAAGCAGCTATTCTCTGTGGCGAAAGTGCTGAAGTTTCTCAATAAGCAGTTGAAGATTGGACTAATCGTCTCCCATCCATCTGTGAAGGCTATTCCCCTAATGACATATTTAACGCTGATGAGACTGGGATACAATACAGATCACTTCCATTGAAATCAATGGTCAATAAGGGAGAAACGACATCCGATGTAAAAGTTTCGAAAGAAAGAGTTACAGTAATGCTTTGCTGTAGCATGTCGGGAGAGAAAGTTCGGCCACTTGTTATTGGTCATAGTGCTAAGCCGCGTTGCTTTCGTAATTCTGATATGAATTCATTGGGTGTAGATTATTATCACAACCGAAAATCCTGGATGACAATTCCCATATTTACTGAATGGGCAAAAAAAGTTAACAACAAAATGAAACTTCAGAAACGCAATGTTCTGCTTTTTATCGACAACTGCACTGCTCATGTTGCAATCCCTCTATCTAATGTAAAAATCGTTTTACTTCCTCCTAATGCAACTTCTAAGCTACAGCCTTGTGACGCCGGAGTTATACAGACCGTCAAACTGCTGTATCGCAAAACATTCTTGAGACAACTTTTGTTTCACATGGATAACGACCAGACGGCTACAGGTCCCGAGTTGTGCAAAAAAATCACTCTTCTGAACGCAATTGTGTGGTTACGCGTCGCTTGGCTTCGAGTTAAGACTTCCACAATTCAAGTGTTTCTTGAAATGCGGCTTTAACTTCTGTTTAGGCGAAGTGTCAAACGAAAGTGAAGACAATGTTTCAGAAAACCAATCTGACCCCGACTTCAGGCCTGTCTTGAATGGTGTAACTCTTGGCGAATATGTCAACTTCGACAACGAAACTCCAGTTTGTGATGATTCAGTTTCTGACAATATTATCGCGTGTCCTGAAGAAATCGAGAGTGATGATGGTGAAGAATGTGACGACACAACTGTAGAGTCTTTCGAGCCAATTGACTGTGCCACTGCAATGTCATATGCAGAAAAACGTTTACAGTTTGGTCTCAAACACGGCAAAATGGACATTGTAGATTGCATGGTAGCAGTGAGCAAAGACATTGAAACTGTACAATTTTCGAAGAAAAAACAAACAAAAATTAGTGATTTCTTTAAGAAAATGTAGTTTCTTATCGTATTTTAAGTCTGTATTTGATCATTTTTGTGCGTGTGTAGCGTTTCTTCTACAGTGATTTCTTTATAAAAATGTATTTTATCATCGCATTTTAAGTCTGCATGAGCATTAGTGATTTAAGAAAATGTCTTTTATGATCGTATTTTAAGTCTGCATGAACATTAGTGATTTCTTTAGTTTACGATCGTATATCCAGTCAGTATTTGAACACTTTGCCTATTATAAAAACGTACATAATTTAAATCTTGGTAACGAATTGGGTATCCACCCCTCACTAACGACTCCCCCTCATTAACGACCTTTTTGTCGAGGCATTTTTGAAGTCGTTAGTGAGGGGCTCCACTGTACTAATAAAAACATTTACTTGTTTTTGTTTATTTTATTTTATTACATTTTTGCCTTTGAAATTATAATATTACAATAAGAACCCACCCCTCCAAAAAACAATTCAAATTCTTATTAATTGATAATGCAATACTAATCAAGGCTTAATTGAGATATTTTTGTTATCTTGTAAAGCTCATGAATCTTTGAAACGTAACGTATTGTGTGACTGAGAATTGTAGGTTATATTTCTATTTAAACGTCACCCAACTGGTAGGTGGCAGCACATTCAGTAACTGGTGGAACTAATGGTAATAATAATGATATTTTATGTTTACCATTCAAATTGTGTTATTCTTTTGTTATTAGGGACTGTGTAACCGACAAAATTACAAATCCGCAAGTAATTCTATTGATAAATAGTTTCATAAAACAACGTCAAAAAAAGAACAAAAAACAAACTCATATGATATGGACGCGATTAGTACGTAATTCTAGTGTTAACTAATATATAATCTTGGTAAGTTTATTGGATATTGGTTCTTGCTTTATGCTGCAAAGTGTGTTTTATTAATAGCATTCTATCAATTATGAGACATTCTGATTTCTAAAGGATTTCTTTTTCTGGTAATTTTTATTTTTGTACTTAAATAGTTGATTTTCTTTCTTTTCATGTATTAAACTGTTTCTCAAGTGTTTCTTAATTAGTACGTGTCCTGTAAGTGACATTTGTTTCAATTTTTTCTTTTGTCTTTATTATTACGACCATACTCGCTCATAATTTTATCTAAACACTTTTTTGAGCTGCTCTTGTTTTCCAAACGCGTAAGAGATGTGAAGCCTTGCACCTGTCCCGTGGTAGGACAACGGTTTGTGTATTTACAATACGTGACTGATTTTATCCAAAGTATTCATCGCCCGTGACACACAAACACTATCCACTCGACCATGAAATGTTTCAGTTTTGATGAGCCCTTCAAAACAGATGTAACGCATTATTCTTTTGGGCAGAGTACACATTGTAACCAAAGAACTGTAAAGGTAGCGAACATTAAACCGAGTCAAAAAGTTTAAGTTTAAAGAAAGAATTACGACAAAAAAAAAAAAAACGAAAAAGTAAGTGAAGGAACATTGGAACTTTATCAGTAATGTATCCATGGTACTGCTCACTCCTTTTACGTAACAGTTTGGTCAAATGCTATTCTGAATGTACTTGTTTATACTAGAAATGCAGAAAGTGGTTAACAGAAGTGGCATTAATTAATTAACGTCCAGGTAATGTGCAGTTGTATAGGTTGTAGATTTAGTGCTAGTTATATATATATATATATATATATACCCCTTTTTCTCTCTGTCAAGTAAATCGTTTGAAAAGTATATCACGCAATTTCGTAGTGTCTAATAAAACCCATCTCGCTCCCTAATCTCCATTTTTCCTGAACATCCCTAATAGAAGGATAATGTGCAACCAAACGTGATGGATCATTCTGTCGTGGGCCCAGAATGGCCAGGTGATTAAGGCACTCGACTCGTAATCTGAGAGTCGCGGGTTTGAATCACTGTCACACCAAACAAAACATGCTCGCTCTTTCAACTATTAGTTGGTGAAAGAGTGAGTAGCCCATGATTTGGCGGTGCGTGATGATGACTAGCTGCCTTCCCTCTAGCCTTACACTGCTAAATTAGGAACGGCCAGCGCAGATAGCCCTCGAGTAGCTTTGCGCGAAATTCAAAACAACCCAAACCTTCCGTCATGTTTTAGTTATGTAGTTTTTGAGACTTAAATATTCACTGCAGGAAAACATTTATTTTAAATTCATTAATGCTGATTAATGTGTCTTTATACTTGTTAAAACACGATATACATCGCTTCGATCACGTTGTACTTGAACTATACATTAAAGAATTTGTTTAGTTACTCGTAACACACCAGATAATGTAACACCTTAATTTATAGAAGTTAAAAGCCAAACAGTTTAGCTTGAGTCTGAGTTTTACCGCGTTTTAGTAAAAACTACAATTCACTTAATTGTGTCAGGCTTCCATAAATTATGTCGTACCTGATGGTTTGGTTAAACCTTTTCTATTCAGCTTTATTTTACCTTATAACTCATATATACATACTTACTTACTGAGAAAGTCAGATTTAGGTGACTGTCGCTATGTAGTCTATATTATTTCTTCTGACGTATAACGAGAAAGCTGTATCTGATGTCCAGAACATCCGTCAAATAGTCAGACGCGTTATATTAATCAGCTATTTCTTATTCTGTCTTGTATGTTTCTATGTATGTGTTTTCTGTTGATTCTTTTATATTCTACTCTTGAATTTATTTAAATATACTATCAATATGTGAAAAATAAGTAAATGTGTGGTGCTATTTTCTCTAGTATTATAATTTGTAGCATCTTTATCTGTGGCATTATGACGTAGTTTACAATGTTTAGAATTATTGATTTCTGAATTTTAATGCATGTGTTAATATAACCACACTAATAAAATAATCGATGAGGCAGTTTGTGCATACGCTTCTGTGAACTGTCACGACTTTGGTATTTACTCTGTTAATTTCGTAATCTGACTACAACAAAGTACGTTATCCATTACTTATTAATTACGTTATAGGGTTTAATGTGCGCGTGGCCTGACATGGCCAAGTGGTTAGGGCGCTCGACTTGTTATTTGAGGGTCGCTGGTTCGAATCCCTGTTGCACCAAACACGCTGTGGGGGCATTGTATGTGACGGTCAATCCTATTGTTCGTTGGTGAAAGAGTGAATGGTGTTGACTAGCTGCCTTTCCTCTAATCATACATTGCAAACTTAGGAAAAGCTAGTGCAGATAGCCCTCGTGGAGTTTTGTGCGAAATAACAAGCAAACAAATAATGTGCGCGTGTGGTTTGTTTTCGCTAGAAGTCACACTGTGGGCTAGCAGAGTTTCTTCCACTGCGGAGAGTCGCACCCCAAATTTTAGCATTTGAAGGCCGTTCACTTACTGCTGACCCACTGATGGACAACAATTACTGTTATTTCTGCTTAATCCGCAGTAAAACCCAAACGAATTATTTGTCGACGATAAAAATTCAAGTTCTATAGTAATAATCACGTGTTTTTATAAAGAGGGTTTCGGGCGTGTCCAAGTGATCGACGTAGGCAGATTGTGGATCGGAGTATTCATGTTCATGTCCCGCTCCGTTGTGGTTTCAAGCTTTGTTTGGTTTGAAGTTTTGCAAAAAGCTACACGAGGGCTATCTGCGCTAGTTGTCTTCAAATGAACAGTGTAAGACTAGAAGGAAGGCAGCTAGTCGTCACCACCCACCGCCAACTCTTGGGCTACTCTTTTACCAACGAATGATGGAATTGACCGTCACATTATAACGCCCCTACGACTGAAAGGACGAGCATGTTTAGTGTGACGGGGATTCGAACCCACGACCCTCGGGTTACGAGTCAAACACCTTAATTACCTGGCCATGCTGGGCCCACAAGTACGGAAGTTGAAGACATGTTCTATAGCAATGTAATGTGATATCCAGAAGTTTCTCTACAGCGAAGGAACGCATTAACTATGGCAAGAAAGATTAATAAAGGTACGTAATTGGAACTTTTATAGGGTTTATATATCAGAAATTATTTGTAGAAACGACTGAGTACGTAAGTCAACCCGTAAACTGTCATATTCACAACCTTGCAAAGAGCAGTCTCAGAAATGTCTTGAAATACCAAATATCTTGGTACAACTGTCTTTGGGTGTTCCAAATACGTGCCAGAAGAGTGATTACCACAAAAAACAAAAAAAAAAACGAAACATTTTCAGTTTGATGTTAGGGGTAAACTCACTTCCCAACTCGGATAACGAGGATGGATATCGAACATCTAGTAAATGTGGCGTCACAAATATTTTCTGGTCAAAGTTTCTGAGAGCACCACCATTGACGACAACTCACGGAGAAAATATATATAACAAATAATAATGATAATATCGAAAAAAGGATGAAATGTGACACCGTCTGTAGAAGTTAACACTATCAAGAAAAACCGACACCATCTACAATTAAGATTTTCTTGAAACCACCGGCCCGACATGGCCAGGTGGTTAAGATAATGGCCGGGCCTAAAGACAGTGACTATGTTTATATGTAACTACAAAACATATACAACTAAAATTGAAGAACATCTTTTCCGGCCAAGTGGTTAAAGCACTCGGCTCGTAATCTAAGGGTTGCGGGTTCGAATCCCCATCACACCAAACATGCTCGTCCTTTCAGCCATGGGGACGTTATATTGTAACGGCCAATCCCACTATTCGTTGGTAAAAGAGTAGTTGGCGGTGAGTAGTGATGACTAGCTGCCTTCCCTCTATTCCTAAACTGCTAAATTAGGGACGGCTAGCGCAAATAACCCTCGTGCAGCTTTGCGCGAAATTCAAGCCAAACGTATCGGAGTCTCGCCAAGACTTGTTAGGCGTGTGTGAAAAGATCATTTTATTCAAAAGCTACTTTGTGCCCCCATTTTGAAATGAAGAAAATACATGCAGCACCATCTATTTGAGGCTACATACATTAGTACCAAATTGGAAGGTATATAATAATGAGCGAAAAAACGCAACTGAACTTCCTGTTATTTAAGAGATATGGGGAAAATAACAACTATCATATATCAAGTTAAATTCACTAACGTTAAAACAAGTTTTAAAATCGCATACCTCGTTAATTTATTATCTTTCTAACTGCACAATACTAACAACCTTGACTTATATAATGCCTGGGATACCTCCTATCGTGATAACACGAATACCTAATAAAAAGCGACCTTTATATCTTGTGTAAATAATAAATTTTTAAACGCACATTATAATTGCAAATGTTTATTTTATTAAGCGCTTTTATATTACATTTGTGTGTCTCAATGAACACATGACGAAATACGAAACGAAATCCACCGTTTTAACGTGCTTATACATGTTTTTAAGCCGGAATGGTCGCATTATGCCTGATGCCAGTACCTGAGGGAGTGACTAGTGAATACAAGGGATCGCACACCTCGAGTGTTTGTTATGAAACAATTAATATGAGATTAATTGAATAACTTTAATATATATGTTTTTAGTTTTAAAATGTTTGTTGTGATTCAACTCCAATTTCAGCAGTACAATTCCCTTATTAAAAGGTCGTATTAATTACGATAAAGTTAAAAAGATACAAGCAAGTGCTAAATAGTTACGTAATCCCTTCTACTTGAACTAGACCTGATATTTCTGAACGTGCGAGCGTATTGGCTCACTGCTCTGTAATCTTAGTTTAACCGGAAATGACTGCCACGAGTTAGTTGGTTACGTCGATTGACTTGGTTATTTCTGACGTCAGATGCTGTGCAAAGGAGAAAGAAACGAATTTAAAGGTTTTGTATACACGTGTTAAACATCCAAAGTAAAGTGTAGTTGAGAAGCTTCTTCAGGAACGGAGAAACGTTTATTTTGATATGTTTTGAAACACAGAAGAGGTCGCGCTTACACACACACACACACACACACACACACACACACACGTAGATGTAATGAAGAAAACACAATAAAGTCCTTAACGTGTAATCTTGAAACTGATACCTGACTCACCTTGTAGATTACCTGCAGGTGTAGGATATAGTAGACAGAAAACGTGATATTTGAAGAGAGAATAGATATTTCAACAGGCTTACGCTGCTGTCCGTGATTGAAATGTGTCAAGGTAAAACTTCCTTTATTTAAATGAGCTAAGGATTTAAAACGCTAAAATTAGAGGTTCGATTCCCCTCTGTGGACGCAGCATATATCCCGATGTGACTTTGCTATAATGAAAACACAAACGCAAACTTCGATGAGTACATCTTAATACTCGTGTATTGTTGTATTGTTGATAAATGTTTCCGTTGGAACTGGAATTAAAGTGATAATAAAAATTAAGTTATGCGTATCAAATTTAAAACTTCCTACCTCGAGGTAGGAAATATGCTTTTAAAATAAGTGTATAAATAAACTTTAAACTGTCAAAGTTTTTCCGATCAGAATTTTAATAATCATGTCTGTTTCTTTTAGAGCAGAAAGACACATTTAGTTGTCAGCGCTTTATCTATTGTGAGGAATAAAACACCGGCTTTTAGCGTTGTAAGCTCGTAAGGTTATCGCTGACCCACCAGTGAACAATAAATCTGTGAATTTTTTCTTTATCATTGTTTGACGAAACACTGTTCCGACTCGACTGATTCTCTCTGTTAAAATAGAACTATAAAAACACTGTAACCCTTGAGTCATTGAAAGGTGAACCTTTCTCCTTCAGGGGCAAACATTAAACCTTTTCCTCTTTAAATGTGTTTAATCCTAGCTTAATGTGAAAGTTCCTTTTTACCTGCTAACTTGAATTTACGTTTGCTTCAGATTGGAAAGAATTGATTAGAATTTTAGAAACCTACGAACAAAAACAATTCCTTACATACGAGCTAGCACGTCACATAACTTGGTATAAGTCAAAGCCAAGACCACAACGATTTGCAAATTAACTGTTATTTTCAGAATTTTAAAATTATTTTCGTGTTTTGATTTCTGTTCCTGACACTGGTGTACTAGCAAGTTATTTATGTAAAGCACACACGATCAATTTTAAGTCAATCCCACCCTTCAATGTTTTATTAAAGTAGTTAGGAGTTTTATTTCTGTGATAAAACCATTATAAGACACTTAATAGTAAAGCTGTACAGTCTCGTCAAATCTTAATCGATATGGCCTGTGTCTCGATAAATCTCGTGCGTCAGGATAGCTGATAAAACTTATTATAGGAGTATATTTATTTAAGGGCTAACGATTTACTTTATAAATAACGTACTTACTAGTAAGCACTTTAAACACGCTGTAAGTTAAAGTATATATGAATTTATTTAGGCAGTTAGCTACCCGGAAAAAAATGGTTAGGAGCATTCGAATCACAATCTGTGGGTCGCGGGTTCGAATTCCATCATCACTCTTTCAGCCATGAGAGGGGGGGCGTTATAACAGCAGTTAATCCCACTTTTCGTTGGCAGCTCAAGAGTCGAGAAAGTGGTTGGTGTTGACTAGTTCCCTTTCTTCAAATCTTTAACTTCAAAAGTGGAAACTATTGGCGCAGATAGCCCTCAAATAGTTATGCGCGAAATTCAACAAATAATATCCCAAAAGAAAGATACTTAAAAAACCAAAAACTATAATATCTGGGAGTCATTTCAAAATGCCACAAGAGTTCAGGTGGTTAACGTATTAGAAAGATAACTGTAATAGCTGACGACGTAATTACCTGAAATTGCCTAAGTGACGACAGTTACAAGGAAGAACTGATTATAAGTCACATACACGTATACTTTTTTGCGTCTAAGTTTTATACATCAGTATTTCTCAACTTTACCTTCTGATGTGCTTTGTTACCTCCAATTTTTGTAAGATGCCTGAAAAACTTTCTACAACGATGAAATAATTAGACATCTAACAGTAAACTTGTAACATTTTCCTGGTTTTTTTTTTTTTTCTCTCTCAAAACCAGAAGAGTTTGAAAGCTGTATCAAATTGCTATAAGGAAATCTTAGCGTCAGAATTTTTGTAACTTGTAATAACTGTATCAGTAGTTCAACAAAATGTTTTAGTTTTTGTTATGTGTAGCTAAGTGATTTTGGTCCTCACGAAGCCTAACTCCAATAATTTTTCGCCTTCTATCTCGTTACGTGGACTTGCATGCACCTGATGAGAAAACGCATCAACCGCCCTCTGTAGAAAGTGACAAAAAACAATAATAAAACTGTAGATTTTACGTAATCAGTAATCCAATATGTATTTCCATTATTGAAATTTCATAATGAATGTTGACAAATCTACTTTATAGAGAGAATATACGGGTTTAATTTTTAAATATTAGCTAATAATAATTATCAAATCTGTGTACGACAACAAAGGTTCTTTCGCGCTGTTGCCAACACGAGATATATAGGAAGTCGAAAATATACGCTCTTTTCACTGCTGCTTATTCCTGTTTGGCGCGTTTTTACACTGTGTGTATTTAAGCATAATAATGTAGATAAACTGAGTATAACTTGTATTATTTAGTCTACAGCAAGCCTTATCAAAAGAGGACTATTTCTACCGGCTGAGAGAGAACAAAGACCGCACGTTGCAGGTTAAGTTAACAAATGGTAGTAATTCGATAAGGCTGTTAGGATTTTTTTTCTAGCTTTCAACTAATTATTATTATATTTGCGAATGGTAAATGTTGTCCATTCTGCGTAAAACCTGCTTATTAGCTACACTTTTACCAACGAATAATGGGATTTACCATAACATTATAACTTTCCCACGGCTGAAAGGCCGAGTAAGTTTGGTGTGACGGTGATTCGAACCCGCGACTTTCAGTTAGTGCACTAACTACTTCGCCATTAACTCACTTTACATACAAGTTACCTAACGGGCCACTCCGATCCAGAAAAAAAAGTACCCTCGTACTAATATATTAATGTTAGAAGAAACAAATGGTGAAGTTCTTTCATTAAACAAATTAATTATATTTAATAAACAGGTTTTCTAGATTATTCTAATGCGTTTATAGACTTAAACAGTATTCCTGCTGTTAATAGGGGCATTAAAATGAATACAGAAAGTGCTGTACGAGAGAAGGGTTTTAAGACTCAAGATAAGTTAGGAAGTTTCACTACCGGCCCCCAGTGGTGGCCCGGCATGGCCAGGTGGTTAAGGCACTGGACTCATTATTCGAGGGTCACGGGTTCGAATCCCCGTCGCACCAAACATGCTTGCCCTTTCAGCCGTGGGGGCGTTATAGTGTGATGGTCAACCCCACTATTCATTGGCAAAAGAGTAGCCCAAGAGTTGGCGGAGGGTGGTGATAACTGCTTTCCTTTTAGTCTTACACTGATAAATTAGGGTCGGCTAGCGCAGATAACCCTCGAGTAGTTCTGCGCGAAATTCAAAACAAACTAAACCAAACCCAAAGTGAGGAGCAAGCTTTCTGCGAACCTTGTACATAATAATTGATTTAAGGCCAATAATTAAGTAACAGTATGAGTCCTAGCAAGTACACCGTTGTGTGGATAACACTATGTAACACAGCTTTTGTTACAGGATAGTATGTGTTATTTCTTAATTGCTTATGTTGTAAAAGTACAGAAAATGATCATTATTCCCTTCAAACTTTGCTTTTGTGACCTGGATAATGAAATTTAGAAATTAACCTATTTTCTATGACAAATCTACACATTTTCATTTACATTAGGTCTGAATAAAGCAACATATGAATCAAGATTTACATGTGTTTATACTAAATTTATACAAAAAATGAACAAAAATGTTTAGAAGTGAGTAGTTTTCGAGATTTACGACTGTAATGTAAATCACTTTCACGTATCAGCCCCCAAATGTAGTTTCCCATCATGTTTTCGTTGTACGTTCCCAGGCACAAAAGTAAAGTTTGAAGAGAAAAGATAGGTCTTTTCCATTTACTTTAGGCATAAGCAGTTGGGAAATAACACTTTCTGCACGTAAGCAAGGAAAAGTAAAAAATTTTCTTACATACTGTAATATATCGAATCCCCGTGATTGGAACCACATGCTCGGCTAATGCGATATATCACAGTCGTAACAAGACATGAATCGAGAGTTGCGTATATACATTAAAAAAAGTTGTTGATTGACAGGTTAAAACCGAAGCTAAACCTAAGATAAATACTAATCTTACTATAATGGGCGTAGCGTGCATACCAGTATCTATCTGTGTATGTAACCAAAACTGCGCTACCTATTGAATGAGATCACAAACAAATTCGTATAAAATTTTTCACTAGGTATTCGATATTCAGACAATTAGGAAAAATAACTGTAGTATGAGCAACAACCATTTATTTAAATAAACTTACAACAAGAACGAAACTTTCACTAGGACTGATTTGATTGTATATTTGATTATATCGATATTAATGGCATTTTTAAATGTTACTGATAAACTAGAGTTCTTAAAAATATTTTTTTCGATAAATTGTATCACTTTTAATATATAAAAGCACTACAGTTTATATTAGTACATGAATAATTTTGATGCAATGATCTGTGTGTGACTGTCAGAACACTTTTCCAGTGCAGTGCTTGTCAAATTATGTTTTAGAAAATGTTCACTTACTCGAAATCTGTTTAATTAAATTATAAAAACTACGATTAGACAAACAGATGCATAAATCAAAGGTATTGTATGGGTGTTAGCTTCTTAAACTTAATTTATGACTAGCCTCGACGAAATCAGGCTTGTGCCCTCAAGGCCCCGACAGAGTAACATAAAAGGTTGAAGTTCAGATCCAAGTCCTATATATCACTCCGCGCATCCCGTAATATGTGTTACCCGTACATTGAATGGTTATGTCAGCTGGGTTATAATGCGTACAACGATTACAATATATTGAAGTACAGTTTGAGTGTTTTCGTTGTTCACGATGCGCCTTTGTTATAAGGCGTGACGTGTTAAACCGTGTTTGGTTGATTTTTAGAAGAACTTTCCAAGTAATTCCTACTATTTCAGTTCTCTAGTCAGCACGTGCATGTCATGGTTAACGTCCAGCATAAAATTTGAAATATCCAAAATTTAAAATGGCGCAGAACGCGTCACAATCATTGTTCAAATTACATCTTTGCCCTCCAGTTATTAAAAAAACAACTATACTCCTTTTCACGAGATCTATGTTAACAGCATGCCAAGTTTTGATTTGAACTATGAACCGTCTGTTCTTACCCATTGTGTTTGTTTTTATTGTTTTACAATGGTTTGTTATGATGCGTGGCTTTCGCTTGTTGTGTTACCGACAAATCACGTGGTACAGTTTGCTCCTTCCCCCTTTGCTGATCAGATGTTTAGGCCTCTCGATTCTCAATCTGAGGGTCGTGAGTTCGAATCTCCGTCCCACTGATCGTGCTCGCCCTTTCAGCCGTGGTGGCGTTATAATAATACGATCAATTCCAAATGATAAGAGTAGCCCAAGGGTTGGCGGTTGGTGGTGATGACTAGCTGCTGAATTAAAGAACGGACAACGCAGAAGTAACATTTTTTGTTTGAGTAGGTTTAAAACAAACGCGCTGTGTGCTTCATTATTTTCAGCTAAGTATTATTAAAAATTGTTTATCTGTGGTTTTAAAGCGGGATGCAATTAATACCAGATCATTCAGTAAATGTAAAATTTGCGTTATCATAATTGAAAATGTTTCGGAGCTGTTACATTATCGCATCATACGGAGAAAAAACAATCTGCTATTCTGTTCTCCTACTTATAACATTAAACTTTTGAGTTCGATCCTGCGATGGCACAACACAGATAAACTTACTGTACAAATAAATTAACCAAACCTGAATACAATAGATTCGCTGCATTTCATGTAACAGGAACAACAGTTGAGGTCGCTTATTTTATATTTCACCACTAAGAAAAATGTTATTCAAATTACCAGGTGGTAAGTGCGCTCGACTTGAAATCTGAGGGTCGCAGGTTCGAATTCTTCTCCCACTAAACATGCTCGCTTTTCCAGCTGTGAGGGCGTTATATGTGACGGTCAATCCCACTATTCGTTGGTAAAAGAGTAGCCCAAAAGTTGGCGGTGGGTGGTGATGACTAGTTACCTTCCCTCTAGTCTTACACTGCTAAATTAGGGACGGCTAGCACAGGTATAGCCCTCGTGTAGCTTTGCGCGAAATTTAAAAAAACAAACAAACAGTTTGAAAGGTTTGTTCCCTGATGACGTTAGATATTTAATTACAAATTTAATCTAAACACCCAATGATGATCTATGAAACTGAATTGTTTCGTATATGCAGCGTGGTTGTTTGGAAGTAAAGGAATATTCAAACATTAATCATTTTGTTTAACGTTGAACTGCGATATTTTTAATCCAACTATTTTTGTTGGGTTTTTTTTTTTCAAAAATTAGTTTCTATACTCCTTATATTCTTTATCTTAAAACATTAGTTGTAATATAATACGTACTTCAAATGTAGTCATGCACAATCAAATATTTTCATTCTATTTACAGATACGCCCTCTAGTGGTACAGCAGTATATTTGCGGAATCGCACCGCTAAAATCCGGGTTTTGATACCCGTGGTGGGCAAACCACATTAGCCCATTGTTTAACTCTTTCCTTAATTCCAGACAAACAGTAGAAACTATTTATTAATAAAGGTTTATAATATTGAATCTCTGTTATATATTTATTGTCTGTTGAAGTTTGCGCGAAACCATTCGAGGTCTATCTCTGTGCTATCCGACCCTAATTTAAACCCGATAGATTAAATGGAAGACAGCTAGTCAATACCGCTCATTGTTAACTCGTAAGGTACTCTTTTTACCAACGAATAGTGCAATTGATCGTAACATTATAACGCCTCTACATAGGGAGAGGCGAGCAGGTTTTCTGGGACTGGAACTCGAACCCGCGACCTTCAGGTTACGAGTCAGTCTCTCTAACCACCAGGCTATGCCGAACTTATTACGAAAGTATTATTAAAGTAGAAAGTCGCAAACCGCAAGGTAGTTATAAAGTAAAGTCTGAAGCCACGAGGTTCTTTATGTAAAGAGAAATCGTAATGATAAGGGTACTTATGAAACAAGGTCGCAAAGAACAAAGGTGTTTATAAAAGCCAAGAGTGGTGCTTGTAAAGGAAAGTTGCAAATACTAAGGGTATTTATAAAGGAAAAACACAAACCACAAGTTTATTTATAAAGCAAAGTTTCATGCCACAGGAACATATATGAAAGAAAGTCTAATAGTGGATCGACCTGAACATTATAACGCCTCATGATTAAGAAGGCGAACATCTTGATGACAGGCTGGGATCTTTAGTTGAGAATTGTAATTTGAGGAACTAACCACAAACTTATGTCAGCCTCTCGTGTGGTGCAGTACATTCTAAAGACTACATACAATAGATTAGTCATGTAAATAAATTACAAGTGACATAAACAACTTTGGCATTCAAATGGTTCTAACTTTACCAAATTTCATTGATAAATATTAGTCTAGAGGATGGTGGTAGTGGTGTTGACTGGGTGCATTCCCCTAGTTTATCTCTTCAAAATTAGGAACAACTTGCTTGAAATTCAGTAAACAAAACCGATTAGGTTACTAGCTGTCTTTTTTTTTTTTTTTACTAGAATGAACATTATTTCACATAAATCCTTGTCACGATTCCTATCTAAGAATTTTTAAATAAGCTAGCATTCAGTTTATGCGAAAATAATGTGAACAAAAAAAGCATGTTATGTTTGTTTTTGAATTTCGCGAAAAGCTATTCGAGGGCTATCTGCGCTAGTCGTCCCTAATTTGGCAGTGTAAGACTAGAGGGAACGCAGCTAGTCATCACCACCCACCGTTAACTCTTGGGCTACTCTTTTACCAATGAATAGTGGGATTGGTCGTCACATTATAATGCCCCGCGGCTGAAGGTACGAGCATGTTTGGTGCGACATGGATTCGAACCCGCGACCCTCAGATTACAAGTCGAACGTCTTAACGCACCTGGCTATGCCGGGCCAGTATGTTATGAGTTATGATGCATGATTGGAAATATTATATAGTTAAGAAACTGCTTTTAAATAGTATATATGGAAATATGAATTCTTGATGGCGTGACACCACGTGAAACATAAATGCATCTCGGAACGGTTGTTATGGACATTAACAGTTTTAGTAATAAAGCAGAAAACAACGTTTCGACCTTCCTATGTTATTTTCTGAAGATGACCTACGAAGGTCGAAACGTTGTTCTCCGCTTTATTAGTATAAGTATTAATTCACATACCCGCCGTTCTGAGATACAAATATGAATCCTAGTTTAATTTTTTATATATTTTTTTGTGTGAGTAAGTGAAAACGTATCGCATTTTCTTTTGACAAAAAACAATCAGTGTGTGGTGGAATAGGTTTTGTATGTATACCTGCAACAGCTGATGTAGATCGAAGTTGTCCCCCTGGCGGACCTCATCTGGTCTGCAAGACAGTTTGCACAAAAGAACCAATCAAATAGTACAAATAAGTAAATAAAAATCTAAAAAAATAGTCAGTCAAAACTTGAAGTTAAATCGTGATCCATTCAATTTCTTAAATTGGTAGTATATATGTAGATATTTCCAACCAACAACAACAAAAAGTAATATTCATTTATTAGAGACCTGATGGCTAGAGCACTCGATTCGCAATCTAAGGATCACGTGTTCGAATCCAAACCAACGAACATACTTGCTCGTATAGCCTTAGGGCATTATAATATAATAGTCAATCCACTGATAGTTTTAGATGGGTGTTGTTTAATAGCCGCCTTTCTTCTAGTCTATCATTTCAAAATTAAGGACGACTAGCGCAGATAGCTGTAGAGTAGTTTTGCGCGATACTGAAAATAAACAAACCTTTCACGAAAACCAAATAGAGACACGTTTGTTTTACGACTACTATAAACTCGGATGAGTATCTAATTTAGGCCTAGCATGGCCAGGTGGTTAAGTCACTCGACATGCAACCTGAGGGTCGCAGGTTTGAGTTCCCGTTACACCAAACATGCTCGTTCTTCCAGCCGTGGGGGCATTATAATGTTACGGTCAATCTCACTATTCGTTGGTAAAAAAGTAGCCCAAGAGTTGGCGGTGAGTAGTGATGTCTAGCTGCCTACCTTCGAGTATTACACTGCTAAATTGGGAACGGCTAGCGCAGATAGCTCTCACAATATCTAATTCATAAAAGGTACATGCATTGATTACTTGAATTCGCTATGTATAACATCTTTATTTAAGGATTTTGGTTTGAAAATGATATATAAAAAAGATTATGTTGCTAAGTCTATGTGGTGCCACCTATTAATCACAACGTTTATAACATCTGAGTTGTTAAAAGTGCTCTAGTTTTGCCTTATCAGAACTGTAATATTAGTGGTATCGTAATTTCCTCAACAGATGATATTATTTCATTGACGTCATTCAGCTTTGTCGTAGTAAAATGTAACTTTGTTCAAGTAGCATGTTACATTGTTTATCAACCTGTTCATAATATATATTTTGATCAACGAGATACAGATGCTGTGTTGTAAATAATTAACCTTAACGTGTTGTTTTTTCCGATGTAACAATCGCTTTGTCATAAAATTTAACAAGCCTGTATACTGTAACTTGTATGTATTAAAACAGTATGTACTCAAATGTTTCAGTGTAAAAATAACAACAAACAAGGAACGAGGCTGTCTTCCAATTTTATCGTATTTATTGTTTGTTTGTTTTTATTCTAGAGGTCACTACTCTTGGCTACATTTAGAGAAACGAGTACTGGAGCATGAGTTGCCTAAAAAGTCGCACCATGAACCAGTAGTTTTTTATTTCCTTGTAAAGTAAGTACATTGAAACTATAAATATAATATATCGTAATAAAAGTGGCTCTTGTTATGGGCGTGATGGATAACATATCTAATACGGTTTGAAATCTTTCACCACAATGTTGATTATTTTTATCGTCTGTAAATTACTTCCTGGTTATCTTATATCTTTATAGCGTTTATTCTTACTTTATCTGTAAGATCTCTAATCCAACGTATAATAACCGTCAAATATCTGGAGATATATCAAATATAGGAGAACTTGTGATTCTCTGAATATCATTTATTTATAATGCTCGCTGTAAGTTCAATTCGTCAACAATTGCAAAATGTGTGAAATGTTAATTAAAATTTAATTCCAACTTAAATTTTATTATCAAGACCGAGTCCTAATTGTGTTAATTAATGTATAACGTAATGAGACAAAAAAAAGGATAACATTATGCTTTATTTTCTGACAGGTACTTCGTAGAAAGTATCACTCTGTTACGTGATACTGCAACAGTTGAAGCCTTTTACCTACAAGCCAAGTCGCTTGTTTTTAAGGTAGGTTCACTTCCCAGTGCACACATGTGTACAAGGTTTTGCTGTATGTTTTTCTTGAAGCTTTTTTATTCACTCGCTAAGCTTTTCACAATAAAACATAAAAGCTGTGACATCTGTGATGTTTTTTTTCCAAAATCAATTTACTTTTTTCTTTTGTTAGCAAGCAAGCATAAAGGTAGTAACGTTATATTTTTATCAGACAGAACGATAGTTCTGTAGCGAAAATAAAAAAAAGGAAAATAGAAGAAACAAAACTACTTAAGTGTTTTCGTTGTTTACACAGTTTTTGTCATTAGACAAAATAAAATATGTTCGTTTATTACTGTTTTCTGGAATTAAAAATTACACGTTTGGTTTTATCCTTAGTTCACACACTTCTGGAATATCTTAGCCTACTTTTTATCCTGGGTCTGCTAGAAGTTTCCAGAAAATTTCTAACTTCATTACCCCTAATCCATGTCCGGCAACAAAAAATATATTTATAAAAATAGTGGGGTTATTAATTTCATTAATGATGCGAGTGTGAAGATGAAAGTTCTATGTGCACACTTTACAAAGTTTGATTGTCAGATAATTTAGTGTCTGCTTTAACATAACTTGTATTTCGTCACTATTTTCCACTGAGGAAAGCAACTCCAAAAGTAGCATGCTAAATGCAAAAGCGAACGTTGGAGTGTGAGTGACTGCAGCTCCACCTAGCAGCCACTGCTAGCAGATCCGTTCCTTATCTCTTGCAAGTTTTATGATACATACTAATCCAAGCATTAACGACATGAAACAGTGAATTTAGTGTACACCTGTTAATCTGAAACAGTTTTTCTACTTCAGTTTAGTTGTAAATAAATAATATTCAAACCTGAAAATGACCTAAAAAGGTCAATACTTTATTCTGTACTTTAATTAAAGGTTTAATACCCACACCAGCCATCATTTAGACTTCATTGTTCAAAATATGCCACATCAGCGATGAATGAAGAAAACGTCGATTAATTAAAAAAACGAAAAATATCTTCTTCCCATTCATTCATTCAGTCACGTGTTTTCAGAGTTAACTTTTCATTGGCCAGATCAGAATGAAAATTATCATCTGGGTCTTTTCCATACGTTGGCATCCTTAAAGGTAACAATTTCAAATCCAGTTTGTCATAATTGATCATATGTGGAACGTTTTGATTTGCATATTGTTTTTCTGTTCGAGTTGCTTCCATTTGAAGCTATAGTTAATAACAATGTTACTCTCTTTCAAAAAAAAATTGAAATCTATCCAAAGATGCTTGAGCAAAAACAAAAGTCAAAATTCTACCTTGGTTCCAACACTATGTGATATCAACACAGCAGAATAAATCAACTTGACAACACTTACATGGCATCATTTTATCATGTGCCAGAAAACTGAGTGGATTCTAATTCTTTCGAGAATCATCGCTGGATTACCATGAACAATCGGTTTAACAATATTTGATAAAATGATGCAAGGCGAGTTTAACCAACTTAATTTTTTATTTAGTTATGAGATATCACCTATTAATGGAGCTAAGGTAGAATTTTGACTTTTTTTTTTTATCCTCTCAGGCGTCTTTGGACAAATTAACATATCAGAAAATAGAAACATAAAACTAATTTGGATGATTTATTTCGTACAGGTAACATGTTTGGTGTTTTCATAGCGTAAATAGAGTACGTTATTTAGGTAAACTGTATAGTGATTTTAGTGTTAACTTGTTATACTTTGTTATAACTTTGACTAATAACTTTGTTATACTTTGTTGTTATAAGAAAGAGGCCATATTGAGTGACGTATCATAGCTGGTAAATCTTTAGCTGACACCCTGACCGTGAGTCTGCACTGTTCGTGTTTATTTTTCTTGTAAATTACTTATGATGTCTATTTTAACTGGATTCCAAACCAGCGATATAGTTAATGTTTTATGTGGGCAGTTTACATAACAGGTAATATCATTTTGTGTTTTTCACGAAACATGACTGGAACGTTATTCGTTAGGATTACCGGAAATTTTGTTTGTTCTTATTATGCTGATGCTGGAAAACAGATCTGTCTTCATACTGATTTATCCAGTTACGGTAAATAATCGTGGAGATAAATTTAATATATCATACTGTAAAGAACGAAGCATGTATGCGTGTCTACCTATCAATGTACGAGACCAAAATAATGGCGCCATCTGTTGACTAGCGCTACAAATAATCTATATAAAATTCACACTTCGAGAATTCAAGATTCAGACAGTTAGAAAATTAACTACGGTATGTGCAACAACTATTTCTTTATCACAGAAAAATGTAAAATAAAAAACTCTTCTCACCACAAGAGAACGAGGAACAACTTTCACTAGGACTGTACGTGATGGTTTGTTTAAGATGGAATTTGTAAATATGGTACTAAAAAATTAAGAGTTCCTAAAATGTTTTTTTTCAATTAACGGTACCACTTGTAATAAATAAAAACACTACAGTTTATATCAGCACAATCCAAACATTTTTCCTTGCAGCACCTCCCAGAATAATCTTTTTAAAAAACATTCGCTTTCTCTAAATTTTTTTTCAGTGAGGTGTGAATGGCATAATCAGTAATTAAAGGTGGCGTTTCTGCTAGTGTCTGTAATCACTTGCCCCATGGTAGAAAGTGTTCCTGAAGTTAATTCTGTTACTCTACACTGCTCATGCGTGGAAACAACGTATCATTTTTTACAAAGATTATTTTCCTACAAACCACCATATAAAATAAATTTGTTTAATTGCAACCTCAGTAATTTGTGCGAAACTGAAATTTTGATAAATAGAAACTCTGAAAAAATGTGAAATGAAATTAAAAACTGTTCACACCCAAACGTTGCCACTCGTACAAAGAAAAATGCGTAATAATAGGTCAACCAAACTGTATATGCTTTATCCAGTGTCGACGGTTCCTTTCGTACAATACCAACACTCGTAATGCTGGCTGTGATACGACAGACGTTATAGTGGTTTGCATAGAATATAAGAAGCTTTAAATATGATTTAAAAAATAGTGAAATGAACTGAATGTGATCTTCAGCTTTCAATCTAAGGTAAAACCATAAACAACAATCGCTATCATCTGTGAATCGTTGTTAGTTTAACTGGTAGTGGCAGTATTTCTTCTTCAGCTAATTGGGGGTTTAACCATAACAGGTGCTCCTCGTTACATCAAACTTGCCTGCCCTTTCAGCCGTGAGGGCGTTATAATATGACTGTTAACCCCACTATTCGTTAGTAAACGAGTAGTATAGGAATTGGCGGTGAGTGATGATGACTAGTTGTCTTTCCTCTAGTCTTACACTGCTAAATTAGGGACGGCTAGCGCATATAACCCTCATGTAACTTTGTGCGAAATTCAAAACAAACAAACCAATAAATTACGTAAATTATTTACATCATCACGAGGAAATCATATTTTCATTTACTTTATTGTTGCTATAGATACATCTGACAGATAAATTGTCTTGCAAGTTTTTCTTGTTCAGATGTTTATCGTAAGATTATTAGCGAATGCCATGCACGTTTGCCCTTCAAATAAATGTTTCAGTACTTGTGAGTAGAATATGGGTTGTTAAACAGCACCCGCCATTCGCATTCATCGTTCTTTGTTTTGGCGCGTATCCAGGTATATAAGTTTACGACTTGCAACACTAAAATCCGGAATTCGATACCTCTCAGTGTGTTCAGAAGATAGCTCAATGTGACTTTGCTATAAAACGAACTTAGTGCGTGAAAATCCACGAGCTCAGTGACGTATGCAGTAATTCTGATAACGTGTGCCTGAAGGTTCTATAACAACATGTTAGGTCATTTAAAGTCGTGATAATTCCTCTAATTATTAAAAAACAATTTATTTATTGACTGACGGTTTTCAAGGGTTTAGAATAATAAACACATATTAAAAAAAGTTGTAAATTACTGACGGAAATGAAAATCGAAACACTCATTTGTTTTGAAAGAAGCTCATGATAGACCAAGGGATTATTCTAAAAACAGATTTTTCAGGTCAAATTACTGCTTTCTTATATACCTGCAACCCTTAACACCGGTACAGTTTGAACAGAGCTCAATGGTAAAACTCTCAACTGTTTTTTCTTCTCCAACTCATTCTGTTGTAAAAGTACACGCATGGATTAAATGTTACGTATCTTAAGCCTCACTGGTTCTTAAGCCTAATATTCATTACCACATTGATAGTATTAAACTTTTTAATCTGTGATGCTGTGTGGTAAATTAAATCAAATGTACAGCCTTTGGTTAATTTAACCACATAAGTGGAGTTGGTGACTTTTGTTTGTACGGTGGATACTGTGTAATATTTTTATTATTTGCCAGATTTTACGTTCTTCGCCCAAAATTTATAATCGCGTGTACCATTCGCAAAACCTTTTCCACAAAATCTACATTTATTGTTTTATACAGGAAACGGACAAAGAACAGTGCCCCCCCCCGAAAAATGTTGTAAATCTGTTCTGTTTTATAAGATAACAAAAAAAATATAAAAGAATATATTTTCAGTACTCACTCGACGAAATCTGTTCAGATATGATCTCAAATCCTAACTTTAAATAACACTGGTTTTAGTAAATACCTGAAGTTTCCTTGATTTTAGTTACATTTTCTCATAACAAGTGTTGTGCACCTGCTGTAGTTTCTTTATTTTGTAAAGATATTTTTCCACAGTTAAAACGTGATTCTTAAAGCTCACCGTAAACGACGTTGATGTCAATACCACGAGCACGAGGTTTAAATTTGGATATCCAGCTTAACATGATGAAACTGCGCGAGCTTATTGGGTATCTCACCTGCAGTTGATCGTTGTTGCTTTGGAAAAGGATTTACATTTAAAGAAAATCATACACATATTTATATATTACATGTATGTATATAAACTCTATACAAGTTGCTGTGATTTTTACATGTATTTCGGATAGTTTCGAGTAATTAAATGTGTATGATTTTCTTTAAATGTAAATCCTTTTCCATGTGGTGTAGATTGTAACAAGATGACGTAGCATAAATATCAAACATTGTTCAGAATATACATAAACTTCAAATAGATGTGTTTATTAAACCTCAAAATGAATCACGAGGTTCTTTAAAAAGTGATACGTCTCTGACACCCAGTTTGTCACACACAAATTATTTATAGGTTTGGTTATTGAATTTCTCGCAAAGCTACATGAGGACTATCTGCGATAGCCGTCCCTAATTTAGCAGTGTAAAACTAGAGGGAAAGCAGCTAGTCATCACCACCCACCGCCAACTCTTTTACTAAAGAATAGTGGAATTGACCGTCACATTATACCGTCCCCACGGCTGAAAGGGGAAGCATGTTTGCTGTGACTTGGATTCGAACCCGCGACCCTCAGATTACGAGTCGAGTGCCTTAACCATCTGGTGGCCATTCAGAGTCTTTATTTATAGACAAATTTGTAACTTTCCATTTTGGTTTGATTAAAAAGCAAGTATTTTGTCACATGTTAAACAATTAAGACTGCAGTTGTAATAATAAACACTTCCTTGAAAGTTTGAGAGCCACCAGCTTAATTCCCCGAAAGCTGGCTGGGGAATGGACACCTGCTTTAACTACTTGTACCACTTTACAGTAGTATTGTCTATCAGTTAGTCAGTAGATACGTTGGAATTTTTATTTTCGTGATGCAAGTAAAACGTGCGTATGCCATGAATCACGAGAAGAATTATGCAATCTGTAAGTTACATACAACACAGCATGTTGTATGAACTTCGAAAGCAAGAAATAACAACATTTGTTATTCCTAATTTTGCTTTTATTTACTCTTGAAACAGACACTTTCAGAGACCCTGCGGAAGTACATCTAGATATAAAGATCGTCACTGTTGAATGAAATGTTTAAGAAAACTGGAATCAGTTCTCGTGACTTGTAATCCTCCTATAGTTGAAGTGGTCCGTAAGAGGGGCTGAACGGATCGGTATTTCGTTTCTTTATTTTGTCTTGCGAATCAAGAGTTATGGTTGAGATATAAATAAAGTCAATGATAAAAGCCATATCCGATATTCGTGAGTGTATTTGTCTTTTTATAGACACAAAGCAGATGTTATCGGCAAGTTAATGGATTTTCAGTTTGCCCTCTCCGGTTGTTCCCATAAAGACCATCTAATTTACTCAGCTGTTATTTTTACCTTTAAGGCATAGAAGGAATAAAACTTTTGGTGCTTACGTCACAAGCTAATTAGGCAACGTGCAAACGATAATCTGTCGTGGTTTCAGGGCTGAATAAATGGTTTCATTTCCCATTTAAAATGTTCCAGCAACTTTGAGGGAATGCGTAATATTTTCCCTCAAGTAATAAAAATGTGGGCAGAGCACAGATAGCCCATTGTGAGGATTTGTGCTTAATAACAAAAATGAATTAGATAATTATTTTTTTATTACAAATATTTTGCTGTCGTTAAAATAGCGTGGAATTTTTTGTTCGACGTTATATCAGGGACCGTAAAATATTTATTAAATCAATTTTTCTAAAGAGCTACATACGTGTGTAAGAGAGAATCTGGAATATCCTGTATTCTCCTCTTAAGTCCACAAGTTGTTGTACGAACAATAATGGAAACATCCTTGTGTAAATAAACACATATACAAACAGACCATCATTTTTGTTTAATGTTCAAGTTAGGAGGCCTGGCATGGCGAGGTGGTTACGGTGCTCGACTCGTAACGTGAGGGTCGCTGGTTCGACTCCGTCACATCAAACATGCTCGCTCTCTTAGCTCTGGGGGCGTTATAAAGTTACGGTCAATCCCACTATTCGTTGGTAAAAGAATAGCCCAAGAGTTGGCGGTAGGTGGTGATGACTAGCTGCCTTCCCTCTAGTATTACATTGCTAAATTAGAGATGGCTAGCGCAGATAGCCCTGGTGTAGCTTTGCGTGAAAGTCAAAAACAAACAATTCATGCCGGGGGACTTTGTTAGGGTTTTGATACTCGTTGCTGACATGACTGTGGCTTCTTTAAGAATAATATTGATATAATATTTTAAGTTTACCAATTGTCTTATAAAAAGAAGACTTTCCGAAACTATCTGGGTTATGTCGTGTCTTTTTATTGTTATCTGAGTGTATAAGTTACATTATTGTAATAGTGTGTGTTATTTAATATTGAGACATGGCTAAACTTTTGCTTTTCTGTACCAAATTACGGGTCCTTGTTCAGCGGTGGAGTATCCTAACCGATTGTGACCTCTTCACTAGAGTTCGTTTTGTAGACTAATTATAACTTAGAGCGTGACTTCTTCACTAGGGTTCGTTACATAGATCGAACCATAACTCGGAGTATTATTCCTGAAACGTTCAAACACATCTAACAGTCTAAGAATTTCTTCGTTGTGTTAAGATATTGTCTTTGTTTTAAGGTTCGAACAGAAAAAAAGCAGATATTTCGACTCTTTGTAACTTGTATTGTTTTCTCAGCATACAGTTGTTGATATGAATCCTCGAGAAATCAGTGCGTGCTGTAACATACTTGAAGTAGTACAGTCTGTAGTTGTTGGTAGAAAGCCGCAAGAAAGTGGAGCGTGTTGTGACGCACGTGAGGTGATATTCTGCCTGTCTTAACCAGCTAATGGTTCTTTAACACTGTAAATATAATACCATTATGAGCATTACTTGAAAGCAAACAGATCAATATATTAACACTATTCGTTGTAAATAAATTCCGTATGCAATGGATATACAGTAAGCATACCAACTTGAGATAAGCTCGCAAAGAACCGCTTAAGGGTGATCCCAGAATAGTATAATGGTTTAGAACAAATAAACAACAGGGAGCAGTTAATATGATCTATAACCCTAGTGGTATACGTTGTTCTCCTTCATGTTTCTCCGTGTAATTATAGTTTCAGCTAATTCAGATTAATTAAGGCTACTGAACGAAACATACAAGATATAATGATAATAGAGTTGCAGAGTTAGAGAGCTACAGAGAGAGTGAAAACTCGCGTGATTAAAACAAAACTTTGGTAAAGAAAAATGGGTGCGTAAAACATTAATTTGGAATCTGAAGACAGCAAAAACACAATGAAAAGTATTAGATCGGCCGTTCTGTTTGCATTTTTCATATACTATACTCTCAGCACTAGAGAGTTTCCACTGCCGTATATAACAGTGTATTTAATGTGATCAAAAATAAGTGTTGGAAATAATACCCGATAAACTGAACGTAATATATATACAAAATACGGTTGATTAGCGACGTAATAGATAATTTGTGACGTAACTATAATAGCGAAATATTTAGCTAATGAAGATTAATTCTGGAGATATATACGTGATTTCTTTTATATTAATAACATTTTGTAATGAATTCGAGTTTGTTTCTTAAATTAAGAGTAATCATGTTTTTTTGTTTTTAGAAATACAACACCTTATCTCTTGAATATACTGGAGTCTTTGTAAAAATTCATGTAAAATTCTGGCCAGGTGGTTAAGGCATTCGACTCGTAATTTGAGGGTCGTGGGTTCGAATTCCCATCACGCCAAACATGCTCGTTCTTTCAGCCGTGGGGGCGTTATAATGTGACTGTTATTCCCACTATTATTTGGTAAAAGAAGTAGCCGACGAGTTGGCAGTGGGTAGTGATGACTAGTTGCCTTCCGTCTAGTCTTGCACTGCTAAATTAGGGATGGCTAGCGCAGATATCCCTCGTGTAGCTTTGCGCGAAATTCAAAACAAACCAAACCAATCCCTTTGGTCTTCCACTGCTGAATTAGAGACGGCTAACGCAGATAGACCTCGTGTAGCTTTGCGCGAAATTCAAAATAAACCAATCCCTTTGGTCTTCTACTGCTAAATTAGGGACGGCTAGCGCAAATAGCCCTCGTGTAGCTTTCCGCGAAATTAAAAAAAGAAAAAAAGAACTGTAACAAAGGTATTTTTTATTTTTCGAACTTAACACGTGTATCTACGTAAATAATGTCCCCTGCTGGTACAGCTGTAAGTCTACGGATTTACAACGCTAAAATCAGGGGTTAGATTCCTCTCGGTGGACTCAGCATATAGCCCAATGTGGCTTTGCTATAAACAGACACACATACGTGAATTAAACACTTATCTCAATGGACAAGGTAATACAAAACAGCCAAAAAATGGCCCAGCTAAAGCTTTATGATAAAAATGTACATCCTTTAAAGTTGACTTCATTCGCTATAGAAATATAGTTTTTCCACTGGCTCATTACATTCATGACAAACTGACGCGACATCTGTCCACAGAAGCATCACTTTCACCTCTAACATTTCTTCTGTAAAGTAAAGAACGAGCTAGAAACGTAGTCTGCACGACATTTGTCCATTGTTTGATAACCATGCAAGTGATTTGCTTAGTGTCTGTATCGTATGGTGGCGCATTTAGAGACAGGCAGATTAGCATGACGCCTGAATGTGGTGTCGAACTGACCTACTGAAATATAAACGAGTACAACGAAAAGATGTAGAGGTTGGGGAAAAACTTTGTGATCACTCCAGGATAGGCTTTCAGACTCAAAATTTTTTTTTGAGTTTTAAAAGATTTTTAAGGCTAAATTTCTGTCACAATTGTTTTTGTTTGTTTTCGATGCACATGCATGAAACAAAAGATGGATATTAATACCTTCAAACGAATTTGGAAGAATAGAAGAATATGAAGAACTTTAATTTCTGTAATACTGAAGCTGTTGCATCCTGTGTGTTTACTTCCATAATTTGTAATTGCGGTAAAACACACCCATAGGAAAGTAAGAGGGTGATGAATTGACACCCAATGCTTTCCTTCTCAGATAAGTGTTTTCATGAATTGTCCTTCAGTTATATTTATGTGATCGCTGTGTATATCCCTCGGGTAGCTTAACGATAAATTTTAGGGCGTATAACGCTAAAATACAGTGGTTATATCTCTTCAGTGAGCGAAGCACATGTAGCCAACTATGTACTTTTGTGTTTAACAGTAAACAAATCTTGTTTATAAACATTAACCTTAGAGTCCAGAAATGCGATAGCTTTTCTTGTATTTTTATAAACTATTTCATTCAAAAACACGTTTTAGGAAAAAAAAAAAAAAGTAGTATAATTGCGTAGTTTTCACCTGAAGCCAGGCCCGGGAGAAAGGGCAGGCAACATAGGGCGCATGATTCTTGGGTGCACTAAATACTGGGAAGCTCCAGTATGAGTAGGGCGCAGCCTTAATTTCTGTCAAGGGCACTGTATAAGTTGAGGATTTAATGTTCTGTCAAGGGCACTAGTTAATTTGATGATTTATATATGTATGTAATATTCAATAATTAAGAAAACGAAATTTCTTTTTTATTTCTAATTTTGTCATTTATTGCCTTATGTTGTTCAAAGAAGGCTGGTACACAAATGGATAATTGAGCCAAACTTTAACGAATAATTGGGCAGTGACAAAGAAGAAGCGTGCATCCTACCTACACCAGGTTGTTCCACTGTTTCTTAAATTTCGTACAAAGTTAATCGAAGGCTATCTGCGCTACCTGTCGTTAATTTTTGAAACTATAGGTCAAAGGGAAGTCAGTACCACCCTTCGCCAACTTTTTTAGCCTTGATTTTTACTAACTAATAGTGGGATTAATAAGTAACATTATAACGCCCTCTCAACTGAAAGGCCAATCACTTTGCGCGGCGGGTTTCGATCTCGTGACCCGTAAATTGCGAGTCAAGCGTCCTAATTTACCAGGTCACGTCAGACAGGCCACAGTATTTTGGTCGTAATTGTCAGTCACTAGTTGAAGAGTCTAGTCCTACACGGAACGAAAATTTTTTGTGTGTGTGAAAACGAATTTTGTGTATGGAGAAAATATCTTCAAATACTTAACACTTAAGTTAAACTGAATAAGATAACTTCACTCAGTAAGATAACTTCTGGCTTTTGCACCCATAAATTACTCATTACTTACATAATTAGTTTATGTTGTACAAAAAGTAGTTAATATAATTTTAAAATCAGAGTTGGAAACGTGGAAAAGCAGCTATGTATTTGCACGCGCCATTTTACTTTTGGTTCTAAGATTAAAAAAAAAAATTAATTAACACATTTATTTACCTTCGATGACGGAGGTTTTCACCTCCATATATACGTGTGTTTGTCAACGTTTCTCCAAAACGACTGAACGAACTTGGATGAAAGTCGTTATACATTTCAGTCTATGTCCAAACTTAGAAGTGGTTATTTTTGAAGGGTCTACAATCACGGTCACAGCGAAGCCACTAAAATGATAATTAAAAAAAATCCTATCTGTTAGTACGGTCGTAAAACTCACATATAAGATTAAACGATTGATTTGTATTCACTTCACACCGTTGATACCGGTTCACAAATCTCACCAGAAGATAGTTACAAAATTAAGTAACTGATTTTAGTCACCCAAGTGGTAATAATGCTTACTGAAATCAGCTCACTGTTTGATCTTAGCCTGAAGACTTAAAGGTGTGGATTATCTGTCTCTAATCCATTTTTATTAACACTTTTTTATCTTTTTACAATGTCCTTGATTTTGTAATAAATTTGATTGTACTTACGTTTTGGGGATTCATAATATTCAAGAGTGTTAATAGATGGAGTTTCAAAACCTTATAGGCGTGTTTTATTAAAGTTTCTGTGAGTTAAACTAAATATAGTTGCATATTTTAAACAGCCAATCGATGTTAACAAAAGAAACATTGGATTTGCTCTTAGTTCAGTATAGTTAATGTGTAAACACAGACGTGAAACTAATGAGAGGAAAAAACTTTCATTGTTATTTGAAGTTCCAGTTGAATAGCAATATCGCAAAAAATCAGACGGGTATTTCACCTGTCTTTTATTTCCCTCCTTTACTATATTGTACGTTTTAAACTCCGTGTAAAAATATAACATATATAATATAAAAACATATTTAAAAATTTTTCCTCATTATTTACATAATTCTCCATCATCGAATGTTTTTGTTTTGCACGTGCTTTTGAGTAATAACGAATATAATATAGCGTGAGTCGCTAGAAGTTTACCATGTTGTTTCCTACGTGTTTAGGCTTGTAGATTCGAGCGATGAAATATTACATTGAATACTTTTGGACAACTAATTACGAATGTCGTTAAAGGGCAAGCAGCCCTGTGTTGTGTATAATTCGGATAAAGTGAAGAGCTGTATGAGGATTAATGAACAGTTCCTTTCAGTATTCAGTATATAAAATACAAGTTGTTTTATCTGGAATCATTTCGAACGTTTCATGTGCCAAAAACCACATGTTTTTGCTGTCGTTATTTTCGTGAAATGGATTTTTTTTTTTTCCTTTGGCAATTTTGCAAGCAGTGGGGTTACACAGATCCTGTAAAAACAAGCCTCACCCACTCCAGTGGCATGTGACATGTCTGTGGATTTAAACGCTAGAAACCAGGTTTTGATACCCATGGTGGGCAGAACACATATAGCCCCCTCGTGTAACTTTGTGCTTAACTTCAAACAGTCGAAAAACAACCACAGAAAAGTTGCAATGCTAGCTTTATTTAGTTATTTGTACAATTTTCGCTAGCTTGTACAAATATATTCAAACTAGTGATATGTATGTTTAAATAAAATACTTTTTGCCCTTCGTATTGTACTAAAAAACTAGAGCAACATGAATATGCTGTCGTCATGGTAATCGATGCATGTAAGCTAAATAACGCTTAGTTGTACATAACCGTCTCCGTATTTAAACCGATAGATTAAAGTAAGACAACTGCATTTAACAACATTTACCTCCAGCTCTTTTTTGGTTAAAAAGATAGGAGTTGATCACCATTCTTAGAGCGTATCCACAGTCCAAAAGTACAGAGCGTGTTTTTTTTTTTCGGCAACAGTCACGAACCATGAATCCATTGATTCTCAGTCTCGGCATCGCTGACACTAGAACATGGACGCCCCCGAAATTGTGTTTCAAAATGTATTCTTCAGTGATTTAGTTCACAGTGCTAGAATTCAAGATTCGATTCATTGCAGTGGGCACAACGCAAATAATCTATTATGTAGTCCCGAGTGTGTTGAAACTCCTTTCAGGACCGCGTCAGTCTGCCGTGATACTCCATAGATGTTGCAATGTACAAACTTCAATTGACGCAGTAGAATTTTATTAGCAGTTGTAGCAAGACTTTCAAGGACACCATATTTATAAGATGAAGTAACGTTTTACTGAGAATGAAAGACACCATGCTGATCTTCATTTTTAAAACATTTTTGTACCCTAGAGATGTTTCTGAGTGGTTATTAATTTATAGGTATAAAAGCCAAAAATACACTGGTTTTAAATAGTAACAACGCATTTAAAACGAAAATCGAATTACAGAACAATATACCATAAAAGAAATTCTGAATAATATAAAAAGTGATTAACTCCAGTAAATATGTGCATATCCCAAAAGAAACAAATTTAAAGGTTTTTTTTAGAAATGCCTTTCATGTTCGTATAAAATGTATTTTATATAAATATTGCCAGAAACCGTTTGTTTTCGCTGAATTTTCATAATTACAGGATTGAGGAAATCAAATACAGTTATACACGTTTTATAAATATTACATGTACATACCTGTTTACAGGCGAGCTTAGCTGATACTCAGTGATATCTTTACTGACGAAACCGTGGTAGTGGAAAAATATATATATATTTAAGAAACGTAAACTTGTACTTATTTTCTCCAATTCTGTTGGCCCGGCATGGTCAGGTGGTTAAGGAACTCGACTCGTAATCCCCGTCACACCAAACATGTTCTTCGCCCTTTCAGCCGTGGGGGCGTTATAATGTTACGATCAATCCCACTATTCGTTGGTAAAAGAGTATCCCAAGAGTTGGCGGTGTATGGTGATGACTAGCTGCATTACCTCTCGTCTTACACTGCTAAATTAGGGACGCCTATTATAGATAGCCCTCGTGTAGCTTTGCGCGAAATTCAAAACAAACCAAACTAATTCTGTAAACGTATTTTCACATTATACAATGTTTGCCGATGGAGGAAGTTGAAAACTGGCTAAACGTGTTAAAGATACATACCTTCAAATACTTTAGAACAAGATGTTTGTATGTGATATTTAACGAAATTTGTTCGGTACTCGTCCCAATCCGAGGGTCGCTTGTTCGAGTTCCCATAATCGAACATGCTTACCATTTCAGCCGCGAGGGCGTTATAATTCTACTGTCAGTACCATTATTCGTTGGTAAAAGAGTTGCTCAAGAGTTGGCCTCTAATCTATCACTGGAAATTTAGGAATGTCGAGCACAGATAGTCCTCGTTGCGCGAAATTCAAAATAAACCAAACCAATCGCTGCCGGTTAGTGTGATTGTAACTGTAAGAAATAATTTATGGGTTTCTTACGAACATTTATTTAATGAAAACGTTTTACATACGTACACACAGACGCGTGTGTGTGTTCTATGAAAGTGTTTTCTCAATAATATTGTTAGGGCCAGACGTATTTTGGAATATAACGTCCTATAGTTGAAAGCCTGCGATTTTATTAAACTGCGAAGAATATCAGTTATCTTAACCTGCACGTGTTACGTGATATCCATTCTTCGATGAAAATATGTAATATTGGTGTTAGGACTACGGTAATACAAATTATTAGCTAGTTAGTTGAAAATCCGTAATGGGATTGCTAACATATGGTGGTGAAAATATTGGGCTTTTTTATTATAAATGCTAATCTGATTACTATTAATACTGTGAACAAAATATTTCGTTTCTTTTTATTATGTATATTATCAATATTGTTGAAAACGTACAGTAGAAGTGTTAAGTATTCAGTTTACCAATAAGTATCAATTACCCCACTCTACACATTTTCTTTTTAAGCCTATATATCTTTCATGAAATTGATAAAAATGCAATACCGAAGGAACCTGTAGCTGCTATTAATACAGTATTAAATGTGTTAATTACCTTCTGGGACGTGTTAAAATGTGGGTCTTGATTAGGCTTAAATCGTAGTTTGTTTTTGAATTTCGCACAAAGCTACTCGAGGGCTATCTGTGCTAGCCGTCCCTAATTTAGCAGTGTAAGACTAGAGGGAAGGCAGCTAGTCATCACCACCCACCGCCAACTCTTGGGCTACTCTTTTACCAACGAATAGTGGGATTAACCGTACATTATAACGCCCCCACGGCTGAAAGGGCGAGCATGTTTGGCGCGACCGGGATGCGAACCCGCGACCCTCAGATTACGAGTCGCACGCCTTAACACGCTTGGCCATGCCGGGCCGTTTGTTTTAGTAATACAGTGTGCATTTGAAAAAGGCCTCAGTTCGTGAACGTTTTGAAAATTTTAAACCAATTTAAGAAATATTGTGCATGAAAGTTTCAAGCGCATAGCTACACGATAGGCTACCGTCGAGTGGAATCGAACCTCGGATTTAAGTGTTATAAATTCTTAAGCTTACAGATGAGCCAACAGTATGGGACGTATATGAAATAATAATAAAAACAAATCCAATACGGGTGCATTACCAAAAGAAAATAGCAAAGTATAAACACCCCCGTGCAATTAAAAAATTAGGTGATAATTTAATGCAAAGTAAACCGGCTTGTTATTTTAGCGTGATTTTTATATGACCGAGTCATATTAATAAAGGTGTATTATAATGTAGAACGTTAATGCTGTCGACCCACAGAAGTAATGAACAGTTTAAGAAACTGATAAAAATCTCTTATCGAGAAAGTTTAGCTAGTTGAATTAACTATATCCGTTGCACTGTAGTGTATTTGATTGACAGTATCCGTTCTGAAATAGACTAGGTTCTCTCGGCCATGTAAAGGTTTATTTAGATGTTGGATGTTTACATCCTGTTGTGAGAAATAACAGGACGTTATTAGTTGGTTAACGTGTTTCAAGTGGTAGCACTTGTTTCATTTCGGTTCACTTCATTGTATTCTGTAAGGATTAGCTTTGAACGTCTTTCCAGAATTAGTTTACGGATATGTTTTTTCCATTACGATACTGTCTCGTTGATATGTTAATAAACACAGAATTATTTACCAAAGAACCATTTTCGTACATGAATGTTAAATATATTTACATATCTATCCGTTTAAAATATCGCTATTTAGTTGTAGATTAATCTGTTGAGGTTTATTTAACCGCTGTTCAGGCAGGAATAGAACCTTGGTGATAACATATTTAATCGCTGTTCAGGCTGGATTAGAACCTTGGTGATAATATATTTAATCGCTGTTCAGGCTGGATTAGAACCTTGGTGATAACATATTTAATCGCTGTTCAGGCTGGATTAGAACCTTGGTGATAACATATTTAATCGCTGTTCAGGCTGGATTAGAACCTTGGTGATAACATATTTAATCGCTGTTCAGGCTGGATTAGAACCTTGGTGATAATATATTTAATCGCTGTTCAGGCTGGATTAGAACCTTGCTGATAACATATTTAATCGCTGTTCAGGCTGGATTAGAACCTTGGTGATAACATATTTAATCGCTGTTCAGGCTGGATTAGAACCTTGGTGATAACACTAACATCATTGTAATTTTTTCTAGTAACTCGCTGTCCTTGCTCGATGTTTTTCGAAACGATCAGTGTCGTTCCCCACTAAAATTAGGTACACAACAGATAGCCAGTTGTGTATTTACTATATAACAAATCACACATGCGATCAATAATGGTACAATACGAAGTCTACGGGTTTACAACGCTAAAATCCGAAGCTCGATTCCCCGTTTTGCACACAGTATTTTGCTCAATATGGCTTAGCTCTTAACACAAACGAATTTTTAACTGTCTTCTTTTGAGGCATTTGTAGAACTTTTTTATTAGTTGTTTTTAAGGTTTCAAAGTGATAGAATAGGAATTAATAACGGTAAGACTAAAATAATTAACTGGCAGTTAATGACAATTCGGTTTTAAGTATTTTAATTGAGACTTGCAGCGAAATATTAGCAAGTTTTTGTGTTTTCTTGTTTATGTTCTTTTCGTTGTCCTTTTTACAAATACGTATTTCAACCACTGTTCTCCTGTATGTCGTACCTACGTTTGAAATAATAGACTCGTCCGTTTATTCTGTGTTGCCATGCCGATCTCGATGCGCATGGTGTGTTTTGTGACTGTGCTCGCGACCTCGTGAATTGGAAAGTGAGTCTTCCTCATCTTGCGTGTGTATATAATACCAGAGATTTAGCACATACCCAGACAAACCTTGTGACGGTATCCGACTGATCATCCTGTTCGTACGGGAATAACCTTCGCTGCATCACGGACACAGTGTAGGGTTGACCGTACCAACAGCGAAGAAAGCTAAAATTCTACTTGTAAGTTTAATATATATCTTACAGTTTTATGTAGTATGTAGGTGTGAAACGATATTCATAGACCTGTTGTAGCAGACTATAAGGTGAAACAATATTAGAGATGTGTGTTGTAAAACCTATAAAACTAGTCATTGACTAGTTGTAGTGGACTGTAAGGTTAAACAACAGTAGAACATATGTTATACAATGGACTGTCACAGTCCATTTGTAACACAAGACCATATGGTTGTTGCTTCAGAGTGCAGAACGTTATATAGTGTATACCAGTGGTTCCCAACCAGGGGTGCAAGATAGAGTTCAAGGGGGTGCGAGATAACATATTTTTTGGCCACTTTCACCTTTTTTTCTTAAATAAATAATTACTGTGAGGGGGTGCGATAACATATTAAAATTTTTTAGGGGGCTGGGCGTAAAAAAGGTTGGGAACCACTGGTGTATACGTTTAGAACAGAATATACTAATAAGTATGCTTTGAAATAAACGTAGGTTTACTGTGCACCAACTTTTGCAGACTAGTATGTATAGAACATAAGGTAAAATGCTCCCATACTTAAAGTAGGGAATATTAAACAATGTACAGATTGTGACAGGAAATCAGAATAGTAGTAATATATTCAGTGTTTGTGTTTACTTAGAGTACAGGTAATTATATATTTTAAAATATAAAACAAATGTAATACGTATTAGCAAGAATGCAGTTAAACTGTATTGACTGTATTCACTCAATGTTAGAAAATCACGTAGGTTCAAGAAGTCTCGATAGAAATTTATAAAAAACCCTAGAATGCTAGGGTTTTTATTCATTAATAATGTGCACTAATAAAGGCATCTTGTTTTATTACAATGTGCAAATTATTTTAGCATACAAGACACGTAGAGGAAACGTGTCTGTGTAACATGTACTACGCGAAAGTGTGAATATGGTATGCTAGGTTTATACAAAAATACCTACATTTTTACACACGGTGGTGATATCAAACAATTGAACTGGTAAAATATAGAAGTTGTAACGTAAACAAGCACGTGCCGATGTACGTTGAATAAACTCGAAAACTATGAAGGCCTGTCATAGAGACAGTTTAACGAACCTAGATGTACTTTGTACTTGCCGCGTATAATCTCTATAGAGTATTATAAAATATATATGAAAACTAACGAGGAATATCGTTGTCGTACCTTCTCAGCGTGGATCCATTCTTAACTTTCTGGTCGATGTAGGAAATGAGTTGAATACACTGTTTAAAAGCTGAAAAATCGAGAATCTTACCAAACCAGATTGTTTAATGAACCCGCGAGAGAAGGTCGTACACCTGAACTTTGTAACACGTAATATTTCTCAAGCCTCCGAGAAGAACACGGGCCTCACTCTGCCAAACCAGCCCTCCCTTTTGATCATTGTGGCTGCATGGAAAAGAGAGATTAAAGTAATTTGAACCGATATTACTCAAGTTTTTAACCACGGTAACCTGTACAGCGTACGTAATACGTATGTAACACAGACTCCGAACAGGTTTCTGAAATAGACTGGGACAAAAACATGAAACAGGAAGAAGGGTCCTTTCTACCTTGTCAGTCCCCACCTGGGGCATGGAAACTTTTTCCACTGCCAGCGTGTTCATAAATGAAACACCTGATCTTCCCTGGTGATTCTACGGCGAGGTATCGGTTTAGCCTCGTCCTGGCTGTTTATTGTACCACGTGGTTCCTATCCTCTCCATTTGTACCACGTGGTTCCTATCCTCTCCATTTGTACCACGTGGTTCCTATCCTCTCCATTTGTGCCACGTGGTTCCTATCCTCTCCATTTGTGCCACGTGGTTCCTATCCTCTCCATTTGTACCACGTGGTTCCCATCCTCTCCATTTGTACCACGTGGTTCCTATCCTCTCCATTTGTACCACGTGGTTCCTATCCTCTCCATTTGTACCACGTGGTTCCTATCCTCTCCATTTGTACCACGTGGTTCCTATCCTCTCCATTTGTACCACGTGGTTCCTATCCTCTCCATTTGTACCACGTGGTTCTTATCCTCTCCATTTGTGCCACGTGGTTCTTATCCTCTCCATTTGTACCACGTGGTTCTTATCCTCTCCATTTGTACCACGTGGTTCTCAGTCTCTACTTTACTTTTTCGCGAATAATTTCCCTTCTCATCATCTCATGTTGAATTCACCATTTTTGTTGTTGTTTTCCCCATCTTTTATTATCAAACATTAACTTGCCACCAACAAGTTTTCTTGTAGACAATTTTGTCAAAAACGGCTATTTGGTTGGACTTGAAAATGTGATGTCTGTCCTGACAAAATTCACGAGCAAACAAAACGTCAGAAAGGCTATACACACAAAGCATAAAGTCGCAAGGAGGTGACAAGTGCGCCTGATCGATAGCCCTCAATCAAGTTAGCAGTTCTAAACTGGGGACGGCCATACCTGAATGGTGGTGGTGATCTCTAACCTGACTTAAGTGCAGCATGTTGAAAATACCACGCAGAGGTGTGGATTTTAAATATTCACCGCAAACAAACAGACGTACCGCTTCCACAATATTTTAAAATTTCTCCATTTTGTTCTCCCATTTTTACGAGTAATGGAAGATTTTTACGATGAGACGTCATTTATGTTCAGGGTTTGTAACTTATCCGAGTTGAGAGGATAGTACACTAGCTTTTGTTAACAAAAAGACTCGGGATCGAATCTCGGCTTCTATCATCACGAACGATCCTACTTTAGCCACTTCTTTGAAGATCGCAACAGATTAACAACTAAATAAGTAGGATTGTAAATTACTATTTCAACCTTTGTTGCCATACAGGCTATAATCGAGACAAAGAGCCTTTTGTTTCATTTAGTGCAGTTGCTTTGCTATGTGACACGTATGTGGATGAATTAATGTGACGCAAAAAACCGTGCAGTAGAAAACATACCAAAAGGTTTAGCGATTGTAAGCTAAAAGGGGAAATCATTGGTATGCCAATAAAATTTTATTGTATTTTTATTGAAGTTTCACAACTTGTTAATGAAACCTGTTTCATAAAATATCCTTGTTGAGCCTTAAACACTTAGAAAAAAAAAAAAAAACGTTCTTTAGCTAACCTCCAAACAATTGTCACATGTTTAGTTCTGACCCGATGGTTGGGGGGCTCGACTCGTAATCGATGTTCGTGGGTTTGAATCCTCGTTACATCAAACATGCTCGCCTTTTCTGCAATAGGGACGTTATAATGTACAGTCAATCCCACTATTCGTTGGTGAAGGAGTAGTTTAAGAGTTGGCGGTGGGTGGTGATGACTAGCTGACTTCCCTCTAGTCTACACTGCTACTTTAGAGACGGCTAGCGTAGATAGCCCTCGTATAGTTTTCCGCGAAATTTCAGAAACAAATATGCTGAGTTCTGACAGTGGCTACAAATGAGTGGTTTGTTTCGTGGGGTCAAAATAAAAGCTTACTGTTTTGCCCTGAATGTAAGTATGGGTGCTGTAATAATATCGGATCCCGAAACTTAGGGCCGAACGTATAAATCAATCCAGTTATAAGGTCTGAGGTTGAGAGTTAACGAGCTTCGTGAAATGGCGTCGCACGGTGTTTGACCTCCCAAAACAATGGGGTTCTTCTGTCTTTCTCGCTTTTACTTATATTTCACATTGTGGGCTCGTAGCATTTGCAAAAACTGGTCTATTGATATTATCAAACATTCGCCCATTGGAACCTTATTGACAAATTGACGGGCACAGTGTTCACCGGAGTATGAACAGTTGATATATAAATAACTTTAAAAGGAAAAAAAAAACTCACCCATAGAATCTCTAATGATAATCTCCCCGTCGCCTTAACTACGAAAGTAAATTACGAAACAATAGTGTTTGTTATATTATTCCTATGTGACAGAAACCTTATTCCGCACGTGTAGTTTGATAAAACCAAGATTCTTACACTGAAAAATTAGGGACGGCTAGCGCAGGATAGGTCTTGTGTAGTTTTGCGCGAAATTCCAAAACCAAAAACAAACTGAGGAAGATTTAGTTTTCTCATTATGACGTAGGCTCTGTCTAGTTTGGAAGGTGGGGATAAAAACATTCCGTAGTGCACAGGTCCCCAAGATTCTTTCAGTCCAGAATTTCTGATAAGTTTCAATACAGTTTTGCAATTAAATAGTACAACGGACAGGGGACGAATACAACCCCTTATACTAGTTAATGGCCTGGCATGGCCAAGTGGTTAGGGCGTCCGACTAGCAGGTCCAAATCCCCTTTCTATGAGACATGCTAGCCCTTTCAGACGGGGAAATGTTATAATGTGACGGTCAATTCAATTTTTCGTTGATAAGAGTTGACAATTAGTGGTGCTGACTAGCTACCTTCCCTGTACTCTTTCACTACAAAATTAGGGACGGCTGGCGCTAAATACACACCAAACACTAGGCAAGTAACATTATTTGATTTTTATTTCGTATATTTCAGTAGATTTTGTTTCAGATAAAGAGGAAACTGTTTTTGATTGATTGTGTAAGACATTTCAAAAGTAAAACTATTTTTTGGTCATATTTTAGTACAAGTTGCAGCTTTTACAGTAAGACTTGTATCTAGAATATGTACAACGTTTCGATCATTCTAAAGTACACAAGTTTTAACTTGTAATAAAATGTACTCAACCAGTATGTTAACATAAAACGGGGGATATATATATATATATATATATTTGGCGAGTTTCTTCCAGGCTTTGCAGACAATGTCCAAGTATTATCTGAGGGGGCTGTACAAAGTAAAATCACTTTATAACTTACACACTTTTTAAGATGAATTAAAAAATATATTAATTTAAAGCACTTTACAATGGAAGAAGGTATTTTTTTCTGATTATTCAAACTGCCACAAACTCGCACGTATATTTGCGATTTTCCATATATTTTTGTGAATTAATTATTGTAATGATAAAGCTGTATTGCAGTTGAGCCTACTAAGGTGCTTATGAATTCCATTACAGTTAAGCTTGCCTCCTAGTGGCATAGCGGTATGTTTGCGCACATGTACTTCTAGAAATAGGGTTTCGATACCCGTGGCGGGTAGAGCACAGATAATCTTTTTGTGTAGCTTTGTGCTAATAACAAACAACAGCAGCTAAGCCTATAAGTGTGCCACTAAACTCAGCTGTAGTTAAGCCTACAAATGTATCATATTTGAGTTCTTAAAACAAAGTCAACCGTTTTAATAAGGAAGAAAAGGGGAAACTAGAAAGTGGGATAAAAAACACGAAAATATAATTTGGACGCATTTTTAAAAGTCGTCGTATTTTAAAGCACAGTAGTATATAATAACAATAAAAAAATAACAGCCAAAAATGGTGGCGGGAATTGTTTAAGGTAATTTAGTAATTTATTTCATGGACTTTAATAAAGAGATTAATTGTATTACACTCCTAATTTCACTGAGAACCAAAGTTCTGAACTACTCATACTGCACATAGTGATAAGTAACTGTTGAATATTTCATTCATGCTAAGAGTCACTCAACAATAACATTCAGTACATGTACATTTTTATTGTTTTAGTTACGTCACATTTTGAAATATGAATGACAGTAACAGTATGATAATTCCTAACAGTTTAGTATAGAATGCCTTATTTGTTAAATAACATTAAACATCAATATTATTTATGTCTGTTCTACCGTCATTTTAAAAGTGGATGTTGAGCTTTGCCTGCATGTGCAGCTTTTCAGGAGGGAAATAGACGAACAGCTCGTACAAACACCACGGTTCGCAATATACATAAGATAATGCAGTCGTTGGAATTTAGAAAATCCACCGACTTATCTTGGTGGTTGGATGAATAATACCAAGGTTTATCGACTCTATACTTTGTCTGTTTACAGCCAACCGAAGTTACCGGATCGTATTTAAAGATTTGTGTGCCCGTATGATTTGTTGAAACTTAATGATGATACTTCAGGACTGAGTGGAACATACACTAATTCTGTAGCTGTTTTCCAATGAGTCATTCACGTTAAACTTCATACTATATCTTATCTACTACATGATTGATTTTGTGTATTCAGGATGTCTTATTTATTCAGTTTTGGTCAAACATCTGTCGCTGATGCTAATTCTTATGAAATTAACGTCGAACATTTTCTATGAATGTTCTGTTTATTCAGTTTTGGCCAGTTCTCTCTCTCTCTTACTGATACTAATTCACACGATCTCATCAACGAACATTTTCTATGAATGTTCTGTTTATTTAGTTCTACCAGATCTCTGTCTCTGACGCTAATTCATGCAAACTTAACAACGAATATCTTTTGTGAGTACTAAATACCACTAGAAAACATCGTGGCAATCTTTGCCTCTGTTGCACAGACACTTCTGTTTGTATCAGGGGATGCTCAAGTTGTCCAACATCATGATATTTCGAAGCTCTGTTCTCAATGTGTTTTATGAGTCGTATATTTCTGTTTTGTTGTCTTCACCCCAACAATTCATTGATATGCTATCTACCTTGTAAGAAAGTGAATCTATTAATGTAGTATCAACATTCACCTGTATATAATATTCCAAAGATACAGATATTTCTTCTCGAGCCTTTGCAGGTTTCTTTCTTTTGTCAGGTTCATTTACTTAAACTGTGTTATTTTTATATTAATTGTGTTGTTGTTTATTGGTTTATAGTCAATTAAATACATTCTAATTCTGCCCATGACAAACGTGATTGACGAAGGAACAACGCTTTATAAGTGTCTGATTTAGTTGGTACGAAGGAACGACGCTGTGTGTGATTTAGTAGGTACGATGGAACGACGCTTTATAAGAGTCTGATTTAGTTGGTACGAAGGAACGACGCTGTGTGTGATTTAGTTGGTACGATAGAACGACGCTTTAGAAGTGTGTGTGATTTAGTTGGTACGATGGAACGACGCTTTAGAAGTGTGTGTGATTTAGTTGGTACGATGGAACGACGCTTTAGAAGTGTGTGTGATTTAGTTGGTACGAAGGAACGACACTGTGTGTGTGTGAGATTTAGTTGGTACGTTGGAACGACGCTGTGTGCGTGTGATTTAGTTGGTACGTTGGAACGACGCTGTGTACGTGTGATTTGGTTGGTACGATGGAACGACGCTGTGTGCGTGTGATTTGGTTGGTACGAAAGAACTCCGTCTATAAATTATGGAGTACTAGACGCGTTGCGAAATATATGATTTTGAAACAAAATCATTTAAATTTAACAGCCAAGAACTATTTGATCTGTAATGCTGGATATTCAAATTATATTTTAGGGTGATATCTCCCGCTGAGCCTAGAGACTTGCAACGTAAAATTCTGGGTTCGATTCCCCACGGTAAACTAAGTGCAGATAGCTCATTGGGTAGATTTACACTAAAAAACAAGTACGTACATACTTCGGACGACACAAGAAATCAGAAGAACTGTCGTTTTATCAAGGGCAGATTGAGTTATGGTTTATCCAACCATAAGATGTTTATCTTTTTAGAGTATAAAAATAAAAACTGTTGCAGAAGGTCAATATTTGTTTCTCAAAGAGAAAGTACAATAGTTGAACTTTGAACTTTTCAGGTCACATTAATATTTGGAAATTAATGATATGCTTCCCACGTGACTGTACTGTGACCCATTTGCATAAAACGCTAACCTTTCTCCCAAGACTTTAACAAAAAAAATGCCTTAGTCAATATACATCCAGTAAAGTAACCAAGTTTTCGTTGATATTTGAGATATAGGTACATGACAATTAGTCATAACATACCAAACGCAACAATTTAGTTATATGCAAAACAAGAAATGTATATACAACTTGTATAGCTAGCTGTTTTAAGGATGACATCATATTGAAATGCCAACTTCTAGTGCTGGGTGTACTTCAAAGACAAAACTGTGGTCTGTTTCTTAACTCTCCAGTCATATTCAGCAGATTAACTAATGTAGAACAACTGTATATTTTAAGTTTTATCTTATAATATTTCATATTCTCAGATGGTTTTATATGACAAAGTATTTGTGTAGTAATGGTAAATCTGGATATAATAAACACATACATATGAATATATTACTTCAAGTATATACTCAGGTTTTAAAAGTGCTGTTTCCTTTTAGAGTTGTGAATAGCTATAGTCACTCTAAAAAGAATTTAAAATTTTCACATCTTTGAAAATGCTTACATTACATGTTCAGGTATTTGTATAATATATGTAAGCAACTGGATTTGTTAAGACTTTCTACAGGTAACAGCTTAAGATAAAAATTAAGATAAAATATTTTCATTTTTCACAGGAGAACTTCAGGGAAGTTATTCTTTCTCATTGCAAACATTTTTCAGCTGGGACAGTGATAAGCCTTAGAATTTACAATGCTAAAATCAGGGGTTCAATTCTTCTCAGTGGACATAGCAGATAGCATTACATTGATACTGAAAACCTAGTATATACTGTTTTCTTTTGAAGATGCTTTTGCATGACTCATTTACTGTATGTACATTTCGAGTTCCCTCATAAGGATTGATTTTCCAGAAATCAATAGGACTTGGGGTAGCTACCCTTTAGTGTTTGAAAGGATCTTCCGTTCTTGGGCTTATTATTAATTGTCCATCCAACTTCCGAGAGCAGATACGATATGACAAATTTTTACCCAATTTTAGTGTAGTTCAGATTTTGTGGAAATTCCACGTTCGACGAGTTCATTCATGTTGTTAGATGCAACTTGATAGAAATTGGTGTCACTTCTCTTTAGAGCATTGCAACATCTTATTTCTTTCATTGACAGGCTCTTTTAGTGAAAATAATTCACTGTCCAGAGTTCGTAATGATGGTTTAATTATTTTATCTCATCTCTGAACGTTCCTACAAACTTGAACACTTGTACATTCCCATGTGTTGCTGTAGGCCTACGTTACAATTGACTTTAATTAATGTAAAACAAATCAACTTATTTCTAAAAAAAAAAAAAGTAATCGCAATAACTGACACTGAGTGGTTCACCCTCTATTGTTAAATAACTACACAATCTTTTTAATTGCAATATTGTGCAAAAGTGTTAGGACAAGCAAATATTTTGTCATTCTTTCCATTTTATGGGGCCAATTCATCCATGCCATTATAGAATGTAAATTTCAATACCATGATAATGCTTCACTGATCCCCGTTGACAATTGATTGACCCAGGGTGAGAATACTTATCATTCTTTAAAATTTCCATAAACTTGTACCAAGGACATATCACATGGGTTTTGCTTGAATGAACACATTGATTAAATATAAGGTCTGAAATAACTGTCATAGTATCCCATGCAGTGTGTTAACTATATAGAAATAACCTAACAAGGAGCTAGCATATGGCACAATGGTTATATTCTAGAAGAAGTCAGTTTAATAGCACTCCACAAATAATTTTTTATAAAAAATATTATTTAATACCATATACATTAAGTTTTATTTTCATGGCCCAAAAAGCATAGAGAATTATCAGTAGAGCAGAGAGTTCGCACAAAAGCTTTGTGATGCTGGTTGGACACTGGCAAATTGCTTCAGACTTGAAATACTCCCCAAACATTATCAAGTATGCCCTAGATCGTGAGATTGGGACAGATAAATTTGAAAATGTGAAAAGAAGAGACAGAAAACCTAAACAGTGATACTGATGTTCAGTATCTTTGTTTATGTAGCCTTTTGGACAGAAAAAAGACTGCCACTGATCTCAAGGACGAGTTAAATGACCATGTACCAAATAACAGAAAAGTGTACAGGTCTATAGTATCATGAAGGTTCAACAGGAATTTTGAGTAGCAGTTCAAAAATCTTTACTTCACTTTCTAAATGTTGTCAGGAGAATGTTTGCTAAAAGAACAAAAAATAGACTGTTGATGATTGAAATGAGGTTTTATTGATGGGTGAGTCCAAATTTGGAATATTTGATTTAAAGTGTAGGTTACGTATTCAGCATAAGAAAGATGAAAGATACTTACCTCAATGCATTGCACCTACCATGAAGTGTGGGGAGACAGTGTGATGGTTTAGGGTGTTTTTCTGCTAAGGTGACATGAGATATTTGAAAAATAGATTAAGTAATGGACCAGTGCAAGAACCATAATATACTGATATGTCATGGTATACCCAGTGGTTTGTATGTTATTGGTAATGGATTCTACTGCCAAGAAGATAACGATCCTAAACACTCATCCAACATGTGCAGAAATTATTTAACTAAGAAAGAAGCTGCTGGAGTAATTCAAATGATGTAATGGTCCCCACAGAGCCCTATCTTAACCTAATGAACAGATCTGGGACTTTATAGATCAAAAACTTGAAAAATCAAAAGTTACTTTCAAAGAACCTTTATGGGAGTGTATTAGAGATCTTTAGAGTAAAATCCAAAAGGACACTTTGATTAAATATTTGCAACAATGCATGAAAGACTTTTTGCAGTTATTAAAACAAAAAGGGGGCACAAAGTATTAATTGTTTCCTAAATTCAAACACTTCCACCTAGTTTCTGTTGTATTAAATATGAAGATTAATGAAACTTTATTTCACATCTGATTTACCTTATATTGTTCTTTGAAAGTAGCCTGAAATCTAATTTTTAACTTTGTTCTAATACTTTTGCATATGTAACAGATTTACCATTATATGTTTATTTTAATACCTACATGTGTTTCAGTTTGCATGTGACATACATTGTTGGATGTGTACTGTGCAAGTGCCACCTGTTCTCTAAATTTGTAGAAGATTATTGAAAGCAAGAATCAACAATATTTGTTTTACAAAAATACTAGTGTGTTTTTGAACAGTGTTGAAAGTTCAAGAATCTTGCATAATTGGTACATAAAACTGACATGCAGAGAGATAGCTGTTATTGTTGGTCAGCTACAGTCAGTATACTATAAATCTCAAAAGCTATAATAATTATTAACTGGGAAACTACAGAATTTGACAGAAAACACTTATAGATTTCACACATTACAAACCATGCAACTTCAGTATATTAACTTGGAATGTTAGTATTTCTATGAGGATATTAAATATCTTTGTTGGTAAAAACAAGTCAGCTTATAAAGGGTGTGAGGTCAGCCAATAAATAACAAAAGGTTTGTCAAGTTAACAAGGAGACTTTACATTCAAAGTGGTGCTTCCTTTTAATTTGTATTTTTGGAATAAACACTCAATTAAATTTTTTACATTCTGGCCTCTTAACACTTGTACAGATTAGTTTAATATCAGAGTAGTGTAGTCAAGCCATCATTGAAGTAATTTGAAGCTCCTTGAATAGGATACAAGCAGATTTAAAGACTGAACTAATTATTCAAAGTAAATTAGAATGTAATACATCTAAGTTTTAAGGATAATATATTATACTTAAGCAATTCTAATAATAATGATTTACTTGTACAACATGGCAAGTTAGAAACTACTAGAAAAAGACATAGTTATTGTACAACATTATGGAAGCATTCCAAAACATTCCCCTAAAATTTGTTTTTTCTCTGCTTTCTTAGTGAAACATTTGCTTCATGTTAGCTTATATTTTAACAATTTTTTGATGATGAGAATTTTAAAAATCAGGGTCCAAAAGGCACTAAAACAATAAACTTGAATTATAAACAGTTGTACAAGATTAAGGTTTTAAAGTATTTAGTGTTATTTTATTTTACAATTTGAAATAATTCTAGAAAGAAAAAAATGGTAATTTTGTATTTTTTTTTCATGTGGTTACGAGGTCAGTCAAATTGATCTAGTCTTTATTGAGTAAGAATAGAACAAATAACAAAATAGGAATATTTATCAAAGAAAAGAGTCAAAGTAATGATCGGGATCATCATAACAAACATCATCTGTTTTGGAGCAATTCTTAAGAAATCCAATCTTTACAGTTTTTATGCCATCTAGAAAACCAAAATTTACCTTTTGCTGTTCTACTGCTTATGTAATACTACTAATATTTTCATAACATTGTTTTGAATCTCTTCTGTATGTTCAAACATAATTAAATTTTAATTATCTCTGAATTGCAGACATAAAGTGCTATACAAATATATCAAGATAGTCAAACTAAAGTAACAGATTTAAAAAGCAATACAAAATGCCACATTTTACAAACGTGTTTCTTCAAACCTTATTCCTTTGCAAATGTAAATTATTTAAATTTGATGTAATTTTTTGTAGGTTATGATAAAACAATGCCAGTTTGTTCATTTCTATTTAATGATGTTTTTATTACCTGAATAATGAAATGCTTCCTTATTAGAAAAGAGAAGAATGTTTATATTTTTACTGTATTGTTCTAGATAACAATCTGAAAAGTTTGAAAACAATTACACAAGTTTATTACAGTTTAATTACATTCCAGATTTAAAGTGATTGTTGAATCCTATGTCTGTAAAAACAGTGTGCACTACACAAACAATTTTGGTTTTTCTTTCAGGGAATACATAAAGCCTTAAAATTCCATTTTCTTTATTGAATGAAAACTTAAGTTTCTCTCCTTTCTTAGGATACTGTAGAAACTGATAGTGAATCAGCTTTCCAATTGGCTGCTTTGGCTCTACAGGTTTCTGAAGGCGATTATGTTGAGTGAGTTGTTTTATTTGAATTCATGATAACACAAAAACTGTATTTAAGATAAAAGGATCTTTTCTCTGACCAATTCTTGATTATTAATCTTTTCATGACCAAGGATATGATTTTATTCCCAGAGACCATAGAAAATTGGGAAGTTTTGACAAAATGTCAAAAGTGTTATATTTTATTTATTGTATACCTTATTGAGGAAAGACCCCAGAAGTCCTATATCATTAGGCTCAATCTAAAACACTTTTAATGGTACATCTCTATATAGATCCTGGGAATCAAACAGTGTGTGTATCAGGTTGTCATATGGAAGGGATTAGAATTTCATCATGACCAAAAAATCATTACCAGCACACAGATTTAGTCAACCTGATTAGAATAGGCCTAGTGTAATAGTAAGTTGTGCTCTTACTTGACTAAAATTGAAAAATCCTATGCATTACACTGATTAGACCATCTAAATATAAAAATATTTTTAACTCTATTCATTTCAGCAATAGTAAATGTTTAAGTGCATTTGGTGGGGTGCATGACCAAAAATGACAGTGCTTGATGGTTCTTTGCCATCATTGATTTTATGATTTGGTTTTTCATGTGCCTCAACCTTGTTTGAAAAGTTCTTGAATTACACACTTTGAACTGTAAACCATAGTTATTTTATCAGTTTACTCTCATGCAGAATTCAGTGTTAACAGTGGCCAGAACCAGAGAATCACTATGCAAATGATACAAGAAAAGTTCATCTGATGCTGCAATTATTTTCTCTCTAACCACTGCTATATTCTTATCTTCTGAAAATATACAGTAAAACTTTGCTTTTAAATAATTTATAACAAATAACCTTACTTTTGTTGTAATTGTGTTTCATTTATTCATGTGTAAACTATATGACTGAAATGACTGTCCACATGAGTGAGGATTTTTATCTTGTGACTAGTGATGACAAGACTAAAACTCTCCTGAAGAAGTTGCCGGTGCTTCCAACAAGTGTTTTTAAAGAACATCCATCTCTGCAAGTTTGGTGTGTATGTCTGTACATCAAGTAAAGTTTTAACAATGTAGCCAAAATAAAAATTGATATATATATATTAGATACAAAATAAATATTGTAAGGGATATGTATTAGATGCAAAATAAAAATTGTGAGGGATATATATTAGATACAAAATAAAATCATATCAAAACATTTCCCCTTTTGTTGTAGTTATGATTTTATTTAACAAATTGGCATTATGCCAAACCAGACAGTCAACACATGTTTACATTGTTTAAATTTAGCATTCAGGGTTAAATCATTTGTCAGTATAATATGCAATGGGTTGACGTGTTTATAAGAGGTTGTCTTTTCTAAGTTACTTGTGTACAGAAGTATGTTATATTAATAAAACAGTAAATCAACCAACAATGATTTATATGAGTATATTTATAAAACATTGTTGGTTAGTTTACTGCTATTAAGTTATTCTTTTGTGTTTTTCTTAAAAGTGTGGAAATGTAATTTGATAAGGCAGTTGACAATTGCAAATGATATTATATTTCTGGCTTGTATTTTTCCATGCCTATGTAATAATAATTCAGGTATTTGAAATACATGGTTTTAAAGTTGTTGTTGTTTTTAACTTATATTTTGAAAGCTTTACAAAATTTACTGTGCAAGTAAAAAACATAGATGTTGAGCTTGATTGATTTTATTTTCAATTTTTTGCACAAGAACTTTGTTTCATGTATCAAATTCAGGTATAGTTAAGAATTTTCATTTAAGGTTTCTCTTTTCTTCTAGCAAGGATAAAGTAATAACGTACTACAAGAAGCTTATTGGTCAGTCTAGAGGAGAAGCTATTGTCAAGTAAGTGATACTTCCAATTAAGAGCAGTTAGTTAAACAATTTCAACCTAGGTGTCAGGTCATGGTGATAGCTGAGGGAGTGCCTGGTTAAGCCTAGTAGTGCATGCGGTGAACTTTCACAGAATGCCAGTCAACACAGTATTATGTATTTGATGTCAGAATTGCATATTTAACCGCAGTTCATGGTAGAACAGAGTAAATACCAGATGCAATATACAGAGGCCCCTCGCTAGTACAGTGGTAAGTCCACGGACTTACAACACTAAAATCAGGGGTTCAGTTCCCCACAGTGGACTCAGCAGATAGCCTGATGTGGCTTTGCTGAAAGAAAACACACACAATATACAGGAAAACAAGAAAATGTAGAAATATGTCTTTGAAGTAATAGGGTTTAAACAGTGGAAAACACATGTACATCATCTTGCACTGTGACTTGTAAGAGATAGAGTCAGATTAACAATTCACATATAGATACTGAGCATAGGAGTTTTTGTAACACTTCCAGCTGAAGAACAACTAGTTAAAGTTAGACATTTGACGTTAACAAAATGTCTTATGTCACTGGTCATTCAGTCTACAAATAAAATGTTTTGTTTTTTTTCATATACATCACTTGCAGTATTTGTTTCTAATAATAGACATATATAGTTTTTTTTACAAATAACTCAACAAAAATAAGTACTGTGTGTGTTTGTGTGTGTGTGTGTATATATGTGTATGTGTTTAAAGAATTTGCTTTAAAGCTAAGTTGAATAAGTGTACAAAAAGGATAAATTTTAAAACAATATTTGTTTAAATGAGCTGTTGTTAGTAGAGAACAATAAATGATATATTTTAATAATTTTTAAACAGAATTATTAGCACAATAATTTAGGCAGGATATTCTTTAGAATCACAATATTAGATGACAGGTTTCCTGCCTTTATTGCTTTGCAAAGGCACATGCAATGTTTTAGGTTGTAAACATTTCATTATCATGATTTATTAGTCTTTATAAGCTTAGGAACTTGGATTAGCATACTATAAGTTCTTTTTCTTATATGGATATTTTTGTCTAAATATAATATCTTGGATTTCTAATTATATCTACTTATAACAGGAATTGTAAAAGATCCTTGAATACATTTTATGATTGTAAGTGTTTAACCATACTTGTATTGTTATGAATTTGTTCAATAAAATATTTTTTGTTGACTTGTTTGACTAAGATTCTGGAACCTTCAATGTTGATGTCAGGCAGTTGGATAAGTATTCTTGTTTATACCATTGCAAACATATATTATCTGTATCTGTGTGGAGGTTGAGTGTGACCCAGCATGCTGGGGCAGAGATTGAAGTATCTAGAGTCATAGATGGGATATTGTGTACTCCATACTTTATAAAAATGGTTTAGCTGACTGTCAGTTGGCTTCCCTCTATCTAGACATTTCAAAATTAGGAGCGACTGTACTTGCAACCTAGAGAGGTCTTTGACCTGTTGTTTTTTTGTTTTGTTTTTATCTGCATGTAAGTAAAGTGGTGTACAAGTTGAAAACTTAAAATTCTTTCTGTGCATTTATTATATTTTAAGTATAAACAATTTCCAAAAGTTACAGTATTACTTCTTTTTATCTACATCAGTATAAAATATCAAATTTCTGTGCAACATCTCTTAAACAGATTTCCCATCTTTCTAAATTTTCTTAAGAACAATATTTGTTAAAAGAATGTTGTGTATTGATATATGCATTGCTATGCTTTCTTTTCCACAGTTACATGAGCATAGTAGAAAGTTTGCCTACATATGGAATTCATTATTACAAAGTAAAGGCAAGTACTATTACTCCTACTCCTGTGAGGTGTGTTTTGTTTTTTTTAATGTATTGTTTTGTTACAAAATGTTTAAATTTACAATGTATAAAACTGTTGAAGTGTTGTGGTTAATATTTTTTGATGCTATTTTACAAATGAAAACATAAGTTTATATGAGGAGATCTAATCTCATTGTCATTATGTTCAAATTTTCATTTTTGTCTAAAGTGTTTTATAATTAGCTTCTAATATTTCATAAATTTACCAAGTGAAGAAACATTTAGTCAGTTTGAAAGGTCATAGTCAGTGGACACCTGTTTTTTTTGTTTTTTTTCTTTTGATGAATATGTTTTGTCTGTTTATTGTTTATTTCCCTAACGATCTTAAACTTTCAGAGGTGATTTAAAACATTTCCTGCTGAATATGGGAAGAATTACAGTTTTTATGTGCCTCCAATATTATAAATATTATATATCTTAACAATGTATTATAATTTTTGTCTTTTTCAAGGCCTTAAGTATTGTATTTTTTAAAAGTATTTATTGAAAATTTATAAATTAGGTTATCTGTACTGAACCTACTGAGCAAGATATTTAAACAATGACTTCATGTACTTTGTGTCATTTATTTTGTGTTTTACTTTAAAAAAAAAAAGTGAAATTCTAAGTAGAATTGTTTTTAGATTGATTTTGTTTTTGATATTTTCGTGTAATAAATTTTATGTCAACAAAGCAATAATAATTAGAACACAAAATAAATTCAGTGAAATAAGCATGCTCTGGGGAAATTGTGGTAAAATCTAGTTGTTTCATCACATGGTTTCATAGCATGTTTCTCTTCATCATTGTATGATTATAGCTTTTGATGAACGTGTATTTTACTGCTTTGAGTACATGAGTGTATTTGTTGTATGTTAATCCTGCTTCATTAAAAAGAAGTTTGTTCTCTTGGAATTTTTAGGACAAAGCAGGGATTCCTTGGTGGCTTGGTCTTAATTATAAAGGAATTAGTCAGTATGACTTTATAGACAGAAGGAACCCCAGAAAGGTGAGCATTTTTATCAGTTATTAACAAACTAACTTGAAGCCATCAGTAACCAAACTGAAGTAGAGCTACTTCAAAACCAGTTTTATTATAAGTTACTGGTTCTAATTAAACCAATAGATAATTGCCCAAAACTTGAATATAATAACATTTTCCATTTAAAAACAACTAATATTTTTAAATAATAACTTCAAAATCTGTTGTGCATACATGCACACACACAAAGAAAAAATGGAATGAAAATTCATTTTTGCATACGTCATTTAGAGAAAAAAGTTTGTTTTGAATTTTGTGCAAAGCTACTTGAGGGCTATCTGCACTAGCTGTCCCTCATGTAGTCACCACCATCCACTGCCAACTCTTAGGCTACTCTTTTACTAATGAATAGTTGGATTGATCATCACATTATAATGTCCCCACACCTGAAAGGGTGAGCATGTTTGGTATGATGAGGATTTGAACCCCCCGACCCTAAGATTATGAGTCAAGTGCCTTAACCACCTGCCCATGCCAGACCTAGAGAGAGAGAGTAGAAAGTACATATAGAGAGAACTTCTAAAATGATATTTAAATAATGGAATATTATTAGCTTACCATTCTCTTCTTATTTTCCAACAATTCAGAAAACCACACAGTGAAAAGGCTAAATAACATTATGAAAGTAGATTATTAAAGTGAAAGGAATAATGATTGAACCAAAATTAGCATTTAAAATAAGAAAATCAATTAATCAGGACAGGAATAAACGTATGTTTGTCCCAACATAGAACATTGGTAATGGCTTGACTGCATTCTCTTTCTTATGTGCATACATCTTTCAAACCTTATAATCAAATAAACTGCTGTTGATACTACTAACATGTGATCTTTATATTGATCACATTGGCTTCAGATTAATGTAATAAAAAAAATAATTTACTTTTACTGTTTAGTTCTGGTGGTTTGGATGCCCAACTTGCAATCTTTTAATACTGACACCAAAACCCAACACAAAACTTGCTTACCTTTTCAGCCATTGTGTCATTATAATATGTCAGTCAGTCTAACTGTTCATTAGCAAAGAATAGACCAAAAGTTGGTGGTGATGACTAGCTGGCTTCCCTCTAGTTAACCACTTCAAAATTAGGGACAGATAGTGCAAATAAGTCCCCAAGTAGATTTATCCAAGATTCAGTGCAGACAATTATAGCCTGACTTTACTTATTTAGTGTTGTTCAGTTACTGTAATCTTACTGCACTCAATAACCCCTTATCTCTCCCCAAGTTTTCTGTGATGCAATAAATTATAATAACATCTTATACATTGTTCCTACCTACATTGTTAGTTAAAATTGATGCAGTCTTTCTTTGTATCCCATGTAAGTGGATTCCCTTCCCCATGTCTGATCTTTCATGATGTTTTTTTGATGTGATCAATTTTCAAAGTATTGAGCAGTTTATTAGAAGCTACTACTTCTGTTCCAAATTGCTTGATAAAAGACCTCTAACAAATAACATAAAAACATAAAATAGCATAGTACTAATTCAGTATGATGCTACCATGAAGAGTCATATCCACCCAAGAAGGATATAGGTGAGAGAAGCATTATAAACACCTAATCAAGAAGGCACTTGTGTTGAATAGGTACAGATCAAACAGACTACTAGAACACTCAATTAAATAAAATAACTGTTTATTTACATAGAAAATATATATATAAAAATAAGATGGATACAATAATATAAAATATAGACCCTGATGATCTTTGAATCTGTAGAGATACCCATTGCTTGCCTCAAAATCTGTGTTGCCATTCAGTCGGTTTGAGAATTTCTTTGTTTGTGCTTGAAGAACTGTGCATAACAAAGATATGCTTTCTGCTCTCTTCTGCATGAACGACACATACAGTGCCTTGCCTATCTTCACTGCTGTGTGAACCACATGTACAGTATCTATCTTTTCATGTTTGGCTTGCTGAACTCTCTTCTTTTTCTGGTCATCTTCATCCAATTTGCACAACAAAGAGTGTAGCTTTTCTTCATCTTCCAGCCTCACCCTGAGCATTGATTCTTTTGATAGAGAACTCAGTCTTCTTTTCTTCATTTCATTAATTATTGAATGTTTTCCATACATTGATTAAGGTTTTCCTCTTCCTTGATTCTGGTGACACACTTGTAAGTGTTGACATGTTGAACTTTTTATAAATGTTTTTTTTTTTTCAGTGTAAGTTCTAAGAATGCATAATGAGCTGATTATGTTGTAATGCTAGAGGTGGGTGGTTTACGAGACAAATAATACAATTTGCTAAAACATTCATCTTAAAAACAATTGATAATTTCATTGGATAACTAAAATCCTGCTTTAAACCTTCTGCAGTTAACAACATGACATCTGTATTTTGTTCTGACACTCAGTAGTATATTGGCTTCACCCTTGAACAATTCTTGAAACTTCTTGTCCTCTTTACAAAGTTTGAACCACTTCCTCTTAAATGACTTCACTTATGATCACACAGATGGACTTCTTTCTAGGTCCAATGATAGTCAGTAGTTTACTATGTTACTAAGAATAAAAGTGGCTAGAAACCCACCCCTGTGACTTTAAACCTGTCCTTGAAAAATCCTATGTTGATGACGTTTTGTTACTATTTTGACAGTCATGTAACATTTTCAAAATCCCTTCTTACCCTGCCAACATTCTAGAATCAAGCTCATATCTGAACTTGATATTCATTTACATCACTGAGCTCTGTACATAGGACTTTCCACTTTATTTTCTGACAGTGTGTAATGAACTAAACCCTCTGAAGCCATGTGATACTGAGCTAAGGAGCAGATGATGTTAAACATTTTGGAACAAAGGCACCATAACATTCTGTGTGAGAAAATGTTCTAACTGATGGCATTATGAGACAGTACTGTAAATAGTTTCATAGCTGTATCAAATAATAATAACTTAAAACCATACATGTGTATAACAAAGGAAAGCTAAAATTGAGTTATTTTAAAGATTTAGTAATAAAAATAAATAAATTATTTTTCTTTCAGATATTTCCTTGGAAGCATTTAGATAACTTGTACTTCAGAGATAGGAAATTTTCAATTGAAGTCCACAGTCCAAGAAGGTGGGTGGTGTAGTAAAATAACTTGCAAGAAAAAGTATAGTAGGGAAAGGTTTGAAATACAAAAACTTTGTGTTTACTGTTAGTTAAAAATTTTGAGGTTTTTTTTTTGTGGGGTGGATTTTTGCAGATAGTAATAGTTTAAGATCAGTTAGAATGTTAAGATTACGTGGAAAGTCTCATACATGCATTACCAATGAGAGAAACTGATATTTAAAAATAGTGTACTTTCTGTGGGATATATAATGTCTCTCGTTTCAAATTAATTAAATTCGTAAAAAAAAATTCTGTCAATCGTGTCTGTAAAAAGTGTTTATCTGAAAGGTCTTGTGGTTTGAGGAAATTGTGTGATTAATTTTTAGTCTAGGTTTAACTTACGAAATTAGAAATTATGTGGATATTTCATTATAAAATATTTTCATATCACATCTTAAATGATGTAGACTGTAACTGTCAGTAAAACAGGTGAGAGAACTGCTTAGAGCATGTTTCCAATTTATAGACAGAAAAGGCATTAACACCAGAAGGCTATTGGATAAATTGTTGTTTCTTTTATATGATGTTTGATTTCTTCGTTTTCTGAATAAAACATTAACATTTCCTCAGTTCATTTTGTCCTTCTAACAAAATCTAGTTTGAATTTGGTTGTAGAATTTATAATTAAGAAAAGGTAATTTCAGACATTACTTCCGAGGGTGGGAACACAGCTATGCACATGTGAACAATTGTGTGTTTTCTATGATTGTGTACATGACGTACATACGAGTTTTTATAATTATCATGGAAGCAGGAAAAAAAGTGTAAATTTGAGATTGGACAAATGAAAAGTAGAATGGTAATGAAAATCCCTTGTATAATATAACTTCTTGGTGTACCTTATGTCCAGTTGTAGCTTGGCTGTCTGCCTGTCTCTTTAAATGTGACATTTAATCAAACATAAGCTTAAGGCTGATTCGCGTTTTCTGTCTATATCTAGAGTGGTGCATACTCTAAGCAGTTTTAACCTGTATGAGGATGCCATTGAAGAACCTTTGGAAGACTTGGATGAACTCTCAGATGCAATAACTGATCCCACAACACAGTAAGTTTATCAATGTCGCACACTTCCCGCCATTTATCTCAATTTATTATTTTTCTATTCTAAAGGTAAAAAGCTTTTATTCTTTTACTTCTGCGTGTCATATAATTGGTTAATTGGATGCTTAGAAAGCAATGATTAAATTAGTGTTCTCAGCATTTGATACATTTCATATCCATTTGTTGAGATCATATTAGAATATGAAAGGATAAAATGTTTACCATATTATAATAGGAAAGGATAAAATGTTTACCATATTATAATAGGAAAGGAATAACTATTTAGTTAATTAGAATAATATCAAATGTTTAGTTAATTAGAATTAAATATCATCTGTGAGTTATTGTTGCTCTATCAAATGATGTAATACTGATTCTGTTAAACAGACATGTGTCAAAGAATCTATACAAAGAAAAGATATTTATTAGCAGGGAAGGTTAGTGTGAAATATTTTTAAAGTATATCTGTTCCTTGTGATGAAACAATGTAACTCCAAGCGTCTGTATCTATGAGACTGCATCTTTTATATTCTGAACAAGATCTTGGAGGTATAGAATTGGACTTAGAGAACATGGAGAAATACAAGTGAATATTATCTGTTTGATATTGCATTATTAAAAAAAACTATAAGAGAACTATGCACCCAAAAATGATTTTTGATCTTGCTCTTGGTCTATTTTTAATCTAAGCATCTTTAAATGACATTTTTATTATCATGACTCACATGATTTGTTTCATACTAAAAATGTAAAAGAGGTTTTGTCCTTTTTCTTTTTAGTTTATTCAGTTTATTAACTTGTGCATAAAAAGTTCAAATTTGTTTTCTTTCTTTGTCTTCTCCTTTAGAGTCTCCGTAAGTAGACGCACATTTGGTCCTGGGAATGTTACAGTTTATGTTTGGTTTGCAGTGAACCAAGCTCTTACTAAATGCATTTGGTCAATGGCTGTAGCTCAACACCAGTTTTATCTGGACAAGAAACACTGCAAAGTAAGCTTTGCTAAGTATGTCTTTTTCTTCTAACTTTTTTCACTCCCATGGGCATGTGTGCCTCCTCCTGCTAATGCTATGAAGAGTGGGTCTTCTGCTTCAAATTTCCCAAATTTTATCATTTTTAAGTTTCAGATAAGTAATGAAAATATTAATTAATTTTTTTTTTGTATGTACATAAAAATCAAAATGGCGTTGGGGAGGTCTTCTGTAAATCAGACAGTGAAAGGGTTAATGTAATATTGTAAGTAATTTGTTTGGACAAGAAACGCATCAAAGTTGGCTTGATAACCATTTAAATATTACGTTGCATGCGTTTTGTTTGGACAAGGAACATGATTAATTCACTTTGATTGTCTGTTAAACTGCACCATTTAATGACTTATAATTATGAAAGCAATGGTTCTGTTTTGGATTCAGAATTTATCTAAAAATTAATTCCCTCTTTTAAAATAAAATTGTAATTTGATTCAATGAATATTAATAGTGATTTTCTGTATTGGGTTTTACCATTAAAATTATCAGTCACTTTCTCACCAAAGGTTGTGTTACTTGTCTGACAGCTAGATTTTGACAGATACCCAAGATTAATATTATTATCACGAACTGCACTAACAGAAGTAAAAAGGGATATTAGCACTCTTAGTATTCATTAAGGAGCCCACAAATTCTAGAGCAGAAGGGACATTTGCTCCTCTAGTAATAGTGACCAAGGAGCCCCCCCCCCCCAGTTCTAGTAAAATCGCAGGATTTAATAAGTGTAATGATATAAGTAACACAGCTAAGTCAGTCATTAACTGTAGCGTGTAACATCATAGTCACTCGTGAAATCTGTCATACTAGCCATTGTAATAACATTTTTGTTTCTTTTTATTGGAAAAATGGGGAGAGGGGGGAATGTATCTTGAATACCCTGTTAATCATCTGTGACTGCCTTGAGCATTGCAACCAGTCATTCTGAAACAACTGTTCTCTATTGTGTAGTTTAGAATTTGTAATGAAAAAGAATTACAGAATATTTGGAATAGTAGTTTGTGTTTAAGAAAGTGGGTTGTATATGATGCAATAATAAATAAAGGTTGAAGAAACTTTAAAAAACTGGAGGAAATATATGTTTCAAGAAGTCATAAAAATAAGGAAAATGTTAAATAAACTAAGTGATGTTGCGATGACATGAAGTATTTACCTAGAAACACTTGCATGGTGTCGTAGAGAGATTGCATTGCATTTTTTATTTGAATTAATTGATCACCAATAGAAATTAATTTTTCACCTAAAATATTTCTCCTTTCACGATTTCTCTTTCTGTAGAGTCGAATAAGCATCGTTCGTAGCCTTGGTGAGATAGCAAATGACCTGTCACGTAGTGTACATTCCTTGTCTTCAGCTAGTTCATCATCTAACTTGAGTCATAGTGCTAGTCTACACAGTCTTTCAAGTCTCAAAATGGATGGTGAGTTTAACCTCTGTTATGCATCTCAGAATGGCTGGTATGTGTATTAATACTTTTGTTGATAAGGAGAGAACAACGTTTTGAACTTCCTAGGGCACCAAGAATTAACCTCTGTTAAATTCATTACTGGTCTTTCTGTTTTTTTATTTCAAAAACTTCATAAATAACATAAGTGATCATGATAATTTAGTTACCATAGTGATAATAAAATACACAACTCACACTTTTTTTTTCTTCTAAAGTAAATGCATTTAATACCATTTTAATACAATCTGTTTGTTACACAACTACATAAGTTGAAAGTTGTTTTAAGTAACATAAATAAACTTTATAACAACAAAACCTCTGTACATATTTTGTTCCAACTTTAGGTTCCACTGGAAATTTGTCATGAAAAAATCTAACTTGATGTTTCAGTTTTAGTTTTGTATTTCACGTCTAATGACAACAATTTTTAATAAGGTGTTATAGTAAAAAAATGATCTTTATTATGCTGTACATCTGTTAATTAGATAATGTCATGAGATTTCTAAGTCATCAGTAAAATAGAAATCTTCCTACTTTTATTTTATTAGTGTCTTAGACCATTGTTAAAGTAATCTCATTTAGTTCTGTGATTAAGAAAAATAGCTTAAGTGAAATTTTTGAAATTTATATAGAAAGAATAGTTTATTATAATATGTAATGTTTTTTCTGATCAATAGAAATTCTTTAGTTGTTTTTTTCTTATGATGTTGCACTGTAGGAAGTTGGGTGATTTTATTGAACTGGGCATGTTAATTGCTTTTGAAGTTTTAGTGTAATTAGGCTGTAAACTGTATTTTGAGTTGTCTCTCGTCTCTACATTTCACATATTTCTGTAATATGTTTGAGTATTTCCGGATTGTTTTTTGTTTTATGCAGGTGAACAGAGCAAAGAAGTTGAGTTGTTTAAACAAGATATGTTGGCTGTGTTAAAGGCTAGAAAAGAAGCCCTGGAAGAGGCCTTGAAGAAGAAGAAGGAAGATCTCAGAATCCTCTGCATAAAAGAAGGAGTGAGAGTTTTTTCTTCATTTTTCAACATGCATGCATATTGAACAAGTAGAGTTAAATTCTAATGTATTGAAACTAAACGTAATAATTAACAAAGTTTAATCTGACAAACAAGAGCCCAAACAGATTGTAGTCCTAATGAATTTCATAAACCTCTAAAGAGACAAAAAATGAGTTTATTAGCCCATCAAGGATGTCCCTTCTAGCTCCCAACTATAGTCACCCCTTATTACTTATACTTATGTATTCATCCAAGCTTTTCTTGAACTTGGTACAATTTTCTGCCTCCATCATTGCTGAAGGCAGCTCATTTCCAGAGCCAACCACCCTGTTTGAAAAGTAATATACTGTCTAAACTGCAGACAACTTCTACACCACCAACATTTGAATTTATAACCCCTTGTCCTATTGTTTTCACTGCTATATACAATATATTTGATGAATCTATATTGTCAATATCCATAATAATCTTAAACACCTCAGTCAAATCCTCTCTGACCCTTCTCCTCTCCAGAGAAAACAAGTTTAGAGATTTTAGTATGTCCTCTTAGGACAATCCCAACATCCCAGGTATTATCCTAGTGGCTCTTTTCTGAATATTATTCAACATTTCAATGTCCTCTTTAGGAAGAGAGTCCAAACTGGACACAGTACTCTAAATGAGATCTTACAAGAGATCTATACAATTAAACAGTATCCATTGTCATGTATTCATTATTTCTATAGATGCTACCCAAAATCCTATTAGCCCTATTGCTAGCTACAGTAAAGATGACTTAAGTGATTTTTGGTCACAACACCAAGATAGTTTTCTTCAACCTCAGTATTTAATGTATTCCCATTTAAATTGTAACAGTAATATGAACTGTGAAAACCTACATGAATAACTTTACATTTTTGATAGTTAAACATCATCTGCCACATATTAGCCCACTACATCAAATGATATAAACTTTAAATCTGCAGAATCTCTGATCTGGTTAGTCAGTCCAAAAATGTTAATGTCATCTACAAACTTCAAGATTTTGTTGATCATTCTACTCAATATCATTAATATAAATTAGAAACAGCAAAGGACCCAGCAGAGAGCCCTGAGGAACCACTTGCAACAATGATTTAGTCAGGGTAACTTCATTTATTATTATTCTTTGCATTCTACTCTCCAGCCAATTTTCAATCCAATTTAATAATATTTTCCCCATACCCACAGATTTACTTTTTGTGACAAGCCTTTTGTGAAGCATCTGATCAAACACTTCCTGAAAATCAAGATAAACCATATCCACAATATTTCCTTCATCAACTCTTCCAATAACATCGAATAATGTCAAAAGATTTGTTGAACAAGACTTTCCCTTAATGAAACCATGCTGGTTATTTGACGCTATCAAATTGTTTTCACCCTTTCATAACAGGTCACAAATCAAAGGCTATGTCATCATGTTTCTTGATGTGCATTTAATATTTTATTGAACTACTATTTTATGAATTTATGTCAGTAACTTTAGAATCAAAATGTATATTATAATTTAAAGTTTAATATTATACATGAGTTAATTTCTTAATTTAAAAGTACATATTAAAAGATCACACTTAAATAAAGATTTTAGTGAATCACATGGTATGTTTGAATGCAGCACTGTTTATCATTAGATGTTTCTGATGTCAAAATAATAAGTTTGTAGTTTCATACAAATTAGGAACTCAAATTGCTCATGTTAACAAGTTAGAATATAAACAAGAATCTCATATCTTTTTATTTTTGCAGAGATATGGCTTATGTACTGAATCAAACATAGTGGCCCTGTTCACCTCTTCCAATTTTTGGAAATGGCCTCTTATATAGATTCAGTTCAATATATGAAGTGAACAGCAAATCGACAGCTTAGAATGTTCCCCTAGTGGTTTTTTCAGTCCTTTTAATCTATGAAAAGATTACCATATTCTTTTAATCGAAGTTTTCATGAAGTGTCTTTAGTCTGCTCAAAGTTTCATCTTTTTTAAGATCTAAATACATCTTAGTTACTAATTCCAAGGTATCAGTGCAGTTATTTATGATTTCTTGGTTATTCAACTGTATATATAAAACCTAAAAAACATTTTGTTTGATATTCTCCAGTTGCAAAATTTTAAAAGTCTTAGCAACCTCTGTGCAGCAGCAACTGATTCAAAGGTTATAGCAAGAAGAAATAATTGTTTGCTTTACTTCATGATTTATTGTTCCATATTTTAAGAAAAAAAAATAGTATAACAATTTATTTATAAATTGTAATAATCTATATATAAAATGTATAATAAATGATATGTCACTATATATTACAAAGTACTAACTTACTAAAACACAGCCAAGACATGGAAGACAAGAGGTCAGTTTTATATTACTGGATATGTGACCTGAAGGCACGTGCACCACATAAGTGTAAGTTATGTAATATCAGCTAGGCATGACTGAAAGGTCAATATAATAAAAAATAATAAATGTGTATCCATATATAGCATTATGAGACTTAAACTACTTAGACTAATCATTTGTATTTTTGTGTTATAATATGTAGTCATTCTAGCACACAAAAAACATAATTTTATTTATTTACATTTTTTTTATGATGGTTACAAGGTTGGTCAAGTGGCAGATCCCCACATAGTTAGAATATAGAAAATAGCATAAAATATAAACTCTCATTGAAAACAAACATTTGAAATGTATAAGGAAGATGTGGGAATTGTGCAAATAATATTTGAGATTTTTGAGATGAAGAATATTTTCCTTAATCATAACATGAAATCACTTTGCACTCAGACTAGTAATGAAACACTCTGTTTTCACAAACAAAATTTTAGTAAAAATATTTTGTTAGAAAATATGATTTTTTGTGTACAAAAGAACTTATAATCTTTACTAAAAGTCTACTAAATTTTATGAAGATACACATGCTGTATCAAAAGTTATAGTGCAAGTAGTTTGCAAACGAGTAGACAAACTTGTATATTATACTGAGCCCATCACAAAAGGGTTAAGTGACTCTTCAATGCATCTCTGATCACACCCTCGAAAACCTTTCCAACTACTGATATAACTGGCCTATAACTGCCTATACAATATTTATCACGTTCTTTAAATATTGTACTAACAGTAGCCAACATTCAATTTTCTAATACTCTTCCACTACTCAATAATTTATAAAAAACATTAATTGGCAGTTCAGAAATAAAACCTTTTAAAGTTCATTTAAAACTCTAGGATAAAAGTTGTCTGATCCAGGGAATTTTTCAATTTTTAGGTTTTCCAACATGTACAATTTCAGAATTTAAAATATCTGTTACATCAATGTTTTCTGCATACATTAAGTCCTGTGGTTGATAGTACTTGTATCTTCCTTCATAAAAACTGAAGAGAACATATAATGTACTAAGTCTATCATCTTGTAATCTTCCAAGGTCAGCTCCCCACTATCATTTTCAAGATGCTAAACCCCCATTCTAATAATTTATTTACCAATCATATACATAAATAATTCCTCATTGTTTGATTTAACTCTTTCAGCCGGTCCTTTTCCATATGTAGTTTCACTGTTTTAACTTCCTCTCTAGATTTCCTGTAGTCCTCCATGTGATTATTATTTCCATACTGGTTTATTCTGCTCTATTGCCATTTTTTTTCTGTAGGTAATATTTATGTTTTGTATACAAATCAATTGTTCCATAAATGTTTCCCACATCTGTTCAAGGTCCCCCCCCAACTCTTTAGTCCAATTCACAGAAACCTATCATGTCTCATTCCATCAAAAATTACTTTCTGAAAATTGAAATCAGTGTGGTCTTCATCTTTAATTCTACATATAGTAATATTCCTCACCAATAAAATGATTGTCACTGGTATTTAAATGGAACTTCCTCTCTTGTAGGTACCATAGGTGTATAAAAGTGTCTTGAACAATTACCAAAAACCTATCCCCCCCCACTGTAAACTCAGTTTTTCCAGTCAATACCCCTCCTCAAATCTTCCATAATAACATTTTCAGCTACCATTCTGATTACATTATACAGTTTCTCATCAATTCTGACCTTGTGGTCTGTAAGAAATCCCAATTACAATATTTTTCCTTTTATATCCACTAACCCTAACCAAAATCACTACTTCAATGCTGTTTTCTTTATGTTATAACTTAACAGGACAGTTCACTTCTCACATATAAAGCTACTCCTTCTATCTTTTCTCAATCCTCTATCTATATTAAAATCTGTAGTGTGGTACTTCAGAAATTGTCTATCATCAAAATTGTTTAAATCCAACCGAGTCTTGGTGATGCTGATAACATCAAAGTCCTCAGTTTCTGCAACTGCTTTGAACTCGTCAATTTTATTTCTAATACTTCTAGTATTACAATAGTAACAATTAAACATAGATTTTAAGATATGTTCATCTTTTATGCCCATTGTGCATGTTTTCCTGTAAATTATATTTCCTGTTGTACTAGTTTTAAAATATATCACTACAGCTGGATTAATAGCCCTTGCTAACATGTTAGCCTCTGCCTTGTTTTTAAGTGTAAGCCATCCATTCCAAAAACATTAATTCTCCCATTAAAATTATTCTGCAAATCCAACTAGTCTATTTGCTTATCCCCACATGTTAATCTAAGCCTAGCATTCAATTCTAGTGACCTACTTGGTATCTCATCCCACAGTTTTTTTCTTTGCAATATCCCTGACAAAATCAAGCTATGATATCTTTCTTTAAATGCCTTTATTGATATATTATACTTATCAATAAACTCCTTAAATCTATCTTTCCTTACATCATTAGCCTTAATATGTACCATTAAAACTACAATGATACTAGCTCCCTTAACTATCTCTCTAGTTCTATCAGTTTTATCCCATACCCCAACTCCTGGATAAAATAAGTGTATTCTTTTCCTTCTATTTACTTCACATACTACTCAGTTTATATGCCTAACTAGAGAGTCACCAACAATTATAATATTATTATCCTTTACACTTAACACCCCTTGTGATCCCATCTGTTTCCCTTACCTGCTTCCCCTTATCACTAGCAAGTGCTTCGAACTAGTTGCTCACGTCTTTTCAAAGCTGAAATATCGTTAAGAACGATTACAAGAAAACCAAAACTTAAAGTAGCATGGGCTTTACAACAAATTCACAATGAGCTGCCACTAAGGTATGCTTGGACTTGTATTTTATAGATGAGTATGAATTAACATAATTAAATTAAATTTGTTAGATTTTCATAAATATTAAATTTTAAGCCAGACTGAGATAGTTTTGTATTAGATCTTGCTGTTATATTTATTTGAATATTTTAACAATAGTCTCTGGCAACTGAAGGTATCTGTTAACTTTCTCAAATATTTCTGACTTCAGTACCTCATGAGGTATGCTATAAATACAGTTTTAGGAAGCTGTGAGAAACATTTGTTCATAAGTGTAATATGAAACCTGACATTTCATTATAAATGTAGCTAAAATAAGTTATTGCTTTTGAAATTTTGAGTAAGAGACGATAAAGTGAAATTAAGATAAACAGAGTTAATTTATAACTTGTATCTCATATTGATTATAATACCTTTTAACAAAATGAACACAGTAGATCTGAAATCTAACCTGTTCAGAAATTTACTGGCTGTGTTTCAAAAAGCAGTTTTTCTTTATTTTATTTTTTTGTTTTTTTACTTGGAAGGAAAATCTATATATTATAATATTGATATTCAGGAACTAACAGGAGAGCTACCACCTGAAATACCACTTGCCCCCGGAGAACTTCCACCCACGGTGAAGCATAGAACAGTACAGACGTTCACTGACATTGATAAGCTGCTTCACAAAGTTAAATCTAAAGAGGTAAGTTTATTATTGTTTTCTTAACCCTTCTATGATTTCTTACAATGTAAGTAGGTATGTAATCCTTGTGAAAGTTTTTTATAAAGGTGAAATGAAATAGTTTTAAATTTGTCTATCATGATTCTAAGATTATATAGTTTTAGAAAAATAAGACATTTAATTTAGATTTTTTCTACTATTTATGATAAGATGATTTATTTAACTTAGTTATATGCACTCAGACTCTAGTTCACATGCAATGTGATTTTCATTTTGAGTATAGAAATACTATTTATTATGTATTCATATTTCATTTGCATAAGCTCTAGAACCTTCTAAAATAACATAAAACGTTTAAGGTAAATATTGATATTTTATTTTCCATTTTCTCTACTATATTTAACTCTGTTAACATCAACATACAGTGTAATAAAACCTTTAAGATTAGATGCAGCTATGCCAACCTGTTTCTGCCAATGTGACCCTGTGTTTATTATGGGGGAAAGGTCATCCACAAACTCTTTCACTCTGCTTATGCACATGAATAACACCATCTTGCTTAGACATTTCCACAAGTCAAACTATATAGAGTTAAATGTATGCAGTAATAACATTTTCAAATATGCTTTTATAAACACAAAATAATTCATAACGAATTCAAATACAACCATAAAACCTAAATGCAGTCTGTTTAGAATACTAATTCACATAAGGCAAGAAACACAGCCAAACACTAGGTACACTTGAAGAGAACAATAGGCAAAACTTCTTTTCTATATCATGCTACAAATCTATACACTGGTAGATGTTTCTTCATGATATAACTGAATAGTGTGAAATTGGTTGTAAGTATGTCATTCAACTTCAAACAGTCATCTAGCAACACAGCTTTGACTTTGCAAGTGTGCATTGCTGATCTTAAGCTTAGAAATATTAGAAGGTAAATTCTTGGAAATTTTCCAAATGCTAATGAAAGACAGGTATAACTTTAATTTGACTTTATATGCCAACAGTCTTTAGTCTGTTTTTATAATAGAAAAGTTTGGACTTGGAAACCACAAGCAGATCACACGACAGCAAACCTGCAGTTCTAAAATGTTTCTTTTCGAAATAAAAGAATAAACCTTAGATAAAGTTTTAAGTTATACTTGATAATAGTAATTTAATTAATATACATTCATGTTAAAGTGGTTTAATTAAACTTTGAATGTAACTCAGTAACATGAACAGAAGGGGTTTAAATATGGCATTTTCATTATAGGATTAAGTCTGTTTATATGGTTTAAATTACTTTCTGAAATACAGTAGACCTTGTATGTGTTTGGTATCTAGAGTAAGAAGTTAAAATATGATTTGGAGTCTAGAGTTTAGTTTGATTTGGAGTTTCTATGCACAAAGTAGCATAGTCTGTTTATTTGTGTGTCAGATAGTTGCTTATCATTTCTTTTTTTTTATGATTAAAAAAAGCTAAAGTGTACAAGATAAAAAAACAGAACAGTTTTCCTGTATAATTTTAGTATATTAAATGAAATCAAAACATTCCATGAACCATAAAAACTTTAAAATGTGGCTGGCCTGGAAAGTTTCATAATTGACAATGACTGTCCAATATCCAAGGGATATCATAATCAAGAATGTATCTAGTGGTTCTATCACTACACTGAGGAAAAGAAAGAAATATGTTCAACTGGGGCTGACTTGCATCTCTGCTCTTACATACTGGTTGATTGCTTCTTTCTTACAGAAGACTATTAATAATAAACCTATTGCAGATGAAAAGCTTTGCAAGGACAACTTCCTCCCTTTGATTCCAATGTAAACTCAATAGCCAATCATTAATACAGGTTTTGCATTACACACTCCAAATCACGTGCCTTGATGACCATCCTGAAGTTCAAATATGGAATAGGCAAAGATTTAATGTCACCAGTGTTAGTTTGGCTATGGTGTGAGCAATCCCCTTCCCTTAGATTCCACTATGGACAGAAATCCAGAAAAACTGTCTAATGACAACTAATAGTGATGATATGACTTGGTGAGAACTAACATTAAGTTATTCTACGGACTTCAAAGAACTAAGTTAATTTGTACAGATGATACAGCTAGTGCATTGATTCTAAGTAATTCAGCCTTTGTATACTCAACTTGAAGCTACTTTGTGCATAAAATAAAGGTAAACTATTTTTGTTAAAAGAGAAGTTATAAGAACTTTGTTTCAACAACTACCATAATTTCTGCCCCACCTAAATGGAGCCAGAGATTAGGGTGCAGTTTCTAAAAATGACAAATTTATGCAAATTATTTTAGATAAAGTAAATTTTAAAATTTTTGCAGTTGTCCACTCACATAGCTTATTGAAGGCAGTTTGGACCTGCCATTTAATGTCCTTCATATTTGATGACTAACAGGAAGCTCTTATATGATGGTATTGATCTTAATATTAAAAAGTACAGCTGTTAGGTACTCTAAACACTTGTAAGAAATATTGGAATAATGTTTATCTTTTGCAGATTTGGAATTACTTCTGCTAAAAATGTATGAGTAAAATAAATAAATGGCCACCCATTTCCATATGAACTAAAATCCTGTAAAAATCCAAAGCTTTGTGTAGCATCATGAGTCTACTTAAAATAAAGCAACAAGATGTTCCTTCTTTAGAAGAGCTTTTTTTTATTCATGTTTTTAGTCAAATCAGATGATCCAAGGTGGATCACTGCTTGGAGAATAGGATGATGGATACAAGAAACCAAACAAGATGATCATTAACCATCTTTTCTGGTACCTTACATGGACAGGTAGTCAAACCAAATAGGTGTATAATTAGCAAAAATCTTGGGATCCTTTCTGGACTTAGGAAGGAAGGATGACATTACCAGAATTCCACAAAGCTGGAAACTTCTCCTATCAAATCCAGTTACAAAGAACAAGACGACCAACAGAGGTGGGAAAGAGAAGAGGTATTATCTCATACTGGATGTCATATACTCAACTGACACATTAACAAAACTGCTGTAGAGCAAAGTTAAGTTTCACCAGAATGAATAGTCAGTTATAATCATAAATACAACCATGAAAAAAAGATATTTTTTTAGCTCATGTTTTGATGCTAAAGAAAGCAGTGTAACAGCTGGGGAGGTACTTGAGTGGTTGGAGAAACACTCCCAAGGGTCTTAGGAACAGTAAATCAGCAGATTTCAAAGGTATTCAAATAATAACTCTCGGACAGTCCACTCACTTATATTATCTTTATCACACTTTGAGAGACATTTAGGTTGAATAAATATGTCATTAGACAGAAGCATGTTCGTGCTGTTTTGTGATGCATCCAAACAACTTTAAAAGTTTCACAGTAATTAGAGGCAGTATTAAAACCAAGAAGTTCACATTGTACTTTTCTTCATAGGTAGCTCATGTTTTAATAAATATGCATTGGTAAGCCACAGTAGCATGAAGGAGAAATGTATATAGATTCAGGAAGTAAAAATTATTTTTCTAAACGTCTAACAATGTCCAACTTTTAGGTACTTAGCAAGCTGTGGTGAAACTATACACATGCTCTGAAAGTACTATGGTAATCAAGCATATTCCAAGATGTGCAAGAATACATTTTCTGCATTTCATTATAACTTGTTTTTATCTGTCTTCTCAATAGGAGGAAGCAGTTGGGAAGCTTGAACTACAATATGAAATCCAGAGCAAAATCACCAATGCAGCATTACAGCTAGCTAATGATTTTAGTGCAAAAAAGACAGTAAGGAAACAGAGAAGAACAGCATACCAAGAAGCCCAAACCAAGGTTAAAACTACGAGTCCTTAATATTTAGTACAGTCTATGTTGTGCAGTTATTTCTGCTGTTAGTAAAACACCAATTATACACATTAATAATCAATATGAAATATTTGTAAGGTTGTTATTCATTTATAATTCTTTTAATATATAAATTTAAACAGATGGCACTGTTGAAACTCGTTAACACAGTTATTTGTTAGCAACAGTAAAACTGTTAAAGTAAATAGTTGTATATGTAATATAGTATGATGTTGGTAACATTTTTGCTTTTCTCTATTTTTCCTCTCTAAAATCAAAAGCATATTTGGCTAATGTAATATGCAGATGTTTTATGCATGCATGTTTTGGGTGTATTAGTGTAAAATTTAGTGTTTATGAAGATGTAGCAAAACCTTTTTTTTCTTTAATGAATGATTTTGTACATCAGAATAATCAGTTTTAATACATTAACTATTTCAGAAATATTTTTCATTTAAATGTTTATTTTATTTTTGTTATAGCTGGATGATTTGGAACAAAGGCTGGAAGTACTTCGAAAGCAAGCTGATGATGTGCAAGCAAAGAAAAACAAGCAGTCTTCAGATTGTGGTACGTTTATAAATTTAACTTAATTTTCTTTAAATCACAGTTTCCTGACAGTATTATCCCCATGAGGCCATTATAAAATGATGGTCAATCCAACCGTTTGTTGGTAAATGAGTAGCCCAGGAATTGAGAGTTGGTGATGGTGACTAACTGCCTTCCCTCTAGTCTTACAGCTAGCACAGATAACCTGTATGTAGCTTTGCGTGAGATTCAAACCAAACCAAACCTGGCAGTATTATCAGGAACTTAATTTTAGTACTAGTGTTTTGGTAATTAACTTCACATTGATCTGCCTTGCTTCTTTTTTCTGATGCTGTTTTTATTTTATACCCTTACAGAGGCCAATAAAGACAGCACGAGCCAATCTACAGATGAAAATGGCAAGTTTTTCTCTCAGTAGTTTATCATGCATGTCTTATGTCTGGTTATATTCAATACATATCTGTAGTTTGACATTACAGATGTGTGTGTGAGACATTCCTTTTGAGGAGAACACAGAATTTCCTAATTACAAACTTGACATGTGTATGATACATAATAATAAAAACATTGATGAAGTTCTAAGCTGAAGTACTTTATATGATTATTGTACTACTTTTGCTTTTTCATTGGGAACATATCAGATTTTCTAGTTTCTTATTAACTATGCTTTATGCTGCTTGAATAGTTACTATCACTAGCTGAATGCTAATTGTATGATGGCAAACACTGATTAATTATTCTATGTGTAATTATGTTTGTCCTTTTTTTTTAGTATTTTATGAACACGTTTTTACATATATTCAGTCATCTCGTGCAGGTATTGTTTGATTAGAATTTTAACTTCAATATATTTTTATCTTGTGTTCAAATCTGCTTGTTAAAGCCTTCCAATAAGATTGAGCTGTGTAAAAAAAAAAAAAAAAAAACGATTTTTGAAGAAATATTCCTATATGGTCAAATGTCTGACTGTGTAATTTAATAATTGTTATGGGAAAGGTAAAAAAAACTTGAGGGTGAAAGGGAAATGCAAACGTAACTTTTCATAAAAATGTTTGTAAAATGTCTTTAGATCTCTTGCCTAAGTTGAAAAATATCAATAATAATTTATCGTAGCACCATATTCTTCTTTGGTTTTTCTCTTTAACAAAGATCACCATTCTTCATGCAGGTTGTCCTTGTTTTATCAATTCTGTTCTTTGTCAGGTCTTCTGCTATTCATGTCTTGTTTATTCTATCCTTCCAACACTTAACTGGCCTTCTTGTCTTCACTTGCCAGCTACTGGCAGCTCAAATCTTGTACTTGTTAGCTGTTGTTTTTCTCTTGTCCCAAGTATGTCTGTGGACTTCTAACACCAGAAACTGGGTTTTTATATCCATGGTGGGCAGAGTACAAATAACCCATTTTGTAGCTTTGTGCTTAACTGTAAACAGTCAATCAGCCTTCTTCTCTGTGTGACCAAACCACCTCAGCTTTGCTTCTTTTAACTTTCTGTGGACTCCACAGACCCCTGTCATTTTCATAATTTCCTTATTCGTTCTCTTCTCTTTCAATGACACTTCCAGAAGCCATCTTAGTATTCTCATTTATGTTCTTATCATCAAGCCTTTTTGGTTTTTCTTCCTCTTCAAGTCAAGGTTTTGGTTATATAGAGAGGTACCAGTTTAATTATAGCCTTAAGCATTTTGGCATTCAGTAAATTTAGTAACCATTTGTCTTCCACTTTAGATTGTACTTTCCAAGTGTACTTAAAGCTTTTGACTATTCCAGTGACTTCCCATTTACACCTGTGAGCTAGATCATTTTCTTCCTACCATTTCTACTCACCAAACTTCTGTTTTTCTAGTATTCACTTTCAAGCTTTATCTTTTCAAATTCATCTGCCACACTAACTCGTGTTTGTAACTCCTCACTCTCATCTGTAAGTAAAAAGTTCCACAGGGGTTCTTTGTGCCAATCTTTGCTCAAGACGTTGAAAACAAACAGCAGGTGGCTAATGACTCATCTATGTACAGCCCAATGTTTACCTTACACTTGTTCACTTCTCCATAGACTGTCTTGAAAGTTGTTGCTCCTTCATGAGTTGCTCTTGCTTGTATGATTACAGCACCATTTAATGGACTGAAAATACTTTTAAGTTGTATTTTTGTATTTTTATATCGTATGATCCCTGACTTAATCTATAATGGTAATCACATTTTTTCACATATTGAAAGATCATTGTGTAAGTTTCGTTAAAGTATTCAAAAAATTAAAATAAATGTGAAATTCTAACTTGATATAGATTTGAATGCGAGGTTTCCACATGATAATGAAACACATTAATTACTGTAACACCTAATCTTTTGTAACCAAATAATTAAGTTCCATAATATAAGCTGTCATGTTATTCTGCTTTTTCTTAATACTATAAGATCTTGCCTTAAACATAATCAGAAAATATTTTTTTAAAATTAGTAAACAATCTCTACTTGAATGGAATTTGATATGTGATACTTCCACTTGAGCCACTTCTCAAGAAGCATTATGAACACTCAGTGGCTTTTATGTATATGTATATATCCTGGAAATTACTACCACCATTTTAAAACTATTATTAAGCTATTATTACTCTTATTATGATGCAGTGAAAATAAATTACCTTTATTTCAATTACCTGACTATCATATATAATTTTATTTTAGAAGTTGTCTTTCCTGACAAGACTGTTGATTTATCTGATCTTGATCTAACATTGTCTCCAAGACCAACTAAGTTGGAAGAAACTAACAACCAAGTCAACAGAGTTTTAACTGTAAGAAGTTTGGTATTTTTCGTTCTTGTTTCATGTATGACATAAGGAATAATTACGAATACTAGTTATTGATGAAATGCATGTCTTTTTTTTTGTTATATAATCTTGCTCTGTACATTAGGCCTTTAACTGCATAGATTGTATGCAGATAGATCAAATACAAAAAACCTTATTGTAACAGAGCATTATAGGTGAATGATTTCCTGATGTGAATGGATTTTAAGATAATCTGACTTATCTTTCATCTATATTTACATGCCTTGCTGCAATATAAGTAAATTTATTTCTTTTGTGATTTTTTTTTTAAACAGCCAAATAAAGTTCCATCTCCTGTACCAAGTTCATCATCTTCATCTCTACAACTTTCAGCAATATCAACGGGGCCAAGCTCTGCTCCACCCACCCCTACTAAGCCTCGGCACTGTCATGCCCTTCACATCAATGGCTCTAGTACTTTGCCATCTGCTAATCCTTTTTCTCGCTCAAGTTCATCGAGGGGCTCTTCTCATAGTCTTAGCAACCAAAGGCCAAAGATTGGACCTATATATCACAACAGGCCATCTAGCCATAATGAGCATTACATAAGGTCAGTGTCTCAGTCCACAGTTGGGTCAGATTCGTATGATAATGTGAGTGCTGGTGGAGGACATGGTCCGTTCTTGCAAAGTCCTTATCAAAACAGGTTAGTTGTCGTACAAGACTTGGTTCTCTGTATATGGCATATGTTAAAGTGAAACAATTAATAGATATTTGTTATTTTCAGGGTCATGAATGATGGTTTATGTTTTCTCAAAAAAACAATCCAACTGAAATAAGTACTTTTCTAGTAACAGACAAAGGAACAAAACTTAAAAAAAGTTACTTTCAGTTCAGCTTTTATTTTTTATTTTGATGGACAAAATATTTAAACAAATATGACTAGTAATTATCTAACATATTTTGTTTTCCACTCTTTCAAACTTTCTTTAATGGAGGTCTGTGGGTTTCTTTCTACCATAAGTAATTTTTTGAATAACTTTTATGTAGACGGCTAAGGGTTTAAGAAGTAGTCTTCCCCATAAATCCGTACATAAGGATAAATAGTGCTGATTCTATATTACATATCCTAAACTGGTCCTTTATTCCACGTTACATTTATCTTATTTCAACCAATGATTTAATTCTATCATTACTAGATAACCTATTGCAGCACAACTCTTATTTTAACCTTGAAACACAAAGTGAGACACTACACCAATGTTATGTGTGTGCCTATATACTATATATAAACAGTACACACTTTTTATATATTTCAAATTATACCATTGCTATTGTGACAGTTTAAATGTAATACTTCTTAGTATGATTTTATTCTTAACACCATTTAATAAATGAGGTCAAAATCTAAGAAAATAAGTTTTTTTTTCTTTCCAGTTTTCTACAACAATAAGATTAACATCCAATGATCAAATGTATTTTAAAAGTCTTAAATGCATACAGTCATCCAGTTAAAGAAAATTCACAAATAATTTGTTTTCAATTGGGAAACAGATTTAACTTCTGTGCTTGAAAAAATAAACATTTGTTGTTTTTAAAAATCTTGACTGAGAGTAACTTTTTTTTTACACACTTTTCCCTAAACCAACACTGCTTTCTTGTATGCTCAGTCTGAGATAGAGAGGCACATTCATTAAAAACAATACCAGTTTAGTTTCTGATTTTCAACAAAACTGTAAATAAAAGCATATTTGGATTTTTAAGTGATGTGGATAAAAAATTCAACGGTAAATATAAGCTGTTTTGAATTGTAATATATACTCCCTCTGTTTATGTATTGTTAACATAAAGTTTATTATATTATCTTACGTAATGAGCTAAACTAATGTTTTCTTCTTTTGAATTTTTATTAAGATTTGAATCCAGTCTGAATTTGGAGGGTTCAAATCTGTACAGTGTTCCAACTCAGCGTACGAGCCAAGCTTTCAGTACTCAAGATGATATATTAGCCTTGAATTCATCAGAAATGCAAGACTTGGGCCTCATGTCTAGGCACAATAGTCTAGAAACTCGTCACAGGAGCAGTGTCCGGCAACGTAAGGCCAGACTTGCCAGTGAAGGTCTTCCATCGCGACCTGCCATGAACATATCACCTTCCTACGATGAGAGACTGTGTCATCTCCACACACTAGAGGAAGGCCAGAGAACTGTAAATAATTTTCCTCACCATCATAGCTCCCACCATTATCATTATTATCAGCCCTCCAAGAAACACCACACTTCTCCTAAGCCAGACTTTCGTAGCTTGGGTTGTCTTGATTATCATCCAGATGAGAATTATCCTGTATTTAACAATCCATCTAGCAGCTTACCTGAAACAACTGAACATTCCTTCTCAGAAAACAAGCTGGGCAACAGTTCTCTAGCTGAATCTGTTGCTCAGTATAAGTTTGTGGAAAACCTTCAGGTTGGCATACCTGAACTGAATCACAGTGTAAATGGAAGACACTGGTGGCTCATGGACTCTCAGTGTGTACAACATGTTGATCAGAAAACTTCCCCAAATTCTGTTTACCTTAATACATTAAGTCCTAAGTTGCACAGAGACATTAATGTTTACGATGACTGCAGTTTAGGACAGTTTTCATTCAAAGATGCTCAAACACAAGATTTTCATGTCGATTGTTCACAGACTCTCTCTCCCAAGCCAAAACAAAAGACTGGTTGGAAACTTCACTGGATTCTCCTCTTCTTCCAAGAAAGTCTAGGTCAATTGAAAGTCAAAATAGGTCATCTAGTAATACCCATCTTCCAGTAATTCATGCAACAGCTTCAAATTCAGAACTTCAAGTGGTAAATCTTCCACAGCAGAAAGAGGAAGGACTAAAAGTTCTTTCAGGTGCCCAAATAAGTATGCCCCAAATTCAAGCAACATCACAATCACCCTCATGGAGCAATAAAGAAAATACTTTATCCCCACACAAGGCAATAATCATGGAAAATTGTACATCTTTTTCACCACCACGTCCATCTCATTCAGAACATAAAGCAGGTGTAGAAGTGAACGTAGTCAGTATTGGACATTTTCAACCTTACTGGGAGGAGACTAAACCTTACGAGATATCAGACTTTTACAAGTACAGCACCAAGCACTGCAGACAGATCTCTAAGATGACTGATAGTTATGCCACTGAGTCAAACCTTCAGGCCAGTGTCAATGGACAACAAATTGGTCAAGCAAACTTTGCAGTTGAAACATTAGTAGGTCCCGAACCTGACTCAACCATTAGTCAGCTCTCTCCTGTTATCCCAGTTTGTTGTTCAAGAAACCAGGAATGTGGGGATCAATTTCACCAAGTTAGCCCACAAAGAGATTTCTGTCAACCTCTTATCTACCCTCAGGCACAATCATTACATTCTCCTAACAGCTCTATTCCTGTTAATGTGGAGCTTTCTTGCAGGTACCTTTGTGTCCAGTTTCACACACTTACTAGATTAGAAATTATCAGTTAAATAAGCTTTAACGTTGCTCATTTCCTACACGAAAGTGAGCTGCTTAAGCCCAAGACTTGTGTTGATTCTTTGTAATCTCTCTCTCCCAAGCCAAAAACGATAGATTGGTTGAAGCATTCAAAATTTTTAGTTTATATAGCTTTTCAGTAGTCAAAGAAAACACTGATTGCCAAATAAAAAATCTTACTGTGTTTTTGTTTTAACACATATAACCATTGCTTTATAAAGCTTTAGCCAGTAAACAAAACCAATTCCCTTATTGATAACTCTAATTAATTTTATTAATTAGTAAATTGCCTGTTTTCTCATTCTTCAACAGTGATTTAGCAAGCAATGATTTATGAGCACAGTTAAGTTTATTTTTTAAATGCACTACATGTTTCTGAAGAAGGCAAGTATTGTCAAAATATGTATTATGTTTTCTACAACGAATACCATTGTGATCAGGTTATTCTTTGCTAATCTTCTGTTGTATTAATATAACTTGCTTTCTCACACATGTAAAGCTCTTTCATTACACACATCTTATTACAATTTTTATTACGTGAATACCTTCTATGAGCTAGCAAAAAATAATTACTTTTATTTTTGCATCAAAACACTGGTTTAAGCACATAGTATTTGAAAACATAATAGGCCTAATAATAACATCTTATTAAAGATATGCCTGCACTATTTTTATATTCTACAAGGAATGATTGAAATATTATTATTAGGATTTTTATTAGAACTTTCAGAATTTAAACAGCATAATATCCTATGCTTTGAAAGGCTAGACCTGTGCTTTTATGAACAAAATAATTGAACTTCAAACTCAACATTGTAACCATTATTCAAGAAAATAAGAAAAGAATCATAAAGAAAAAAACACCTAACTTTGTATATTTATCACAAAATATATTTAATAATACAACAATTTCAAAACACTTATTTATTAAAGCTCGCATTCCTTGTCAGCTCCAACCAGGTTTCACCCAATACCCAACATAAAATCTCATGTCTACAAGTGCCTCGCTTATCAGTCTAAAGTTCTCTTTTAATTGCTATCAAAAGATAAGATTATAATTTAGTGAATGATGATTATTGGCTACTGATAGATATCGATTAACTTGCATGGAGACTGATTTATATAATAACCATAGTTCCTATAGCCTCACCTAGTGTCAGTCACTTTAACTATGAGAATTACTGTTATAAATAATTTTAACAGTATGTGAGGTGGCATATCTCTATTCTAATAGAATATATAGAATTTCTTAAGGATTAAGTGTGTTTGACTTTTTACTCAAACACTAATAGGTTATGCTCCATTTATTCTTTCAGATTCACTGAAAATACCCCAACCCCTGAAACTAGTTTTTCCTTTGATAAAAGTCTATCCCGCATTTCCTTGGCTCGAGACTTTCATGAAGAAATGTTGGCTTGGTATGAAGATCACGATGATACTAAGAATGCTACTCTTGTGTGAAGGTATCCATATGAGTTTTAAGAAACTGAGAATTGAGGTGTGGTTAATGAGTTAATAAGTGAGCATAGTTAGGTATAGTTGTGGTGTGAGGTTACATAAGGGTAAAGAACTGGAAACTGAGTATATAAAAGTACAGTGGAAGTGTGAATGTACAGTGATAGAAGCTTGGAATGTGATGAATGCACATCAATAGTGTTTTAATTGTGATGAATGTACAAAGACAAATTTGTTCAGCCTGTGAGTTTAAAGAGATAGAGAGTTGGCATGTGAGTGTGCATGGATAGAAAATTAGTACAAGTGCTGAGAGTTAGAAAGTTGGTGTGTATTTTATAGTACGATTTGTGCTTTATTCTTAGCTTGTTAGAATAATAAAGCTCTATAATTATTAACAATTGGAAAATGAGACTAATGTATTATTATGTTGTCTGTAAAAAAGTCAAACCTTCTGTTTGTTTCTATAAAAAAAAGTTTCATACAAGAGTAGAATATAACTTTTTTTTTGTCACTAGGTGCTTTTTTTGAAAATTCAACAAAAATCAAGTTCAATACTATCTCATAATATTCCAGTGATAAATTATATTGGCAAAGAAATGACCATCACAAGGGGTAATATATTCTTTTATTAAAAGCAATTTATTTCAATATACATTACCAACGAATATCAGTCATTAACACACCAGAACACATTAAAGTTCAGAATATAGTGAGTTTGTAATCCTTCTCAAGTTTGCCACGTATCAAGTAAGCCAAAGCATTGGGCTGGTCCAATTAAGATGATAAAGGTGTCCTAGAAACCCTGAATTTATGCAGGTAGTGGTTCTCAGAACAGAACCACACTATTAAAGTTACTGAATTCTATCTCTGTATGGTACACTTGTACATCCTTTTTATCATCTAGTCTGACCATTTTTATTATTCATTTGGATCAAGCATATCCATCTGTGGTTCTTTTGGTGCTCTTCTAAAAATTTGTAATTTAAATATCTTATTTTCTATTGGTTATTTTTGCATTTTTGCCAATATTTTCAAAGTTGAAGGTATTATTGTCTTCTGTTGCAAATGTTATAATTTTAGCGTTTATTACACAATGTTCATAAAACTTGCATTACATTCACTTTAGCTAATAGTGTGAATTTTTATAGTTATAGCTAGTCATGGGTTACCTTCGAATGTTGTAGGGAGAGTAAATTTAAGTAACTTCAAACAGAAAGCTTGATAAGTATGTGAATAATAAGGGCTGGCTTTTAAGATTTCTTTGTTTAATTTACTTATTGTTTTAATTTAGCTTAAAGGATTGAACAGCCAAGATAGACCAATAGGACCCATGTTGGCCAAAACATTGTTATATAGATGATAATATGACTCTGCTTTTAATGGACAGCATAACAATTTGAGTATTGTAATGCATCCTTCTCAAATAAGTTATGTCATAGTACAGTAAGTTAATATTTTGGTCCCAGTTTCACACAATTTGATATGGTAATGTCAATTTTTTTTAAAGCATTTCAAAAATGTTCAGCATTTGGAAAACTATCTACTAATAGATTGAAAAATCACATTTTGAAAGTACTGGTGTTCTAAATTTGAACCATTAAATAGTAGCATTAGTTTAAATTACAGTTGCATTCAGATCAATTTGAAAGACATTAGCAGTTAGGTGGTGTCATCTGCTATATTACAATGAAAAAAGGTTTTATAATTATAACCAAGCATTTGAAATCATTTAATAATGTTATTAAGTAATATTAGAAATATTTTCTGTTTGATTTAGAGAGAAAACAACAATAAACAAGCATTTTGTTTCAAAATAATATTATGTTGTGTTAAATTAGAAATTGTGCTGTTTCATTGAAAAATTAACAGGAGAGGTAATGGAATGATCACTAAAACCATGTGATTTCAGTTCCAGAAAATGAAAATCGTAGACAACTAAAAAGAGACCTAACCTAGAGCTTTCATCATATCTGCAACGTAGTTAATAGAGACTCGCTCATAGAAAGGAGTTTATTTTGCACAATGTGTTTGAATCTCACTTTTAATTTAGCAAACAGTTAAAAAGTAATGGTAATTTTTTTTATTAGTTCTTGAATTTTACCCCTATGCATTCTCTAGTAAAAGATATTTGTAAATGTCTGGGAGTAATACAAGATATTTGCTCAGTTTTTATTTGTAAAAGTAAACAATCATTTGAAATTTTGGTCAGTGTGCTTCTGGTGGACATAGTGTGATTATAACTATATATTCATAAGTATACACACGTATCCGTAGGGAGTTTACGGTTTTAATTATTTACTAATTGCTGTAAATTTTTACATATCAATGCCAGTATCTGGAATTAAAGTATGTATTTATCACTTTCTGTAAAGTTGTTTTGTACAGCCTAGCATGTATTGTTTTTATGTGTATATAATGTATGTATACATGCCATCAAAGCTCACAGAAAATACAGATTTATTATTGCTTGTGTTTTTGTGTACTGTTATTTCTTGAAAGATGAAAATTCTTGTCTCTACAAATCACAATGTTTATACATGATTTCATGGTGTAAATTATTACTTCTTGTTTTATGTCAGTTCTGCTGTGAAATGTGCATGACAACATGATATCATTAACAATATATCAACAGCTTCAAAGAAATATTGTGTTTTTTTCTTAAGACCCACATATCACACGTGTAATGAATTTCATGAAATTTGTGGCAGAAACCACAAATGCACATTGAAAACTTTGGTAAAACATCATCACACACTCAGCTGCAGAAATTTCTAACATGTCGTAGGAGATTACAGAAGGAATATTCTGTTATTAATGGTAAAAAATATAGAAATAAAACCACATCACCAAAAGCTGAAGACTTCGGGTAGCACTGACCCTTAAAACTAGGCAAATTTACATTTTATGGAAACACTGTTAAACACTTCTTATATCCTTCAAACTGAGCACAGAACGAAATTATAATGCTGCAGTTAGAAAGTACACGTTCATTCACAAGCACAATTATTTAAGCAGGGACAAAGAAATCCACACCAATATAAACTGTTTAAATACCAACACTTTATTTAGGAACATTAAAAACGTGAACATTAACGCGAATGCCCTTTGTGAAAATCTTCACATCCTGAATTTAAAAATTTTACACATTTTCTGCAACATTAACAAACTATGGACAATTAATTTTAATTAATGCGTTTTTGTTAGTTGTTATTAAACTAATAACACAATTGGTAAAGATTTTTTAATTTAAAACAATTATGCATGTGACTGAACGTGTGTTTTCAGAGGTTGTAGCATAATACTTTATTTTTTTGTGTTATGTTCAAAACGATTATGGAAGCTCACTACATTGTTATAGTCGTGTATTCATATGCATTCACGCTTTATTTGATGATAGAGTATTCAGACGCTAGCCCTGTAGCGCAGTTTCCATTGCAACAGACTCTGTTGTGAAAGTGTCACGTTCAAGGGATACAACTTCTCCCTGTTAGCTTTCTATAATATATTTAGTGTTTGAAGAAAACGATTTCTTTGTAATTCAAACTCGTAGCTGTTGTGTGCAGCATTTTGGTTAGTATATTTTCGTGTAGAATAACATGAATATCCATTTCATTGTACAGTTACATGAGGTATGATTGGAAAACCTTGTCTTGGTAAACCCATACCCTTTTGGTCGGATTTACAAACGGAGTTCATATACACATTTGCACACATTAAGTTTACGAATGGCTGCGTTTATTCTGATCAGTCTAAGGAGAGGTTTAAGAAAGAGGACGTTGATACTGATTAGCTTAAGGTGTGGTTTGAGGTTTTTACTGCCTTTGAAATAAGAATATTCTTGGCTTTCATGCCAAACACACCAAAGATTCCTTTTCTTAAGGTTACTACTCCGTGTATTATCTCATTTCCTTGATCATATTTGAAATTATAATTGTTTAAAATAACCAGTAGGTTTATTACGGTTAATAAAAAAAAGGGAAAATTCTTTTCACTTTTGTGAATGAAAAGTAAACAGTCCTGTGGGAAGATACTTTCATAACCCTTTTGCACATCATCTTATATACTGAATGAACAGACACTGAAAACTAAAATTTGTAAGCCATCAACAGTTGCCAAACAAACATAGCAGCTTGTTTCTTACCATTTGATATAGGCTAGGTTGTTAGGACGCTCGATTTGTAATGTGAAAGTCGTGGATTTAAATCCCCGTCACACCAAAACATACTGCTCTTTCAGCTGTGGGGCGTTATAATATACGGCCAATCCCACTATTCGTTGGTAAAAGAGTTGGAAGTGGGAGGTGATGACTAACTGCCTTCCCTCTATATAGCCCTCGTGTAGCTTTGCGCGAAATTCAGACAAACAAACTATTGAATATTTGGTTTATTAAATGGACCAATTGTATTTGCAGATTTTAGTTAACCAAATCTTTCTTGCTCAATTATTTGTGTCATATTACGGAAGTGTCCTTATGTGGTTTGACCTAGAACTGAATTTCGTTGGTCACAATACACCAGATTGTCATTTGAAGATGACATCTGGAAATTCCACCCACTTTATTTTCTTTAAATATTAAATTACTAGCCAGAGAGGTATTTTAAATACGTTACTGTTGAAGTGATGCCATCTTAAGCCAGAAATGATTACTAGAGCTGGGTGAATAATATCTTAAGTTGTCATCTGTGATGCTTATTGCAAGCAATTCCCCAATAAGGGTCAATCCACATATATCTAGGCTCATCCATGTACGATACGACATACAAGAAAAAACTAAACATGTCCCCAATGTTATTATAACTATCATTTAGTACACCCTTAATGCCTAGTTCTATTAACATTAAGATGTATTCGTCAGTTCAGACTCTTCTCACAATTACAATGAAATTACTGTTCAATATTTCAAAGTCAATGCAGTTTCATGCGTGTTTGTCTGTAACAGTAACCTTAACGTTGCATCAAGTTTGATAATCCATGCCATATTATGTTAAAAGATATGGTACGTCTATTTAATAACGTCCCAGTAACTTTTACTGTCTTACTTTTTTGTTGTGTAACGAATATTTAATTCTAAAAGCTCTGACAGATATCACACATTTTATTGGAAGCGTAATGGTAGTGATATTTTAGTTTAAACCAGGTTTAAAACAGAAGCATAATCCAGATTACATATATGTTACAAATTTATTGTCCAACTTGAAAGAAAAGTGACAAAACACTCCGCTTACAAGATGAAGCCCAACACGTGCATACATACCACACAGTAACTGTATAACATAGTTGATTTTATAAATTTAACCAAGATTCACCATTTATTTGTTATATACCATGCACGATTCAAGTAAAAATGCAAAGGCACATGAAATATTAAGATTTAAATTTCAGCAAACTATTTTAGTCACAAGAATTGTTGGACTCCTTCAGGAGTTTAGGATTCCTTTAATCCAATGAATGTAGTTTGCTACTTTTGTGTAAAATCCGTACTTTCCTATCCGTCCACACTCCTCTCCCCAACTGACCACTCCAACCAGGTACCATTTTTCGTCCTGTTCTATGACAAAAGGACCTCCGCTGTCTCCTTTGCAGGAATCCTTTCTGTATTTTGTTTCTTGCGAATAACCGGCACAAAACATGTTTGAAGTTACCTATAAAATAATCCTAAATTATATAAATGTAGTAAAATAACAAAACACGGTTGGTATGGGTATTAAAACTTTTATTAAAATAAAGTAGAGAACAACGTTTCGACCTGAAGATGACCAAAGAAAGTCAAAACGTTGTTTTCTACTTTAATAAAAGTTTTAGTAGCCATACCAGCCGTTTTGAGATGCATTTTTCTTCAAGTGGGTTTCTTGTCATCAAGGCTTAACAATATCTCGATTTCAAGCGCAGTTATTTAGTGCAAACTTCACGCAAAGACCACGAAACGTGTAAGTTTACTGCAACGTCAATGAATCGCCAACTCACCACACATTTCAACAACTTGTAATTATATACTACCTTCTAACTATTTCTCAAACATTGTATGACATGATATTATTGAAGACAACGAGTTGCAGAAATACAGATTAAAATTACAGATGAATCTTCCTTGAAACAGTATTGCAAACAGTAAAATGTAACGGTGAGATTGGTTTTACCTTAACATTTAGAAGCTTTTCTTTACTTATAAGTTCTTCACTTCCCAACTTGGGTCTAATCAGAAACTGGTTTTTGAAAATATTATCATTAAACATGTTAACACTTAAAATTAATTAAAAGAAGGCTATTCAATAACCAGTCGAACACTGCTTTCATCAGCCCAGATATATGAACGGTAAATAATGTTGTTACTCAATAGTTAATTAAACTCCAATAACCCAGATGTATTAATAGTAAGTAGTCTCACACAACAGTTTTATTAAACTGCATCAATCCAGGTACATCAACAGTAAGTACTCTCACACAACAGTTTTATTAAACTGCAACAACCCAGATGTATTAATAGTAAGTACTCTCACGCAACAGTTTTATAAAACTCCAACAACCCAGATGTATTAATAGTAAGTACTCTCACGCAACAGTTTTATAAAACTCCAACAACCCAGATGTATTAATAGTAAGTACTCTCACACAACAGTTTTATAAAACTCCAACAACCCAGATGTATTAATAGTAAGTACTCTCACACAACAGTTTTATTAAACTGCAACAACCCAGATGTATTAATAGTAAGTACTCTCACACAACAGTTTTATTAAACTCCAACAACCCAGATGTATTAATAGTAAGTACTCTCACACAACAGTTTTATTAAACTCCAACAACCCAGATGTATTAATAGTAAGTACTCTCACACAACAGTTTTATTAAACTCCAACAACCCAGGTGTATGAACAGTAAGTACACTCACATAATAGTTTTAGTAACTTCTAGAGGGAAGTTTTTAATTTACTATTTTAAATATTAATCTTTGTTTATAATTAGAAGATTTTGTTATCTAATACAGTTTGTCCACTTCCTTCAAATACTAATATAAATATAAGCCACACTTACGTCAAGTAAACAGCAAACAGTTCAAACTAAATATTCCCTTGTCTAGGTTAAACCGGTATAACTCATTGTCAGATGGCAAGTCCAGGAACAGGTGTAATTCATAATTTATATAATAAGAGATTTAAATCATACCACAAGCGTTATTAGTGTTATTTATAAAATTTTAAGTCCAGGTGTTAAAGAAAAGCTTACGTACCCTATAGATAGTCGAGGCTATGCAAACGGAATCTTCAACGACAGGTATCCTAATTTCCCGAAGAAATCGAGGCTGAAGTCCTTTCCAGTTGAGTTGACCCCACCCACTTACTGTTCCCATTCTCAGTTCTTGATGGTTGAAAAAATATTCTTCGTGCTGTTCTCTGTTGCCCAAGCAAATCGGAATTATATAATCATTAAAATTGATGATGTTTGGTAATTTAATAAGACCAATGTCGTTGTCGAAAGTATCCGGATCGAAATTTGGGTGTGAAATTTTATCATAAATTGGTAAAACTAATTCTTCTGGTTCTTCTTCGTATTGGTCGTATTCTCCAAGCTTCACCCTCGCATTCGACCAATCAACATTCTTTGATACTAAGCAATGGGCTGCTGTTATTACCCATCGTTCATTGAGGAGAGCGCCTCCACAGAAGACCTTAATTTTGGGATCCCATAGCATAGCCTATTGAATAATACATTTGAAGAGTGGTAAATTTTCACAATGTTTCTTAACAAAGATAACTATTATTTTTAACTGTTTCTGAAACCGTTGTAACAGATTGATTTCACTAATATGTATAGCCTAGTCGAAAATTAGTTAGAATTAATGAAAAGTTTTGTTTGTTTGATGTTAAGCACAAAGATATACAATGAATTTACTCCACCCACCAAAGGTATTAAAACCCGATTTTTAGCGTTATAAGCCATCAGACTTATTGCTGAACTACTGGAGAGCTTAATGAGCAGTTTATTCGTGTCTATCGAAACGCCATGTTCACATTTCAAAGCAGCCATCAGCACTTTGATTGTATAGAGGTCTGATGATTTTTAAGTTAATAGGTGGTAGCTGTTATATCACCTCCTTTTAATATACACTTAACAATAGCTAACTGTTTGTATTTTTGTGCTTTCAGTTACATTAACTGTCAGATTAATTATTGGATTTAAATGACATCGTTGTCAGCGAAGTCATGAGCATTTTTAACAATACATTTTTGACAAACAGGAATTTCTATAAAACATTAAAATTGTCACTTTTCCTAAAGCCTCTTCTGCGGGTTTGGTTCATGAAGAAAATTAACATCTAACATGCTGGCGCACTTTAGGGTAATGCAGATCAATTTTACAACAACGTTTGTATGAAAAAGTCATTTAGATAAAAATTCGTTGAAATAATGAAATTTTTAATTTTCTTCATAAGCACGTATATAGCAATTTAGGCGACTTTATAAGCACCATAAACTTTTGTTTTCCACAACAAATATTATGAAATAATTACTGTTAATATTCATACATTTTAAAAGTGATTTTAAACAAGCGATCAGTACGGCCGCCATTTTGCCAATATCCCTACTATTAAATTCTACCGCCAAATCTTACTATTAGAGGTTTGCACACACAATCCAATGACTGGAAAATTCAACAGAACGGGTTTACTTTTAGGAAAGGGTTGTACATGTATAATACAATTATTGGCGATTTCAACTGTCAACCAAACGAAACTGTTTGTTTTATGATAAGGGGTATACACTTGGCATGCAATTACCAAAAAATTTACCTGGCAAATAAATGAACAGTTTGCCCAATAGCAACAGATGTACATATGCAACGCGATTACTGAAATTAAACAAGGGGTGTACATGTATAATCCAGTTACTGGTGGCTCCAAGTGTAATATAAAGAAATGGGTTTACTTTATTTGTTACTTAATTATTACAAATTGAACCATATATAACCGTTCTGATTGTTAGGTATTTAATTTTGTCAATTCAAAATATAAATACACAGTTAGCTATAAATCCTTTAAAAAATAACAGAAATACAACTCATACCTAACTGAAAATCTCAGGAGAGTTTTGCGTTATCTACACAAGGGTTATTTGTACTAGTTGTCCCTTGTTTTGAAATGTTTGTTTTTTAATTTCGCGCAAAGCTAGCCATCACTAATTTAGCAATGCAAGACCAGATGGAAGGCAGCTAGTCATCACCACCCACCGCCTATTCTTGGGCGAGCTTGTTTGGTGTGACAGGATTCGAGCTCGTGACCCTCGGATGACGAGTCGAGCACCCTAACCACTTGGCCGTGCCGGGCCATAGTTTGGAAGTAGTCAACACATCTACTGCTTAGTCTTAGCCTATTCTAGTCTTATCAAATAATGGGGTTTTATTACTACTTTTATAACACACTATTAGTCCAAGGTGCTTTACGAGATGTTATTTTGGTTTTTGTTTTGGAGTGAACGGAGCACGAACATCAGTGGGCCACGCTCGACCAAATCGAGTATATCTTAAAAATACGTAATATAGTAATTGTGGTCTTTATAAGTTTAGGATCCCACATCATGACCTGTTGAATAACACAGTTGAAGCGATATAGGTCATGATGAATTTCAAAAGAAATAATCTATAGTTATGTTGAGGAAAACAATATTGTCTGTTTGAATGGTAATTTATAAGCAGCTATTTGTCACAACTTTTGTTACAAAATAGTTCAGGTCCTGTTTACGTGAAACGTTTAAAAAAGAAAAAGAAGGTATCGGTGTAGAACTTTTTTTTTCGTGCGAAGCCAATTTTATGAATATCCCTAATTTTTTTTAATCAGGGACGCGCGCAGGAATTCATGTTTGACCACTACTGGGGGAGAGGGTACGTTAAAGAGGCAAATATGATACACATAAATATATATATATATATGTATGTATGTAAACCATATCAATACACATACATACATCATATGCATAGATATAAACAGGATTAGAACAACCTAGTCCGTTTCGTACTTTGGAGCCCTAGATGTAGTGGCACAGCAGTATGTCTGCGGACTTCCACCGCTACAAACCGAGTTTCGATACCCGTGGTGGTCAGAACACAGATAGCTCATTGTGTAGCTTTGTGCTCGGCCAGCAGCTTCTTTTCGTTAAACTCTTTGAAGAAGTAATGAAATTTGTAAAATAAAAAAGTGTCTATAACACGTATGTAAGGTGTTTAAAATAAAACCTGAACTTCAAAATTGTCATCAGTGGCAGTTAGTTAGTACCAAGTTAAAATGAAATATAATTCTTGAAACATGATAAAACATACCTAAAGCAAAACCAATCAGACTTCTGAACTTGTTTAAAGAAAACAATAACGTTTGGCTCAACAGAAGTGTAGTCTTAATCTGGCTTTGAATCAAGCTATTTCCTTCAGTAAATATTTTAATAAATTATAAGGAAAGTAAAACATTGGTAAGAATTGTAGATCCAGGAAAGTGAAAAAGACACTATTACCCGATGTTTCTCACGATTTCCTTTGAACCCGGCATGGCCAGGTGGATAAGACACTTGACTCATAATCTGAGGGTTGCGAGTTCTAATTCCCGTCACACTGAACATGCTCGCCCTTTCAGCCGTGGAGCATTATAATGTGACGGTCAATTCCATTATTCGTTGGTAAAAGAGTAGCTCAAGAGTTGGCGGTAGGTGGTGATGACTAACTGCCTTCCCTCTAGTCTTACACTGCAAAATTAGGGACGACTAGCGCAGATAGCCCTTGAATAGCTTTGCGCGAAAATTCAAAACAAACAAACCCCACAAAAAAAAATTCGTGCAAAAATTCTTAACAGAACAAATATAATCTGAATCATCTATTCTGGATAAATTGAACAAACGACGAGATTAAATATTATTAAGTTTCATTACTTCTGAGCCTTCGAAACGAAAAATGTTTATTTATTAGTTGATTAACAAGCATTCAGTGTCGTTGAGTTTTCAAAATGTTAATGAACTAACATAAAAAAATCGAGAAAATATTTCTAAAATATTCAACGCAAGGGATTAAAACTGGAACTTTAATCATTTTAGTCGTTTTATATGTATTTAATTTTCTGACAACTTGACATACAAAGCCTACCTGCCAGGGGTGTGCACCCTTTCGGGCCGTATTTCCACCAACTATTTTACCGTTTTCCATAATTGGTTTGGTTTTGTCCGGAATTCCCATTCTTGGTTGTCCACACACTGTAATGTACAGTCCCAATGAAAAATACGTATAAATGTTTGTCCGTGCATGAAGAGTTATTGTTCATAGAAATAAAACGTCTGTAGGAAATATGTATATATATATATATACTCACTCTGTAATGATGAATTTTGTGCTCGAATTGTTTTTTTCATTTTACCATTCTGTCTAATTACCATCAATGTATATTGATTTTTTCACAGTGATTTTTTTTGTTCCTATGATACTTTACTATATTATTTTTCACTACAACGAAGAGAACTATGTGATCTCTCTGATACAGTAACACTATTGTTACTAATAATAAGTACAACTAATAAATTTGAAAATAATCAATATATTAACTTGGGAGTTAATATCAGAGTAAACTGCTTTCTTAGAGAAAAATTAATTATTATAGTTAATTAAATATACTTTTCTTAAGTTCTTATTAATAAAGATATCCTCGTTGTTAACGACGTTTTTGGCCGTAATCCCAATAATATCTCAAAAGAGATTTTGGTTAGTGTTAAATACGTTAATCTAACAATTCATGAAAAATTATAATGAAATTTTACTTAAAAATTAAATTAAAAAGTAATGAAATCAAACTCTGTAACAGATACTGTTAGAGAAGTTACAATGAAGGTAATGTAAACACTTTCGAAAGATTTATTTTGTGTCTTGTATTGTAGATGAATGTCTGTTTTGTGTAGGTGATGGTACAGGAGTGATATTGATTTGAAAGTGATCGAGTTTGTACTCTGTAACATCACTTGGAAATACTTGGAGCAAACTTGCAAGATTCTACTATAACTGGATGATTTCCATTTGTCCCTTAGCTCTCCAGATGGATAAAGTATCCAAATTCTTTTTCGATGCTTATTCATGGTTCATGAACGGTTTGGAACACTTTGAACTTTGTAATTCGTCAAGAAAATGTTGTGCAATAGCACAACATCACATTTATTATCATCAGATACCTAATAGGCCTAAAAATCTGGTAGAGGGACAATTGATTGATATTATCTTATAACTGTGGTTTTGTATTGGTGTAGCTATAATATTAAATATTACAGATTTCAGTTATCTTTTATTCGTATTTAAATCTAATAAGCCGAGTTTTGTGTTGTCTTTTTTAATTAAAATATGTTTTAGAAATGTTAGAATTATTTGAGTCTACGTACTAGATGGTTACCGATTATTTGCAAATTCACAAGTTACATCTAGCGTTAAATATTTTTTCTTAAATACTTAATATGACAGCGTTATCGTGCTTTCTTGAACTTTTTGAAACTGTGATATTTTAAAATGTAAATTTAAAATACACACTGAAGCAAAAACTTAACAGAAAATGATAATCTCTCATGCAAAAAACATTTATATTACTGACTTGCAAAAGACTCACTTTCTTCTACGCTTGCTCTTGATCGGATAGCTATAATGGCTGATTCCTTTTTCTCACAGTTCTTTGTTTTATCTTTGGCTACACACGTGTAAATTCCGGCGTCTTCGACTAAAGCTTTGTTCAGAGTTAAGTATCCGCTCAAAATCTGAAACCGCGCAGAATCCACTATTGGTTCTCCGTTTTTAACCCATGAAATATCCACATTTGGAGTTCGAACGAAACACTGTAAATATGTATACTCTCCCTCAAGAATAGTGACATCTTTCGGTATTCTGTGGAACTCTGAAATGACGATAATACAATATTAAACAAAAAAACAACTGGAACAAAGGATGGAGTCTGAGATTGATCCTTACCAAACAAATATAACAATAGAATAAAATGTGGAACTGAACCATAAAGTTTTGTTCGACAGTAAATGTGTTAATCACAACTTATCAGGAAAGGTTGTCGTAACACTCGTAACAGGAATTTTTGGTCTTGTTTCGAAATTGTTCAAAAACAACTAAGATTCTTACACGGCAAATTGAGTGAGAGTCGTGCTCAAATGGGTTTAAAGATAATTAATTCGTACATTCAAAAACACTAAACCAAACCATTTATATATATCAATGTAAAGTGATGTAGTGCTAAATTTAGAAGTGGGAGGTCGCCAATATCCTCTCCCCTCAGTTCTCTGATAGAACAGCCAATTAATTAGAAGTTCGCAACACTGGAAATAATTTGCATTTGAATTAGGGGAGCGGGCACCCCCTGCAGATAAAGAGAGGGGTCGCAACACTGATTAATAACGATATATTCTCAGTTCTTTCATAATATTTATAAATTCAAGTTACAAACTAAGTTCATTCAGTCCATATTATTTTCATTGGTATCGGCTCTTGAGCAAATTTGGGGCAGTGTTCTGCCAAGGTCGTCTCAGTGCCTCTGTAGCCACAAGATCCCCACTCCCCGCGGTAAGGAGCCTCCAAGTCATGTTGAAGGATTTAAGTTATTTTCTTTCACTTAACACATGATGTACGTTACAAAGTAATGAACAAAAACAAAATACGTTGTAGTCAAAAAGAAGGTGTATAAGTCAAGCCCTTTCAGCCGTGGGACGTTATAATGTGACGGTCAATCCCACTATTTGTTGATAAAAGAATAGCCCAAGAGTTGTTGGTGAGTGGTGATGATTAGCCTCTAGTCTTACACTGCTATATTAGGGACACCTAGCGCATATAGCCCTCGAGTAGCTTTGCGCGAAGTTCAACAAACAAAAAAAACCAACAAAACGAAATAGTATAAGTAAATACATTATTTCTTACCATTTCATTTAAGTTATTCTGAAAGAGAATCTCCAGAGAACAACTACTATCGGAAAATGAAAGATATGGAAAGAGAGCCACGTCCATGTTAAAATTCAGAGTTCGGTTCTCGCGGTAGAACCTGCAGATAGCCCAATGCGGCTTTATGCTAAGCCAACTAAACAGTTGTTTGATTGGTTCTTATAGTTCTACAATAGGTTATCTGTGCTCTGCCTACTGTGGGTTTTGAAACCCAATATTTAGCTTTGTTAGCACACAATTCACCGTTGAGCCACTGCGGACAAAACAGACACAGCGCACTTTCGTTTTTCCTATAAATTATATGATGACAAGAACATTCAGCTCACTGGTGAAAGTTCTGGTTTCTACTAACATATTTATTAATAATATTCTAGAATTTTACAAGAACATTCAGCTCACTGGTGAAAGTTGTTGTTCCTACTAACATATTTAACAACATTCTAGAATTTTACAAGAACATTCATCAAACTGGTGAAAGTTCTTGTTCCTACTAACATATTTAACAACATTCTAGAATTTTACAAGAACATTCAGCTCACTGGTGAAAGTTCTTGTTCCTACTAACATATTTAACAACATTCTAGAATTTCACAAGAACATTCATCAACCTGGTGAAAGTTCTTGTTCCTACTAATATATTTAACAACATTCTAGAATTTCACAAGGAAAGTACAATGGATATTGTAGCTGATACTGAATAAAACTGGAGTAAACTACAACAGATAGTGTTGCTCATCCTTACAGAATCTGTAGTAAACTACAACAGATAGTGTAACTTATCCCTTACGAAACTGGAGTAAACTACAACGGATAGTGTAACTTATCCCTTACGAAACTGGAGTAAACTACAACAGATAGTGTAACTTATCCCTTACGAAACTGGTGGAAACTACAACGGACAGTGTAGCTTATCCTTAATGAAACTGGAGGAAACTACAACGGAGAGTGAAGTTTATCCTTTTTGTTTTAATTGTAGGGGACACTGCTTTCATGAAATTGAAAGAGGAGATTCGAGGTGCTTTGTGATTATATACCACTTTTTGGAAAATTGTTTGATACATCAACGAATTAGTAAAATTATGCTCGAATTTACCTGTAGGGCTAATCAAAGTGAGACGTCGACGCAACTGACTTTACTGTTGAGCCCTCACTCCCAGTGAAGCAGAGGTATGTATGCGAATTCACAGCACTAGATAACTTGGTTTCGATACCTGTTGTGAGCAGAGCACAGATAGCCTTTTGTATACCTCTGTGCTTAATTCCAAATAATCAAAATAATCTTATCTGTTGAAAAGGCTTACAATTAAATACCTCAAAAGGGACCGACACGGAAGTTTGTTAGAACGGAGCTGCGATTAGCTATTTCCAATTTAGTTATACAAAGTAGCTGTAAAATACTTATTATAAATATGTTCGGTAAACTAGTAGATTAGAAATACTAAATAATCGACAAAAACAAGAAAACTTCTTTTCACAAGCTGTTTCACGGTATTAGTTCACATTCACTTTATATAAGAAACCTTATTGACAAATTTCAGGGACGTGAACAAGTTAGATAAAACAAGACAAATAAAGACAATACGTTCAAATAGTTAAGACCATAATTAAATATACCCGAAACACAAAATTATTAAATAGTATGATAGCTTATATATAAATTTCAAGGTATAAAAATACGTCAGTTTAAAAATAAAATATAGTTTTTGCTTCACAATATTTTTTACTGGTTAAATACGGAATACATTTAAAACAAAACTTAATGTTTTAAAGAGGAATCGATTAACCATAACGTCGTAGGAAATGAGAATGTACTGTGAGCTCTCATCTTATCGTAGGGAATAATATGTATTATTTTTATGTTTCAAAGTATTTTCTAAAAAAATCTTATGTTAAAAGACACGAAAAATGCTCATTTCATACATGAGCAGACAAAACAACCTATAAGGCATTCTTTTTCTTTTTTTTCTGCAGGTGTCATTGTAATATAAGCCGTGACGCTGTTGACGCCATCTGGTAGCACAGCAGTGCAGGTGTAGGTCCCTTCCAGCTGTTTATTCATACTTTTAATGAATAACAAATTGTTGAAGACCATCCTTAGTCCTGGAAGTGGTTCTAAACCGCCTAAAAATTGTTCTCCTTTGAGCCTAGAAAAGAAAAGTTTATTAATATTATGTGGTATTTTTGGTATATATTTAATTACCAAAATCTTTATATTACCAAAGGAACTGGGTCAGCACGCTTTAAAAAGGGAGGGTATCTTGTTTTGTTGCTTGGTACAGTTATTGGTACACATCTGGTGAAGCAGATGGCCCAAAGACGTGTATGCTGCTGTTCCCCACGACTGGCTTTTCTGAAGCTAAAATGAGTATAGCGGGACTCGTCGTTACATCTGGCATTCTACTTCAATGTAACATCGATGTTAGAAACATCAACAGAATTGACGTCTTGCATTCATTCCTGTTGTGAAAGTCAATATGTTCAGCAGTCTATATATAAAATGTAATAGAATGAGGTGATTTGGAGTCTTCAAGCCTCAATAAGTGTTGGCTAAACAATTTAAAATTGATTTCATGGCACATTTCAAGTTGGCACTGACAAAGAACATATTAGTGTCTGGTATTTGGACAGAACTTCGATATGAACTTGTCAACTGGCCTACCATTTTCAAAGCATATTACCCACATTTTGGTTATGAGTAAGCGCGTTGAAATGATTTAAGACACATCACCAGTACTGTATCCAATCATTTTCTTTCAAAGGACACGAGTTTTCTCTTCCCTGGTGATCGTAACTCCAACTGACTGTTTCTGGCTGGACTTTATTCACCTTAAGTGGCAATCCATTATGGTCCACTTCTTGTCGTTTGCGTGTAGAGAGAGTGAGGAGATTTTGTCCCAGTACGTTTAGTAACATAAAGTAAATCATATTGTATTAAACTATTTTAGGAACTGTTTTTAAATATTTCTTTGCCCTTCATATTAATCCATACTTTTGCATTGAAATAGTAGTTTGAAGTAAGATTCAAATACCTTATTCACTGGACCCTAATGGAGAATTAAACAGTTTACGATTTCCATCAATCATCATATTTTTTAATGATTAAAATATCTCGACTGTTTTGACATTTGATAAACGTATAAACCTACTCGATTTCTATGGTAATTATAACCGAAAGTTTTAAAAGTTACTTTAATATTTTTCATTAGCTCATAAAGTACATTGTAATGTACTACAAAACTAATGTCACTGAATAGTGGGTGAATGTTCAGAGATGTTTTCTACTCCGTTTTTTTGTCAGAAGTTATTTATTTCTTGAAATTGCGAAAAACCACTCGAAAGCTATCTGTGTTATCCTTCCATAATTTTGAAGTGATGGATAAAGGAATGGCAGCTATAATTAACATCACCCACTGCCAGCTCTTAGGCTGCTTTTTATCAACAAACAGTTTGATTGACCGTTACATTTTAACGCCTCAAATGGAGAAATGGCGAGTATATTTGCTTGTTTTCAAGAAAATGTAGTATCAGATAACACTACTTTATGTACGAGGTCAGATCCAAAAGTTCTAAGACTTCTTCTGTTACAGGTGCTAGTACAGAAGCAGTGAGCTTCACTGAGATGTGTACTAAGTACAAATAGTGATATACCCCACGAACAAGCCATTTTCCCAGACATTATACCCATGTTGCGAAAAACGTGTTCAAAGACAGAAGTATCTCTTGCCCCTGTCGTAATAAAAATGAACAGAAAAAAAAAACATGTTTGCATCAAGTTTTGTGTGAAAAATAGTAAAGGAGGAACAAAAATCCTCGAAATGTTAAGAACTGCCTTTGGTGATGACTGTTTAAGTTAGGCTGTCGTTTATCAATGGATAAAACTCTTCAAAGATGGTCGGGAATCGATCAAAGATGACCCACGTTTTGGGCGACTGTTGACTTCGTCCACTGATGAAACGGTCACTAAGATGAAAGAAAATATTCTAAGTGCTCGAAAATTAACTATTCATAAAATTGCTGAAAAACTGGACATTTCCTGTGGATCGTGATAGGCGATTTTAACTGAAAAACTCTGCATGCATCGAGTGTTTGCAACATTTGTTCCCAGGCTGTTGATAGATGACCAAAAGTTTCACCGTCGACAAGTGTGCGAGGATCTGAAAAGAAAGCTAGAAATTGATCCTAATTTCATTAACGTCATTATTACTGGTGATAAGTCATGGGTATACGGTTATGACCCTGAAACAAAACTTCAGTCATCCCAGTGAAAGTCTCCATCATCACTACGTCCAAAAAACGCACGACAGCCTTCATCAAATATGAAGACAATGTTGCTCGTGTTTTTTTATGTTCAAGGTATTGCTCATCATGAATTGGTACCTCATGGCCGGACAGTAAACCAGGCCTTTTATAAAGATGTCTTAATTTGCTTGAGAGAGAAATTTAGAAGAAACTGCCTCGAACTGTGGGAGAATGGTCACTGGTTTCTTCGTCATAACAACGCGCCTTCACACACTGCTTTGTCTGTTCAAGAATTTGGGGCAGAAAAAACATTCCTGTGATACCACACTCCCCGTATTCTCCCGATCTTGTCCCGTGTGATTTTTTTCTGTTCCTAGAAATCAAAATTAACTTGAAAGGAAAGAGACATTTAATCATTATAATAATATTAAAGCAGAACTAAGTCGCATAGCAGTTGAAGTCTTCAAGCATTTGCTTCCGAAAATAGCAGGAACGTAGGAACAAGTGTGTATCAGCTGGGAGAGATTACTTTGAAGAGGATAGCGTATAATACTGATGTATGTTCATTATTCTTCGGAATAAATGTGGAGTCTTAGAACCTTTCGACTCGTATACATTTAAATTTATAGAGAAGGAAAATAAAAAGTAAATAACTTAATAAATAAACGAATAATGAAAAAATAAGTTGCAGCCAGAAAACAAATATCCACCAATGTATTCTCAAGACGGCTGGTATAGGTATAAAACTATAATTAAAATAAAGTACAGATGACTTAAGAAGGTCAAAATGTTGTTCTGTACTTTATTTTATTTAAAGTTTTAATACCCACATCAGCAGTCTTGAGAATATATTTTTACTTCAAGAAGGTTTCTCGTCTTCACTAAATATCACCAACAGTGGACGTTACCTCTTGACTCACCTTATGATATGTACCATGGTGGTGGATATCTGTTTGTGGTTGCATTTTTATATTCTCAGGTACATTTTTCATTTATTTATTCGTGTATTTTTTTTCTTTTCCTTATTTATAAAGTTATATTAAATAATGGATATGGTGCATAAGATACACGTTATCCTTTTGGCGTAATCTATTTGTAAAATTTGTTGTAATTTACTTAAATAAATATGTATATATACATACTCACCGAACCAAGTGCAACATAATATGTTAGCAAAGTATTAGCAACAAGTAAATCACGCGGGGTACAAAATATAAATTTCATGCATATGGTCAAGTAAGTCTATGTTAATGGATTTATTTATTAAACCAATTATTCTGGTGAAAAAGTTACGTTTATGTTAGGTGCACATATTATGCTTAAACGATATATATTGAATAATAATAAAACTAACCAGCGGATTTTTGCACCAGGATGAGTCGAGTAACATTGTAACACATGGGATTCGTTTTCAACTACACTTGCATTCTGAGGCGTTCTGGAAAATGGTATATCAAGATTCTTGTCTTGGAGGACATTTTTTAGGTCTTCCTTCACTGGAACTTCGGTAGCATTAACTAGAATATCAATGTAAAATTTAACATATGAAAGCACAAAGTAACAACTTGTTAATTTCATTTTATGAAATTTCTACATTTTTCTATATCGATTTACTAGAACAAAGCCAAGCTAGGCTATTTGTTGAGTCTATCGACCCCAAACTTATGTGATGCAAGTCCGTAAACTTACTGTTGCTTCACCGGGGATTTTATACTGATATAGCTACTAGTTTCTATAGGTCTTTTGTTTTTACATAGTATATTGGAACTCGAAATTTTTACCTGAACGGTACCCTTTACAGATGTGGGCGAAATGGTCAGGTTAAAGACCTTTAGGATTCAAGTTTGACCGTCCTTAATTTTGAACTATTGGCCAGAAGAGCCGCAGTCAACCAGAGCACCGGCGGCAACTAGGGTTTTGTCTGCCTCGTTTAAACCGAGTAGCGGGGTTGACTGTAAGTTTCTCTAGTCAAAAGAGGAAATTTTAATTTATTAGATAAATATTAGATCGATTACAATGGGAAAGCTAACTTACTCGAATCATAGATCAACCGGTTGTAATCTACTGATTAAAGTGCCTAGACCGCGAATCCTAAAATTCAGGATTCGAGAGCTTTCACCACAAAAACGCACTCAGGGGCCAGTGATGCGATATAGAAGTGAGAGTAGGTCGACACAACAAACAGATCATAGGTCTCCTGAAGGCATAAAAAGCTTCCACCTTTTACCGAAGCAAACGATATTTAAAATGGAGCAACTGAATGAACAAAACCACATTCGACCATCAGTTATGTCCACAGTATTTTAACGTTGTAAATCTGTGGACTTAACACTTTCTCCCTGGAGGACACTACATAACGTCAATAAACTTACCTTTTACTACTTCAAACCAATAGTCTGCTTGAAAGCCAGAAAACTCAGAAAAATCATCACTTTTAAAAATCACCAACATCTTCTCCTGGGAAGATACGATCTCTTCATCCTGCGTGTGACCACAGAATCTTCCGAGTAAATCCGCATCTTAAAAACATGAGAAATCCAACATACTGTCATTTTTATTTGTATTGATATTGTCATTTCTTATATAAAATATCCTTTAAACAAATACTTCTATCCGTTTATGTGAAGTTCAGCATAACAGAATCTAAGCCACATAATAAAACGTAATACAGCAATCAACGTAGTGTGACTTTTTTAACACATAAATGCACGATAAATATGAAGTTCTAACCAGCAGGTCTCTAAATTAAAGTTTCAAATGTGCTCTGTCTATCTGCACACGTAGTTGTCCATGTGGCCAATCGGCCACTACCAATACTCCTCGGATCACGAAAGTGGAAGAATCAAGTCCAAACAATATTTATCAGTAAGCTTAAAACTTTAGTTGACTACTTCAGTGACAACGGAAATTCACTTTTCAAAAATATTTTGTGCTAAGCGAGGATAGGTTAGGTTCAGGTTAGGCGTTTTGCGCTGTCAGAATTTGATCAATGACCATATCTTTGTTTTAAAATATTAAGAATCTAAAAGTTTCGTAAAGTATATAGAAATAAGGACATAATATAAATATTAGTGAATGAGTAAGCAGAGATTGTGTTAATTCAGTGTAAATTGGATGGACGGACGGACGGACTTATTGCGTCTGTGATTCATTGAGTTAAATAATGAATTATAGTCCTCTGTGGTTCAGTTAAGAGTTAGACAGCGAGGATTAGTGTCCTATGATTCAGTTACAGTTGGACCACGAGGACTAGTGTTCTGTGATTCAGATAAAGCTAGGCAGTGAGGGTTAGTGTTCTGTGATTCAGTTAAAGTTAGACAGCTAGGGTGATTCATATTCTGCATGTAAGTTTGTACTTGTAAGTTAGGCCTCATTAGTTTTCAGAAGTTCTGATAAATGTTGTGTTGTAGAAGTCAGGCCTACAAGTAAACGTGAACTGTAAGAAAAATTATTCCCCTATTAATAAAATAAATTAATGCGTTTCATTACTTGGACTACCCATACAAATCCAAGATAATCCGCCCAAAAGTAGAAAGCATTATAATATTATGTTTCTAAATTTTTGTTGTAGCTACAAAACGAATTCATTAGCTACTCTTTGATAATACAATCAGAATACAAATATTAACCACTTTATGAATAAATGAAGTAATTTCATGTTTCTTCTGATTAACTTAATTTAACTTGTTAAAACTATTTTACATTGTTCAGTTATTTTGAATAGGTTCAACTTCAATGAAAACACAAACAAATATTTCTGCATACATAATCTAACTTTAATTACAACTCGTGAATACTGTACTGTTTGACCTTTAAAACCGCTGCTTTGGGGTTTCGTTGAACTTAGGCATAAGTCTAACAGTTTCCAGGTTCAATTTCTACATTTTAATTGGCTAAGAAATAAGAATTACGTCCATCTTCTACTCGTTTTATTATTCTTGCATCATACTTTATACGCTACTTAATGTGACGATGATTTATATGAAAGGAAATTTAATGATTTATTTTTGTTTCAAGATGTTCTTAATACAGGTTCTTTTGAATTATTTTGTAAAAATAGCTCGAACTCGAGTCGACGTAACGATAATGAATTTATTTATTTCTTCCATAATGTTTGTCACAGGCTAGATTTACATTAACGCAAGTTGTAGGTCTAATTTAAAAAAAAAAACAAATATTTTTGACATAAACACTGAAACTCCCGTAGGCCTAAAACACTAATAATGTTCAATAGAAATTTGCTTTGATAAGATTAATAAACCTAACCTTTACTGAATAACTTTACTCGGTCATCATATACTCGGCAATCACATACTAAATATGTCACTAACTTATTATCGAACATTCAAATATTATTCGTGTTCATAACATGTCTACATGTTAGTCTAAGTCAGGGGTCACAAAACTACGGCACGCGTGCCGGATACGACCTTCGAGGTCATTTTGTCCGGCCCGCCAGCAGCTAGCCGCTTGGAAATAAAAAGTGACATTTCATCAAATGTCCGACTGTCATAACAAAATAAGTCACACCAATGGTCGCTTTAAGCTGGCAAACACAAGACGTTATGATAAACGCTGTCACGCGCATTTTTAACCAATAGGAAGTCTTCTTTCGTCCTTGCTGCCCGATTTCGAAAACAAGTACAGACTTAACCCTCGTCCTATCGACTCGTCTTGTAAATTCAGCGGCCTAGGGGGCCCGGCATGGCCAAGCGCGTTCAGGCGTGCGACTCGTAATCTGAGGGTCGCGGGTTCGCATCACCGTCGTGCCAAATATACTCGCCCTTTCAGCCGTGGGAGCGTTATAATGTAACGGTCAATCCCACTATTCGTTGGTAAAAGATTAGTCCAAGAGTTGGCGGTGGGTGATGATGACTAGCTGCCTTCCCTCTAGTCTTACACTGCTAAATTAGGGGCGGCTAGCACAGATTGCCCTCGAGTAGCTTTGTGCGAAATTCAAAAACAAACAAACGCGGCCTAGAGTTACCGCTTCAGCAAGCTCATTTCTCTTAGTAGTCGGGTTATGCGCTTTTCGTAACTCGTTCTTATGTAAGTGTCGTGGCAAACGTACGTTTCAATATATTTTGTTTTGCGTTCTTGGACCTGTACAATACTTTTCTCACAGCGTTCTGTTTTTTATTTTCAGATCCTGTTTTTTTTACCCATCGTTATGGCTGCTTTTAAAAAAAGAAAAGTGGACTCTGAGTGTCGTGCTTTCAATGAAGAATGGGCAGAAAAGTACTTCTTTATGGAAACAAAAAACCAGAAAGCTACTTGTGTGATATGCACAGAAAGTGTTGCCATTTTAAAAGAGTATAGTCTTCGGCGTCACTATGAAACAAAACATCGATCAACATATTTGAAATTTTCAGAAAAGTTCCGTTCTGAGAAACTTGAATCATGAAACATGTTTTTGAATCTCAAAAGAATCTCTTCACGAGAAAGCTTACTGAAAATGAATCTGTCACTCGTACAAGTTACAAAATAGTGCAACGGATGGCAGAGCGAGGAAAATCTTTTACTGACGGCAACTTCATCAAAGAGTGTATGGTGGAAGCAGCAAATGAGCTGTGTCCTGAAAAAGCCAATTTCTTTGAAAGTATCAGCCTTTCAGCAACTTCAGTTGTACGGAGAGCAGAAGAACTTGGAGAAAACATCGCATTACAGATACGCCAAAAAGCTAGGAACTTCTTATGGTATTCTCTGGCACAGGATGAGTCTACTGATCTCTCGATTACTTCTCGTGTTCATTCGTGGAGTTAATTTGGACTTTCAGATCACGGAAGAGTTGGCATCAGTTTGCAGCATGCACGGAAGAACAACTGGAGAAGACATTTTCATGCAAGTGCATAAAACTTTACAAGACTATAACCTTCAGTGGAATCAGCTTAGAGGTGTAACAGTTGATGGAAGAAAAAACATGGCTGGAGTAAAGAAGGGTCTGGTGGAGCTGATCAGGAAACAGTTGGAAGATCTTCAACTCCCAAGCGCTCTGTTCATACACTGCACCATACATCAGCAAGCACTCTGTGGAAAAGACTTAGATATTTCTTGCGTACTGAAACCAGTCATTTCTGCAGTGAACTTCATTCGAGGTCATGCACTTAATCATCGCTAGTTCAAGGCGTTTCTTGAAGAAATTGATTCGGATTTCTGTGACTTGCCTTATCTCACGGCAGTGAGGTGGCTCAACTGCAGTAAAGTCTTGTCTCGTTTTTATAAGCTGAGAAGAAAATATATATATTACTTATCGAGGAATATAGAGCCGATCCACTTCTGTCGAATCCAACCTGGTTGTCAAAGTTGTCTTTTTTTGGTTGACATCACATCCCACATGAATGAATCGAACTTGAAACTTCATGGGAAGAATAACCTTGTCTGTGATCTCTATAGAATCATTAAAGGATTTCGGAGAAAGCTGTCATTGTTTGAAGCACACTTGGAAGTAGAAAACCTCTCTCATTTTCAGTGTTTCAATGAGTTTCATGCTGGAATCACAGAAGATGTCAACCTGGAGTTTCAGAAAAAATTATTGGTGATTTAAATAAACATTTTTAGAGAGATTTTCGGATCTCGACAGAATCGAAAGTGACATCCTCGTTTTTCAGAATTCTTTTGATTGTGTCATTGATGACGTGCCAGTGGAACTTCAGCTGAAGGTCATCGATTTGCAAGGAAATGACTTGTTGAAAGCAAAACACAGAGAGAGGCAACTTATTGAACTTTACAGCTGCCTACCTGAAGATGATTTTCCAAAGCTGAAGCTGTTCGCATCTGGTATGGCATCAGTGTTTGGAACAACTTATGTCTGTGAACAAGAATTTTCAAAAATGAAATATGTGAAGTCGGTACATCGCTCAAGGTTGACTGATGAACGTTTCAAAGCAATTCTAAAAATTAGATGCAGCAATTCAAAACCGAACATTGAAGATAGTATTCTAAGAATAGTTTTATGACTTCACTTGATTTTAACACGCGTGTTTTATTTCAATAATTGTAAAGTTAGGATCTTACCGAGTAAACCAAACAATAAAAATAAATAACTTTACAAGATAAATATATTTTTCTGTTAAATAGACAATATCGACCCACCGTAGGAGTAGCCCATCGTCAGGATAAACACGATTACTAATTATAATAAAATACTAGCTGTAAGCCATTAAGTCCAACCATTACTTCTCGTAAGGCGTAGCAGAAATGAAAAATCATAATGCTGAAAATGTGGCTTGCAGCATCGAGATTGGTAAGTTGGTCTCGACACCAAGCCTTGTTCGCTAGACTATATATAGCTATTTTCTGAACATTTAGAAATGCATTTATACTTACGTAGCACGTGAAAATAGGATTTTTGATCTTGCAAATAATTGGCCATATAAAAAATAACAAAAAAATGTTTCATCCATAACCCACCAACTTGATTCTTAAGTATTATACAACCTCCCGCATAAGTTGGACTTGAACATTGATCTACACAAACATGAGAAAAATTACAGGTAATTTTATAAGTTCCAGACTGTTTGTTTTTTCAAATCAAATTATCTTTTTCTTTGTTTACTTCTCCCTTTTGGCGCAAAGCCACATAATAAAATGTCTACGCTCGTTTCACTACAAGGAATTGAATCCCAAGTTTTAGTATGGTAACTCCATGAACTTAACGTTGGCCTACAAGAGAATAGAATTTAAATAGACGTGATGCGTGTTCTCTTTTTTTTCTAAAGTGATAAAGATGGAGAGAAGTTTCTTTGTTTGTAGTTTAAGCACAAAACTACTCAATTGGCTATATGTGCTCCGCCCACCACGGTTATCGAAACCCGATTTCTAAGAGAGAAGTTTCTGTACATTTTTTGAGTTAATGGTTTGTACTTTTGATTATCAGAGCTACTGCTATTTTCTGTTTATTCGGGTCAGTTAAAATTATACGTAGAGAGACTGACCTTAATTGAATATTGGCCCGGCATGGCCAGGTGGGTTAAGGCGTTCGACTAGTAATCTGAGGATCACGGGTTCCAATCCCGGTCGCACCAAACATGCTCGTCCTTTCAGCCGTGGGGGCGTTATACTATGACGGTCAATCCCACTATTCGTTTGTAAAAGAGTGCCCAAAAGTTGGAGGTGGGTGGTGATGACTAGCTGTCTTCCCTCTAGCCTTACACTGTTAAATTAGGGACGGCTGGCGCATATAGCTCTCGTGTAGCTTGACTCAAAATTCAAAACAAACCAAACCATCATCATACAACACGCATGCTCGAGTATGAGAAAACTAATTTATCATTAAGTGAAAACAAAATTATGGTAAATTACAGAATACATTTGAGATCTAAAATATATTTTTGTAGGTAAAAGTTAATCATGATATTACGAACGTGATATAACAGAAAACACAAGCTAAGAAAAACAAACCTTTGTGGTGGCCATCCCGCAGTTCAACATAATCGAATGTGCAGTTTGGCACGTTTTCCAACTCCAGTTTGTTGAACTTCAAGACGACCACGTGGTCTTGAGGTGCTTGAATCATGAAACGACATTGGGCATTGCTAGGGTACTTTTTTGGGAAATTTGGACTTGAAATCGTTCCGTTCCACTGTTGATTTTCCCAGGTGCATTCTACACGAATTACAATAAGAAATATAATAATTAATTCTAGGCACGTTGTTGTTAGATAACATTTGCTAGAAATTATTTTCATGGTTTATATTTTCGTAAAATACTTGAAACGAGCCTTACAGAGCAACTATTTGAGATTTATGTAATCAAGTTAAGTTTAATTGGATATATTTTTTAATATATAAAACTCAATAAATTATTATGAATACACGAAAGGTAAGTACGTCAGTGCATCATTCGATGGTTATTGTCATGAAGATATCCAATTCCCTTTTTGTTTAGTGACTTATAACGTGTTTAATCCTCACATACAACAGTATTATCTTTCAAACAGTAATCGTACGTCAAAAACCTCAGGCACAATGTTAGAGTTAATCATTCAATTGGTGTAGTTGAATAACTGTTTCTTTACTTCAACACAGTAGTTTAATGTAAACCTCTTTCATTCCTTTGAACACAATGAAACCATACAATATACATAATGATATTCAGGAGTTCTCGTGTAAATAAATTAAATTTTAATGTAAACAGTAGTCGTGACAGCGATGGTCCTTCGATGGCAACAATATTATTTAAAAACAATATGTAACATCCTAACGGGCATTGATGCCCGTAGTGGGCAGATCACAGATAGCCCATTGTGTAGCTTTGTGCTCTAAACAAACAAACCTAACGGACAACTGAGCTATCTGTAATATGAGATAGTTATTAAATTTGAATTTATTAAAATTTATTTCATCTATTAAATCCTTGAAAAGATACATTTTCTAGAAAATTTTCGATTGGTTTAAACCTGTATATAAAATCCAACCTTCACTTCCTTCAATACTCTTTGTATTTTTTATATAGTACTAGTGAAGCAATCTCCAGCTCTGATTGGTTTGTATTTCAAAGCTAAGAACATATCCTTTGATTATTCGTTTGGGTAACTCAAACACTATCCTTCCACTTGGTAGTTCATCATACCCTGCAATAATAACAGGCAAACCATTCATCCCTACCCTAGTTTATTATACAAATACATACAGATGAGTATATTTCCGAACGTAGCAACCACCACCCAGATACTGATAAGACTTTAACTTGACAAGTAAGACCAGTTGTAGCCAGTATAACAAACAGATGTATCTGGTCAACAATATTTTTACCCATCTTGATTTAAAACAATCAAGATGTTAAAACTAACCTAATTATTAATTTTAATTATTTTTATAAAGTGCTAGACCAAAATTTAACCATGTCAGTTAGCAACAAAAAATCTTCAATCTAAACATTATGGGCACATGATGAGTCTAAGTTTGTTTGTTTGTTTGTTTGTTTATAATTAACCACAAAGCTATACAATGAGCTATTTGTGCTCTCCCACCACAGGTATCGAAACCTGTTTTTATGGTGGTGTGAGTCCGCAGACATAACACTGTGCCACAGCATTGCAAGACAAAAATAAAAATAGAGAGAGTCATAACTCTTACCTTTCAAACTATGGCTTCCAGAAAATACTTTCAGTGTCACATGTGTCATAATATAACACTACAACTATGTTAATTTTACATATTAAAGAAAGTAGGCCAAAACCAAAATGGAGGTGAAAAGTACAAATATATAAAAAGAAGGTATGAGAAGAACAAACTAGGCTACATTTTAACACATCCCTACAGCGTAGTCTATACTCTAAGTTTCATTTATATGTCCTTTAGGGACAAATATATTTGTAACAAGCTAAACAGACTTGGCGTGGCCTAATGGTGTGGGCGCTTGATTATCAATCCCACTTTTCGTTGATAAAAGAGTTGACGGTTTTTCTATTGCTGACAAATATCAAACATGTTGCTAAAATATCAGGATCAAATATTATTAAACGTAATTTTGTATTTTAACATCAGTCGCATGCAACTAATTTCTGTTTGAGTACATATCAAATACATTCGTAATATTACATTTCACCTTAACATAAATTTGGCCCCCCGCTAGTACAGCGGTAAGTCTATGGATTTATAATGCTAAAATCAGGGGTCCGATTCCCCTCGGTGGGCTGAGCAGAGAGCCCCATGTGGCTTTGCTATAAGAAAACACACACACACAACATAAATTTATCCTAAGCCTCAATATTTTCAAAATTCTACAAGGCCATACATGGCCTGACGACCTAATTATTTTTTTAGTGGATGTTTCATGTCTTCATATTTATTTATACTCCCCAGTGGCTCAGCGGTATGTCTGCGGACTTACAACGCTAAAATCGGGTTCGATACCCGTGGTGTTCAGAGCACAGATAGCCCATTGTGTAGTTTTGTGCTTAATTCAAACAACAACAACGTATTTATTTGTAGGTAAAGACTTATTTCTTGAGTATTCATTTTGAAAAGTTCATTTTCTTTCTATGTCCTTTATATGTGTGTCCCCCGCTAGTACAGTAGTATGTCTTTGGATTTACAACGCTAAAATCAGGGGTTAGATTTCCCTCGGTGGGCTCAGTAAATAGCCCAATGTGGCTTTGCTCTAAGAAAACGCACACACATACACCTTTATCTGTGACTTATTGTTGGATGTGCCTGGTGATAGCAAATGAGAGAAAGTTTTATAACCTTTATTTCTTTTAGTAATAAACTAAGGGATATGTTGCGAAACTGACGAATACCATAATTTAAGAGTAGCAAACACGTTACAAACAATATGAAATAGTTACGAAAAAATTAAAGAGTGCTAAGTTAAAAATTACTTAATAAAGATTTTTACTTTATTATCCACTATTTTAATCTAAATCATTTAAGACAAACTGTATACAGAGTACTTAAAAACCTAAAATAACAAACATGAGACACCGAGATACAGTAATAAACTAACAACAGAAATATGTTTTATAACCAGAAAAGAAACCTCACAAACCAAGTGTTTTCGAGAAGTAGATGCAAGCAAATTCACTTTTCGAATGTCCCCGAGTTACTGGTTTGTTTGTTTGTTTTTTCTCTGCTGATAACATTTTACCGTTGAATCTGCAGGCGTTTAAATATCATATGTTTAACAAATTATGTCATAAGATCACCAACAGTAAGTTTCTGGTTTGGTTATTCCTACGTTTGTTTGTTTTGATATTATATGTTATATAATATCATTATTATATTGTTATTATTATATGTTTTGATATGTTTAGTAATTATGTTACTAGTAGAATAATGAGCTGAAGTTAGTAGAACTGAAGATACTTCCAGTTAGAAGAACTGAAGACACCTCCAGCTGGTAGAACTAAAGATACCTCCAGTTGGTACAACTGAAGACACCTCCAGCTGGAAGAACTTAAGATACCTCCAGCTAGAAGAACTTAAGACACCACCAGTTGGTACAACTGAAGACACCTCCAGTTAGTACAACTGAAGATACCTCCAACTGGTAGAACTGACACCTCTAGCTCCAGTTAGTACAACTGAAGATACCTCCAACTGGTAGAACTGAAGGCACCTCCAGCTAGTAGAACTAAAGATACCTCCAGTTGGTACAACTGAAGACACCTCCAGCTAGTAGAACTAAAGATACTTCTAATTGGTGGAATACGAATAACAAGTTTCAGATTTACTTATTCCCATTTCTTTTTATTATTGAAAACTTCATACCTCCAAGGTCCTGCGGATCAGGCGTAGAAACATAATTACTGGTAGAATAGTGAGCTTGAAATCCTCTGTGGTTTAATAAGTCATCTGAGTGGAAGTAGATCAGCAGAGTGTTATTTGTGGACCTCAAAGTCTTCTCATCTTCTTTTTTGCAAAATCGGCCTAACAGTGGTGCATCTGAATATTCAAATGGGAGTAATAATTGTCGATTAGCACCGGCGTATTTCAAAGGAAACCAAATATTCAAAACCACGCGTCAACAATTCAAAAAAATTAACCAACATATTTGATACCTTATCCTAGATCCTCTGAGAGAGAAATGTTACCTTTCATGAGCGTTTTATTTATTTATATATTTTGTACGTTTTAACGGAATTGCGGATTGTAACAACTAATTTTGTTTTGGTAGTATGATGTATCTGCCCTCCATATTTCACAACAAACAAACCAGTAGCGAACAAAAATCTCAGTCAAGGTTGTTCAGGATCCTAGAGTCGTCAAATCTCAGTACTGTTGTAAAATAAAGTTTCTTAACGTATCTTCTATGTCCAAGTAATTTGTACGTTAAAATGTAGAAGAAAAGTCCAGTAAAATTGAAATTTATTTAATGTGAGGCAAATGGTTTGTTTTAAGGTATATAATTTTTGTATACTTTTTAAATATATACTTTTACGTTTCACAAAATATACATAATATACTCTTTAAAAAACGAAACGCAAAAGGCAAAATATGAGACAAATTGTTAACAAGTTTATTCCGAGTTGTTTTGTATGACATGTGTGAAACTTTAAACATTCACTGCTGAAAATCCAAAGTCTGCAAAGGCGAAGTCCACGCTCACTAGATGAAGTTTAATGTCACTCAACGTCAATAACGAGTATGCCCTCCGTGAGCATCAATAACTGCTTGGCATCTCCTGCCCACGGAAGCGATGAGATGACGAATCACATCCTGTGGAATGGCTGTCCACTCAGCCTGCAAAGCTGCTGCAAGCTGAGGTAGAGTCTGCGGTTGAGGTTGTCGCCGTCGCAGACGTCGGTCCAACTCGTCCCAAAGATGTTCGATGGGGTTTAAGTCTGGTGATCTGGAGGGCCAGGGAAGAACGTTGATGTTGTGGTGTCTCAAGAAGACAGTGGTGAGTCGGGCTGTGTGAGGACGGGCGTTGTCATGTTGAAAAACGTCGTTGACGTTCACCATGATGGGTTGCACGTATCGTTGAGCCGTAAGATTCCCTCGAATGTGCAAAAAGGTCTGTTCTGGCATTGTAGGCGATGGCAGCCCACATCATGACGCTGCCACCACCAAATCTCTCAACATCCTGCACACAGTTTGCTGCAAAACGTTCACCTCGGCGACGGTAAACACGGGTCCTTCCATCTTGCCTACGAAGCATAAAACATGATTCATCGCTGAACCAAACATGCCTCCATCGTTGATGAGGCCATACCCGATGTGCCCGAGTCCACTGCAACCGTGCTTGACGATGTTGCTGGGTGAGGATGACGCCTCTGACTGGACGTCGAGGTCGGATTCCTGCATCTCGTAGACGGTTGCGTACGGTCTGATCGGAAATCTTACGCAGCCCTGGTATGGTTGAGGCAGTAGACGTCGCAGTGGTGGCCCTATCCCGAAGGTGACGTAACCGGATGTTGCGATCTTGTGCGGGCGTGGTCACACGAGGTCTGCCTGATCGTGGACGGTCACGAGTTGATCCATGTTGTTGGTGACGATTCCATTACCTTGTGATGGTGCTTGGGTGGACATTCACAGCTCTGGCAACATCTGATCGAGATTCGCCTGCTTCCAAGCGACCAATGGCGTTGTTGCGTTGTGCTTCAGTCAGTCTTGGCGTAACTGTATTGCGTGTCAGTGGCTTAACACTGAGCTATGGAAACCGAGAACCCGCCACTTTTATAGGGATTTTGCACTTGTTGCACTTGCATAACATGCAGATCTCTCAAACAAATTTATTAGACACGCATGCGTTTTGGCGAAAAATCCGATGTTTTCCTCCGTTTTCAAAGTGCACAACTTTTATTGTCATTTTGGTCTGACAATCAGTGTCTTAACACGTATAACATCACATACTCTGAGCTTGTAACGTTATTACATATATTTCTCTTTAAAATAACAAAAATATCCCTTTTGCCTTTCTTGTTTTGAAGAGTATATATGGCAACTTCCGTAATTGTAGTAATTTTAATTATTATTATCAGGAAACGCTCAGTGTGGGTGTGTTTAATCAACATATAAAGACTGTTTAATCAATACGTTTAGGCATCTCTTTATTCGTTATTGTTAAAAAAATCCGTAGGTTCGTAATCAGTTCCGATTTTAAGAATTAAACGTACTTTGTAAGTAAGCTGAAATTAATAAAAGGATAAAATACATGAATCACTTAAGATATAACTTCACGAAGATTATATTTTAAGAATCATTATTGTTGTTAAACACAAAGATGCACAATGGGTTACTTGTGCAATGCTCACTGAAGGTATCGAACTCAGATTTTTAGCGTTAAAAGCCCTCGAACTTACCGCTGAAGCACGAAGGGTTCTTTAAAAAATGAAAGATGAACTAACTGTATGTTAGTATATTTCAGGTCAAGACACAAGAAAAAATAAATTATAAATATAGAAATATTAATAGTAAGACTGAAAAATACAACTATGTTCCAAAGTATATTCCTGGTTATTCATTATAAACATTTTCTATGTTTCTTTAGAATTACATACACTTAAATAATTAATACCTGAAACTCGGTGAAAGTTTAATTACAAAATTTGAGGAAAACAAATAACAGTTGTGCGTTGCACAAATTCTTTATTTATTACAAAAAACATAATTTTGAATTTATTAAAAACAGTGGATAAGGATAAATTTAAACTTTTCTTCTTTGGATAATGTTTCTGTTTCTTGTTTTTATTTCTTGCCCATGAATGATCTCCACCCACAGTGGCTCATCGGAGTGTCAATAAGCCTAAAAATCGAGTTGCGATACCTGTAGAAAGGTCATTGTGTAACTTTGTGCTTAACAATAACGAGAAACAATTTTTGTAGAAAAATTGAGAAAATAAGTTTGTTCCGTTAGGCGAAAGAATTATGAAATTATGTGTGCTTTTTATGGCTTCCAGTGTGTGTGTGACTAGTATTTCTTGTATTATAAAACAACAACATTTTTGAGTACTTACGGATTGAAACTGAGACGATACGCCCCAACTACTACAGCGGTATGTCTACGGATTTACAACGCTAAAATCAGGGGTTCGATTCCACTTAATGTGCTCAGCAGATAGCCCAATGTGGCTTTGCACACACACACACTGAGACGATATGAAAAGAAAATAGGCTCAAAACAGTATTTCTATGGACAAACTTGTATTAAAATGATCACAGTGTAAAGTTTCAACTGTTGTTTGTTTTTCACAATTTTAATTCATTGTTATAATATGTTCTTTATCTGTGCTCAACAGTTTCTCCCGCCCAATTTCTCGTTCAGTACTGTGGAAGGAAACAACCAGTTCTGATTTTCGACATAAAATCTATTTCAGTTTAAAGCTGATTTTATTTTCCATGAACGAGACTAAAACTGGGCAGAAATTTTTCAGACTAAATGAAAGTGAACGATTATCCCTTACTGCTAAACATTTCAGTGTTTCTGTTAATTGCATATTCCTAATGCAGTTTGTAAATGAACTTACCTTTAACGGATCCATCAAAAATCTCAATGAAGTCATAGCTGCAATCTTCATCTACTTCAAGAGAAATCTTTTCAAATTCCAAAATAATCTGTTTTCCCTCATGAACAGTTATCTTTGTCCAACAGTCAATATTGTCAGGATAGTTACTAGGATAAAATGGACTCGTGATATCACCTTCTGGACCACTTAATGTCGGCTGGCAGTCTTTAAGAAATGCATACATACGAAATTATCCAATACAAAAATCTACTGATCATAAATTCAGTATTTATGTTTCAAATTGATATATTAATATTATCACATATTAGTTCTTAATTTTTGATTTGGTTTGAATTTCGCGCAAAACTACACGAGAACTATCTGCGCTATCCGTCCCTAATTTAGCCGGGTAAGATTAGAGGGAAGGCTGCTAGTCATCACTACCACTGACAACTCTTTTACCAACGAATAGTGGGATTGAAAGTCACATTATAACGCCCCCAACGGTTGAAAGGGCGAGCATGTTTGGCGTGACGGGAATTCGAACCTGCGACCCTCGGATTACGAGCCAAGTGTCTTAACCACCTGGCCATGGCGGGCCACTTGGTTCTTAGTAATAGGTAATTATGAGTTCCCTTCATCTTATTGATTTGAAAACTGTCCTTTTCGTGAAACAAATTGTGTCAAGTATTCTCGATCTAGTAAGAACGTTTTTCTTAATAAATGTACAAATTACAACGTTAGGTTTATTTTACGACGGTAAAATTCAATTTAATGTTTTACTTTTTATAATTGAATCAATCAACTAAATTATAAATTGTCATTTATAGCAATCATAATGAAATAAAAAGAGACGTATAGTGCAATTATTTTTTGCCTTCGTTTAAAATGACAAATATTTTATTGAACACTAGTTTAACAAGCCTTCTAAACGTAGCTTGAGGGTCGCGGGTTCGAATCTCCGTCACACCAATCATGCTCGCCCTTTCAGTCGTGGGGGCGTTATAATGCGTCGGTCAATCCCACTATTTGTTGGTAAAAGAGTAGCCCAAGAGTTGGCGGTGGGTGGTGATGACTAACTGCCTTCCCTCTAGTCTTACACTGCAAAATTAGGAACAGGTAGCGCAAATAGTCCTTGTGTAGCTTTGCGCGAAATTAAAAAACAAACAAACACAACATATGATAATTGCATCAATTATGTCTGGCATCCCCTGAACGGTGCTATTTAAACTGTTTATAATTTATGTAATGGATAGATAATTTTAATTTTGTTACATGATCACCAACTTTATGGCGCTTAACTTCAAATTGTTGGCCGCAGAATTTAATATTCTGCTAAATAAATTTGAAACTCTCACTGCAACAACGATTAAAAACAAACTATTAAAGAAAACTTAAAAATAAAATGCAATTGAACTTTGAAGATCATTGATGAAGTTAAACCATTTACTTACTTTAAGGATCGTATATTATGTCGAACCAGATGTGAACAATATGGGGCAAATCAGCTTAATGGGAAATAAACTATCCATGTCTATATGAAATGCAAACTTATTTCATCTAACCCTAATGGTTACTCTACTGTTAAATTATAAGAGCTCAGGACTGAAAGCAGAGGAGAATGTGTTAAAATACGCCAAACATATCAAAACTACTACATTCAATACGGACGAGGCCAATGTTTTTTTGTTTTTGAATTTCGCGCAAAGCTATACGAGAGCTACTTGCGCTAACCTTCCCTAATTTGTTTGTTTGTTTGTTTGTTTTGAATTTCGCACAAAGCTACTCGAGGGCTATCTGTGCTAGCCGTCCCTAATTTAGCAGTGTAAGACTAGAGGGAAGGCAGCTAGTCATCATCACCCACCGCCAACTCTTGATCTACTATTTTACCAACGAATTATGGGATTGGCCATCACATTATAACGCCCCCACAGCGAGCATACTTGGTTGACGGGGATTCGAACCCGCAACCCTCAAATTGTGAGTCGAGCGCCTTAATCACCTGGCTATACCGGGCCAACCAGTATCATATTGTCCAGGAAAGTAAAATATATCAAACACATCAAACTTACTACATCCAGTACGGACGAAACCAATGCTATATTGTCAAGGAAACTAAAATATATCAAACACATCAAATCTACTACATCCAGTACAGACGAAACCAATATTATATTGTCAAGGAAACTAAAATATATCAAACACATCAAATCTACTACATCCAGTACGGGCGAGACCAATAGTATATTGTCAAGGAAACTAAAATATAACAAACACATCAAATCTACTACATCCAGTACAGACGAAACCAATGTTATATTGTCAAGGAAACTCAAATATATCAAACACATCAAATCTACTACATCCAGTACGGGCGAGACCAATGGTATATTGTCAAGGAAACTAAAATATAACAAACACATCAAATCTACTACATCCAGTACGGACGAAACCAATATTATATTGTCAAGGAAACTAAAATATAACAAACACATCAAATCTACTACATCCAGTACGGACGAAACCAATATTATATTGTCAAGGAAACTCAAATATATCAAACACATCAAACCTATTACATCCAGTACGGACGAGACCAATGGTATATTGATGTGTCAGACACATCAAGTACACTACATCCAGCAGGACGAGATGGCCCGGCTTGGCCAGATGATTAGAGAACATGGCTCGCAATACGAGAGTCGCGGGTTCGAATCTCTGTTTCAACAAAGATGTTCGCACTTTCAGCATGGGAGGAGAGGGTTATAATGTGATTGTATGTTTATACAGATAAAAACACAAATTTGAACTTAAGAACAGTAATAACATCAGTAATCTAGCTGTGTTTACTATTAATTATAAAGAAATCCAACTGAGCCTCCAGTAATAAAGCCTACCTGCAACACTTTCCAAATGATAGAATATCTTGAATCCCTGTACTTCGTAGTTTGGGTCTGAGTGGAAAAGGACCAGAACTTTGCTTGAATTGGTTGCTATGACGACATTCTGAAGAACACCACAGTATCGACCAACTTTCGGACTTGTGACTTTAGGTCCGGCATAGATTTCTAGGTAATCATAACTAAGACAGACAAAACGGTGAAAACTATATTGGATATCACGTCCTCATTTTGGTATCGTAAACTTTGTATGAACTCAGTAGAAGAAATAATATTAAAACACCATCTATCCAACACTTATGACGTTACTAAATCTGTAGATACAAAAACGTCGCGTAATGATCAAAATTCTAAAGTTTAAACCTGACTAAAAGACGGCGAGCTTTCTGAATTACCTGTCGAAACGATCAGTTTTAATACCAAGTGTTGTCGCTACGTCTAGACTTTCACACGTGTCTTTCAGCATTTGTTTTATATACTGTGCCACAGTTTATTTCGCTCAGTTTAATCACTTTTCTGACCATGAAGCTAACGAACTGTATAAAACCTTTCAAACATAATTAATTTTATCAAAATTTCAAAGACATTTCAGATATTTGTCAATTACGTTTTGCTGACAAAACGAACAGTTTTATAAAGCATTGCTTTATTACCAAAACTCGAGTATTATGGGATGTTTTTCCAAGTAATGTATTGTTGGTAGTCTCGATTAATTTTATCTTTTCGTTTATGTACTTACACACGGGTTGGCCTCGGGTATTGTTAATTTGCTGTATTGTTCTATGAACATGAATACTGTAGTATTTTTTCTAGTTATTTATTGTTCAATGGTGTTTGTCATTGTTGGATCTATTTTGTTTTTAAGTTATGCTTTATTACTGTTGTGTTTTCTTTATTGGAGTACTATACTTCTGCAAGGAATCGGATATTTTTAGGCTTAGCTTTGGCTCTTTGGACACGAATATTATTAGTACTATATTTTTTCAGCAACGTATTTTTCTTATATATTGTTGAATATAGTTCTTTGAAGAAACTTTTTTACATGGATTCATATCTGTTTCTTTTACGATTTTATATATTAATAGCTTTGTAAGGGTTTACTTACTGATAAGAAGTATTACTTTATTACATGTTACACCTTTTACAGTAAGGAAGATTATTATTCAGATCTATTGTAAAAACTGTAGCTTCTATTAATATAACTTCTCATATTGTTTCGAGCCTCTGTCGTGTCTGGTTCTATGACATTTAAAACGATCTAACACCCCAACACAATCGTTTTTTCTTCATAGTCAACTGTTAAAAAATGTAAAATAAGTAATATTATTCTAATTAACAGTGCTTGCTTATTTGTTGTTACACACAACGCTACATAATACGTCGTCTGTATTATGTCCATCAAGATTGTTTACTGGAATTTTAATGATGATCCAAATAATACATTTAAGGGATTCTTAGCCATTAATTTGTGAATCCTTTTTAATACATATTTTAAGTGAAATGCTGAAGAAATTTAACAGTGCATTTTAAATTATCATCAAATAAATAGAATAATGTATTCTCACTAACAAGTATACCTAAATAGTTTTAGTAATGATTAAATATCAAATTTTCAATATATGTGCAAAGTCCTGTTATATATACATAAACCGAAATAAAAATTGCTTTTTTGTTATTAATACTTAACAAATATAAAACTCGTATTTCAGTATTGGGAAGCTCGTTATATTTGAATATTATCGAAAACGCTCAACTGTGAAAAACACAAAATTATTCACACTTGTATACGAAATTTATGACAAACATACATTAGTGAAAACAAGAATGTTTGATGGAATAAGGTATAGCTTCTGTCCACTGTGATGTTTAATTAATATATAATTCATATTAAACAACCCATAACTCCATAAAATTTGACTTAAATGATAAAACATTTTAAGTATCTATACCCAATTCCGGATGAAAACGGCCGTAAGACCTAGGCACATTCTGTTTGCAGACCCTATCAGTTTTACAAGTTAAACCTAAGGTTAGATAAATTATATATTTTTCAAATATACATCACCGTAGCTGCGCAAACGCTGCAAATTAACATCTTTATCTATAATATACTAATACCCTATAATATATTGAATTATATTAAAATGGCTTGATAAGAAATAAATCACGGAATAAAAAAGCCTTTTTAGTGAAATATATTTATGTGAACATGAGTACACAAAATAATGCGTATATACAAAAATATATCGTATAACTTAAAGCTGTAACAAAGTTTTTACAGTAAAATGTGTATTTCACGTTTTTACTCTTATTATTTTTTGACCCTCTAAGATTAACGTTTAAGGAAAATTTTCATGGACCCATACTTTTCGTAGGCCCTAGGTACTGTGCCTAATAAATAATCCCCCTTAAAAACAAAAAGCTCATTTTCCTACCGCCAGAGGGAGATGATGAATGTGTAAAAACTAAATAACTTATATTTGGATAAATCTACAAGCAATGAAGCTCTAACTACCAGAATGTATCACAGACATAAAAAAGGGTACATAAAAAAACCTACGTTTGGATTGGTAGTTTAGAAGATACCTTTATCAACATCACTGGCGCGTTATATCATTTTTTGTTTTCTGTACTGTGTGCTATCTACGCTTTAAATTATTTACGTTCGCCACGTATTGAAATTTATATCAAACCGTAAAACATTTGGATATCGTTATAATCATAATTGTTTCAAATAAATATTTTATGCGATTTCATATTACTTTTATCCACTCGTTGCTTAGCGGTAAAGTTTGTAATGTCAGAATTTAGGTTTCGATACCCGTGATGGGCGGAGCACAGATAACACATTGCGTTTAAAAACAAACAGAAAACACATTATTTCCAAAACCAGGAAAGAATTGAAAATTTACATTACGTCTATTAGGGCGACATTTCTTTACCCTAAAACCCTGTATACTTGATAATGATCGCTCCACCGATCGAAACATTGTACCTATTCTAACAACTAATATGACTTACTGTTAAAAATATTACTTATACATACATTCAAGATAGGGTGTTCTAGACCCTAATATTGATTTTTTAACGTCTTCATTCTTCAGATTTCAACAGTTTAGTACATTTTTAACCACTTTGTGATTTAATTTGTTGACAAGGATTAAAAAAATCTTTAACACATCTTTCAGTAAGAGATTACCTGTTGTCCTCGTAACCAGTTAATGATTGATCATTGTTGGAGTTCCGGAACTGTCATCTTAATAAATGTAATATGCATTTTCGGTACCTTCACAGTTTTGGAAATACTAGAACCCCTGAAATTCTTATGTATTAAGATATGTGTTGCTCTATCATAATCAATTCGAAACTAAATTATACTTTGTTTATTTATCTGATGTGAAATTAAGTGTAGTTCAATACAATAGAAAATACTCACAGACAGGCAGTTTCGTCTTCAATTTCCAGAGAAACAATTTCCAAGACAATGTTTTTGCCATTTTCTCCACTAAGACGCCAGAAGCAGTCGAGGTTGCTGGGATATATTTCTGGGTAGTGAGGGCTAGTTAATTCACCTCCGAGGTCAGTTACTTTCAAGTTTTTCTCACATTTGTCAACTTGGAAAACACAACAGAAATGGAAGGTCAGATACAAAGACGAAAGTAAAATCGAAAATGACACTTGAAAACTTCGCAGATATATTTTATAACGACCACATGTCTTTCTTGTTCGATATTTTGTTGATCAAGATTTAATTGAACTATACTTATTCATAAAAATATACTCGATACCTATACAGCTACGATCAATTACCCTTCAAAGTTAGATGTATTTCACTAACAGTTTCTAACTTTTTTTAATCGCTTTGTTGTTTACTATTTGATTTCTTCATGAAAACTATTCTTGTTTGATTTGTTGTCAAACAGAAAATTACATAATGCCTTATCTCTTCTGTTCACAGACTCAGAATGTCTATTAGGTAACTTTTAACTTCATAACATTCCAGGTTTATTTTGAAAGGAAATTGTATCTTAAATAAGTTGATACATGTGTACTTTTAAGGTTGTTTTAAACATTTTGGTCATAGGATACAGAAATGATTTATTCATTTGGTCTGAATGAGGGACAGTAACAATACGATTTTAAAAAGAGTACAATATTCTTTCCACTATGTCGAACAACCATACAATTTAATGTATAACAACAATAACAAAAATGACACAATTTAATATGTAACAACAATGATAAAATGATACAATTTAATGTACAACAATAGCGATAAAAGTGACACAATTTAATGTGTAAAAACAATGATAAAAATGATACAATTTAATGTATAATAATTATGATGAAATCACACAACTTAATTTATAAGTATAACACTATGTAACAAAATTTTTACTTTTTCTTGTTCCTGGGCAAAAAGTGTTATTTCCCAATTGCTTATGCCTAAAGTAAATGAAAAGACCTATTTTTCTCTTCAAACTTTGCGTTTGTGACCTGGGTAATGAAATTTTCATATTTACTCCTTTTCCAGAACATTCCAGGTAGATTCCGTGCTGAATAGCTGATAGAGAATTTTCAAGAACTTTCTAGAATGTTGTAGAACTTACGAGAATTTTTCAAGAACCTTTTAGAATTTTCTAGAACTTTCCATAGTGATATATATACAGGGGATCACCACTCACCACTTCAGTTTAGTTCTAGCTGCCTAAGTGAACAAACACATAGACCTATCTGATTTTATCAAGATGGCATCAAGAAGCTGCAAGCATTGTCCAGACGCATTCTGCTATGTATGTGGCCAATTTATCAAGACAAGAGTGGAAAAGCACTCTGTGACAGCATCTGCTAAAATGTGTGAAGCCTACAAGACATATTTCGGCATGCCTGTATGGATCAAGACAAACCCTGGGTCTTCAAGAAAGCTTTACCAAGTTTCCCTGTTATCTTTGCCTTTGGGATACCAGGGACACCGCAGCACACTACAACAGGAAACACTGGCCACAACGGACCGAGTTCTCTGTGGCAAGGCACAATGTTAAGTGTGAGCCACTAGTGGACCTCCAGAAAGTGTTGTTCCCAGCACTGCACATAAAATTTGTCACAACTCTTGATAAGGAGTCTGCAGCCTTCAAGTACCTTCGAGACTTCTCCCCTAAGCTGTTTGAGGCAAAGATCAAACCTGGTGTCTTCGCTGAACCACAAATAAAGAAGGTCCTGGAGTGCACAGAATTCCCCAAGAAGCTCAGTAGGAAGGAAAAAAAAAAAGCTTGGAGCAGCTTTGTCGCAGTGGTTCCGGGCTTCTAGGGCAATCACAAGACCGAAAATGTGGAAGTGGTTGAGACTCTGGTGAAGAAGCACGGCAAAATGGGCTGCAGGATGTCCCTGAAAGTCCATATCATTGGCGCTCATCTTGATAAATTCAAGGAGAACATGACTGCATACTCAGAGGAACAAGACGAGCGCTTCCACCAATATATACTGGACTTTGAACACCGCTACCAAGGAGCGTATAACGAAAACATGATGGAAGACTATATTTGGGGGCTGATACGTGAAAATGATTTACATTACAGTCGCAAATCTCGAGAAACTACTCACTTCTAAACATTTCTGTATAACTTTAGTATAACTACATGTAAATCTTGATTCATATGTTTTTTATTCAGACCTTATGTAAATGAAAATGTGCAAATTTGCCCGTTTTTACAGAGAAAATAGGTTAATTTCTAAATTTCATTATCCAGGTCAAAAGTAAAGTTTAAAGAGAATAATGACCATTTTCAGTACTTTTACAACATAAGCAATTAAGAAATAACACGCACTATCCAGGAACAAAATTTGTGTTCCATAGTGTAATGATAAAAATGACACAATTTATAATTATAATGATAAAAATTATACAATTCAATGTACAACAATAATGATAAAAACGATATAATTTAATTTACTTTTTAATGTCGCTTACATCAATACTTCAAATTAATAATAATAATTAATTAACTGAATTCTTATGAGACTTAGATAATGTGTAACCATTTGTAAATTGAAACAGTGATTTAAAGTCACCGTTCGATCACATCTTACCAATATCTGTGTTTCGAACAACTCTTTCCAAAATATTTTTCCTTTGTGATAGATTTTCGACCTCAGGAGGATTTATGTTGGAAAAATCGTTATTTTGAAACGGTGCATTTTTCAGTTTGAATAAACCATCGCTTTTTGAAGAACTGTAGTTATTTTTATCCCAGAATGAAAGGATGCTGAAAAAAACTTAATATTAATTGGATTTACTTTACAAAAGTTTTACATCTTGCCAGAGTGTAACATAAAAACAATAAAATAAATATTTCAAAAGTATACATCACAAAACGTACTGCTTAATTAAATAAAACATGTCTTCCCCAAATTACGAATTTTCTTTCTAATAGGTACTTTGCAAATTGACGGATAAATGAATAAATATTTTTCATGAATATTCCTCTCTATGGGACAGTAGTAATTATACGGACGTATAACGCTAAAATTTGGGGTTCGATTTCCTGCGAAGACACAGCAGAAATTCAATTTGGCTTTACTTTGCAACAAACTCTGTATATAGTTGAGTTATAAAGTTTGTAACAATGAAAAGTACAAACTCAGACAGTCAGTATCAGGTATTACATATATATATATATATCATGTAGCCCACATATCAGCTCTTATCAACCCGACTCTAGTTCTTTATACATGTATATGTGTGTGCACAACTTGGAGTTTCATGTGTCTTCTAACCTTAGATGTAACACTGCTTATATATACCTAATACATTTCATTAGGCAAAGTGTCTTAAGCCTTTCGTCCGAAGCTCAACTTTTCCTCACCTTGAAGAATTTTGTTTTGAAATATAAAAATAACCAAGAAAGTTAGTCCACTCTTAATATTAGATTGTTAGAGATATTCTGTTAGAGAGTAGTCTGTTGAGTAACCTGCTTAACCAATGCGAGACATACAATATTTAAATAATAAAACAACACGTCAAAATTTATTATACACATGTAGTATGGATAGATGTCTTATTATGTTCATATATCTGCAAGTGATTGGTCAGAGTTTTCTCACCTATTGGACAACTTGTCAAACTTCTTAGATCTGTATAAAGTATTTGATACTACACTTTTACGGTAGACAGGCTTTTTTACCCAATAGTTGTCCTTTGTCCTCTTCAATAAATATGAAATTTAACTTCTGAGTTAGTCATATAAATGTCATTATGTCGGTACCTGCTGCTTTGTCAATTGTTTGTTACACATTTACAATTTACGTAGTAACTGCACATTTGAGAGTGTTTGTTTTCATATAGCAAAGCCACATCGGGCTATCTGCTGTGTCCACCGAGGGGAATTGAATTTCTGATTTTAGCCTTGTAACTCCGAAGATTTACCGCTGTCCCAGCGGTGGACACACTTGAGAGAAGCCAATTCTCTCTCTCCCCACTATTCACATCTAAATTAAACAAAAACGTTTAACAAACAGAAATAATGTTGATCAAAATTTCGCACTTTTCAACTAGTTAGTGTCTGGGATATCCTTGGTAGAAGGCTACTTTTATGTTTTTCTCTTACACATAAACTCAGTTTCTTAATAAAACTGTGGTTAAAATAGAATGCCGTAGGATGTTGTAATTTGGCCTTTTTTTGTATTTTCCCACAAATCCATATAACTTGTGTATAACTTTTCCTAAGATTGAACCGTTAGACTAGAGGGAAGACAGTTACTCAACAACACCCACCGCCGGCTCTTGGACCAACTTCTCTGATTGAATAGTAGGATTTGACCGTCAATCTTATAACACACCCACAATCATAAGGCGTAGAGCGTGTAGTTGCAGCTACGAAACCAAAACCGTGAATTTATAGTCCTGTCACGCTAAATTCGCTCTTTCTCCCAGCCCAATTATCCAGGTCGAATAAAAAATCGTGTTTGAAATTCAGTAACCAGGCGTTGGAGTATTAATTCTTAGCTTTGTAACCAGAGCCATTTTTTCTACCGAGGTTAAACTTCGGTCTAAAACTATAACCTGTGTGAGTACGTGTCTGAGAGAATGAGTGTCTGAAGGAAATGAAACAAAAACAAACCGCGGTGTCTTCATAGCTGATAACGACCATGCTAGTTCTTATTACTAACCCAACCTTGAAAACAGCTTCTGTTGCAACAATAGGCAATCACGTTCATACATGCGTGTAAACAAACTTCCAGAGAATTAGAACAACAAATGTCATCAAATTTTAAAGTCTTCTCCAACCCTCAATAAAATAATCAGTTCGTTTGTTTGCTTATAATGTTCTTGCAAATCTACCAGTAAAAGCAATCTGCTCTATCAGTCTCCGATTAGGAACTGATGGATTAGAGGGAAGGCAACTATTCAATGCAAACGTCGCCAACGCTTGGGCTACACTAATCAATCAAATATTGGAATCAGATCGTTTGCTTATTGTTTGTTTAGATTTAAGCACAAAGCTATATAATGAGCTATCTGTGCTCTGCCCAGCATGGGTATCGAAACCCGGTTTCTATGGGGCGAGTCCAAAAACATACCGCTACACCACTAGAGGACTTATTAAAATCAGACAGTCACGTTTATAACGCATCCACAGCCCCAAAAGTACCTGAGCTACTTTGCGACAAAAGGACACGAACCATGGATTACACTGGGGAACACTTTTTCAGTAACTTTGAGTTGCATTGGATATTTTAACTGATTCTGAAGGAGTTTTAGGCGCTGATTTCAAATCTGAAATTAGTTTTTCTCTAAAAGCTCTAGTTTGTATGCAATTTTAGGTTAATGAAATTGTACAAATGTGAACTTGCGTAAACCATGTATAAGCATTTTCACGTCCATATATATAGATAGCTTCTAATATTTTGATCATTCTTCTTTTGTTTCAGATCAAACATGGCTTCCAAAAATAGATATCATTGCAGAAACAAGCCTGATGCCTTCTGCTACATATGTGGATGCTACACACTCAATCGTCAGAGACGTAACATATCCTCGTTCGTCAAGTGTGCCTACAAGGCATATTTTGAAGTTCATCTTGGTGATCAAGACAAGCAATGGGCTCCTCATGTTGTGTGCCACAATTGTGAGGAAATGCTTCGAGACTGGACCAAAGGAAAACGCAATGGTCTGCCTTTTGGTGTTCCAATGATTTGGCGCGAACCCACCAACCATGTAACTGACTGTTATTTCTGTTAACGGGTGATGGGAAGAAAAATCGACATAAGATTACGTATCCGAACATTCCCTCAGCTATTCGGCCTGCTCCGCACTCTGAAGAAGTTCCTGTTCCAGTTTTCAAAGGCTTGCCTTCATTAGACGATAAAGACATTGGACATGATACAAGCGAACAAGACAGTTGTGACAGTGAATTGTCAGAAAAGTGTACACAATCGGAGAACTGTTCTTCAGACACTGAACCTTTCCCCGTCCCCAAGCCTCTTCCCCAGGCTGAACTGAATGATTTAGTGCGGGATTTAGGTCTTTCAAAGAAAGCAGCAGAGCTTTTGGCATCAAGATTACAAGGTAGAAATCTTGTTGATCACTCTGTTAAAGTATCATATTTCAGAAAGCGTGACCAGCTTTTTGTGACCTTCTTTCAGAAGACAGACAGTTTATTTACTGCCATGACATCCAAGGGCTTCTCAAAGAACTGGGTGTACCTTACTATAGCCTGCTGAATGGAGACTCTTTTTAGACAGTTCAAAACGCAGTCTAAAGTGTGTTCTTTTACATAATGGGAATGTTTATGGAGCAGTACCTGTCGGTCACTCAGTGCATTTGCGGGAAGACTATGATGATATGAGAATGGTCATGGACTTATTAAAATATCATGAGCACAATTGGATCATTTGTGTAGACTTAAAGATGGTCAACTTTCTTCTTGGACAACAGAAAGGTTTCACCAAGTTTCCATGTTTCCTCTGTATGTGGGACAGCCGAGCACGAGACAGACATTGGGTCCAGAAGGACTGGCCTATTCGTGACACCCTTGAAGCAGGCATGCCAAATATCATACAAGACCCAATTGTAAGCAGAGATAAGATCATCTTTCCTCCTCTTCACATCAAATTAGGTTTGATGAAGCAATTTGTCAAGGCACTGGAAACCGAAGGTGAATGTTTCCAACACATCATCACAGCTTTACCAGGGTTATCATTTGAGAAGATCAAAGCAGGCGTGTTTGATGGCCCACAGATTCGAACCCTAATTCGTGATGATCAGTTTGTTGCTAAGATGACCGCTTTAGAAAAGGCAGCATGGTTATCCTTTGTGGCAGTCGTTCAGAACTTCCTTGGAAACAATAAGGCGGAGAACTACAGTGAACTTGTGAACAGAATGCTCCTCGCTTTTCGTGATCTCGGGTGCAACATGAGCATCAAGCTTGATTTTTTGAACAGCCACCTTGATAAGTTCCCTGACAACCCGGGGGCTGTGAGTGACGAACAAGGAGAACGATTCCACCAAGACCTAAAGGTCATGGAAGAACGCTACCAAGGGCGCTGGGACAAAAGTATGATGACTGACTACTGCTGGAGCATTAAACGAGATTGTCCAGATGAAGTGTACAAATGCAAAAGTTACAAACGCAAATTCCTACCTGAATAAAATACACAAACAAATTGATAAGCTATTCCTATAATTTCCTATAATAACGAAAAATTAAAAAATAAATAAAAATGTCAAATTGCATAAAATCTGTAGCTTGCAGACAAAAACCGACTTCAGATTTGAAATCAACACACTCAAATTGACTATAGAAAGGTCTTTTTTTAAATGCAACAAAATGAGTGTTCCCCAGTGTTATCGCACTCACAGACCGGCAAACGATCCAATGAGCTGAGCCCAACAATAAAATAATGAGAGCGAAGAAACCAGTTTTTAGGAAATAAATGAGAAGATTACTTTGTTGTAATTAGAAGTAACACTAATCGTTCATCTCACCCAGTATTCAAAAGAAGTAACACTAATCGTTCATCTCACCCAGTTTTCAAAAGAAGTAACACTAATCGTTCATCTCACCCAGTTTTCAAAAGAAGTAACACTAATCATTCATCTCACCCAGTATTCAAAAGAAGTAACACTAATCGTCCATCTCACCCATTATTCAAAAGAAGTAATACTAATCGTTCATCTCACCCAGTATTCAAATGAAGTAACACTAATCGTGTTACTTAATAAATTTGCATTAAAAAGTCAGAAACTCGACACTGACCCAAAACTACATGAAACTTTTCTTTAGTACAGAGATAAAGAAATATATAGTAATAACATGCGATATGCGTGCTCAGTGTTTGTGTGTGTTTTCTTATAGCACAGCCACATCGGGCTATCTGCTGAGCCCACCGAGGGGAATCGAACCCCTGATTTTGCATTGTAAATCCGAAGACCTACCGCTGCACTAGCGGGGGGCTTATATGTATTCAGACTTCAGTAATTTATCATATGAATATCGGTCAATAACTTCTACGATAGATATGTGGAAAGTTGTTTATAAGACTACTATTAATAATAATAAATGTTATCACTTACCCAGTTATAGAAATAGAGCACACAGCTACAACTGCTACATAGGTACATACACTAATGATCACAACCCATCGTTTTGGTGGCGACTGCGACATTCCGTGCCAACGTAAAAGTCTCTCCCTTGTCTCCATTTGTAGTTTGGAGAGCGTGAATGGTTGCGTTTTTCTTGAGTAAATAGGACGTGTTTTCGTTAAACTCTATAACAGGTTTTCTCAGAATATACTCACGTCTAAAGGGAAAGCATTTAGCCAGTGTGTTAATTTAACTTACGTAAGTAACTGTTTTAGGCTTAAATTCTATCATAGTTGTTACCTTATAAATATAATTCATACAGTTTCAGAGCAACATGAAATATCCAACAGTACATGTCTTTTAGGCTGTGAGAAATACGATATGGCCAAAGTCCATCTGCTGGGAAACTTTACAAACTCTTGTTTACTTGGAAAGGTCACTGAGATCTGTGAGATCGATAAAATATTATATATGTTCTATCGGATTCTTCTTGGAAACGATAGTTACAAATGACATATGGCAGTTACGTGAAATGTGTGTAAGAAACACAAAAACACGTTTTTTTGTTTTGTTTTTTTCAAAATAATATAATCGAGTTTTGATATAGGCCGTCTTCGTGAATGACGTTGTATTAAACCTTTTGTGACTTTACATGTTCGTTTTGAAGTTGGTTACTGTGATTTAATTTATCAGTATTATCAGACTTGGAGAACTTGCAAATGGTGGTCATCTTGGCAGGCAGTACATTTCATAAAACGGCCATTTTTCTTTTCAAGATTTTTGTCATTGTACCATAATAATTTGTCTTAAGACTTTACACTTTGAAATACATACATGTACGTGGTTGTGTATTAAAGATAGAGTTAACACGGGCACTGCTTCAAGGAAACACAGTTAAGTCACGTGATGACAACTTCCGTTAAATTAGGAATTTAGAAAGTCAGATAACACACGCTCTAATAATGTTTTTACGAAGTTTAAGATGCTACAGCTTACTAGCGATGAAAGCATTAATTATATTATTTTCACTAATTCATATTTCAGAAACGTTTGTGTCATATAACATAATCAAACGTTAATCTAACATAGAACTCATACAGGTTTCGAAATGTTACTACCAGGACGAGGTTAATAATAATAATTTGTTTTTTGTAAAACGCAAAACTAAACGACTAACTATCAAACTCTGATTTTTAACGTAATAACCCCTCAGCCTTTTGCGGAGCCACTGAGGGTTATAATAAATAAATAATAACATATTCTACACACACATCTCTTTACCAAATGTTTTAGTAATCCGTAAAGGGCAGTTTATCTCATTTTTGTACATACAGAAGAACCGAATTTATCAGAGATGAGGGTAAGTCAACACATTCAAATCACGTTGTACAAAACAACAGTGTAACATGACCTTTGTGTAAATGTAACCACAGTAAGTAGGCCCTAAAATGGTTTTACTGATATTTTCTCTTTCAGAGCTTTGATTTCAACAAATTTTTATCTTTGATGGCTACTTGTAAATCAACATATTTGAATTACTAGTGTAACCCGTTGAATTGTTGTAGGAAAAATGTTTACAGTCTGTCTGTATAAATTTATATTGCTAGAAATCGGGTTTCGATATCCGCGGTGTGCAGAGCACAGCCAGATCTTTTTGTAGCTTTGTGCTTAACTTGAAACAAACATTTTTCAAACACAGTAAAGTAAAAAACTTAATAACTGAAAAAGTTTGGAATGATTTTAGTGAAGTGAGAAACATGATTTATTCATAACTCAACCATTTTTCATCCTTTTCCCTTTTCACGCCTTTTACCTGTTGTTTTTGAACTGCGCCACATAAAATAACCAAAGTTTTGAAAACATTTACCTATCAAAATGAACTCTTATTTTGGGATTCATTTTTCTGTCATAATAACTGTAAAAGAAATCGAAATCTTAAGATTTATATACTCACTTTTTTCTAAGCTACCAAATAGCTTTAAAAGTATTATATTGTTAATGGTCCTTATAATGGAATATTTTCCCTCTAGTCGTAACCAATACTTTTAAACACCCAATCTAAACCCTCAAGTTTCAACTTTTCTTCCTTTTTCATCTCACATAAACTTCCTGTTCCTGCTTAAAATTAGTATATATTATAACGTTTGTTTGTTTTGAAATTTCGCACAAAGCTACTCGAGGGCTATCTGTGTAATTTAGCAGTATAAGACTAGAGGGAAGGCAGCTAGTCATCACCACCCACCGCCAACTCTTGGGTTACTCTTTTACCAACGAATAGTGGGATTGACCGTCACATTATAACGCCCCCACGGCTGGGAGGGCGAGCATGTTTGGCGCGACTCGCGCGCGAACCTACGACCCTCAGATTACGAAGCGCATGCCTTAACGCGCTAGGCCATGCCATATATTATAACGGATTTACTATTATATATTTATATTAATATCGATGTTCGTTTTAGTTAAATATATATTTAAAAATGTATGTAACTTGTATTGTTCGAGAATTTCGCCTTAAAGCTAATAAAAGGTAAGCAACGCAGCGCAGAGAGATAGATTTATATATTGTTGGTTTGCCACAGTCAGTATAATATATCGGAAGGTAAAACTGTGATAAACGTTTCCTAATCCGGAAACTATAGATATTTGACCAGGAAAGTTTATAGATTTCGAACATCATAAACCGTTTAACTTCAGTGAATATGCTTCGGGCGTCAGTATTTCTTTCAGAACATTAGAAAAGTCAGCTTGTAAATGGCGTGAGGCTAGAAGCGAAGTACAACAATATGAACATGGAATTAATTCGCACATTGTGAATCGTTGATAAAATATTCAGTTTCTGATCAGATAGAAGACTCAGCATTGTTTGTAAAACATTTGCATATAAATCATTATTTTGTAACGGACTTACTGTTATACCTTCATTTTAATACCTACACTTGTTTCAGTATAGTTTTCTAATTTGCATGTGACGTACGTTCCTGATTGTGTATTGCGCAAGTCCCGCATGGTCTCGAAGTTTGTCGAATATTCTAGAGAGTAAGAATCAAGAATATTTGTTTTTAAGAAAACGCGCCAGCATTTTCGAACATTGTTGAAATTTCGAGAAACTCGGGTGGTTCGTATAAATGCCGAGAGACAGTAATGGAAGAAGATTATTATTCGTCAGTTACAGTCAGTGTACTATAGGCCTCGGAAGCTATAGTTATGATTAAAGCTTATTAATAGGAAAACTACATAATTTGATCGGGAACGTTATAGATTTCGAACATTACAAACCGTTTAACTTCAATAAATTAACCAAGAACTTTAGTATTTCTACGAGGTTATTAAATATCTCCTTCAGTAAAAAGTCAGTCGTGTGAGGTGAACCAAGCTAGCTAGCTTAAACGAGGTGTGACAATATCAACTCAGAATTAATTTGCTCGTTGTGGATCTGGGTCGTCGTTAAGATACTCAGTTCCAGACCAGATATAAGATTCAGTATTGTTTGTAAGTCTGTCAAACTCTTGTGTATAAACCATCATATGTAATAACTATTAGTAATTGTTATTATAAAATGTATTGTTACTTATTTGTTTATTAAAGTATATTTGGATTAAAGAAAGAAAATTATGAGTATCAATCGGGCTGGCAAAAATCATAAATTTGATACATGTTAACATTTAATTAAATTCTATATTAAAATTAAAATTTTCAGCTATTGAAATCTTAATATATATGATTGTAACATAATAAATTGGAGACTCATTCAAAATAAATTATAACGCGTAACAATTTATAATAACCGTTATTATAAATTATATTGTAGTTTGTGTATTAAAATACATTTATATTAAGAAAGTAAATTGTGTGTATCAACCTTGTTGGAAAATATCATAAATTTGATATATATTAACATGAAATTAGTTTTCCCTTCGATGGACTCAGCTTATAGCTCGATATGGCTCTGGGATAAGAAAAACACACACACAATTAGTTTTTTAAATTGAAATTTCCAGCTAGTTGAAATCGTAACTCGTTAACATGAAGAATCGGAGATTCGTCCAAGATAAATTATAATGCGTAACAATATTTTCAAGTAGTAACCGAAAAAGTCTCACAATATTACATTCAGACTTTTAAGTAAATATATTTGTGTCGTTAAAACCAACATCGTGTGATTTTTCTCGAAGTAAACCATACGCAGTGAAACGTTATGCAATAGATAAAACATTTCGCTGGGAAAATTAATATTCACAGATCAGACCTAGTTGGATGAAAACAAACACACACTTACTAAAAGCTATACGAAATATCATGTGGTAGGTGTATTAAATATTCTGTTAATCTTCGATTATTTCAACCGTTCGTTATAGTGTTCTAATAGATATTTATATCATTCAAGCTTTTAAGGCCTATTCTTTAAATACCGATTGGAAAAAGTAAATGTTAAATAATCATAAAAGCCAAGTGGTGATTGGTCAGTTAGTCAGTCACGCTCGATTTCTTCGAATTTCGCGAGTTTGTTTGTTTGTTTTGAATTTCGCGCAAAGATATTCGAGGGCTATCTGCGTTAGCTGTCCCTAATTTAGCAATGTTGGACAAGAGGGAAGGCAGCTAATAATCCCCACCCACCGCCAACTCTTGGGCTATTTTTTTACCAACGCATAGTGGGATTGATGGTAACATTATAACGCCCTCACGGCTGAAAGGGCGAGCATGTTTGGTATGATGGGGATTCAAACCCGCGACCCCCGAATTACAAGTCGAGTTCCTTAACCATCTGGCCATTTCGCGAGTTACATATGTCTAATTCCTATAATACTCCACTTTTCTTTGCCTGTTTCCATTTTAGTTTAATTCAATCGCTAACGTAGAAGTAAATAGCTCTTAACTTTCGTCACTTTTACTCCTGTGTAAAAGTTTGTCAAGGAGAGAGTTTTAATACTAGGATTTATTTAGCGGAATTAATTTGTTGTTTATTATGAAGTAAAGTTTTTAAACAATGGTCCAGTATTTTATAAGAAATGTGGTTTTACGAGAACTATCACAATAATGTAATTGATGTGAATATAAAATAACTGTGATCAATGGATGCTGGGAAGAGACACTAAGTAAAGGAGATATTGTTATGATAGACTTTGGTTCTCCAAAGCTAGAAGACTTTTTATTTGTATTATGTCTGCTTACAGGTGACAAGGTTACAAATGTATATCAAAGGATAGAAATTTGGTAGGCTTTGTTTTCCGCCGTTTTTGAAGGGTTTTTATTGTATAAATTTAAAGGTTATTTATTTTGATGATTAGTACGTGGTGTGGGAAACAAAACAATCAATTATTTTCCTTTTAGTTTATAGAAGTGAACGTTTTATGTTCGAAACTTTTCACACATTAGCGCGTGCAGGTACGTATATATGTTTAACATTGGAGTAAGCCTAGTTCAACAATGTGGCTAATAGGCTGTTGTCCTCACTACACAGGTCCGGCATGGCCAGGTGGTTAAGACACTCGACTCGTAATCTGGGGGTCGCAGGTTCGAATCCCCGTCGCACCAACCATACTCGATCTTTCAGCCGTGGGGACGTTATAATATAACGGTCAATTCACTATTCGTTGGTAAAAGAGTAGCCCAAGAGTTGGCGGTGGGTGATCATGACTGACTTCCTTCCCTCTAGTCTTACACTGCTAAATTAGGGATGGCGAACGCATATAGCCCTTGTGTAGCTTTGCGCGAAATTCAAAAACAAACAAACCAATCCTCACTAAACGTTCGCCTGAAACATTCTTCTTTGATGTGACAAGTTCGTTACATGAAAGGTGAACATCGTATTTCACCAACCAAAAATTTTGTTGCCTCCAGTTAATATCTTTCCCATATTTCCTTATGGGATAACGAAAATTGACAAGGGTAAAAGTTTGTACTTATTGAGATGACCCTGTTGTATTTCATATATATGGTGGTCTCTCTCTTAGTCTGAGTAAGATTTCCTTCAGATGGCAATGATTTCTCTCCTGACCTCAGAGAAAACCATTGTTTATGGATTTGTGTAAATAAACCTTACTGTACTGAGCGTGTGGGTCGTTTGTATTATAAATACATTTCTGTTTTTATTTCACTGCTAACTTTGTCTCAAGTCGCTCTCTTCAACTGTCGTAATATTTTCAGCCACTGCTCCAGTTGTTGCAATAACTAATACTGCCCGTAGGGTTATCAGTGGATCTGAAAACACTACTTCATGTTTAGATATAATGACACTCAGTGACAGTGCCAGGGGATGGGGGGCTTGGGGGGCTTGAGCCCCCAAATGAGCCAAGCGCCCCAATATTGTTACCTACATATATTCATAAAATATGGAAAACACAATCGTCGTTGTTGCTTAACAATTAACATCACAGAGATATAGATCTCTCGAACTCAACGTCTTCATTAAGATGAAAGATAGCCTGATAGTGACCTTACTTTTCTTCAGAGTTTGTTAACTTCGCATGGGATAATTCGTTTCTGCAATGTAAACTATGTCTTTATGTTATATTTCTTTTGATTTGTAGCTTTATTCTTAATGGTATACTAAATGTTCAATCTAAGCTAATCTTTATTTTCTTTATTATTATCTATTACCTTGGGTAAAATTTAGGTGAGCTTCCTCTTTTACATATACGCATATTTTCATAAACATATTATTTCTAATTTGTAATAATGAATTATTAATCAGAATATGAGTTTTCAATGAAAATTGCATTGAAAACGCAGTTCAAAATAGCACACCTTTCTGAAATGTACCTTGCTATCTACATTATTATAATTTACCATCTATACTTCATATTGATGGCATTTTGGGAAGCCCCTCCACAGTTTACCTCAGCCCCAGCCCACCCCAACGAAAATACCCTGGCGCCGCTACTGCTGACACTTGTGCTTAACAGTTGAACCGTATTTGGTTGGTAGTTGGTATCACTTCTATTAATCGTGGAGTTTTATCATTTTTTTAAACATATTTTGCTAAATAATTTAAACATGAAGATTCTTTTGGGTGAATGACTTTGTTGGTTACAGGACCCTTATAACATGCGACCCACACGCAAAAATGCAAGTTATCAAGATTGAAATGAATTTACCAAATTACGGCTACAATTTCCATATTATAACTTATTGTAGAACTTACTTTGATACTGAAACATTTACTTCTTGTGGTAGGGGGCCAATTTACCTATAAGGCTGGTAAAACGGCCCATTTAACTGATAACAAATACAATGAACAGTGACACAAAAGATTGTAAGTATTGGACAAGAATGACAATTTACAGGGGTATTAGTATCGTTTAAAATGCCCTCATCTTACCCACGTTAAGAAAGTCCATTTTTAACAAAGCCGCTCACCGTAAAGTAATAACACAGTATAGAAAATAGGTGAAGTTTAACTATAAATTCCAATTGTCTGAGATTTTAAAAAAGTGAACATTCTTAAAATATCTACTTTGTTTAATGTAGAAATTCCAAGTACCTTAGCTCAAACGTCTTTAAAAACAACAAGAAACCGAAGTCGTATTTTGGCAATCGCTCGCATCAACGTGTTTATTCACGGTGTCATGTGAACAATAATTATATATAATTCACATAAATAACAAAAATTTTAACTGATAATGTAGAGGGGTGGCCATTCTACTAAAAAGGACCGTCATACTTCCCCAGTACGGCAAGATGGTTAGAGTGCTCGACCTGCAATCTTAGGGTCACGAGTTCGAATCTCGGTCACATTAAACATTTTCGTTCTTTCAGTCATAAGGAAATTATAATGTTACAATCAATCCCACTACTCGTTAGTAAAAGAGCAGTTTAAACACACTACAACCAATATTATGCAATATGGACTGCACAAGTATTAAACGGTATAAAATCAAGTCGACAAGTTCAGAGTCGGTAAACGCAAACCTTTCTTCATTTAATTTACTACCATTCTGCACGCAGAATGGTAGTTGTTTTAATTAATGGTTTTCGATGTTTATGATATAAAAATAATTTAGGACATACTATGAAGTTGTTTCCTCAAAAATATGTTAGTAATTTGAGTTAATTTGAAAATAATGTATTGAAAATTGGAGAAACACAAAACAGAATAACTGAAAAACAACAGTTATGTATTTTTTGTGGGGTGAGATCACATTGATGAATAAACTTCAGTCAACTTTCCCTCTTCCTCAACGCAATGGAAAGTTGGTACGTCTTTTTGTCAAGAGATCACCCAGAATATGACACTGAACCACAACTTTTCAACCATGAAATACATCCTTGTCTTGTTGTCAAGAGATCACCCAGAATATGACACTGAACCACAACTTTTCAACAAAGGTCTCAACTTCACCGTCAACCACCAGGTGGTTTCCATGTCTGAAGTAACTTAAAAAGCAGACAACAAACGACTGGTTACATGAAAAAAACAACAGGCCTTCTCTACTTTAAACAACATCCAGCTATAAGAGAAAATTTCCAGAAACTTGACCATCAGACGCTTATGAGGTAATCATAACAAAATGTGGTTTCCTGAAATGTTCAAAAACTGTGTTTTAAACAATGCTTTTAAAGAATTATCTAAAAATATTATTAACGCTGTCAACTAAACTCGTAAATAATGTAATCTCGCAAGCAATGAAATGCATCTATAAGTTGAATACGGACACAAACATTCAAGTTCTAAGAGCTGACAAAAGCGTCGTTACTGTAGCCATGAACAATGCAGACAAAACGAATGGCATCATTTCCAATAAAAAAATTCCCACGAGCAGAATTGACACCAATAAACCAAACAAAACAACAGTTTGTCATCCATCCCTGAAATTAGTTCAAAAATAATTTCTACTAAGACAGAACTTGTCATTAAACATAAAATTCCTGTCAACTTTAAAGTCGCTTTGAAATTGGCCCCTAAACTAAACTCATTACTAAATAAAAATATCATAAAATGACTCAATAGCAACTGGACATCGGAGAAACCAAAGAAAACTGGAAACTAGATTCTCTAAGCATAATAATAATAATAGAAATATCTTCCTTGTTAACCAAAATTGAAACAAACAAAACTATTGTCTATGTAAATTTAAACAAAGAACCAAAGATCAACAAAAGCAAAATTAAAAAAACAATACAAAAAAGCATTTTAATTGTGTATGTCTATAATTCTTTCTCTCTCTCTATTTTACCTTTTCTTATTTTTATCTTTCGAAGCTCTACTCAAATAAGTAGTTGAGTCTAACAACGCAAAATGCATATTTTTTTATTTATGTTCATTGACCTCAAGATTTTGGCCAGCAGTGTATAAAAGATAATTATGTAATGTGTCCTGATTTTTCAGATGCGTATGTGTTTTCATAACAAAGACACATTGGGCTATCTGCCGTGTCCACCGAGGGAATGAAACTCCTTGTTTTAGCATCATAAATCTGTAAACTTTCCGCTGTACCACCAGCAGACTTTTTTAAGGTACCGGAGGAAGTAAAATCCAAATTCCGTTGGGGATACAACGCCCCACATCTGCTCCTTTTTACTTCTTTTCTCTTTTAAACATGTGAGGCCGGCTAAGTCAAGGTTAAAGTGTATAGACTGTGTATCCCAATGTATTTTGAGTCTTACTTCCGTCGGTGACCCGAAAACTAAGGCATATTACACAATGATCAACTTCATGGTCCGTAACCCAGTACTGTACGTTTGTTTTATAGCGACGGGTTTTTTTTTACTCTTTAAAAATTGCAGTAAATTATATTTCATGTAAGGTTTGGATATGTTGCATAAAAATAGCTCTCTCTTTAATTTTGGTGTAATATGATTTATAGAAAAGGTTGTAGCCTTCTTACATATATTTCTATACCTATACAAACTACTTGTACCTGACGACAACAAAAGCTTTTAAAACCGCGTAACTTTGCTAAGTATGTGTGTTTTTCTTATAGCAAAGCCACATCGGACTATCTTCTGAGCCCACCGAAGGGAATCGAACCCCTGATTTTAGCGTTGTAAATCCGTAGACCTATCACTGTATTAGCGGGAGACTTTTGCTAACTACAGTTTCTTTTATTACCTATTTATACCGCCTCCAAACTTTATTTTCTAAAAGAGTGTTCCTCATCATCAGATTTCAACATTAGATTACAAAATTTCTATCAGACTGCACTGCCCCCAGGGGCATACAGTGGTATATCCAGACTGATATTAAAGTGATCAATTTTACTTCTTGTACTTCTAGCATTACAATATTAACAATTAAGCCTACCCTTAGGATTAATTTTGTACTAAATTCCTATGGCAACTTTTGTGTACATATTAATTTTTTGCATTTAGTTTATGCTGGCTCTTACCTTTGTCTAGTCGCAATTTAAAGCTGTCATATAGTTGAGTTAACAGCTTTTGTAAACAAGTCAATCCATACTCTATTTAAATGTAAATCATCCATTCCAAAAAGCTCTCTTCTTCCATTAAACTGACTCCATACGTCCAGTCAACCAGTCTGTCCATCCTTACATATTAAACTAAATCTAGCATTCAGCCCTAGTGACCTACTAATAATTTATTCTCCACAATTAATTCTCGGGATTATCTATGACACAATTGAGTTTGTTCCTTTTTCTTTAAATGGCATTATCAACCCTTTGTACTTATCAATTAGCTCCTTTGACTTATCTTTGTTAATATCATTAGCCCCCTACGTACACAACAAAAACTTTATCA